>NC_139562.1:36977051-37717934 GCF_965112155.1 Podarcis liolepis
CTGCAGCTGCTCCCCCATAAGAGGAAAAGGACAACTAAGATCCAACTACAGTGGTACCTCAGGTTACATACGCTTCAGGTTACAGACTCTGCTAACCCAGAAATAGCACCTCGGGTTAAGAACTTTGCTTCAGGATGAGAACAGAAATTGTGCTCCAGCGGCAGCAGGAGGCCCCATTAGCTAAAGTGGTGCTTCAGATTAAGAACAGTTTCAGGTTAAGAACGGACCTCCGGAACAAATAAAGTACTTAATCCGAGGTACCACTGTATAAAATATGATCCTTGAAAATTTCTGTGCACAACCTTTTAAAATAAATATTAATGTTTGAATTATCATCCTAAACACGCATGAATATACACAACAAAAGAAACATGACAGTTTATGAGAAGCTGCTATGAGAGTATTAGACTGTTTACCAATGTTTTTTATGGGCAATTGCCACAGTTTCACAATACTTCATATAGAGCAAACACTAAAAGACCTGATGTAGGCACATGTTTTTCAATTCCAAATTATAAAGTGCTTTAAAGTTTGTGGGAATCAAAACTTTAAAGTTCAATCAATCAGTTGTCTGGAATATATTGTATACTTCTTTTATACCTGATCATGATTAGCAATATGTATGCATATGTGCTGTTATGAACTCCTTAAATTAAGCAAAATGAATCACTTTGTTGCTTGAATCGTCTTGTTGCACGGAGCAAATAAACTAAGCCTCATGTGTCTGAACATGCAAACAACAAGCGCACTGGGGAGGAGGAATGATATCTGCAAGCTTGGTGCCTGCCTGCACGCTTGCTCATCTGCAGTGCCTCTCGGTGTGCATAAACTAAATATGTAGGTTTGAATGTGTGGCTGAGGCCCGTGCTTGCAAGGACACTTGGTATCATGTGTGAGCCTTTACATGTGCCCTTTGCAGAAGCAGCACAGGACAAGGCTTAACTCCAAATTTTAAACCCTTCTGTGTATATTCCAACTCTGAACCAGGTTCTTGTAACTCACTCTGCTTGCGAGGGATGGCTGTTTCCACCTGTCTAGCTCCCAACCACCAGTTCTGAGAGCTTTCCTAGGGCAGCTGTTTCCAGGAGAACGCTCTAGGCAGAGGCAAGAAACCTTGGGGAGAGAGCATCTGATTGTTTGGAAGTCAAAGTGCTGTGCAGAACTCCATTGTTGCACACTGTGGTTTGAAGAGCTGGCAATTAGCTGATCATTGACACTTCAAAGTGGCATCCCGAGCTCTTTGCAAGAGGTTCACAAATAAACCTGCACTGTGCTTTGAGGTCCCAGAGATCAGCCAGCTTCAGCACTTCAGAAGCCAGGTGTGCAAAACTTCTGAAAGCTCAAGTGTAGAGCCTCTTGAATATCAGACAATTGTCGGTTCTTCAGAAGCCCCTTTGGACTCAGCCCAGCTGCCCTTTTACCTGCCCATTCCTGATGATGTCAGTGACCAGCAGGTTCATGTGGCTTGGCCAAAGTAGTCAGGTGACCCATTTAGGTCCACAGGCTGGAGGCACCTCACCCCTGATCTATACATCCAGCGGGGGGAGGGAATTGTACTATGCCCTCAATAGCAGCAATCACCCCACATTCATCCCAGTTGGGTGGACACCATGAGCAGAATGAAGGGGCCATTGTTGGGTGAGAATTATAAAGCCCAACTGTTTCTGCCCATGTGTGGCAATGCAGGGTATAGCACAAGATCAGTTCATCCATAGTTGGTGGTGGACACAGTGTCTTCCTCCACTGATGAAGCAAGCAGAGGAGAAAGGGAAGAGAGCCTTTGTTTTTGTTATTTGCGAGAAGAAACAGAAGGAATCCAGTGAGATTGCCACTAGTATCTTAATTGTTTTCCCATGTTATATGACCATGTGATAATGATAATGATAAATTTTTTGTACCCCACCCATCTGGCTGGGTTTCCCCCGTCACTCTGTGGCTTCCATAGTTCATGTACTGCTGAGTTCCATTTCAAAGCATGAATGTTCATTACTAAAACTGTTGCTCTTCTGCGTAATGCGTCTACCCACCTCCATCTTTCCTGTTTTCAGCATTCTCTTTCAAAAGCAAGGGAATTAAAAGGATGATGAGCAAAATGGGTTTTGTTGTTGTGCTCACCCAATTTTGGCTGCTTTAGTTTTCAGTTTAATGCTTGCAGAGGAAGGCTGAATGGATTTAATTAATGTGTCTAAAATTATGTATTTCAATAGCTATAAACAAATGTACTTGCATTTATTAATATAAAAAGCTATGCAAATGGCTGCTCTTTTGATTGTAGCAGTATCAGAAAATTAAAGTAATGATACACTGTGATTAATTGATTCAGGATGGGTTTTGTTGAGTAATTTTGTGCTTAATGAGGTTCCATCTATTCAATTTCGTTTTCCATTTCCACTTGTTTCACTCCTGGTCTTCCAGAAAACATGAATTTTTAGAAAAAGCAATGAATAATGTTATAAAAGATATATTGCTGACCACAGAGGCTTGTGTTTTAAAAAAACAACTCACCTTTTCAGTGTGAAGCTGAAGCATGTTAAATGCTTTAGTCAGTGCTTTTTTCTTAAAAAGATGTTTAGGGGTACTCTCATTTTCCTACTCATATCGAAATACTGCCCGTTAATGAGACCAAACTTAGATTCACAAAATGTTTAGGGGTATGCGTACTCCTGCGTCCCCCCAGAAAAAAGCACTGGCTTTAGTCATTTGGAATGAGTTTTCTTAAAACCTTAAGAGCATCAGATAGTCAATTAATAGAGCATGGATACATTATGAAGGGAGGGGGGAGAGGAGTATACATTGAAGATACGTTAACACTGCAAAAAAATTGTACATTTTTGCCATCTTGCGTCAAAATGGCATACACTTGTATCCAAACATAGATGAAAACCTGTGCCTTAATCGAAGGAACCATAATGAAAAATTTGGTTATGATATCTTGAGTGGTGTCTAAATACAAAGCAAACAGAAAACTTTCCAAAGCACACAGTAAATGTTCTACTCTTTTTTTGTTCAGTCAGAAAGTAGGAGCAGGAGCAAGAGTCACATACTCCTGCGACCCTCAGGTTTTTTAAATGAAAAACTAATCAAAGTTTCTATTGGGTTCAGTCCGTCTTATGGAACTCGGCTTCCCCCACTTTGGATTTTGTGCAACCAAAAAGGAAAGTCACCTTGGCTTTCTGATAGCAGGGAGAAATTTGCTCTCCCTTTTTATCCTGACAGAAAATCACTGCACTCTCCATTGCCCTGGCTATCACATGCACCGTGGCTTCAAAACCATCCAGCAGGAGATTGATTTCTGCAAATGGAATCAGGCTTATGGCAGATGGAAGTCATATCTTCCTGGCTGAATCTCACTCCTCTGTGTAAGCGATCCTTCTCACATGCGAAAACACATTAGCTTGGTGAGGACAGTGGGGAATTGAATCATGACATAATCCAGGGATATCTTCTGGAAGCAGAGGAAGTTACTTGGGCTAATGGATTGATTGATGAAGGCAAAGAAACCACAAATGAATATAAGAGATGTTCAAATTAAAAGAAAATTCAATTCACAGACTGAAGCAGCATTTAGATCACAGTCATGATCTCACGGAAAACAGGCAAAAGTCAGGAAGTCCTTCAGGCAAGAAAATGACCTGTTTCGACTCTAGGATTTCTCTGACTTGGCTTGGTCTATGCTAGAAGTATTAATGTTGCTGAAATGCAATTAGATATGCTCAGTATTAAATTGTGCACTATTCTAGGACATTTAGGCAAAGAGCTCAAGCACACTAATTTGAGAGTTTATGATGAAATCAAACAAGCTGAGCTACATGCTTAGAATTGTTGAATGGCACAGCTATTCTGATTTTAAGCAAACAGTGCCTAAAGCAAGATTGTATTTTACATATATGGAATACTGTTCATACTGTATATAGCAAATCACAGAAGCCTGTGCTATATTTTTCTCTCTGCTATGGTTTCCACAGACTTGCTTTTAACATACAACATTCTACTAGTCAGTTCCCCACTTGCTTTCTGAAGCGGTGGTGTTCAGCGTACTGGTTTTTGCATTGGACTGGAACCTGAAAGAACAGGGTTCAATCCTTTGCTCGGCCATCACTGGGTGACCTTGGACCAGTCACCATCTCTTATCCTAATACCTCACAGGGCTGTTGTGAGGATACACTGGGGAAGAAGAGAACCTTGTATGCCACCATGAGCTCCCTGGAGGAAAGATGGGATATAAATGTGGTTGGTAGGTAGGTAGGTGGACCACGTGGTGTTTCTGAACACAGAGTTTGGCTCCAATACTGTGAGCTGAACAGGATTTCAAGTTCTGAGAAATCAACTTTCCAAAAGTAATAGGTAGGAGTGTGTGTGTGTGTGTGCGTGCAGGTACAACAAGAGTGTCAATATTTTATGTGCTTCTTGCTGTCTCAAATCTGGCAGTGGATATGGGTGACCCTGGAGCCACCATGGATTATTATGACACCCCCCCCATTCCCACCCCCCTCAAACATCAAGACAGGTGCAGGAAGCAAGGGAGGGCCTATGACGCCATGGCTGTCAATAAGAGACCACGTACTCTCTCTTTGTTTAGGAATACAAAATGGTCATGTGATCCAAACAAGGATTCCATTCCCCATCTTCAAATTCTCATTGATCATGGCAAAGCACTAACATCAGAAGCGCAAAAAGGGCTTTCGCTATCTCATGCTCCAGTGCTTCTAACATCCCACGCAGTTGTTTATGTGTCAGATTCAGCCGTGAAACTATCTGAAGGTCTTATCTAAACTGAAGAGCCAGCATGACCAAGGATGGCAGGAACAACTTGCAGATTGTCCTGGGGAGATAAAGGCAATCAAGGCTGCAGGGAAGGAGGAAGGACTGGGTATTAATAAATCTAAAGCCTGACACCCAAGGAGAAGAAAGAAGTGCTGTTGGTGAGAACTGGGCATGTGTCACCAAGTAACCAAGCAACCACAAGTGCAGGCAAACTCACCCACATCATTTCCTCAAATACCCTTCTTAATGTTTTCTGTTATGAAGCTTCTACTTTAGCTTGCACAAAGAAGCTAACATTTTGGGGTGAAGGGGGAAAATCATTTCCCTTTCCTCAGCATTGAGCAGGTTCTGAACCATGTGCCTAATTGGGTCTAGCCAGCCCAAGCCGTGCCCACTCACCCCACACCTGATACCATATATGCCATCAGGTGTCAGACAGGTAAAGATGGAACAGGTAGGAGCCTTAGAGTGCATTCCTGATCGTTCTTTGGCAAACTGTGGTTTTATCTAGTGCCTTTAAATTTGGCACCAAATGCAAGCCTGGCAAAGATTGGTTCCACTCAGGAACTAATCCCTGCCAAAAGTGTGGGGCACTAGTAGGACCAGTGGTCAGGGATGATGGGAGTTGTAGTCCAACGACAGCTGGAGACCCAAGTTTGGGAAACTGCTTTAACTGTCCTTTGATGCCTCTTGGGGACATTGGCTCTTCCTTTTTATCCTTACAGGAGAGCACATGCCTTTCTCAAGACGCAGACGACAGGCTTTCATTAAGGAGAAGAGCACATCGGGGGCAGCTTATTTGCTTCATGCAGAGTGATCTATGCCATTCAATTACAGAACTTTCTCATCTGCCCTTGCTGTCCGCAGTCCTAAATAACTACCTTGTAATAGCAGGCTGTTATTTATGAGTGGCAAAAGGCACTAGTAAGTTTTGAAATGCTGTGTTCCACTGACATTTGCTCACTAAAAAAAATATTAAGAGAGAGAATGACTCAGAGGTTTTGAAAGCACACACACACATACACACACACACACTCCTGATCAGTCTCCTGCCCTGAAGTCTGCTTCTTCTCTAGCACCCTCAGATACTTTTAATTATCACTTCACCATTTCAATCTTTCCACATTGTTCCAATGCTCATTCATTAGTTGCGAATGACCGTGTCCCTTTATAAAACATCACAAAGCCTTAACCAAAAGCCCACTTGATGGCTCTGAATATTAGCAACGAAGAAGAAAATGACTGGCATGGATCATTCATCATTATTTCAGTGACTAAAGCCATTCTGCAGTAGACAGCTATTTAATGAATTCAATTTGATGGATGGATGAAAAAAATATGTTAAGTGGGGAGCGACGAAGGTTCCGATCCTATGCACAGTTATGGGGTGCTAAACACTATTAGACACAGTGAGGTGTAATTATGAGCAAAATTGCATAGGATTGGAGACAGAATTTGGAGACTAGATTCTTGAATTTTCTGCTTAATCAACCATTCTTTGTTCTATGATTGTACATCAGTTGGTCACTGTGTGGTTAAGCAAAGCAAAAGAGATTAACATAGCACACAGCACATTCATGTGCAACAAAGAACATGTGTGATTTCTAATTATAGCCTGAACTGGTCATCAATTTGAATGGATGAGACAGTTTCATGTTATGAAATACCCTGCACAATTACAATTTTGACAGTGGCTCATTATTTCTTCAGCTTTGTATGGTTTAGAGTTGAATCAGTTATTTTCATCTCTATATTCCTTTGCTTATACAATTTCTCCTGCAAAAAACAGTTGATTGATTGCACACTGAATATTGTCTTACCTGTTTCTGGTAAATAGGCATTGTTCCTGTAAGAAACAATGCTAGATCAACACTCCCCTTTGGGGAGTGTTGATCTAGCATAAAAAAGTGGTGTGCCCATTCTCCAAATTACAACCCTGATCACCTTCCAAGGGCTTGGAGTTGGATTACTTTTCCACCCAGTCCAGTCCTAGGATTCTGTGCTGCTTCATGGAGAGGGAAAGTCTATAAACACTGAGGCATTAACCCAGTAGTTTGGGTACCCTTGGTTCTCTTGTGACTTTCATAGTATAAAATGTGTACAATTAACAATTCGGGACAGTAGAATGTTGCAGCGTATGAGTACAGACAAGGGCTTGTTAGCCAGTTCTTGTTCTTTTGTGGGATTAGCAAACTGAGAGATTTCTCTTTGAAAGCATATTGAATGTTTTCAGGCCTAGTAGTTAATTGATTTCAAAAGCCATTTCCTGCACTATATTTTCCTCGGGACCATATGATGGCCAGATTTCAGAAAAGTACAGAAAAGCAGATGAAAACCAGAACTTAGTTTTGAAAGGAAGAAGGATCTGTTTGAATCAACTTTTGTGTGGGCGTGTATATTCCCTGGCAAAGCCTTCCCGGTATTTCCTTATGGATAATGGCTTCTGCATCATACAAAGCCACAAACTTTGCCTCAGCAACTATTGGATTGCAAGTGTAAAGTCTAGTGAGAATACCAGTTATGAGCTAAGCAGTAGAATCCCAAGGCACTTAAGGGAATGAGTGGGAAATAGCTGTGGAATCTGACCCAGTCCTATTATTCAGCAGGGATGAAGCGTCCACCTCAGGTGTTGGGGCACAAAGCTTTGTGGGCCACATGGCCTGTTCTGCACGGCTAATCTACTTCCCTCAGGTGTGGTGGGGGATACAGGCCTGTGGCACCAGAACATTATTACTACTACTGCTGCTGCTGCTAAATTTTCCAAGGGGTTCAAAGTGATGTATATGGTTCTTCCGCACTCCCCATTTTATCCTCACTACCTACCCTGTGAGGTAGGTTCAGCCGAGAGGCAGCAACTAGCCCAAGATCACCCAGTGAGTTTTTTGGTTCACTGGGGATTTGAACCCTGGACTCCAAGGTTTCCCAAAATTGGGTCTCCAGCTGTTGGTGGGACTACAACTCCCATCATCCCTAGCTAACAGGACCAGTGGTCATGGATGATGGAAACTGTAGTCCAAAAACAGCTGGAGACCCAAGTTTGGGATACCCTGTCCTAGTCTAACACTCTGACCATGCTGGGTATGATACAACTGGCAGGCTAGTGGGCTTCTGTATGGAATGAGAGCCATCTTATTCTTTGCTCAGGCAGAAAAATGCAATAGGCTGACCCTGAAAGGCATACCAGGAGTTTCACAAGGATCCCAAAGTGCTGCAGCTGACTTGGGAATCACATCCCAAGCCCCTGTGTGAATTGACACACAGAAGCTTCAGAGCAATGGAGGAGAGGCTGACAAGAAGGAGGTCTTCAATGATTGTTTTGAATTTGGGTGGTGGGAGCTATTTTATTTTTATTTTGAAATTAAATAAATGCAAGGCAAACATTTGCCGTCTTCTGGAAAGTTTTATTTTTTTGCTGCCTAAAGAGGAACTGAAATATGTATTTTATCTAGGATCTCCACCCCCACCCCATCTTCTGCCAAACATATGCTGAAATCTTATTCATTATGGGGCTAGCAAGGTCTTTCATCCCTACCAACAAAATTCATAAGATAAAAAGGGAGCTATTGCTCCTTGCTCTTTAAAAAAAGATATTGGCAGAATTCTCTCTGTCTTCCTTCCCTGTCTCATCAGGATGATTCCCCCCCCCCCTTAGACCTCCCATCTCGCCACACAGGGTTCATAAAGCACAATTTGGAGATAATGAAAGAAATACAGGACACAACATGTTTCTGGCTGATAGTATTGATTCCAGGTTTTCTCACAGAGAATTAATTCACCCATATGCTCCTGCTGCAATGCTACTTAACTGCTTCTATGACTGCTTGTTGAAACTGTTTCGCATATGTAACAGACCTCAAATCACAGATCAAAACTAATTACCAAAAAGTCACCCTAATTGCTCAGCAGAGGACATATCTGAGATAAATGCAGGTTCACATTGGCACCTGATTTTCATTATCCGTTTAATGGAGAGGCTAATAAAGAGGATACAATACAAATAACGAGTGACACATTTGGTGCAAATGATGGACTAGCCTTCGTACAAGAATGCTGCATTTGTTTGTTTTTCCTCTTTTCAATTTTCCATGTTCCCTCCCTTAATTCATTTGTATGCCATTATCTTTGTCATAATGGAAACATCCTACAACTTTGTTATGAAGCTGCTTTGTGGGTTGGTCCACATAGAACGCTAAACCATTATGTGCAATGTTATGTGAGCTAGGCTACCCACTGCCCCAGCCAGTGGCGTAGCATGGGGGGTGCAGGGGGGGCCGGCCGCACCAGGCGCAACATCGGGGGGTTAGGCAAATCCACGGGTTAGGGGGCGCAAATCCACGGGTTAGGGGGCGCAAATTACTTGCATTGCCCCAGGTGCTGACAACCCACGCTACACCACTGGCCCCAGCTCATGTCCCCCTCATAAGCTGGCACACTTCCATTAAAAACAACAAAACAAAACAAAAACTGGAACCTGCCATTTTGTCTGAAACCAAAGAAACTACTATAGTTAGTGAAAACCAGTCAACTTCAAACCATAGTTTATAAACTGGCTTGTTTTCATTAGCCACACTTAACCAGAGTTTATGATATGTACAACACTAAGCTTCTGAACTCCTCACACCCACCCTGGAGAAGGGACAGGATGCATGTACATGTATGTGGAAGCTAGGCTTGTTCTCAGAATACTAGGCCATGGCTTAGTGCTGTGTCTGAAGGGAGCTTTTGACAGCTGGTATAATTGCCAATTGCCACTGTCTTACAAGGATTTTTCTCACTGTATTGGTCATAGAATTTTTGTAGTGGGCAGAAGGGGAAATGGGGAGGTTATTTTGAGAGGACTCTCTTTTTTTGGAGTTTATTTCTCCTCCAAAGCTGAGTCAGAAAACTGCAGCAGCTCTAGACAAGTTGTATCCAGTAATTTTTATCATACTGATAGCATCACCTTTCTCAAAATACACACTGCTGGAATAAAAACAATTTATTCCTTGTGAGCACCAGCTGCGGTAAAAAGAGCATGGCCAGTGATTTAGGATTGATTTGTTAGTGCATTTCTCTGATGGTACAATCTTATTATCACATAGCTCTGCATCACTATTTAAGTATTAAGAAGTCCCTTTTTCTTCTTCTTTTGCTGTGGCCACTCTTTCTGGGCTGCTAGCCCTGAAGGCAGAAGGGATGGGGGGCTTCCTCAACGCAGGAGAGTCCCACTGAACTGCCTCCTCATCAGCAACTGATGCATGGATGATCATTTCCACCAGAGAGCTTGACAACCACTGTGATCTCTGGCAGAAAATGAAGTCCTCAAAGCTGTGCATTAATTGCAGCCAAAGTGTGGTCCTTTGAGGTCTCCCTTGTGCTGTGGAGATCCCTGCATTGCATGGGGGTTAGACTAGAGGATCCTTGGGATTCTTTCCAACTCTATGATGCTGTGGTTCTAACACACGCTATGCCCTATCCCCCGCACTATGTTTTTGGCATTGGGAAGGGAAAATATTAAGGAGTGGCAAGGAGCACAGAGGTGAGCCTTCAGAGAGGGTGGATGTTTTCACTTTAAAGTGGACCCTCTAAGCAAACTTTTTCAGCAGGGGGCTGGTCCACTGTCCCTCAGACCTTGTGGGGGGCCAGACTATTTTTTGGGGTGGGGCGAATGAAGGAATTCCTATGCCCCACAAATAATCCGGGAATGCATTTTAAATAAAAGCACACATGTTTTAAATAAAAGCACACATTTACTCATGTAAAAACACCTGGCAGGCCTCACAAATAACCCAGAGATGCATTTTAAATAAAAGGACACATTCTAGAAGGCGATTGGGCCGGATCTGGCCCCCAGGCCTTAGTTTGCCTACCCATGCTCTAAGCTGTGCTTTACTTTGAATAATCAACCCATTCTAAATAATCTTCAAAGGCACCTCCTTGGGAGTAGGGGGCATGAATGATTCATAGATCCCTTGGGATTCTTACTTCTCCTTACCTGGCCATGATGTTGCGATGCTGGCAAATCAGTTCATATATTTACTTTCATATATTTAGAGATTTCCAAACAATGCTTTGCTGTTATTATTTCTAGTTAAATTTATCCCACTGGCACTGATGTTGCAAGTAAAGTCGGGAAATTATCTCTCCTGCTCTTTCCCTCTCCTTGCTTTCCGAAGTGTTTATTCACCAGAGTCCTTTAATTTTGAGCCCTGTAGACAAGAGCTGCTCCTTTGGCTTCATAACTCAGGTAGCTACAAGGCTGCAGAAATAAAAATGAGAAACAGTTATGTAATTGAGAGACAATGAAAATCTCTATCAGCCCTGACAAACAATTGTTTTCCTCACTGCCTCCAAAATGTAATTATATGGGCCTCTCTTGCTTTCATGTATCTAATTACTGAATTACTATAGATCATATTGTCTGTGCCGTATCCAAACTGCAGCTTCTATTGCCTTCCAAAGGGTTTATTGTTCCGTATCAATTTAGGATTCTCTTTTCCCACACTTCTCTTTCATGCTTCCCTTTATGTAACCCTTACAAAATATCAATAACATGCCCTGAAGAGGTTTAGACCTTGTTTCAATTTTCCATGACTGTCATGGTGTCCTTTCATCTCTGGCTATGAGCTATTATTTTCATAGATCTTGTGTACATATTACCCCCACATTTGCTTCCAAATGCTGAATGGCATCCTTAGGCAGTGGCACTTAATAAACGTATAGGTTAATGATAGCTTTAGTTGGGAGGACTACATGCAAACAAACGTCTCTCTGCACAAATTATACCCATGCCATCTTTCTTTTTAGTTTTTTAAAAATTCCTCATTGTACAGCTTTTACTAGCACTTTGGGTGATGAGAGCTCATTGAACATTATTCTCAACTCACTTTCCAAATTAAAATGCCTGAGCCAAAACCTCATGATGCTGCACATCTTTTCTGCTCCTGCCATTTGTTGCAAATTAGTGTTTTGAAAATGAAAATAATGGTCCTGGGAGGAGAAAATGCTTATTTCACACTTAGGTGTCATGTGACGTGCCCTAGATAATTTAAAGACGCGCTGAAGCATGTGAGCCGAGTGCGAAAACAGAGTCATGACAGGCCTTGTAAAAGATGCGTGATTCTCAGTGATGTCTGCATAAATGCAGTCCCGTTTCATCTAACATATTCATAAGCATGTTAATTATGCGAGTTTTCATGAGGAAAATACATTGTGTTCTTCATATAAAGGAAATATTCGAAATTCTCTGTAGCTTAGCTGATTTCAGTTTATGAAACAGCAAGGTCTTCAGCCTGGGAGAAAAGGCATTCTTTCCCTGTGTTGTGTTATTTGGTAAAACTTGGACATTACTGGCAAACTGCAAGAATTTCTAACTGTAAAAGGAGATGCTACAGTCTAGTGGCCCCTTAGAAGGTGTCTCAGGGACCATATGACCTACCCTCCAACATTTTTCTGATGAAAATTGGGTCGTCTTGAGGAAAAATTCTTAAGGAACTTCTTTCCCAGAGAAATTGGCCTGGTGGATTCATTATACACCTTTAGGCACCAGGCGAAAAAGTTCCTTTTTAACCAGGCCTTTGGTTGACCGGACTGACATCTGACATCCTATACCCTTTTAAACTGTGGCCCTTTTTGTGTGTGTGTGTGGGGGGGGGTGTTATTGGGTCATTGTTCTTATTTTGACTTCATATATTGTAATATTTTCTGTGAACTTCCCTGAGACCTCCGGGTATAGGGGGGTATATAAATTCAATAAATAAAATAAAAAATAAATAAAAATGGGATATCCCAGGATCAAATCAGAAACTAAGATGGCTTCTGTAAATCTGGGACTGTCCCTAGAGGATAGGGACTAAGGACACTTGGGGGGGGGGGTCTGATAGGGTGGATCAGGGGTTCTTCTCTGACATCAGAGAAGGACATCCAATGTTGGACCCCCTGTTCCTGCCATTGCAGCAACTTACATATCCCTGGCCAAACTGACTCCAGAGTTTTGACATCACTAGAGCTCCAAAGAGGGTATGTCTGGGATGGTTCAAGGGCATGCTGGCAGAGGCAAACTTCTGCACCTCTAAGCAGGCCTGGCAAATAAAACCTTCTCTTTTACCTTTCAGTGTGTCACTCTAAAAGTCTTCCAGCTTTGATGCTTCTACCAACATCTCTGTTCTAGATTAATAAGACGCCTTGCAGCCACTGACAAATGAGAAAGCATTCTGGGGGGAAAGAATGTATCATCATGTTGAGACTTCAGCTGAGGTCTCAAGCCACCTGGAAAAGAAGAAATTACCAAATCCATCATTAGAATCAGCTTTGTGGTGACAGCAAAGGCTGGGGAAGAGAAGGGATCCAATGATATCACGTGCCATTCTCGAGAAAGTCAAGGAAGTTAATGGATCTGTTAATTTGATTATTGCTGCAACTGTGGCCCTATCACACCACTTTACATAATCATGCTTTCCCCCAAAGAATTCGGGGAGCTGTCATTTGTTATAGGTGCTGAGCTACAATTCTCAGGGCATGCAAACACAGTAGTTTAAACCTCAAATGAGTGTGTCTATAATAGGCTCCCAAACATTCTTGAAATTACTACAACAACCAAAAGCCACAATCTGCAATAGAACTTCAGTAAGTTCAATTGTAATAGATTTTCAGCATTTTCATGCTGGGTGAGGAAGGCAGACCAGCCACACTTAATTTATTGAAGTATAATTGTCATGTTCAAATGCAAGAATAACACCATATGGAACATTATGCTAATGTGTTATCACACTAATTACTTATTATATTACTCACCCTTGGAGCTAACAAAAACCTGCATGTCTGCCTAGAAAAAGTACTTGAAAAGTTTTCGTGCTGTTGTTCTGCTTAGACATCTATATCTATCCATCCTTTCTCTCTTCTAAAAAAAACAATTGGACCAAAATGTACACAGAAAAAAATGCCTTTAAAATCATATAGGTGTTTATTTGCTAATGCTAGAAGCCTGAAAACCCAGATAGGTGGATTGTTGTCAGAGTGCCTCAGACTAAATATTCCATTGAACATTTGAACACCTATGGGATACATTTATCTATGGATATTAGAATTGGGTACTTTCTAGTTGAATGTTGTTGTTGTTGTTTAGTCGTTTAGTCGTGTCCGACTATTTGTGACCCCATGGACCAGAGCACGCCAGGCACTTCTGTCTTCCACTGCCTCCCGCAGTTTGGTCAAACTCATGCTGGTAGCTTCGAGAACACTATCCAACCATCTCGTCCTTTGTCCTCCCCTTCTCCTTGTGCCCTCCATCTTTCCCAACATCAGGGTCTTTTCCAGGAAGTCTTCTCTTCTCATGAGGTGGCCAAAGTATTGGAGCCTCAGCTTCACGATCTGTCCTTCCAGTGAGCACTCAGGGCTGATTTCCTTAAGAATGGAGAGGTTTGATCTTCTTGCAGTCCATGGGACTCTCAAGAGTCTCCTCCAGCACCATAATTCAAAAGCATCAATTCTTCGGCGATCAGCCTTCTTTATGGTCCAGCTCTCACTTCCATACATCACTACTGGGAAAACCATAGTTGAATTCTAGTTGAATAGTTGAATAGTTCAGTGCAAATCTGTGTGTTTAGTGATAGAGAAAGGGCAGCAGCAGCAGCTAAAAAATGGGTGCAGCACATGGTCGCAGGAGCATCAGACTAGTTCCACTGCCATGCACTGCTCCACACTGAGCTTCCTGCACCTCACCCCTTCTCTTCTTGGTAAGTGGCAGCGACCTACGATGTTGGGAAGCTAGGAGATCTAGGACACCCTACTCACACCACCACACTGGCCACGATTCCTCTTAGCAGACTCTGTGGAAAATAACTGGTGCCATGGCACTGGTCCTGCCTCTGACACAGAATACTTCATCCTTTCTGTTGTGCACATACATCACAAAGAAAACTGAGCTTGGCTGGCATTTATTTAGTTTAACCCCATAGCTGCCCCCATGGCAGAGAACTTTTCTGAGTGGCTCAGACAACAAATACAACAATTAAAATACAATGCTGAAAACAATAAAAACTATTAACAACTAAAAACACACACACAATAGATCCATAGACACAGAGGTATTTTTAAAAGCCTGGGTGAGCTAAAAGGTTTGCAGCTGGTGCTGAAATGACCCAGTGGGTCTCTGGAGAGCAGGGGGGGGGGTGGCAGCTGGCTAAAGCAGTGGCTCTCAGCTGAACTCCAGCTGCCTGCGTTGCTTCTGCATACTGGGTCTGAAGGAGGAAGCGCAAGGTGGTGGTGAGGTGTGCACAAGCATTGCATCGGTGTTTGCACTCCCTTGACGTTGCCGCAGCAGCTACCCGCTTTTACACGCATCCTCCAGTCTCCTCCCAGCTCCAGAGCTTTAATTCTAGTTGTTGACATTTTTGGATACAGTATTTTTTGTCCAGATTGTAGAAAGACTGGCAGAGAGGGGGTTTAAAATGTGCTTAGAGGGTGCTCCCCATTTATGCGATTTTTGCTCATGCTCATGGGGCCTGGAATGTAACTCCCACGTAAAAGGGGGGGTGCCCGTACTGCACATCTATGTCAAACTGAGTTTTTATTATTATCATTCAGGCCATGCCTTTTCTCCCCTGTTTAAATGACAGTGAAGTTAAAGACAGGAGATCTCTTCTACCTGGTTGCATTTCTTGATGCATATTGTTTTACCCTGACTTTCTGACACTTGATTATGTTTTTGTCATTTTTCTACATGTACATGAAATTGTATTAACAAATGAATTCGATTGACATTCCATTTTAACTGGGCTGCCCTCATAAATCATGTATTTCACCAAGTTTCACAAAGGCCTGTACCACTCATCACTGTCATGCTAACTCAGACGGGGTTAATGGTACAATATAGGTACAGTCTCCTTTTTGTTTTGGATGGCCACTGATATGTTTGGTTTTATAAGCACACATTGAATACTCAGTCGCTGTATTTGGGGCCAGTGAGGAATTTTTCTTGCAGACAATTTGGGCCTGCTGGAAGGTTTTCACCTGCCTCGTAGTAATCACCACAACTTCTTGGCAGATAAGGCATTGGGTTGGATCCTTAGACCAGTGTTTCCCAACCGGTGTTCCGCGGCGCACTAGTGTGCCGCGAGACGTTGCCTGGTGTGCCGTGGGAGGGAGGCGGGCGAGTAGGGCGGCGAGAGGCGGGGCGGCGGCGGCGAGGAGAGGCCGCCCAGTGTGGGGCTCTCGCCGTCTGCCTGCCTGGCTGCCTGCGTGGCGCTGACGTCACGGGGCTGTAACGTGCCCCACATAGGCACACGCGGGCGGCGAGCGAGCGAGCTCCCACATCCCATTGCCGCTCGCTTCGGCCGGCCTACTGGGCTGTCGCAGGCGGAAGGCCTGCGCATGCGCGAGGTTTTCGCGCCTTCGGGATTCCCTTCATGCCTTCCTCCTCCCGGGTCCTTGAGAGCGCGGGAAGCGGCAGCGCGAGACCGGCGTTGAGCCTGGTAGGTATTGCGCTTGCCAAGGCAGTCATTTGGGAAATGAAAACTTGCAAAGCAAGCAACCAGTTCAATCTGAAGTATGTGTATGCTTAATATCCTGTATCTGAAACCTGTTCTGCCCCCTCCCCCACACTTGGTGCCATTTTCATCTACACATGCAGCAGAGTAAGTTGACCCAGAATAGTACCAATTCAGATGGCAGATGGGAGAATGACAGTGCTGAATGCTTTCCAATGTAGAACAGTCCCTGCAAATCAAAACCTAGCATATTTGGAAGAGGGATGCTAGCCTAACCATTACCTTCTATGCTGTTACTATTTTTAAATTTTTTTTTACATAAGTAAAAAGTGACCTTTCCCCATCTGGCATGGTGGTGTGCCTCGAGATTTTTTTCATGAAACAAGTGTGCCTTTGCCCAAAAAAGGTTGGGAAACACTGCCTTAGACTATTAGGAACCCCACTAAAGGGGTCCAGGAAGTTGTGTTTCTGTCCAGAAGCCGACATGGGGGCTGATGGGCCATAGCACCAATCCAAACAGCAGTCATGATAGGATCACCCTGATTTGATGCTGGTCGACCCAGTCTACTGGTTGATTCCAGATACATACCCAAGGCCTTTGCCATAGCTGACTTACATCTGTGATGAATAAATTTTGTGGACTATTTTAACCCAATACCAATTTCTTCCTTGGCCTGTCCTGTGCTTCCTACACCTGGGCCCGGAATATAAGAGCAGGCAAGGCACTGGCCAGGGGGAGTCACTATCTCTCCACCCTGCCTCTGCCATGCATCTGGAAAAAGACTCCATCATGAAATACTTTCATTCAAAATGTGGGGTGATGGAAGGATATGGTGACTGCAGACTCTTGCTATTTCTGCTGCACGAAACAGCTGAGAATATTACAGTTAAATAAGGAGAGAGAGAGAGAGAGAGAGATGCTGCTGGTGCCTCTACTTTGATGGTGAAACCTCCTTCCTCTTTTCTTTTTTAAAGTTCATTGGCCCCTGAATGTCATAAAAAAATAGGTACTGCTTGACTCTAAAAACAAACAAAACCAAACCTCAGAGCAGATTACAAAAAGAATAAATATCTGTATCTAGCCAACCTCAGCTTGAAAAGTTCGTGTTGGGGGCTCCTTGCTGCTATGTGTTTTCAAGACACATAGAGGGAATGCTGTCATGTTCCGTCACTCCTGGGGGACTTCTGCCACGCACACTGAAACCGTGCACTGGAGTACCATGTGTCATGCTAGCGGCTCAGGATACACAGTTTTAAAGCAAACCATTTGGGGCAGGGGAACAGAGATGGCATACAACCCCTTAGAGCACCACACAAGTTGACCACTTGGAGCATAGAATCATAGAATCATAGAGTTGGAAGAGACCACAAGGGCCATCGAGTCCAACCCCCTGCCAAGCAGGAAACACCATCAGAGCACTCCTGACATATGGGTGTCAAGCCTCTGCTTAAAGACCTCCAAAGAAGGAGACTCCACCACACTCCTTGGCAGCAAATTCCACTGCCGAACAGCTCTTACTGTTCGAACAGCTCTTACATTTGCACCTTGCAAATGTTTATTCTAAATGTGTTTCTAGGCAGATTTTTAAGGATTTTCCTGTAAATATCCACCTGGAAATGGAACAGGATGGATTTAGTTCCAATCTTCCTGAAAATGGGGGTGGGCTGGACTTTAATGGGCCCATTCATCTCTAGTCTGAATTCTGGAAAGTACTCAACACTGTATGCAAAATGACCCACATTAGCCAAACTCAATCCACATTGTGCCTGGGGAACCTAATCCATCAGTATTTTTGGAATCTCTGAAATATCTTTAATAAAGAATTCCTGGCTCTGTCCATTTTAAATGTCCTCCTTGGTAATTCCCATTAAATGTGTTCTGGGTTACTTCTGAGTAAACATTTGCTGGAGCATGCTGTTGTGATCCTCCAGGGAGCCAAGTGAAAGCAAACCAGGTAGCTTTCATGCACTTCAGTGAAATTAAGGTCAGATCCACACCATACATTTAAGCACATCCAATTCACATTTCAAAGCACATGGCTACCCTCAAAGAATCTGGATGTAGGGACTTGGACCTCTGTGTAGGGAAGATATGGTTCCTATTATTCTTTGGGAGACGTCGTGTGCTTCAAATGCACATTGGATGTGCTTTCAATGTATGCACAGAGAATATGACGATGGAGCTAGAAAGAGGACAACTCTGTCCACATCCTGTGGTTTGCAGAAACTGTTTTGCAAGAGGCGAGAGTTCTTGTTTACTTTACCCACAGAGACTTCCTCAACCCCTGAATAAAAGCCTGCTGTTTTTTTGGAGGTGGGTGGTGTGTGTTTTTTGTACAAACAGCTTAATACACAGAACCCACACCCAGGTTCATTGAAGTAAATGGCAAGACTGCTATTGACGTCACTTGTCTTTTGATCGAGTCCAGAAGCAAGGCTTCGCTAAACCCTTAATTCTTCAAGGCCGGGTGACTCATTCTTTTGAAAGAAGACAAATTACCTTGCTGAATCATGGCTTAAATCTCTCAGATTGGCCATAAGAGCCTATCTTGTTCTAGGAAAAAATAAAGACGGGGCTGGTTTGCATGGTTGGAAATATTAAAATGATGCATGTGCAAAGTGGAATGGATTTATGAACACCCTTCCACTGTGCCTGTGATGAAACATAGCTGAACCTTGCCTTAGCTTTAGCAGCTCCAAACTACCTTGTTCTGGCCACAGATCATCATTATTGGACTTTCTTTACTGCCATTCTTAACCTAAGAGCATAAGAAGAGCCTGTTGGATTAGTCTGGTGGCCCATCTAGTCCCAGAAACCTCTTCTAAGTCACCAACCAGATGTCCATAGGAAACCCAAAAGCAGGACCTGAGTGCTGAGGTTGACACGGAAGAATTCAGAGTGGACCTGGCCTCTCCAAACTACCCAAGCTTTTTTGCAAGGATTCTCTGAACTAGCTTGGAACAAATAAGAGATGGGGGACTTTGCCAACCTTTCATTACAAACAGTTTCAACATGGATTTAACAATGTTCTTCTTTTGAAAGTGCATGCTTTTGCTTAGCACTCAGAAGAGACCATGTTTTGCTAAGCACCCAAACTGAATATCTGTGATTGACAATACAATTTTATGTTGTGTAGGACTCTAAATTATCTGCTGGAATTGACTACCTAATTAAGGCCTAGCAGGCAGCAGTAAGAAGGCATGTAGCTCTGTATTATACCCGTAAACAATGTCAAGCGTCTTCGCTGATATGCATACAAATGGGACTTGTCCATTTATTAATATTAACTGATGTCATCCCCCCTCCTCACCACTGCAAACAGTTTAAGATGCCTCTGAGATGAACTGCCCTGCTGTGAAGTTTGCCAACCCCCCCCCCCCGAATATAATGATGAGGTGATGGAAATGGAATCTTCCCACTGAGTTTTAAAAATCTAGAAATGAGTTGAAATTAGTGAACCTGAGCAGAGGGAAGAGGGAAACCCCAACTTGCAGGATTAAGTACACAAAAGCATTGTGCAAGTATAGGAGAGATCACACTTAATATACACTGACTGTAGCCCAGGGTGTGTCCTGCTGATGGCTTTCTGCAGATGAAAGCTACCACAAGGTTCATGTTGCGGGCTTTGTCCCTGAGAAAAATGGAAAACCAATTCACATGACCCATATTTGCCCTGGGCACATAATTGCTGCAATGTGCATCTATGAAAGAGCACTTGGCACACAATCAGATTAGCTTTCAACCATTGATGAGGTGGTGAGTGAAAAAGATGGATCATGGCAAATGTTTCAATTTTAAACCCAGTTACAAAGTTTCTTTTGGATTTTGTGTGGGGTGTTGCAAAAAGGCCAGAATATGTGACAGTTTGTATCATTACAATATTTAATGATGCAACTATTACCTACTTCTTTTGCAGCTTTGACTGATTGATTGATTGATTGTATAATAGAGACAGCGGTGCTCATACTAACTTTAAAAGCTTTCATTTACTGATTCTATAATGGGTCACAGATTGGCACAATAGGTTGTTTTTTTAAATAAAAAAAAACTTCAATTGCTCTGGATTTTGTGACTTGGAGCCCAGGAAAGGGAGGGGTGTTCAGGTTAAGTGTTGTTACTACTGCTTCTGCTTTTTGGTAAATTACTTACTTACAAACTCTCCAAAGGTCAGATTCATGTACTTTTTCATACAGCATTCAGAAAAAGTCACACAGGCAGTAAAACTTAGTTTAGCTACAGCGAGGTATATGAAGTGGTTTGTTGTGCAGTCTGAGCTTAGAGCAAGCTGCTCAAACCTCTTTACACGCTAAGCTTAACAGGTAGTCTGGGACTGGGGTACAACAGTAGGCATGACTACCCAATTCATCCCAAGGTAAAAAATGTGACATAGCTAAGCCTGGCAGAACAGCTTTGCTATTGCTTAGTCGTTTAGTCGTGTCCGACTCTTCGTGACCCCACGGACCAGAGCATGCCAGGCACTCCTGTCTTCTACTACCTCCCGCAGTTTCGTCAGACTCATGTTTGTAGCTTCGAGAACACTGTCCAACCATCTCATCCTCTGTTGTCCCCTTCTTCTTGTGCCCCCCATCTTTCCCAACATCAGGGTCTCTTCCAGGGAGTCTTCTCTTCTCATGAGGTGGCCAAAGTATTGGAGCCTCAGCTTCATGATCTGTCCTTCCAGTGGGCACTCAGGGCTGATTTCCTTCAGAATGGAGAGGTTTGATCTTCTTGCAGTCCATGGGACTCTCAAGAGTCTCCTCCAGCACCATAATTCAAAAGCATCAATTCTTCAGCGATCAGCCTTCTTTATGGTCCGGCTCTCACTTCCATACATCACTACTGAGAAAACCATGGCTTTAACTATACGGACCTTTGTTGGCAAGGTGATGTCTCTGCTTTGTAAGATGCTGTCTAGGTTTTAACCCCTTTGTGCACTAATTGCACTAAGCATGTTGGTTATATGAGGCTGGTTACCCCACATTCTCAACACTCCTTAACTGGACTTAACCTGCCACCACCTTCCCTGGAAAGGACTTTAATGCTACATACTGCTCCTTATTTGTCCAAACTTCCCCTGCATGCACCTTATTTCCACAGGAAGGATATACACTCTGCTTCCCTGCAAATACTTTTATTTGTAACCAAAACATTCTCTAATTAAAAAGATTCATTTGTTTTGCGACAGAGCGAGGGGGGGGGGGTTGGACAAGTGACAGTGAGTCTCTTTGTATAATAAGTATCTATTTTGTAATAAATCATTTTGCTTTTTTAATTTGGGAATTCAGAGGAGAAATATTGGACGGCTTACATATGTGTTACAATAAACTGTTTTAACCATTTCCTTACATGCACACATTAAAAGCTACAGCAGCTGCGAGGTGGGGCAAGACAGGCAAGGTAGCTCTGAGCCACATGAAATTCCAGAGAATCTGCAAAAAAAAAGGTGTGGGGATCTGCTTCCAACTAATCCCTTTTCTACCAAGGGATATATAGTAAATACACAGGAATGCAGGAAAATGCTGCCACTATTATTTCTACCTTGTTCTTTTGCAAACTCATCAGTGAATTTCTAAAATGAAAAGTTTGGGCTCTGCCCATCTAGATATGAGTCTGCATCCTTCCCCAAACTCAGATTATATTTTTTCCAAATCACAGCCATTTTTAGGCTGAAAAATTGTGTGTGTCCATCAGAATCATAACGGCAGCATCAGGGAAGAATTGGTTTCCCTCTCTTGGGTGGAGATGGCGTGCGAGTTGCCTTCCTGCCTGACCCTCCATGTGCCACCATTGTTTCATGCTGAAGAAAGCACAGTCTTCAGAGTTTGTGCAGATGGAAACCACAGATGAGATTTCCCCGTATTGATTAGATTTTTCTTTTCTCTTTCCAACATCTGAATCATAACGGGCTGAATTATTAGCTGAAGCACACACTTTTCATTCCCAGAGATTCTATTAGCGCCATACAGTATCCAGCATGGTGGTATCGATTAGGAGCAGGCTCATGCCTGCTCTGCCAACCACCTGTTTTTCCCCTGCCGCAAAAGATGTTTCCATTCACATATGGCTGCAATTGCTGTTGGGCAAAAAAGAACATGCTCTGGGGGTAGGGACGATGCATTTTGCCAAGATGTTCAAATGATCATTAAGACACACCATTTTCTTGAACGGGTGTGTGTGTGTGCGTGTGTGTGGCATCCTTCCTTTTTATTACTTGTACTTCACAAAGAAATAAGAGTGCTCGGGGGGGGGGGGGAGACAGCCATAATTGTGAAAGAAGCACCACTTGCAGTTGTATAGGTGAGAAATGAATTTGTTCCAGGTCTCATGGCCTCCTTGGCTGCTTTTCCGAGCTTGACACACTGAGGAAGCAGAGAATGAAACCACATGAAACACTTGGTAGAGAAAGGCCTTTTGGCCTGCCTTCCTGCAATTGCATTTTAAACATGTTGCTTCCACCTTTTTTATAGCACTGCAGAATTTATGCCACCCAAATTTTTCAGGTCAAAAACCAGGATGCATGTCTTCTGCAATGCGCTTCTGGGCCTGTCATGTGAGCAGTGCTGCCATCTTGCCTGTCCGCCCCCAGGTGCCTCCCAAAATGGCCACCACAATCTTGCATTAATAAACAGGATGTTTCATTTTTTCCAGGACACTTGGCAGGTATGAAAATTACAGCTGCTGCCCTCTGCAGCAGGGGAAGGGGAACTTCCCTCAGCCCCAGCCAGCATGGCTGGTGGTCTGGAAGGCATAGGTTCCCCACCCCTCCTACTCTAGGTACAGTGGTACCTCGGGTTACAGACGCTTCAGGTTACAGACTCCACTAACCCAGAAATATTACCTCGGCTTAAGAACTTTGCTTCAGGATGAGAACAGAAATCATGCAATGGTGGTGCAGCAGCAGCAGGAGGCCCCATTAGCTAAAGTGGTACCTCAGGTTAAGAACAGTTTCAGGTTAAGAACGGACCTCCGGAACAAATTAAGTTCTTAACCCGAGGTACCACTATACTGCACTGTGTGCTTTAGGGGAGACTGGGGAACCTTAGGCCCAGGGATGTGGCTCTCCTGGCTTCTCTGCCTGGTATCTAGGATTCTCCACAGGCCACACTCTCACTTGCCCTCCTCCCTCCAAAGGTGGTAGACTTTCCTTCATTAGGGATTTATAAGCAGAGGTTGGATGCCCGTCTGTCATGGATGCTTTCGTTAAGATTCCTGCATTGCAGGGGGCTGGACCAGGTGGCCCTTGGGCTCCCTCCCAAATCTACAATTCTATGGTCTCCTAAACAATAAGGTGCCAGACAAAAACACCCCTCTTCTCCCAAGGCCTTTGACTAACTAAACAACCTATGGCCTTTTAAACTGGGGGTGTTGACCCCAAAAGGCAAGCTGGTCTGGAAGCCCTCCTTGCAGCATATTGATGGTCAAGATGATTGGTAGCAGCTGTAGCACTGAGCTCATATGTGTTTCACATGCTTGGATGTATCCACAGGCCCCAGGCATAGCTAGAGGGGGAGGTAATGAACAGCCACCTGTGTTCCCATGTGACGTGGCCTGCCTGGGCTTATAAAGGCTGTGAGTATGTTTCCTTGGTGTAGACAAGACCTCGCTGTGGAGGCTGTCTCATGGAATGCTGTGAGCTAGGCCAAGCAGGGAGCCTATGAACCTTTGCGGTAAGTTTGTCCCCTTCTTTAATAGACCTGACCATTCTGATGATTTCTTTGGAATTCCTGCATATCTGAACCTCTGTGAGCCCTCCTCTGGCTCCGCAGGGTGATTCATGGGTGTGTGGGTGGGTGGGTGTGGGTGTGATTGATTGATTGATTGATTGTTACTATTTTATGCAATTTTGTGTTTTTGTATTATAAACTGCCCTGTGGATGAAGGGCATTATAGATATTCAATGAATAAGTAAATGAAATGAAGTAAACTCTGTCAACAACACTGTTGGAGGCAGTATGCCTCTGAATGCTAGTTGCTGGGAGTCACAGGTGGGGAGAATGCTGTTGTATTCAGGTCCTGCCATGGGCATCTGTTTGGCGACTATGAGAATAATAGCGATGGAGCTTTGGCCTGATCCTGCAGGGCTCATCTTATGTCCCTATCTTTGGTTTCAAGGGAACACCCTCCCCCTACTCTGTTCACAGTAAATAAAATACTCTTACACAGCCAAATTAATGTTGATATTTCATCAAGGTTTTTTTTAGCTTTGTTTGTTATCTATCTCCTTTCAAACTTTGCGAAGGGCGAGCTGAATAATGTGATTAAGAGGCTGAGCTCAGTTAAGTTTCCAAGAACTGGGTCATTATTGAGATTAAGTGCTAGATTAAAAGGATTTAGGAAAGTGGTAGGATTTGATTTGCATATTGCTCTGAAGACCTTTGACTTATGCAAAGCTTCCTCTTAAAGATTATCACGCTGGAGTATTACATCAAGCAATTTAGTAGTTGCAAATTACTCTTGTCTTCTTTGACCTTGTGTATGGTATAGCACCAATATTTCTAAACTACATTTATTTTCTGTCGTTGGCAAAATGTATGACTGCCCCATAGAACAGAGTTGGAATGGAGAATATGAATAGCCACCTTGTGAAGGAATGAACTTTCCCAATAGATGTCTGCAGGGTCCTAACTGAGAAATTCTTTATTTAAATATTTGTTAAAGAAAAGGCAGGGCGGGACTTTTAAATCTAAAATGTCAGTAAAATTCCAGCACTTTGAAAGACGCCCTTTAATTTTCGGCAGCTGCAACACAGCAAAGTTATTTTACCTTGCATTTTGTAGCAATAGATAATACAGGGGGTAGAAAGATAAGGGAAGGCAGCTTCCATTCTGCTTTCTACTAGGGATGGGCAAACTTCTACCAGTCCTTTGTCTTATTGTTTTGTTCATTCACACTGCCATACTTTTTCAATTCCTCCCAAATTTCACCAAAACTAGGAGGATTTCTAATGTTAATCTTGAAATTGGAGTTATTCAGGAATAGTAGTTGCTGAGATCCCAGGACAAGGGATAGCTTAGGCTGGTCCATGAGGATACTAAAGGGTAGGTTTGGGGTTTCTGACAAGCGTCAAAAAGGAGAACGTAATAGAGAAGGCAAAATAGAGGCTTATTTCTGCCCTTTGGTAGAAATGAATTACTTTTCAAATTAGAGAGTTTAAACTCCTCGTTTTGGGGAAGAGATGTAAACAAATAAGACGCAGTGTGGAAACCTGTATCTAGTCAACAGAACCTGCAAAAATTGCACACCTTTAATAGGTATTCTGAGCTGATATTAAAAATAATTTTGACTTAGAAGCCAGCTGTGTGCTGGAGCTGAAGAGTGGGGGCAAGGTCGTTTAAGAAAAACCTTTGTCAGAAGTCCTTCAGTTTAAGATAGGGTGGGTGGAACATATTTATTAGTAAAGAAAAGGGGTGCCTAAGAGATCTCCCCCCTTTACCACTAAGTGAAATGTCTCATCCCCAGATAGTTTTGGGGCCAGTTGCTGTCAACCTGATAACATTGGCAGTGGAGACACTCCTCTTTATTCCTCCAAATCACGTACTTATTCGCATTGGCCAATCACTCATACCTCAATTGCAGTCTATTTCCTGCCATCACCATTAACCTGACTTCGACTCTTGTCGCTCTGGTGCATACCCTCTATTACTTTAAAATACCAGGCTCAGCTGGCTAGCCATTTTACCTCGGTGCTTTATATTACATTCCTACTTTATAATACAGAAGCTAGATTAAGTCATTTCGAATTATTCTCCTGTCACCCTCAGGTTCAAACACACATGCCTCACTAGGGCTGCCGAACCGCCATTGCTGCTGACATATAGTTTTGAACACGGAATTCAGAAGAGCTGCTCATGAAAGTAAATGAGCTTGTACATAAGCACTTTCCAGGAGCAGGGAGGGAAAGGCCCAATCCATCTCTTGCCTCTGTCAATGTGAAAGGTCCATTCACGGTCACCTGAATAGCCTAGAGGAGGGGAAGCTGGCATGGTGCCCTCTGCATATTGTGGACCCTCAACTCCCATCAGCCTCAGTCAGCAGGGCTGATGGAAGCTGCAGTCCAGAACTTCTGGAGGGAACCACCTTCGGTACCCCTGCCCTGCAGAGAGCCAATGCGGAGATCTGGGAGCCTGAGGCTTTTTCATTCATTCATTCATTCATTCATTCATTCATTCATTCGTTTAATTTATACCTAGGGAGATAGCTCTATAGAGTGTGAGATTCTAAATCAAGCCCCTCGTTGGGCAAAAGATTCCTGCATTGCAGAGGGTTGGGCTAGATGACTAGATGTGTTCCGTGAAGAGGGACCATTGTCCTTTGTTCTTTTTCCCTTTGCTGTCTGATGCTAGAGTGAGGGGGAGCCATGTTGCAGTGCTCCATGTGTGTTTATATGTAAATAAAGCAGATTAGCAAAAATGCTGAGTTCTGTCACGCGAACTGCGCAGACTCTGCAGATCCCTAAGTGTGCTGGTGTCTGTTGGCATCGGTTGCTGTGATTTTTGGGCAGAAGGAAGCTTTTGAAGCTCCCAAATGAATGACCAGGAGGGAGATAACATGCCAGTCGGGCATGTGTCTCTGCCAGGGTCCTACTCAAGAGTAGGCTGAGCTCCTGAAAACTTCATGGCTCAGTGGAGTTTTCAACTTGGGTCACCACACTCTAAGCGTTTGGCACCCTAACCGCTTCATCACACTGGCTGAAGGACTCCAAAGCAACACAGGCCGGCTTTTCTCCAACATTTTAAAGCTGGCCTGCATCTGGACACCCCTGTCCAGAAAATCACCCACAAGTCATGTTAAAGGATTTGTCTGAGCAAATTAAAGCTCTAGTTGCAGGTGGTGGCAGTGGAGTGCATGCAAACTATTGGTACTCAGCAGCTCTTTCTGATAGGACTTTATTGAATGGTATTAATCATTCTGAGGAATGATTTTTTTTATATTTTCTGATGTTGTGAATTACCATGACTTTACTGAATTTTCTTAATCATGTTGATGAATTTGCTATTTGCTTTATTTATATGTGTTTGTGTTTGATAGCACAGTGATTGTAATGGTGTGTTTTTTAATGCTTTTGTGATTATTGTGAGCCGCTTTGAGCTCAACATTTGTTGTTGAAAGAGCGGGATAGAAATATTAACTCCTCACGCACATTACATTCCTCCTCAGACTCCCAACATTCCCTGTTTCGCATGGGAAAGATCTGTAGGGAACATTAACTTGCATTCAGTGGGGATGAGGCTTGTGCCTCTCTCCCTGTCCACATTTTGTATTCTTGTGTGTTTAGACAAATGCACACACAGATACGTTTTACACATATGAGCATAATCTACTCTCCATCCCCGTTCATTCATAGGCCTTTTGTAACAGTATTTCAACCATTATGAAGATGAAAGCAAATGGGAAAAATCTAGTAGTAGCCAGGTTCCACCTTGGTATAACTTCCTGGCCATTATCAGTGGAAGTTGCTGTATAACAAAGGACACGAGCAGCTAAATCACTCTGCATGATCAAAGGAAGGTATGTAGCATCAGGGCAGAATGGAAGAGGCAAGGAAGAAAGGATGCAGAATACATGTGAACAAAGGAACATATTACCTCTTCATGCGTTGTAGCCACTATGTAGAGCAAATTGGGAGCAGGAGCATACTGAACAGCCCCACCATTGGTGTTTGTTCCATGTGCTAAACCATTTGCAGCTCCCCTACCCAGTGTTATTTATCAATGTACATGTGTTTGTTGATGAAATAACCTTCTCCTAAAATCTGCTTTGTTACATATACTTAGTTCAATTTTTTTTTGTCACTGTTTCGCTAAGTGCATGCTCGTAAAACATCGCAGTAAAATAATTGTGATTATGCCCGTAGGCACAATCTCATCAAGATTGTTTCTCAGAGGAGGGAGGGTTCAGTGCTTGTTTCCCTTATTTCAAGCAGTGTTCTGATCAACATTCAGGTGCAAATTACGTATAGTATTTTATTATTTCTCTTTTTTTATTAATCCAGACACCACAGTATGCCAAAGGTGGCTAATCAGGATAACATCTTTAAATCAACCCTCCAAAACTCAAATGCATTCACCTCCCCACAACCTAAAAGCAAAATCAGCTCCTCCAAAATGTCAAAAGAAAGTAGGAGTCACCAGAGCCCCGCTATCTCATTGACAGTGACCCAAAGATAGCCACCTTCCTAGCTGCAGCTGCTTAGAAAGTTCCCAGGCTGGGGTGAAGAAGCCCAGGTATAAAGGCTATCCCAATATCCTCAGAACCAGGGTTGCCTTTTTCCATATTCTCAGCAAATCTGCAAGTGAACACCCTGCAGTCATCTGCCAACCCTGATCACTCTGAGCTAGCAACATCTGGGGAGTTGTAATGAGGAGCAGAGGTGCCAGATAGGATGCTGCTGAGCATCGGTTTCTAGAACAGCACAAGGGACAGTTGTTCCAATTATCTAATGAAAGGTGAGCCCTGAATTCAAAGCAAGGAATGACTGCAAGGTGAATTGCATCAGATGCATAAAAACAGACATGTGCCAAGTGAGAAAGACAGGGGGATAAGTGCAAGTCAGGAATATATCTTAATCAACCGAGAAGATGTAAATCAGAATTTCCTTACCTCTAGAAAATGTAATTGCAAAAACATTAGCAGAAGGAAACTAGTCTATATCATTCACAATATTAGTCAGTGTTTGTCACAAACCTCCTGACACCACAAATAATTGTTTTTTTTACTTTATTTTTGGACAGGATTCAGTGCTTCTGTTGGAGTAACTTGTCATTTATTCTCAGTTTAAAGTATGGCAAATGTCCAGATCACATGCTTTTGAAACGCACACAGAAATTCACATGGTGTACCAGATGAAGGCTATATGAGTTTCCAGAGGAATTTGCATAATATTAATTTGATGTTTATCTGAGAATTGTAGAGTTGGAAGGGACCCTGAGGGCCATCTATGCATTATGATCATGTGCCTGTAAAGCCGTCTATCTGGTGTGCTGGGAGGAGAATATGCTGGGAAGACAGGAACATTTTCATATGCCAGCTACTGCAGTATATTGGCAAATATATTAAACACATTGTCACACACGGGAACTGTAACATGTAACTCTGTTTCATCCATGTGATTAATGCTCTCAGTTGTGACACAGACATACAAAGCATGGATGACAAATGCGTAAGAAGAAATGCAGAAGTGGCTGGTGCCTTTAAAACAGGGGTGGGGCATTGCAAGTCCCACTAGGCCACTCCCACCAGTGGAACCAGGTACAGGAGGGGATGGAGTACAGTGGTACCTCGGGTTAGACGCTTCAGGTTACAGGCTCTGCTAACCCAGAAATAATACCTTGGGTTAAGAACTTTGCTTCAGGATGAGAACAGAAATCGTGCGTCGGTGGCGCAGCGTTAGTGGGAGGCCCCATTAGCTAAAGTGGCACCTCAGGTTAAGAACAGTTTCAGGTTAAGAACGGACCTCCAGAACAAATTAAGTTCTTAACCTGAGGTACCACTGTATGGGCAGTTGTGGGTCAGGACTTGGTGGTTTCTGTTTAGTTAGGTGGAAGGTTCCTTAGACAATGTACGCTGAATAAGGTATGCAGTGCTTACTAGTGCCCCAAAGAACTTTGATCCTGCAAGGAGAATGTTCTTATTACCATTCCCTCCTTCAATCTAAGGGCATCCATATTTAAATTTAATTATGCAATTAAATTCTGCCTTTCCTCCAAAGAATTCAAGGTGGCGTCCATGGTTCCCTCCTCCCCATGTTAAATTCCCAGGAACTCTGTGGGGTCAGGGTGGGCTTCAGGGCTATGGGGGGAGGGGGTGGGGGTTTGACCAGGTCATAGTCAAACTCTCCAAGCACAACACTGACTCTTCCACATGCTGAGATGTGCATGTGAGGCAGGGTCTAGCATATTGCACGGGAATGAACTAGGCACCTGCTTCATTTGCCGAAGGCAAATGAGACACAGCTTCTCATTCATGCCTAGCGGCTTCCCTTTATTCCCAGAGCCCTCAGAGAGCCTGCCCCAAAGCAGCAGGTCCTGGCCTCATTCTGGAAATCCAGTGAGGCTGGTATTCCCCCCTCCCCCCATTCCTAAGTTCCACTGCAGTACTAAACCATGAGGAAAAAGGTCAAACACTGTGGTGTGTTTGTACTACAACTGCTATTTTGGACTGTGCCTCCAGTACTGCAAATGGTGGTTCCAATTCTTTGCAATGAACAGGAAATCCCTGTGTGGCTAAGAGGTGTGGCTAAGAAGTATGTTGAATTAGCATGACTGGCACATAAAAAGCTGTTGTTAAAAGGAATATAAGGGGCAGACACAAATCTTACTTTGCTGATGAATCAAACCTGCTAGTTAATGCAAATAAATTAACACTGAAATATGATGAGGAAGCAGCATACAAAGCTACCTTGGAGATAAACTTTTAATGTGCCAACAACTATAATAAGCAATTTTAAAGTACCGTATTTTTTGCACCATAACACTCACTTTTTTCTTCCTGGAAAGTAAGGGGAAATGTCTGTGCGTGTTATGGAGTGAATGCCTGCGGGTGGTGGTGGGGATCTGCTGCAGTCGTGAGTAGAGGATCCATGGGTCCCCTTCCTTCCCTCCTCCGTGGTTACAAAGCATGGATCCACATGGATCCTCAGGATTTTTGCATTGGGCTACTCCAAACTCACTGTCAGATCACATGTCTGTGGCCACAGCATGAACCACAAAAATCATATATCCACTATTTCATTTAGAATATTTTTTTCTTGTTTTCCTCCTCTAAAAACTATGTGCGTGTTATGGTCTGGTGCGTGTTATAGAGCGAAAAATACGGTAGCAGTACCATTTCAGTTCTGTGCTGTGCTGTGACTTCCATGAGTATTTGGAGTACACAAAGCATCTCTGTCCTTTTGAAATCTTCCTTATCCAAATTCTTAGTTTTTCAGTTCCAAATCACCCGATTTTGTTTCGAAGGTGGAATTCTTCCCCTGGGTACATGAATCTTGTATGATACACTGGACACAGTTTTGTCGCAGCTTCTCCATTTTACTGTTTCTTCCTCCCGCCACACAAACCTGGGAGCCTCTGCAGGGGTTTCTAGAAGCCTTCTACACAAGCTCTGCTTCCAGTGAAATATTATGATGCCTGCTGTATATTCATCCACTTTAGTACTTTAGCCACTGAACTCAGTAGAACCTGCTTCAGAGTAAACATATTTAAGTTTCTGTTGTCAGGCTATAGGGGCATTCATTCAAGAAAGCAGCAAAATTAAACTTCCAAGCTGAATATCCTTTAAGAAAGATGTGTAGCATCTGATTTCTTGGACAGACACTTGTGATGGCCTTAGGCATTTACTTTAATTTTAATTGGGCCATTAAATCTTTGCCTTTTAAACAACTTTCTGTGGGGCAATGGTACAGCCATTGTAACAAGTGCCTTTCAAATTACCCCTTTCCACTGAGTTAATTAAAAACACAGATATAGTGCCACAGGGTCATTTAACGATGTCTTTATATTTTTGCCTGAAAATTCAGTCGCCACATCATGTTCAACCTAATCATGTTTTTAGGGAACTTTATATGCCATTTTGTTAAGTCCAGCAAGTTCAGGTTTAATTCTCACATTAAAAGCGTACCCTCTGGTAGCAATTTTGATCATTCAGCAAATGCATATTTTACGACAGGAGGGCCTGGATAGACTTGAATTTCAAAACCACAATGTAAGAACTCCAGGACTATGCAAAATGCTAGTAAGGTTCTCATTAATATGAAAGGCAGAGTGTGCATGTGGAAGGAAGGCTTTCTTATTGCATTTCTTTGTGCTCTGCCTACAGGTAAATATTGAACTCCTTTGGGGATATTTTGCTATCGAGGGCCTGAAAAATCACTGTGATGGGTAGAGCTAATCTGGAGTGGACTTAATGTTCACACTTTCTGTTTGGGGCCAGATAATTTATGTGATTTCATGCACTGTTTTTACAAGGTAAAATTTCTTCCAAATGTGCCTGATGAGGGTGAAATTTACTACAGTTTGGTGACTCATCTGTCAAGATTTGCTTGTGGCAAATCTCATATCTCACAACAGTGGAAAATATTCAGAAACACAAATAGTTACCACAAAATAACACACAAGTTAAAGTACCATTATGGTTTTGTTTGCCATATCAAAAATAAATACATGGATTGGACCCAGTGCGGCAGTTTTTCTGGAAGCAGAAGTGATTTAGGGGGATCCTCTGGTACAATTGAGTATAACATAGTTTTCTGGATTGCCAAAGCCTGGGTCGAAGTCTGAGCGTTTCATGGAAGCAGCAGATAAATGAAAACAGTTATGCTTTGTTCACTCTTTTTACTAGGCAACCACACATGAGGCTGTCATCTAATCATTGTACGGATTTCGTTTTCATTTATTTATTTTGCAGGTGAACAGAAGTGTAGCACCACATTTACAGGGGCAGATGCAATTAGTGCTACCTATCCATCTTTTTAAACAGATGTGGTTTTGATGTGGGGAGTGATCTAACAGGTCATTTTGCCTATCACAGCTCAGCACAGAGTTGTCATAGTGTTGCAGCTCTCATATAATGTTAATTTAAAAGAAAAGCCAATCTTTCTGGTCACTGCCATTAAACATTGTGAAAAATGGTGGCAGACAGCATTACAGTGTTCTAGAGCTATAGCTCTTTCTAATTCATTAATATTTTAATTTTTAATAAATTTCTCAGAAAAAGCATTTTGGCTCTAATTAAAAGATAGATTAAAAATAAATAAATGGGTTGATAAAATGGCATCCACGTCAAATGTTACAATGGCTCTGTGCTGAGCTTCAAAGGGCCGCTCACTTTTTGGGGGCTAAGTGCTTCCTTTTAATTCCATGCAGGTTCCAGAGAAGAAGAAGCCGAAAATTAGATACAGACTAGGATGCTAAAAATGATTCCTTGGTTATGTCCTGCATCTGTAAGTTAAGTTTGCACACAAGGCAGAATAAGCTGGTGGAGTTCTGAGGTTGTACAACAGATTCTACTACTTGTTTTGATACAGTGCCCAAAAAAGTGCTTTTGGGGGGGGGGCATGATCTACCAGAATCATGCTGCCAGCTTCACATGCTAAATGTCTTTTGTAACAAGGGTCACAACTACATCATACATTTAATGCACATGACTTTTAGTTGTGATTCCTGCATTGCAGAGAGGAACTACATGACCCTTGGGGTCCCTTCCAGCTCTGCTATTCTATGACTCTATTGCTTCCCCCAAAGAATCCTGGGAACTGTAGTTTGGTAAGGTGGCTGGGAACTGTAGCTCTGTAAGCTGCAGTGCTAGGATTCTCTGGGGTGATTTTTGTGTGCTTTAAATGTATGGTGAGGATGTGAGCTGAGTGAAATCTGAAAAATAGCTTTTTTATATATAGCATAGGAGTTTGCAGTTCCAAGCGAGGAAAGTCAGAAATCCCACTAGGCCATGCACAAATCCTTCTACATGCATAAAATAGGTCTTTGCATCCTGGTTTTGGAACTGTTCATTAATCTTCACCTCATTTAAATGTCCTGGGGGAAAACTGGGCTGCAACAATAAGACTCCAAGGATGGGAATAGTAAAAACCTTTTTAATCCTAAATGTTTAAGATAACTCAAATCTCATGTTGACTAAACATTCCTGATTTTTAGATCACTGTAACTGTGACATATTTAACTAGCTCAAACCACAAAGTCATGTGGTAGAAACTGTATTTAACTTAAAAATCTAAGAAATCTCTTAATATGCCCTTCAGTAGAAAGGGTGACCTAGATTTTACATCTAATATTTGTTTAAAGCTGTGCTCTGCTTTAAAAATAATTTTATGCATTGGTTAGTAAGAAATCAGCAAGAGCCTAAGGCTATCAATATGGTAAGTAAGCTGCTTTCCTGGATGGGTTCCGATGTATATTCAAGTATCGCCAGAAGTTTCTTGTCAAATCAGAAAAATGAACAGAAGCAAGAGAGAACGAGGTCCTCCCCCCTAAACAAGCCACAAACAGTTAACATATCTATTTTTATATTCTTATGGACCCATGCAGATCTTACAAAAATAAATAAATTCCAGCAACCGAAAAACCTGAAATATTGGGAGGTAGTGGTAACTCTTTCCATTTGGAGGATATATTCTCTGTATCATGCTAATGCCCTTTCATCCTCTCGTTTTTCTAATCCGCTTTCTATGTCTGCTCAGTTTCGGGAGTGCTGCAGGCAAAATAGAAGGCTTGCTTGGAGCTTCTTTTTTGGCTCAACATAAAAAAGAAGTTAGCCCACGTGATTTTCCTGTATTTTATCTCGGAATCAATTGGAGGCTAGGATTTTGCACTCCGAATTTTGCACTCACTGGCCATTGATCATAAGGGTGATTACTGTGGCCAATGCTCTGTAGCACAGTAGTATCATTACCAATAGAAAGCATATGTATCTATGCCTCCCTCAAATAGGCATAGCTGGCACAGCTGTTTGCATCAGCTGTAAAATAAAGCATCATTTCTGTTCCTTTTATTCTGAGTTGTTTTTTATTTGCTGGCATGGTGTGGGGCCGCTGCTAAAATATGTAGCAAAATCTGTTGTTGCTTTCTTGTAGCTAGAAGGCTCTCCTGTGCCTCCTTTTATGTGCCAACATGTGCTTTTTTCCCAAAGCTGAGCTCCTCTGAAATATTACTTCCTGTTGGAATTGGTATACAGATGGACATTTTTCACTTTGTTGTTCCAGAAGATGCTTCACAGTTCTTCAGATTGACAGAAATGATCAGTCCCATCGAGCACCCAAAATTATTTTAGCGTTATCGTTGTCACTTAAGCACATTGGACATGGGCAGCTTCAGCTGATGTGCAAAGCCCAGCTAACTGATCAGCTGGCCATCTTTGCACTGCACTCCTGGTCAGTGGTTTTCTTCTTTGGCAATCACTCGGAACCAAGTAAGATTGTTTTCCATGAACATGGTTTTAACAGTGAGTCCATAAGGCCAATTCTTGATCCACACGTCCTTCCACAGTGGGAACATAGGTTTCTGGGTGGGAGTTGATCATGGTGAGGGTTTACCAAGCCTGCCTTCCTCTTAGCAAGTTTCTGCCTTGTGTCCTGAGTTCAAGCGTTTTCAAAGCCCATGACACCTTTGGTAAAGGCTCTTCTCCAATTGGAGTGCTTGCAGGCCAGTGTTTCCCAGTTGTTGGTGTTTATACTACTTTTTTTTAAAGATTTGCCTTGAGAGAGTCTTTAAACCTCTTTAAAGAGATGGCCAGTGGTAACACAGCTAGGGGAATGATCTTTTGTCAAATGCCCAGTATGGATCTGCTCTTGACGCTTTGGCAGCCTGTTGACTGGGGTGTGGTCTTTTGGTTTTGTAGAGATAAAGTGCACATTGTTTTTGAAGATCATTGCCAATGGTAAACACACACACACACACACACACACACACACACACACACACACACCCCGGGAATGCAAACAACCAGTGTGCAATAACTTTTCCTTCGCTTGATCCATTGCATGCAAAACCAGTAACTGAAGACTGAACAGTGGAAAGGTGGAAGTCTATGTATCTCTTCGGCTGTCTGCCAGTCTTCTACTTGAAGGGGAGTGTGGTTCAAGGCCAGTTTGAAGATAAAGATCCATAAAATGGGAGAGCAGGGGATTTAAAGTTGCTCATCAACACTTGGTTGAGCAGGCAGATACGTCACCTCCCCATAGTCTCCTTCACTATGGTGAGATGTACTATATTTCTAATTTGCATAAACTAGCACATGCAAATGTTAACGCAAATCTGTATCCTCTTTTTTTGATGATGCATTTCCTGGTTGCTGTTTTTTTGTAATGCATATTTGACCCCCTAGACTAGAGTAGACATAGAATCAGAGTTGGAAGGGACTCCCTAGTCCAACCCCTGCAATGCAGGAATCTCAACAGTGATGGATCTCAAATTTAAGCGGTGCTCTGCGAGACCCCAAAATTTTATGCACCCCAACCCCGACGCCTTCCATTCTATATAATAGTTGCATCACCCCCTAGGATTCACACCCATTGTGACCAAACTGGTTGTGCTCCCCTAAATCCGCCACTGATCTAAACAAAGACATGAGAGACCTGGTTCAGCCAAAGATTCATCTGTTGCCCTATCACCGCCCAGTGCAGTCTAGAGAAGCACAGCAACATTGCTGTTGGGAGACCAGCCCTGCAGCTCCAGCCCACCAGCTGCCACTGGGATACATGTGCAGTTGCGAGGCCTTGCAAAAATACCAGCTTAGTGTTGATCTTTATTTCTGGTACGAGCATTTCTAAAGTCAAAGAAGATGGCTTTGCTTTGAACCATTTCTCATCTCTGTCACAATATGAATGGGTTAAAATTATGCTATCTTCTGGTTTCTGTTGCAATCTGAGGCATTGGAATAGGAATGGATTTACTTTGTGTCATTGTCAGTTCTCGTTTCTGTCTCTGTCAAGGGAATGAATTATAGCAGCACTGTAATGCCAATTCCTCTTGTTATAGACTTTCATTTGTGGGATGGAGATGGTAATCAGAACAGAACATTGTGTAAAAAATGGGGGCCATTCATAGAGCAATGCTAAAGGTATGAGGAAAATGAAAGTATCTGCAGCGAGGCACGGGGGAAGGATTAATCAGCTACTCTTGCACAAATTATTCTGACAATTAACCCATCTTATCAGAAATATTCATTTTAGTAGCATCGCAGCCGTATGCCTGCTGGGTGCCTCTCAGTAACAAATGCATCAATATAGCCAGAGATTATATTCATAACAACAACAATGCCAGCAACACAACAACAGCCATATTTTTATAGCCATTCCATAACAAGTTCTCTAGGTGACTGACAAAAATGGGTGGGGTGGGGAGGCTGTAAAATTAAAATGCAGTATAAATCAATAAAACTATAAGAAAATAATTTTTAAAAACACAATTTAAAGCTCAGCTTAATTTTTTTTAAAAAAAACAGTTTTAAAAATGTTAACGCTTATAAGATATCGCCTACTCTCAAATGATTTCAGTTTGAGAGCCAGTGTGGTGGTTTTGGTTAGAGGGCTGGACCTGGGAGACTGGGGTTCATATACCTCCCACTCAGCCACTACTGATGATGTCGTACCCCCAGTTTATAAAAGGAAGCTGAGTTTTCACATAGACAAAATTCTGATTCTTAAACCCATGTCTCCATAGACCAGAGCTGACATTATTAAAAGTAGTGTTATTATCAGTAGAGATGAGGGGAGAAGTTCAATTTGGTGAGCATTTTGGTGTGAACCTGCTTAATTCATGCCTTCCCAAAAATAACTGAATCAATCTTTCCTTTGAAATACAAGCTTTCCTGAATTTTGTGATGCAGTTTAACAAAAAAGGGGGGTGTATATCAAGGGGAAATTTGGAAGAAGAAAAAACAAATTTGTGAAAATGCTTTACACTTTGGGGAAACTGCTTGCAAAAAGTGCATATTAGGTAAAATTACACATTATAGTTGTAACCGGTTTTGGGACCTTGTTGTGAAGGATGAGTCAGTAACCTTTAATATTCACAAGGTGATACGAAGATGTGGCAAACTTATTTTAAGATTAGAAAATGAGAAGCTAAGATTTGACACATACGTCCATCCCCGGTTATCACGACAGTTAACAGGGCCATTGTAAACTGTGAGGTTCATACATTTAATTTGCAATTGTGTGGGGGACCATGACCTTAGTTACACATGATGCATGTTGATGCAGAGTATTCGTCTGAAAATAGAAATTGTCTTACTGTCAATAGGCTGTTGAAATCTGAGTAACGTAATGCACAGTGCAGTTTGATAAATCCATTTGGGCACCCTTGTGCCTTGCTGAGATTAGACTGAAATCCAGCCTGTGAAATTGAAAAGATGCTTAGAGAGGATGTTCATTCAGCTCTCTGCTGCTACTGCTTAGGAAAAAATAAACAAAACTTAAAATGGGAGCCACTTCAATGTAGAAATATTTGGTTCTGAGCAATTTCAGAATGGTCCATTTTAAACAGTTAATATGCATAATATGTTTTGCTTTAAGGGAGAAAGCAAAATAGCTCCAAACCTTGCATAGTAACTTAATCAGTCCAGCTTTTTAGTCACACTTCAAGTATAATAGCATTATGTAAGTGTCTCATTTGCATCTATGCACTGCCTTGATTGCTGAGGAAAAAGTTTGCAGTTTAATAAGCTTCAGACACAATGTTGCCTTTCTTCTAATTTTCTTGCAGTCGTGGTGCTAGCTGACACTATGCATGCTTTCCCCTTTCTTCCACTAATGAGCACTAAGGTTACTGTGAATATGACTTTTGTCCTCACATGACTGAAAAGCCTGTTAAGAGGTGTGTGTTTTTTGTTTTTTTGTTTTAAAGTACTGGCGGTATTTTGAATTCAGCATGCATATGAAAAAGGCCATAAAATTGGGGTCACTGAGTCAAAAAAGAAATCATATGATCCCTGATCCCTTAGCAGAAATGAATGGGTTGGTTTTCAAGCACATATTTTCTTCTAAATTGTAAACCTGTTATGACTCTTCCCTGATATTCAGCCAGCAGATCATAATAAATGCTTTTAGAAAGACCCCGTTTATACCAGGTGGAGGCAACCTGTAGCTTTCAGAAGTCCAGTTCAGACTTGCAGTTGGTCCCTCCAGTGGCATCTTGCTGGATAGGGATGAGGGGTAGAGAGAATGAGGAGGAAGGGGGGGGGGAGAGAATGAGTGTGGCAGCAAGATAAAGAAAAGGAAAAGGGTGGTGCTATACACTTTTGACTCTGGTCCTGCCCTCTGCAGGATTCTGCCCTGCTTACTGTAGCCCCTGATAAATTACTCCCAATGAAATGCAGCCCTCAGTAGAACAAAATTTTGCCCACCTAGATCAAAGTCCATCGATCCAGCATTTTGTATCCATGGCTCTGGAACTTCACAGATGGGAAATGCAAGTGAGAGCCATCCCATCATTTGTTCCTAGGATCTACTACTGAAAGGTATACTGCCACTCTGCATGGAACCATCCGTGAGCTTTCATGATGATCAAGTGGATTTCTCTAACTCATTTGAAAGCCACCTGAGCTACTGCCTCTCAGAATACACTGTTAATGAATTTTGTACTGTGGAACTGGAAGGTCAGATGAGACTATAGTAATTTCAACCACTGTTACTCTTTGGAATCTTCATATTCCAAAAACATGAAGGACACATAATACTTTACTATTTTTGTACAGCCTTTGAAAGGGGTTCGAAATGAGTTGGCCTTGGACAAGTTGCTGATCCAATCTACAGATTTTTACATTTTAATGCAGTCTGATTCTGTCAGTTTTATGATGACTTAATATTATAGTATGCTTTATCACATTGCTTCTGTTTCAGGTGTTTAAATTTCATCAATTGCATTGTATTGCTTAATGTTGCAGTTGGATTTTTAGGACCACTTTGTGAACTTTTTCTTGAGGAAAAGCGGCATAAAATTGTATGAATAACTGAATGTTTTCAGTTGTAAGTTACTGAATGTTTTCCCAGTTTTTCATTTATAAGCCTGGGATTCCTGTGTTTCATCTTGCCTGGTTGCTGTGAGCATGAACCAAATAAAGACTATAAAACTTTCTGCACATTGTCATTTGCAGAAGGAAGGCTTTTAAAAACAAGAAACTGAGTTTCTGCTTCCATGAATATTTGCACAATGGTAAAACAAATTAAGACTTTGGACCACGTGCAAATAACGCTTTCTAAGCATTTTCAGCCTGAAGAGTTCATGCAATTATTTCTTTTTAGCGATTTTATTGTATTGCAGTTAAGCTGATTAGAGAACTGCTGATTAGAGAACTGCCTTCTTTTCTCTATATCTTGGATGTGTGGACTTCCAAATGTTGTTGGACTCCAATTCCCATCAGCCCCAGCCTGCATGGCCAACAGGCAGGGATGGTTACTGTAGAGCTGTAGTCTAACAATAAATGTGGACCCTATTTGTCTGCTGAAGCCAAAAGGGCAGCCTCTGCCCATCAGGGAAATCTGAAAAGACCAACAACAAGTGATGTGCTCTAGACACGGAAACTTGAAGAGTGGACATTTATCCTCTCAGCCTGCAGTGACAGAAACTCTTTGGAAGGCAGCAAAAAGTTATTGCTAATGGCAATGTGACTAAGTATCAGTAGCAAAACTCGCTTTCCCAAACAGTTATTTGCAGCAGGAACATATGTATACCTTTAGGCTGAAATCCACCTCGTAACTATGTCTTCATCAAAGCAGCAGCAGCAGCAGCCACTGCATCACAGCTCACAGCAGGCTCCAAAATAACTCCTAGTAAGAACTGAAAAATGTCAGTAGGGCCTGCATGTATAAGAACTGCCTAAGAAATAAGCACAATATGGTGATTAACCAGGCATGATGCACAGATGTAGGGGATATGAAAAGGGCACATTAAGAGTGTCCTGGCTTAACACAACGTGTCCTGGGTTGGCCTTTCTTTCTTTCTTTCTTTCTTTCTTTCTTTCTTTCTTTCTTTCTTTCTTTCTTTCTTTCTTTCATGTTGATTGTATTGTATAGCAGGGATAAGAAACCTGTGGCCTTCTGGTGACTTACAAAGAATTAATCTAGCAATTCCCTTTATTATGGGCCGATTCTTTTGCAATGTCTATTCACAAGTATGTTCACAAGCAAAGGTCCATAGCAACTTGCAGATTTGGCTCATTTTACTGCTTCCTTGACTGGCAGCAATTGTCCTGGGTTTCAGAAACTCTCTGTACTGAGAAATGCCAGGAACTCAACCTGGGTTGTTGTTTTTTTGCATGCGAAGCTAACACAAATATCACATTGCCTTGGTTTTTGAGCTTACCTCAAACAATGTTTGCTGATAATGATTCTCATTTGGTTGTTATACAGAAAACACACATTCGTTTGACTGGCTAGATAGGCATTAAAAGTCCATTTCTGTTTTTCAAAACAGGGGAAATGTGTCACTTAATAGGTTGCCTTTAAAAAATAATCACTGCACAAAGTAAATTTGAGAGCAATATGCCAGACTTCTTTCAAATTACATGTCTCAACTAGTTTTGGCACAAATTATGCTACATTCAGGGACTCTGTAATTAAGATTAGAAAATGGTTGCCATAAAGCTGTATGTTGGCTAAGACAATAACTGCAATATTTCATCACTGACACACATTTTGTTGTTTAGTCGTTTAGTCGTGTCCGACTCTTCGTGATCCCATGGACCAGAGCACGCCAGGCACTCCTGTCTTCCACTGCCTCCCCCAGTTTGGTCAAACTCAGTTGGTAGCTTCGAGAACACTATCCAACCATCTCGTCCACTGTCATCCCCTTCTCCTTGTGCCCTCCATCTTTCCCAACATCAGGGTCTTTTCCAGGGAGTCTTCTCTTCTCATGAGGTGGCCAAAGTATTGGAGCCTCAGCTTCAGGATCTGTCCTTCCAGTGAGCACTTAGGGCTGATTTCCTTAAGAATGGATAGGTTTGATCTTCTTGCAGTCCATGGGACTCTCAAGAGTCTTCTCCCAGCACCGTAATTCAAAAGCATCAATTCTTCGGCGATCAGCCTTCTTTATGGTCCAGCTCTCTCTTCCATACATCACTACTGGCTTAAAGCTATGGTTTTCCCAGTAGTGATGAGACACACTATACTGCAGCCCATTTCACACTAAGATGCTGTACACTATGGATCTCATACACCAACCTCTCCTAATTTTGGGCTACAGCTCCCATCATTCCTATCCACTGACTATGCTGGCTGGTGCTGATGGGAGTTGTGGTCCACAACATCTGGAGAACACCAGGCTGAGCAATGCTATCCTATGCAATGGTGAAAGGAGGAGATGCATTAACTGCAAAACTGAAGGAACAAGATTTCATTCTCTACAGCTTCAAGTGACTACTCTATATTAGACAACTTTAGATATAGAGTTAAACAGGCAAGAATATAACAGCTTACTGTCCCCCCAACACCTACGTTCTGTTCTGTAAATGCCTTTTCCTCCTTTCAGTATAAACCACCCTATCCCTGCCCTCTCCTTTCCTGATATATATGATCTTCATGTGAGATCTGCTTTGAAGTGAGACATAATAAGCATTGTATACAAAGTAATTTAGCTTGAGGTTTTTGTTTTTGTTTTTGATGTTTTATAGTGGCTTAATGATAAGATTTGGAGTAGTCTTTGAGAAAAACCCTGCAAGTACCTTAACCACATTATAAAATAACACTTGGCTAAAGAGCTCCAAATGATGCACACACTTTAAGACAATACATTGTATGGGCATGTGCATATGAAGTGGAATCAGACACTCGACTTTTTAATATCTTGTGTGTTGGCTATATGACAACTGAGCAATTAATTTAATTATCAGGTTGCCTCTGGGTTTTACATGCCCTTAGTTTATATTAGTGCTATGCCAAAACCTGTTCCTCAATTTTGTAAAAAATCCCTTCCCCTGTGAAAGAGGCCTCTATTTTATTTATTTATTTTTTTGTTCCTTCATTCTCAAGGAGCTTTTGAATTCCTTCAGGATTCTGGTGCACATTTGGTTGAGCTTATTTTCTTGTTGCTAGGTGGCCCTGGCTGGTATGCGAATGCTTCTTTCCAATAAACATTTTTTCAGCACTCTACCGTCTTCCCTAATTGTTTGCATTTCCTGATATACAACAAACAAACAAACAAACAAACAAAACCATAGCTACCTCGAAATTGGTGCTTCCATGTTTCATATTTATCAAGCATTCATCCTGATCTGTTTGCAGGGAAATTAGACAGCAATGGCTACTTCATGAGTATGTGTTCTTATTTGTGGAAAGTAACACAATGGTGCATCAAAGCAGGTGTTACCCCACACTTTCCAGGGCATCTTCCTATCACCTTGCTTATTGCAAAAAGTTCAATCTTTGGAGGAAGCTGGTTTGTTGTGCAAAACCTCCCAGTCTGTTATAACTGTGCTACCTGAATTTGTTGGTATGTGATTGTCACTCTTTTAGGGTTGGGATTCAGTCTGGAAATGTCCAGTGTCTTCTTCAGAGTTTCATTTGAAGCACCAGAAGCTGGCTAGTGAATTCCTTGAGATTGGTGTGATCACTTGTTTTGTTTTTAATGGAAGTTACCTTGAAGGAAAAACTTCACTCACTTCTTGCAAGATCAAAGCAAAACATGAAGATTCAATTGTAAAACAGCTGCCAGGTACTCTGTATGCAGCTTCCTCACCTTCCTGTGTTTACAGGAAATCCCAGTTAAGGATGCCATGGCGTATTTAGAAAACACAAGCACCCGGGGGATGCAAAGTGCCAGAGAGCTGATTTGTAGAATGGGTAGGACACTCACAAACAACGCTTGGCCACTTTGAAAGTGAGGCAAGTGCAATAAAAATACTGTGGCATACCCGTAAGAATTTCTCTGACATTTTCTGTCCCCTTTTATATTTCTTAAATGCTATTGGTTTTCTCATAAATTGCATGGCTGAAAAAATGCGGAAGAAATATTGAGCACAAAACTAGTTGTGATGTAGAAGTAACTGCTCAGGAAGTCTTGTAAATTGTAGAATAGTATATTGCCAAGTAAGAAATTATACCTTGAACTTTGACTTCCACAGTGCATGATGTTTGTTTGAAAGGGAAGAATGATCTTTAGACAAATTAAGCGAGTCTCCATAACTATTCTGCTTGTATACATTTGATCTACAATATGTTCATGCCATGGTTAATGATATCCAAGTTCTGTTTTTTATTATATATGGGATTTTTTAAAAAGAAGAGTAGAAGGGGTGGTTTAGGAGTCAGTTAACACTTGAGAATTCAACTGCGAAATTCACACAGGTAGGGATTGTATGATAAGTCGCGGTCTAAGGACATGAGGAATAATTTGAGTCTGAAGTCATGTGCTAATAAGAGGCAACCATGTTACCAAACCATGGAAGCAAAACAGAGAACAGATTAATAATCAGGCAAAGATAAATATATATGTGCATAAATAGTGTAGAATGCAGTATTGGGGAACATTCAGCAGCCAGAATATAAGGACACTCAAAGCAAATCTTAGTAGTAATATCTGAAATATAGGAGCAAAGAAATTAAGATGGCGTCTCTATAATATACTCATGATTCAACAATAGAAGGAAAAGGAATTTCTGTCTGAGATGTGTTGTTTGATCTTCAACACAGCTATGAATGGCTTCATGTTGGATTAGGAAATCTCTCACTTAGTCCCTGGAGCACTGATTTCTAACCACTCTATGGATAAGTAAGGACACACTGAACACTGTTCAGAGAATTAATTACTTTCCATGTTCCAGATAAGTGGGCAGAAAGGAAGCATCAGAGGCATAGCAAGAGATGGTAAGATCTCAAGCCTTCTTAGTAGTGGTGCTCCAGTTATGGAAATTTCATGTCCAGGGAGGCTTACTTACAGGGAAGCTTATAGATATATTCTTTCCACAGTTTTAGGGAAATTGCCAACTTCTATTTTGGAGGATATTTCAGATGCTGATTACTGCTGAGAATGCTATTAGAGGAGGCAGTGGAATATCTGTAATTGCATCTGAATTTATTTGGTTTTGTTGAAATGGTTTTAGGTTTAAATTTGATTTAGGTTTTTTAAACCCCTTCTCTTTAATCATTTTCTGATCTGAATCTACACATTCATTCTTTGATGTTTTAAATAGTTGATGTCATGAAAGGCATTTTTTAAAAAAATCTTAATTACTTTATTGCTTTATTTGAGGCAAACAAGCTTGTTCTTTGTCTCCTCATGCATTCTGGGTGTTATGTGAAACTGGAAGAGGCAAAGTCTTTTCCTTCATTTTAGTAGAGGTGCATCTCCCACCGTAAAACGTGGCCACCCACTAAGAAATTAGGAGGATTAAGTGCAAACGACATATCCATCCTTTCTTGTGGTTTCTCTGGAACATCTGCAGTGGCTCTGTGTCCATCGCAAAGGTGTGTGACCTGTACTGTGACAGGTTCTCTAGAGGAGTCAGAGACTTCCAAAAACTTCATTTAACAAATTGATCCCACTATTGGATGCTTATAGGCTGTGCATTATTTCAGTCAAAAGCAGGAACCTATGTGGATTAAAGACAGGTAGTTGCCAAAGCCCATTACCTAAAGATGGAACATATAATAGGAGCTCTTGGTGTGGCAGGCGACACTGAGGTCAGATTTAATCACTTAGAAATATCAATAGCTGGAGTAAGGCCAAGTGTCGTCCTCCTCAAAGGGACATGTCTTCTGACTGCCATGAAAATGATAGCCTTCTTTTGAGGAGGCAGAATCTTGATCGATAATGAATCTCAAATTGTCTTTTGGAGAGGCTTTTAATTATTTGTGACATGCTTGTAGAGTTCTGACAAAGATGACAGTTTAATGGAGACCAAAACTTTTAAAAGCTGCATGGTTAAAAATACAGATATATTGTTCAGTGTATGATTTATGAAGGTAGAAAGAAAAAATAGAATTGGCATCAATTATTTGATTTCTGAAAATATATCCAATCATGTTAATGGTTGGACTAGATGAGCCTCAGGGTCCCTTCGAACTCCACAATTCTCTGATTCTCCAAATAGATTCTTAGTACAATGCACACAACACTGTTATCTCTAACTTTCCCCATATCTGGCATGCTTAAGTTTGGCTCTTCAATCGGTCAAGTAGGGAGGTTTCAGACTACCACAAACTTTTCAGAGAACAAAGTCTTTAACTCTGCTTATTTAGACTAGTATCTTTACATTAGTACTACGTTTGCATGTAAAGTAAATGTGGACTTTGTCTATCTTTAATATACTTGAGTATGTATTAAATGGTTGATATATTGAAATGCAATATATTAGAATAAAAATAGTTATCTGTTTTATTACTTCTATGCACCTGGATCAGATCTGGTAGCAAATTCATTCCTTTTTCTGCCCAAGAACTCCAGCCAGTAGGGTTTGGCTGTATCTCTGTAGTGGGCAATGAAAATAATCTTATTGCTGCATTAAGGAGTTGTTAGAATTCCATTTGCATGGAATACATTTTTTTCAAGCATATATATCACAGACTCAGCTTTAGCTTCACAAAGTTAAAATGGACATATGTAGGACATGTGACAAGAGATGACTTAGGCTGATGGGTTAAAGCAGTGTTAGTATGGAGACCCTACAATTTTAAAGACCAAGGGGACAACCACCGATGCAATGGGTGGACAATCTAAAACCAGCAGCAGGGCTTATGTGGATGCAGAAAGCAAAAAACAGTGAACAATGTTTTTTTAAAAAAAGATCACTCGAGGCATTAATAAATCTTACAAAGAGCACCACAAAATCTCAGCACACAAATACATTACAATTTTAAATTTGTACATTTTTCAGTCTTCTCCTTTGTGGCAGAATTGTATTATTATTTATTATTATTATTATTATTTTATTTGTAGAGCTTGGAATCATATTACTGAGTTCATAGTTAGCTGGTCTGGTTTTCAAATGTGCTGATTGTTCTGAATCATCAGCGGATTTAAATAGACGTGTATTTTAGCATCAGACTTGTTGATCTAACCCCTGTTATGGCTAGTGGATGCTCATAAGAGTAAGTCTGGAGTGTGGTTTTGTTTTGCAAGACGAGCTGAATTCAGCTGGTGCAATAACATCCTCCCAACTCCATTTTTTTGAATTAAAAATGTATTTTATTACACTTTCTTTTACAGAAGAACCATAAACACAAACTAAACAAAACTTGGAGTATAGTTTGTCAATTTGTCAATCACATTTGTCATAATTAAGGGACACACAATGGTAATTCATTGCTGAATTAAGACTTTCCATAGCAAAACATGTGTCATGGGAGGCTGTAAGCCAGCCTTTCTCAACCTGTGGGTCCCCAGATGTTGTTGGACTACAACTCCCATCACCCCTAGCTAGCAAGTCCAGAGCTCAGGGATGATGGGAGTTGTAGTCCAACAACATCTGGGGACCTAGAGGTTGAGAACCGCTGCAAGCAATGAGGCTGATTTGTTTATATACTCAATAAACAAATACCATGTACTTAGAAATTTGTATTGCTTGCTCTGCCCTGCTTTGCTGAGACAAGTGTTTGAATGCTATTTCCCATATATGGATGAACCAAGATTACAAAGTAAGACACACCCCTGTTTTCCACCTGACTGCTGTTTCCATTCTGGCAGTGGCTATCAGAAAAGAAACCAAGGCCTGAGATGGAATCTTGGGGTAGAGATCCCTCTCAAGTGCTAAAAGTGCTTGCAGCAGATCCATGTTTAGTTTATGATCAATTATGATGGAGATTTCGGGGTGGTTTTTTTGTTGCTGTTGCCAAAATAATCGTATCAGGTTGGCAATGGATCTGTTGGATCCAAAGCTGAACCCATTTCCTAGAGAAGGGCCCAGTTTGGACCAGTCCATCACACAAGCCTGGACCCAGCCTAGCACAGAAAAAAGAAGCAGTTTGAAATAGCCAGCTCCCCACCCTGTCAGTTGAAGTCACAGCGTTCTGGATGCAGCAGTAATCTGGCACTCCATTCTGCCCCATTGCTCCCAGCTAGGGCTTCAGATTGCTCTCCAACTCTGAGGTCACCCAGTAAATATTACTGAGTAAAGCCTCATTCCCAGAATCTCTTACAGATATACAGAATGCAGTAATAAAATTCATTGGGCTTCATCCACTGTAAGCTCTTCAGCTATATGTCACAAGGAAATAATAAGTGTTCCATAACGAACTACGAGACCTCAGTTGAGCAAAGTATAAGCTTCTACTTAAATATTTTACTCAACTGAGACGGAATGATTTCTCCATCCAACGTTATGTCTAAATGTCATTCTTCTCATTTTGCACATGAGCTCAGTTATTCACTATCAAAGACCCAATTTAATTGTGCACATCTATGATGTATTAACCGCTTAGTGTTTTCAGCTGAACAAAGGTAGAAAGGTTAATCCAGTATGTCTGATCCCATCATAGGTATTTACATACTATACCATTTGAATCTTTAATAACTCAAACGAAGCTGAATGTTGGAAGATTCAGGGTGGACAAAAGTTAAGTACTTCTTCGCATAGTGCACAGTTAAACTATGGAATTCGCTCCCATTAAATGTAGCAATGGATGGCTGCAAAAGAGGATTAGACAAATGCCTGGAGGTTAAGTCTATCACTGACTACTAGCCATGATGGATATGCTCTACCTTCCACAGCAGGAAGGAGTATGCTTCTGAATCATAGCTGCTGAGTATCAGAGGTGGGGAGAGTTATACTCAGGTCCTGAGTGCAGCTGCAAGCATTTGGACAGCTACTGTGAGAACAGGATGCTGGGCTAGAAGGGTAAAAATAAAGGGACCCCTGACCATTAGGTCCAGTCGTGGCCGACTCTGGGGTTGCGGCGCTCATCTCGCTTTATTGGCCAAGGGAGCCGGCGTACAGCTTCCGGGTCATGTGACCAGCATGACTAAACCGCTTCTGGCGAACCAGAGCAGCACACGGAAATGCCGTTTACCTTCCCACCTATTTATCTACTTGCACTTTGATGTGCTTTTCAACTGCTAGGTTGGCAGGAGCAGGAACCGAGCAATGGGAGTTCACCCCGTTGCAGGGATTCGAATCGCCAACCTTCTGATCAGCAAGTCCTAGGCTCTGTGGTTTAACCCACAGTGCCACCCACGTCCCGGGCTAGAAGGGTATTCAGCCTTATTTTCTTACTTTTTTGTTGTTGTTTAGTCATTTAGTCGTGTCCGACTCTTCGTGACCCCATGGAGCATGCCAGGCACTCCTGTCTTCCACTGCCTCCCACAGTTTGGTCAAACTCATGTTGGTAGCTTCGAGAACACTGTCCAACCATCTTGTCCTCTGTCGTCCCCTTTTGCCCTCCATCTTTCCCAACATCAGGGTCTTTTCCAGGGAGTCTTCTCTTCTCATGAGGTGGCCAAAGTATTGGAGCCTCAGCTTCACGATCTGTCCTTCCAGTGGGCACTCAGGGCTGATTTCCTTCAGAATGGAGAGGTTTGATCTTCTTGCAGTCCATAGGACTCTCAAGAGTCTCCTCCAGACACCATAATTCAAAAGCATCAATTTCTTACTTTAGCATCGTACTATTGCATGCACAGTGACAAAACACATTTATTGTGCTTTGGCTTGCTGTTTATTAAAAAGCAGATTATAGCTTAATGAGACACCTTTATGTTTAGCTGTTAAATGTTTATAATCCACATCAATTTAGTATTAAGCATTTTTTCTATTACCATAAATGAATGCCCACAAATTAATACAGTAGATGGGTGCCAGTGTTTGGTCGCAGTGTGGCTATATCCTTTAAAGATTCCTGGGTCTCTACCACTGTGTCCAAAATGCAATTGTTGGAATAAGTAAACTATACCTTTAAAAAGAAATTCCAGTTGGTGGTTCTCTAATATACAGGTATCCACCCACGTGTATATGCGTTCTACATGTGCATGTCTACATATATATGTGGCGTTGAGAAATAATTAAATGAATAGAATTTTACCAGGAAATGGTGGGAAAGAACTGGAGAGTCCTTGTGGCTTGCAAGGAGACCCTCCCTGGAGCCCAAAGAGGACAGAGGAGGAGCAAAACAATGTGTAAGAAAGATAATGCCCATAAAAACACGTGTTTAAAAAATACTGCTGTGCTGCCTTCCTCTGTGCTTCTTATATTGGATAGCTTTAGCTTACTCAGGAATCAAAAGTTCTATATCTCTTTTGTAGGAAATGTATACCTTTCTGTGCATTCTGCCACCCACCCCTAACTTGGACAGCCGCTCCAGAAGGATACCATGGTTGATGGTGTCGAAAGCTGCTGAGAGGTCAATGAGAATTAACAGGGACACATTTCTCTTGTCTCTTCCCCTGACAGGGAGAGCAAAGCAGCTTCTGTGCCAAAACCTAGAAAGAATTGCGAAGAGGAACTGCAACAACAAGAAGCTCATGGAATGCATGTCATGTGACCACCCCAGGCTTTTGATCCCCAGCATCTCCAGGTGGGGCTAAGAGAGACTCCCACCCGAAACCCTCGAGGAGCTGCTGCCAGCCAGTGTAAACAGTACTGAGCTAGATGGATCAATGGTCTGAGGTGGTGTAGGGCAGCTTCCAATCATCATATGTTCCTAAGACTTGTGCCTCTCAATTCTTCAGCTAATTCTCCCTCTCTGTAATATTTTGCCACTACTGCATCTCAGACCTTCATTGTTTTGACTATCCCACTGCAACCTGCAGAAAGGCGTTCAGCTTTAGATTATCCGGCAGTGTGACCGGTCTGATGGCTGGGGTGGTTGGCTAAGATTGTGGCTCTCCCTTGCCGATAGGATCTTCATTTGCATATATAAGAGAGGGGAAATTCCAGCTCATAGTCGCCTTCCTTGCTCTTGTTTCCACATCTGATAAATCCGCTGGCAAGAATTCTGTGGGAATTTTTTTTAACCTAAGCAGCGATACACCTTAGCTTTCAGTCTTGTTTTTTTGCGATAATGTGTATCTAAGTACATGCACAAGCCATTGGAACAATAGCAACTGTAGAGTTTCTTCACTTGAGCTTCACCGAGTGACAGCATTAGAGGTTTTTTGGGCCAACAGTGGCCTCTAGTGGAACCATTTCAGCCGTGTAGTTGATGCTTATCCCATCCGAAAAGCAAACTGAATGTCCTGCAGGATTTTCATATTGCCATAGTTACTAATGGCAATTTTGTTGGTTACAGAACACAAGTCACAGCATGGCACCAAGCTGCTCGTGTGTGTGTGTGTGTGTGTGTGTGTGTGTGTGTGTGTGTTTTAAAAAAAACTTGGGTAAATGAGTTTAGAAAGCTGCAAAGAAATATTCAGTGATTTTGAAAAAGCTATGAGGGGTCAAAAAAAGGGAGGGTGGAAGCAACAAAGTCTCTTGAGTCTTTTGTTTGTGCATGCATTTTGTAAAATCCATTGGGGTTTTTTGCCTCTCCTTCCTGGAACTTCCAAGGATTCGCAGCTCTGTATTGCCAAACATTCGTGCTTTGTAGATGCTAATACGCCTTTGTTTTGTCCTCAACCTTCTCGGGCGGGCTGAGCTGATTATTACCTTGCTAAACTGCAACCAAAATAATTTCTACAGCCGGGAGCTCTTTGACGTGGATAAAGCGCTTCACACAAACACAGGCTGAATTGCTTTTGTTCTCAGCGGCTCCCATAGGCCAGGCAGATTTTGTTGCTAGCGAATCAGAAGCCAGTTGTTAGGCTGCACTTTCTATTTTTAGCATCTTCCATCCACACATGCCCACAGGCTCAGCCGGTTTCACAATGAAAGATAGGAAAATGAACGTCAGCAGAATAAAAGCAAACAGTTCCTTGTGTTTAGTAAAAGCATCTTAGCCCTTGAGTATAATCTGAAGTATTAGAGACCTTTGTTGCTAGCTTTTAGCGGAGGAAAATTGTCAGAAAAATGTTTCTGGCTGTTGCTTTTTTCAAAGGGAAGTGCAGGCACAGAAAAGAATAAAATTATCAAGATCACTAAACATCAGCATTAATATTTATGGAGATCTGCAAAGGTATGGTTTTATGGTTTTGCATTTCGATTGTCACTATTATCCACACTCCCACACTTTAGGATTTGGAATAGTGAGTTAGCAACACACACATGCACACAAAGACACGTCTCCCTAATTTATACAGCTCAAACCGTTCAGTGCTAGCCAATGAGATAGTTTTAAAAAAACATGCTGGAAAACAAACAAACAAAAGAAAACAACAACTTCCCAATCCCCCACTTACGAAAATGCAACTGTAGCATTTGAAGTAAAACAGAAGCGCTTCTTTTCTGGTATCAGGGCTGCATAAAACATGTACATATTTTTTTTAAGTCATAAAATTTTATATTTTAAGTTCTGTGTATTTATAATATTGTGGCAAAGATAAATGACGGGATAAACACCGGTCATCTAAAAGCCTATTGTTATTGTTTATGAAATGACAGAATTAGGAAATGATAGCATCTAGGTCTTTTGTCCCAATGCAAATTGAAACTGGTTTGGGGAAAACGCATCAAAACACACCATTTCATTAGGAACAGCAGGATAGATACAGGATCAATCTGGATTGTGGCTAATGCTCTATGTACATACACCATCTCCCAGACTAGTGGTGGGAGCACATTGGGTGCAGAGTAAATGGGAGCATGTACACAGCCTGGGTTCACAGGTGTGCCCACAAGAAGGGTCAGGACAGAGGAAGTGAGTCTGTATAATTATAAAGAAATGTCGACAAAAGGATTCCAGTGCTACTAGTTTAACACACCAGTCAGAGGGCCCAATGCAAAAGTGTGCAGGACTTCTGCGTCTCTTAGCACTTTTGTAGTAGGGGGAATCTGGGCAGATGTAGCATGCTGTACAGCTGTCTGCCCTAGTCAGGAAGCTATAGAAGGTGTTCCTATCACCACATAATATCATATGGGGACAAGCATCCTGTTTTGTGTTCCCTCCATTGCCCTCCACAAGTTAGAGGGCGACTCTCTGCGGTAGGGAACTATTTGTGCAAGCTCCCCACGTGTCTAACAAGTCTGGAAAACCAGGTTCCTAAAATACGCAGTTAGCATAAATGAGAAGAGCAGGCTCCCCACTGCAATTTCATAATACAATAAAAACACATATAAAACATTGCATATATTTAAAAAAACAGTTGGAAGAATTACCTGTATCTAGTAGCCATTGGTAGCCTCATTTGTCTATTTGTCTAATCCCCTTTTTAGAGCTGTGGGAAATAAACATGAGGTTAATGTATGGTCACTGCCACCACCTCACAAATAGGCTTGCACCCTTAGCTACTGGCCATTCCCATTACTGGCTCACCTCTCTACTCAAGGGCATCAATTTGAAAGGATGACCACCTTCATCTTTGTATACAATGGCATCATATAGTATGCATCTGGACTACTAGTAGGGTGTAGTCTCTATGGAGAATTATATTTATAAGGGCAATCGTATTGGAGAGCAAATCTCGGTTCTCCTAAACCAACAATGCATTGAAAACATTCATTCAAATCTGCTTTTACTTTACTGTTACCAGGACAACAACATCGGAGTCTAGTCCACCATCTCCTCCTCACAGTGACCAACCAGATGCCTCTGTGAAGCTCAGAGCCAGTGTGGTGTAGTGGTTAAGAGCAGTGGACTCGTAATCTGGTGAACCGGGTTCGCGTCCCCGCTCCTCCACATGCAGCTGCTGGGTGACCTTGGGTCAGTCAGACTTCTCTGAAGTCTCTCAGCCCCACTCACCTCACAGAGTGTTTGTTGTGGGGGAGGAAGGGAAAGGAGAATGTTAGCCACTTTGAGAATCCTTAGGGTAGTGATAAAGCGGGATATCAAATCCAAACTCTTCTTCACAGGCAGGACATGAGCACAGTGACATGGTCCCACTCATGAGCAACTTTCCCTGATACTGGATGCAATGGTAACTATAAATAGTAACATAGGTAAGAATGCCATTACCAGGGTTGTCTGGTTATGTGATTTTCATGGCACCTAATGGATAGTGCTTGTGACATCACTAATGACCATGCTATGAAAATAACAATCCACTTGCAAAGAAAAGGACATCCAGCAGAAAATGAAACAAGGTAACAAATGGAGAACCCTCTTCTGAGTTTTACCAAATGATTAAGACTTGAGTCTAAACTTGAGACTCATTGCTGAGATGAAACTAAGTATCCATTGTCATTCAGTCTTTGAATAGACAAAGGGAAACAGTAGTATATCTATTCTTCCTCCTCTGAAAACAAATACTCTAACTCCATAACAAGGCTACCCCCAACTATCCCTTATGGTTGAACTGGGTGGATGCTTGTTTTTCCAACAATATTTATATCCCATCCTTATATCACAAGAACAATATGCAGGGAACAATAATATATCTTTTAAAAACAAACCTATTAAATAAGCATAAGCACAGGTAAAATTCAGTTACATTATTATGCTATTGCCTTTGAATTGTGAATAATCTCATAAAGGATTTAATCAAGAGGAGGGCCAGTCTTTGAGCTTCACATCTGAATAAACCATAGGAAAATCTGATCCAAATATACATGTATAAGCAGAGCTTGAAACTTGCCTGTGTTATTCAGCGACAACTAGAAAGTGGTGCTATCAACAAAGATGTCGCCTTGGGCTCTTTCCTCTAGGGAGGCAGGATATAAATTTAATAAAATAAACATTAGATGTAAGTTCTTATCTTTGTTGGACACATCACCTAAGGCATCAGGAGTTTGCAATATGATTTTTCCTCCTTCCTTACTTCCCATCTCACTCACTCACAAACACACACAGCAGCTGCACCATGTTCCATGTCTGAACCTGTTCCTGTGAATGCTACCCCAGCTTAAAGGCATAGGCCAACATGTTTTAACGGCTAATAAAAGTTAATTTGCTTAAAGAAATACTTGAGATTAATAAACGCTCACAAGGCCAGAAAATCATTCCAGCTATTCATTTTTCTTCAGTTTCCTTAGCTTTGAATTATTATGCAAGATTCTTCCCCCTTCCTATTACCTATTGGAATATAGACACATTTCGAAATTAGAATCTTTAATAAATATTTCACATGGTGTTGAAGGCTCTCTCTTGGCTTGTGGGGTGTCCGCCTAATGTACAGATTAAACTAAGTTTTCACAGAGTCAGCTCACCCAGCAGGAATTCTGCTGATCCCATTATGTGCTGTGATGTGAAAGTGAAGATCGTGCTGCATAAATATTCATTTAGCATCTTTTGAGATTTCACTCCTCATTCATTTGCTGCCTGACCCCCTTTGCCATTTCTCTCCTGCATAATCATCACTGCTGAGCAAACCAATTGGAGGGGGGAAATGAATTTGCAAGACTAAAACACCAGAGAGAAAACAGATTCATGTGCATGGGAAGGAGAGCAAGGAGAAGTCCATTCAGGATCCTTTGCTTAGAGGTTTAAATCTATGGTCTGGTATATCTTGCCTTTATTCTCTCCTGTGTCTGTATATGCGATCAGATTAAAATTCTGCCCCAAAGGATTGGTAGCAAGAAACTATTTCTAATCATGTTGACAGATGGTGAAAACATAGACTATCATCCTTCCTCATCCGGGTGCAACATCTGCATGCAGAGGACTCTCCATAGCAATCAGTGGAGCCATATCCCCCCTCCCTTAGGGAAAGCACCCCTATTTTCAGGTTTAGAAATAAGGACTTCAGGGCGCTGGGGCCATGAGATTTCATTCCCATGCCATTTTGAGTGCTTTCCCTTAACCTTGACTCAAAAAGTCTTCTCTTTCTCTCTTTTTCTGCATGAAAAGGTGATCTGGCACAGGAGCAGTCACAAAGGGTGAATTTGGCTGCAAGTGTACAAATATCCTGTTGGTTCAGAGAAGTCTCCCACCCTCTCTTCAGATACTGTAGACCCTCCGGATCAGGCATCCCCAACCTGTGACCCTCCAGATGTTTTGGCCTACAACTCCCATGATCCCTAGCTAACAGGACAAGTGGTCAGGGATGATGGGAATTGTAGTCCAAAACATCTGGAGGGCCAAAGGTTTGGGATGCCTGCTCCAGATGATATAAACAACCTTTATCCACACAGTTCCAGGCCGATCAAAGCTTCAATATATACCTATTGATGGGCTTCCTGGAGACCTAAAGGGGAAAGGCAATAAAATTTTCCACCCAGTATAGAAAAGTCAGTCACATGCAACCTCTTCCTCCCTTATTCATCAAGCCATGGACTTTTCCTTTGTTTCTGCATAGAAAGCACTTGTAAAACCATTCCAAGGTCTATAACTGCTTGCATATCCTAGCTCTCCCTTACTCGGTGGTCTGGAGTCCTGCTTCTTCCAGTCCACAGGGAAGAGCTCAGCAGTACAGCACCTGCTTTGTGTGCAAAAAGCCCTAGTCTCAGTATTTCCTGAAATCCTGGAGAGCTGCAGCCAGCCTGCTTTGCTCCAGCCCTTTCCCTGGAAAGGTTATAGCCAAGGATCTTACCCAATCTCTCTTGAATTCTAAGCCTAAACTTTCCCACTGGGCTACAGCACCACCTAGGGCCTTTTCAGTATAGGAACAACAGCAACAAAGAGGACAGCACCCCATAGTACATGGTTCTGAATGAGTTTTGAGGAACTTATTTATAAAGAGAAATGTTTAGCTCTTCTAAATAAAAACCAAAACTGCTTGGGACAACTTTTCTTCTCCAAGGTGCCCTTCCTAGCAGTGTGTCTGAGTTTGCAGTGTTGAAGGACTAGGCTCTGTGACATCTGCCTAATGCTCCAGCAGTTGCCACCCATGTATTTATTTGTTTGAGCTACGTATACTGTATACTGCTTAATTATCAAAAATTTCTAGGTGTTCTGGCTGTTGAAGATTCATGATTGGCAAGCATCACAGTAGTTGGTGAAAGGAGCTGCCAAGGATTTTGTAGAAGCTGGAGGTGTACCAGTTTTTGCTTTTAGAGCTATCCTTGTGATTCAGCTTTGCTGCTGATAGTCGCATAGGATTGCCACTGCATTATAGTGTCCCAGTGCTGGGGTAGTGGCCGTTGATGTAATGTAGGGTCAAGCCTACTAAGAAGCTCATCATTCTAATTAAACTGACTTATAAAATGGTTTACAGCACCACAGCCTGCACGGAGATGTGTCACATCACATCTGAGCATATCAGTCACGTTAGATTACATGCAGCTCAGTCAATCAGCCAAGAGAGTGATGCCATATGTAGAGATTTTTTGTGTGCTTTGGGCTTCAAGCCCTTACAGCTGTAGGTCACAAATACTTGCAATCATAAGGCAATGGCAGAAAAGAGGAGGGAGGTGGAATGGAAACACAGAACTCGTAGATGCTGCAAGTCTCAACACTGTATTGTCAGTTCAGTGCAGTTTACAGAGAAAGGAAAATGGAAAATACCTTGCACAGCTATACGTTGAACATTCAGTGTTAAGACTTGCAGCATCTATGAGTCTATTTTTTTAATAAAAAAATTCACATTCAGTAGGGAAGGATTACTAGAACTTACTAACTTTTGCCTTTCTTTCCCCCCTAGAATCCATGGTTGGTTACAATATATTCTCATTTCATCCTCCTACAACCCAGTGAAGTAGACTTGATTAATGGGCAGGAACGACCCCAAAGCTATCAGTGAATTTCGTGGCTGAATAGGGTTCTGAAACTGGCAGCTTGGCAGAAGACTTTATAGTGTGAGTACAATAGATGTTTTCTTCCCTATTTGAATAAATGAGGGTAAGTGTCTCCAGTTGCTAAATAAATTCTAGGTGTAAAATGTTGGAAGTATTTATTATTTAGGAGGCACATTATTTCAGCTGGCCAATTGTCAAATCAAGTTTCCACCTTCATGGAAAATTCTGCTTCCCATGAGGAAGGTATTGTCAACCGGGATTGGGGAAGCCATGGCAAACCACTGACAGCTGCTGTAGACAATACCAAGCTGAACAGACCAATTTTGATTCATTTATAAGACCTGTTTCTATGTTCATAATCAAGCCAGAAAGATGTCAGGCAAGCTAGTAACTCTCAATTGATTTCCCCCTCCCCTACTCCCCAAATTCCAAATGTACAAAACAGAGACGAGCTGAGAGTTGTTAAAACAACATATTGTTCTGAAGCAGTATTAAGTCTTTAATCTGACCTATACGGGCTGCCAGTTTCTGGCTTGATAATGTTTGAACCTACCTGCATGTCATCCAGGCTATTAATGGGAGAACCCCAATAGTGGTCATTTGCTTTTTCTCCCCCCCCCCCTTTTGTAGCTTTATTCCTAGAGGAAAGGTAGAAAAGTTGTGTGTGTGTGTGTGTGTGTGATCAGCTTTAAGAACTGCCGAATCCTTGTTCACACTGAGGTGCGGGGTAGTGCCCCAACCTCCACACAGTCATTATGCATCTAGACATTGGTTCTTATTTGACCAAATCAACTGGAGAGAGCCAAACTTGAAGAGGAGTACAAAAGATGCTTGAGACGAGGTATACAAGCATTTCTGCCAGAACATTTTACTTGCTTCCAGTGTGATTTCCATTCATTTACCTTGTTCATAGGCTAAAAGGCACCTTAGGCAAGAAGAGCACAGCATGCTCTTCAGCCGCACTGTAGAGCCAGTTCGTCATTCAAGAAAATGAAAAGATCACCTTAAGCTGCTGCTTTGAAGTTTCACTGATGTGTTTTCCCCCTAACACATTTCCTCCCACGTGGAAAAAGCTTGCCAAAAGCAATCCCAGGAGAGTAAAATATGATGGCTAACTGAGATGCATCTGACTGTCAGAGGTTGTCAGCAGATCAAACAGGTAGGTGGGTCAGGTTGTTTTTTCCACAGAAATTTTGCTTTAAAAAGCCATGTTTTCCAGCTTAATTGTGCTATTCATTTATTTCAATGGTAATATCTAGGGGAGATGTTAGTGTGGTTGTTAATTATTTTCTTGTTTTATCTTTTTGTAAACTGGACCATAAAAACTGAGCACATGGTCGAAAAACTACACTGAGGATTATTATAATCTCCTGTAGTGAAATAGGTGAAAATTTTATTAAGACCAAGTGTGCAGTACTTAGTATGTTGATGTAAGTACACTAGCTTTTCTGAGTCAATACACCATTTATACTTTACACGGTCTGGTTTCAATAATAAGATTATTATAATTATTCCTATTTTGTATGCCTTATGGATGCCCTGGTGACCTTTCCCCCTCACTGAATCTGTTCTTTTGACTACATTGACCTGAAGGCCTCTTGGGAAAAAAACTTTGTGACACACACACACACACACACACACACCAGTTCTTATGACTTTCCTACACATATTTGGGATTTCATCCTCAGCTCCAGAAATTGCCACTGGCTATATATGATATTTTGCTTGCTGTGGAAATAAATGTTTCTCTGTGTGGTTCATTATTTTATTCCTTTAACAGCTTGATCAGCTCTTTCAAAGCAGATCGCTTTATTTACAGCCTTCTGGTTTTCCAGGAATCAGCAGTACTTAGGTCAAATTTTGTACCATACAAAGAACCCTGGGTTATAGATCTCAGGTTATTTTTGTTTGTGTCTTTGTTCCACTTTAAATGAAGGTTTCTAGGTGGTTGGAATCATACAGAAAAAAATAAATGCATAAAATCCATGATAGAAATTAGTCAAAATATCAGATAAATATATAACAATGAACAAAGTAAAATACTGGAGAGGAAAAGAAAATCAAGCAGAGGTCAGGCCACTGACAATTAAACCACACTGAGAATAATAGCTCTGTGAGGGGAATAGGGGTCTTCTAACAATTCTCAGCACCTTTAACAAATTACAGTTTGCAGGATTCTTTGGATTAAAGTGGTATAATACTAATTTAAACATATAGTGCAGATGGGTCCTATGCCTGTCTGTTTATGTTTTGTGCTTTGGAGGGGGGAAATTATGTGGCCTCTGTTGATCTTCACAGAACTGTAGAGTTGGAAGGGACCACAAGGGCCATCTAGTCCAACCCCCTGCAATTCAGGAATATTTTTGCCCAATGTGGGACTGGTGTCAGCAGTGCTTTTTTTCTGGGGGGACGCAGGGATATGCATACCCCTAAACATTTTGTGAATCTAAGTTTGGCCTCACTGAGGGGCAGTATTTCAATATGAGTCGGAAAATGAGAGTACCCCTAAACCTTTTTTTTTTTTTTTTTTTTTTGGAAAAAAAGCACTGGGTGTCAATATGAAACTGTCAAAATTTGAGGTGTTGTGCAGTACTGTTTAGCAGTAGCTGATTGGTGACAGCTTCTGAAAAGGGGGAGAGAGAGACTATTGTTTTTAATGGGTCTTTAGACAGGTCTTGGATCAGGTAAATTCATTTTGATTGCTCTGGGAAACGGCAGACTGATAAACTGGTTAGTGAAGAATGGGCACTTAGCTGTCAAGAAAAATAACTACCAGTTGAGAAAAGGCATTGGGAAAATCAGTTGATGAAGGACGTGTGAAGCAAAGGCTAGAGAGCTGCAGTCAAGGTGGATAGCAGAGACCTGAATATTAAGTTATGGTATGTAAATAGTATATTGCTAGTGAAGATCAGAGGAAGGGTTGGACCAGGAGTCTGCCCTGTGTAAAGGTCTTAACAGAAGAATGTTCACAAGGGGGGGGGGTTGTTGTTGTTTTAAAAAAGTTAGCTAAAGTGTCCAAGCGGCCAGCAGTATTATTGAATCAAGAGTTGGAAGGTACCCAAGGGCCATCTTGTCTCACCCCCTGCAATGCAGGAATCTCATCTAAAGCATTCATGACAAATGGCCATCCAACTTCAGCTTAAAAACCTCCAAGGAACTTCCAGAGGGAGTCTGTTCTGCTGTCAAACAACTGGAGGAGCCTGTTTGTCAGAGGCAGACAGTCGCTGCAAAAGAGAGGCCTGGTGATCTACGCTAAGGAGAACCTAGCACCGAAATTTTTGTTTAAAGATGAGCAAGGGAGAATCTTGGCAATTGAAATACAATCTCAAGGAGAAAAAGTTTTGATATTAGGAATCTATGCACCAAATGAGGGGAAAGCAGAATTTTACAAGAAGCTACATGAGACACTACTGGACTATCTGGACTATTCAAACATCATTATGATGGGAGACATGAATGGGGTGGTCTCCACTTTGATGGATAAGTCACAAAACCAAATAACTAAGGACGGCAGACTACCGAAAACCTTTTTTGAACTGACAGACAATGTGGACTTGATTGACATTTGGCGGGCAAGGAACCCCCTAGGTAGAGAGGGAACTTTCTTTTCTGAGGCCCACTCATCATGGACGAGAATCGACCAAATTTGGACAACTAGAGGGCTGGCAACGAAGACTACAAGAGTGGAAATCTGCCCAAAGACTTGCTCCGACCACAACGCCCTGAAAATGGAATTGAGACTTACTCCAGCCGGTTCCTTTAGATGGAAAATGAATGACACCCTCTTTAGAGATCAAGAGATCGTAAAGAAGGCCCAAAAAACTTTAAAGGACTATTTTGAAATCAACTTGAACACTTCAGTGGAAAAAAGAACAATCTGGGACGCTAGTAAAGCTGTAATGAGGGGGTTTCTGATACAACAAAATACTATCAAGAAGAAGCTCTGGAATGGGAAGAAGGATAAAATATTAGAGAAGATAAGTGATGGAGAGAAAAGGTTAAGATCTAAACCAAAATCTAAAGAGATCTTGCGAGAAATTAAATTCCATCAGGCACAATATTTGAAATTGATAAACCAAGAAGTGGAATGGAAAATTAAACAAATGAGACAAAGATCTTTTGAGTCAGCAAACAAATGTGGGAAACTGCTGGCATGGCAGTTGAAGAAAAGACAGAAATTAAACTACGTTACCAATCTAGAGGTGGAAGGGAAAAATATCCAGAAACCAGGTGAAATTAGAAAGTGTTTCCAGAAATACTTCAAAAAGTTGTATACACAAGGGCCTGAGGATGTGTCTGAGATTGAACGATTTTTGAAACTCAACGGCCTACCAGAATTGTCTCAGGAGAAGAGATCAATTTTGGATTGCAAAATAACACAACAGGAAATTGAGGATGCCATTCAGAATATGCAGCTGGGCAAATCCCCAGGCCCAGATGGACTTACCTCCAAATATTATAAGATATTAAAAGACCATTTGACTTTACCATTAATGGAGGTTTGCAACCAGATTATGGGGGGAGGAAGGGCACCGGAAACGTGGAAAGAAGCTTTCATCACATTGATACCCAAAGTGGAAACTGAAAAGACTCAACTTAGGAACTACCGTCCCATCTCACTCCTAAATGTGGATTATAAAATATTTGCAGACATTTTGGCAAGTAGATTGAAAAAGGTTTTAAATGAAGTAATTCATAAGGACCAAGCAGGCTTTCTTCCTGGCAGGCATTTGTTTGATAATACTCGGAATATTATCGATATTCTGGAACTTTTACAAACAAATATTAACACTAAAGCAGTGCTAATCTTTATTGACGCTGAGAAGGCCTTTGACAATATTTCTTGGAAATTTATGAAGAAAAACTTGGAAGGGATGGGAGTGGGACGAGGGTTTGAAAATGGTATAGAAGCAATTTATTCAGAACAAAAAGCTAAGTTGATAGTGAACAATGTGGTGACAGAGGAGTTCCATATTGAAAAAGGAACACGTCAGGGGTGCCCCCTATCCCCCCTACTATTTATATCAGTCCTGGAGGTTTTGCTGAACATGATTAGGGGGGACCGGCAAATACAGGGGATCACGGTCGGAGTGAAACAATATAAACTGAAAGCATTTGCAGATGACTTAGTAATAACATTACAGGAGCCAGAATCTAGTACAAAAAGAGTTCTGGAACTGATACAAGAATTTGGTCGGGTGGCAGGATTTAAGTTGAACAAACAAAAGACTAAAGTTTTGGGGAAAAACTTAACGCCCTTAGAAATAGAGGGGTTTCAGAAGGAAACAGAGTTAGTTGTGGTTAAGAAGGTGAAATACCTGGGGGTAAACTTGACGCCTAAAAACTTGAACTTGTTTAAGGACAACTATGAGAAATGTTGGTCAGAAGTTAAGAAAGATTTGGAAACATGGTCGAGACTGAAGCTTTCCTTGCTGGGCCGAATTGCTGCTGTTAAGATGAATGTTTTGCCAAAAATGTTGTTTTTGTTTCAAACCTTGCAGGTCGTGGACAGAATGGAATGTTTTGGAAAGTGGCAGAGGGACATCTCAAAGTTTGTCTGGCAGGGCAAAAAGCCCCGAATAAAGTTTAAAATATTAACTGACGCAAAAGAAAGAGGGGGGTTTGCCCTGCCAGACTTAAGGTTATACTACGAGGCGGCAGCCTTCTGCTGGTTGAAAGATTGGATTTTATTAGAGAATACAGATGTCCTAGACCTGGAAGGTTTTAACAATTCGCTAGGATGGCATGCTTATCTGTGGTACGGCAAGGCAAAAACGCATGGAATGTTCAAAAACCATATTGTCAGGAAAGCAATTTTCATGGTCTGGCTGAAATACAAAGACTTACTTGAAAGTAAGACTCCGAGGTGGTTATCACCAGTGGAGGCTAAGGCGTGGAAAAAACCCAATATGGAGACCGGCTGGCCGAAATATTGGGAACTAATAGAAAAAGTTGGTGACAATTGGAGGATGCGGAGCTTTGAAAATTTAAAAGATAAGGTGCAAGATTGGTTCCACTATGCCCAAATTAACGAGGTTGTCAAGTTGGATAAAAAAATAGGATTCCAGGTGGAAAAATCGAAACTTGAGACAGAGTTGTTAGAACCAAAGACCAAGGTTTTATCGAGAATGTATAACTTGCTGCTTAAGTGGAATACACAGGATGAGACAGTTAAATCAGCCATGATAAAGTGGGCTCAAGACATTGGTTACAATATTATGGCTGAAGACTGGGAAAGGTTATGGACCACCGGTATGAAATTTACGGCATGTAATGCCTTGAAAGAAAACATTATGAAAATGGTATACAGGTGGTACATGACCCCAGTCAAGCTTGCTAAGATATACCATTTGTCTGATAACAAGTGTTGGAAGTGCAAGGAGGCTGAAGGAACATTCTTTCACCTTTGGTGGACTTGCCCAAGAGTGAAGGCCTTCTGGGAAATGATCTACAACGAGTTAAAAAAGGTGTTTAAGTACACCTTTCCTAAAAAACCGGAGGCCTTCCTCTTGGGTATGGTCGGCCAAAAGGTCTTAAAGAAGGATAGAACGTTTTTTATGTATGCTACCACTGCAGCAAGAATTTTGATCGCCAAACATTGGAAGACTCAAGATTTACCCACGCTGGAAGAGTGGCAAACGCAACTGATTGACTACATGGAGTTGGCCGAAATGACTGCCAGAATCCGAGACCTGGGAGAAGAAGCAATGGAGGAGGACTAGAAAAAATTTAAGAACTATTTGCAAAAATTTTATAAGTTATATGAACTATAAACTGACCATAATTGGAAATGCTAGCCCCAGCAATGAGAGCGCAATATTTATGAAATTGGATAACAATATTGAAGGGATCAAAGTTTAAATGTTAAAAAGGATAATACATTTTGTTTCTAGAATAAATGGACAATAAGGGATTTAAACTTAAATTGCTATTAAAAGTACCAAAGAAACACATGAAACAAGGTTACAATTTGCTGATAAATTTATTGTCGGGAATGCTTTGTGCGGGAGATGCGGGGAAGTTCGATGGAATGTTGAAACAAGCTGTTGAAGGGTTATGATTCTTTTAATTTTTTTTTCACATCTTTCGTTTTTCTTTTTTTCTTTTTTTTCTTGCTGTTTTCTGTATGTATCTGGAAAAAATGTAATAAAAACTATTTAAAAAAAAAAAAAAGACAGTCGCTGCCAGTTGGAGTAGGTTGTAACACAATTTTGCTGGAGCGGTGATTTAGAGAAACTAGATGGATGGTTGACTTCAGGCTTGCAGAAACTATGTTTCCCTCCTTTAATAGAAACCCAGTCAAAGCCAGGTGCAAAGTAGTGGCTCAAGGGACAGGGAATTCCTTAACACAGAATTAAGGAACAGGATGCCTTTGTGCACATGCTCAAACCAGAAATTGGTTTTCAGTACTGGAACCGAACTCACAGTCCTGTCTATCACACAATAATCCTCTCCTGGACCCCCATCTTACCGCTTTCATCATCTCAGCAGCCTAATTTTAGATAGTGGGGGAAAGGCCTTTCTATTGCTGCTATGATGAAAAAATTGGGAGAGAGTAATTCTTGGTAATTGATTACAAATCACTGTCCCAAAATCTTCCAATCAATCATAGCCTACCTTCCGCTCATAAAAAGAAACACGACAAGTCTTAAATATCACCATATTGATTTCCTGTAGGAGCCTTTAAAATGTACGTAGGCGTAATATTAACAAACAGATTTGTTAGGCTTTTAATAGAGTAGCACGTGCCAAGAAACCAGGGGGGAGGGAGATACACAGAAATATATACTGCCTTTTAAAGCTGGGGGGGGGGGAGTTTTTTTACACTAAGGCACACATGTTCCCTAGTCCTCTTATCTAGAAATGTTAAGTTGCACAATTTAAATGCACTGTTATCCTATTTATTTTTATCCATGGTATAACACTGATAATATTTTAAATCATTTTTACACTGAGCAGAAGAACATAACCGTGTTTGATTAAGTACACAGTCTTACTGGCCACTTGGTGTCACCATTGCTCCCTCAGTTTTGAATACTCAGTACTATAAACTACTGCACACGATTACTGTTTTGTAGGTTGCCCCATTGAAACCATTATGATCCCAGCTACATAGTGGGAGAGGCTAAAACATACAAACTATATTGCTGTACACAGGTTGAAAGAATACAAATAGCAGTTGAACATGCAATATAGAAGCCAAGGTTGGTCTTGCATCCACTGTCAAAATGCTCCCACCTGAAGTTCTTCTAAATGTATATTTTATTAACATCATCTTGCATAGAATGGAAACAAATGTGGTATCATTAAAAGAAGGGTTCATTTGTTGCACGGATACTTTGCTCGGGCATAGCAGATATACTTTGCATATGTAAAATTTTTATATGTATAATGTTTGTGTGTGTGTCCACACACACACACACTGCTGTTCTCAGTATAAGGATGTTTCATATGTTCATAATTCCTAAATTCTTCAAGGGAATATGCTGTTTTCAAAAAAGGCCATGCACTTCTACCCCCCCCCCCAAGAATCTGTATTCACATCCTCTGTCAGAACACTAGATGGCAGGCAGTACTTGATTTCTTTCTAAACCCCTTTGTGCCTGCTGAATTTATTGAATCACCTTCTCCATTTTCTCTTATAGGTAATAGGAGAGTCTTTTTTTAAAAAAGCAACATGAACATGAGAAAGGACATCCCTGTATCTACTTAGGAAATGTACTTGACTAAAAGAGCTTGTTTTAGCAGGCAGTTAAACTTAGAGTGCTTGGATTTATTTAGTTTATCTCTGTTGAAGTTCCTGGGAGTTTTTAAGAAAATGGAAGAACTTCAGCCTAAACTGCTAGTGAATGGGGCCTAACAGTCTAGGCTTCTCACGGAGCAGTTTAGATTTACTGTACTTGGTATGGTGACCCATTTATTGTTACATTTCTGGCCCTTAGGTCTTGAACAGCCATCGGTTTTTAATTGCTGCTTTGCCTATTTTGTAACAATTACTCCAAGAAAACGTCCCTAATAATGTTGGCCTTTATATAGTAGTTAACAAAGCTAGTCAGTTTTGTTTATGGGAATGTAAGAACATCAACCATCTGATTGCAGATATCACTTCAGAAGCTATAAAACAAAGGCATAATGAACTATGAATATTTTAAATAGTTTTATTCAAGTCCATTTTGACAAGTGTAAGTGGGATGACTGGGCTTATATTTTGTCAACAAGTACGCTAGTGCAGGGTTTGATGGCTGTTGTTAAACATGGGCTGTACACATCATATGTTTAAAGCATTATGATAACACTTCAATCACCCATTGCTTCTCACAGAGAATTCTGGGAGCTGTAGTTTGTTAAGGGTTCTGAGACCTCTAATTTTCTCATAGAGTTAGACTTCCCAAAGTTCCCTTTGAAGAGGGACTGATTGTTAAACCACTCCCAAAATTCCCCTCTCAAAATAGACTTCATTTATCCAATACTGGAAGTGACTTAAAATCAGATAGTCTGAGTGTGTGGAACATATCTTTTTTTCTTACTTATTTAAAGCTCATCATAATATTTCATTAAACAGTTTGGCAAACATTTCATTTTAGTGGGCATAACTTTTATATTTCACAAAATGAGTCTGTGCTATTTCATTTCAGTAAACATATTCACATGCAGGGATCCACAAAGCAAATCTTCTCAGTCTGAACACCTCATAAATCAGTGAGAGCCAGGATCACATAATGTTTAGACTGTTTAGAAAAATGAAGAGGGCACTAGCATTTTTTCAGGGAGATATATTTTGCTCTCTTTAGGGATGTATGAAGGCACTTTTCATGGTGACGTGAATCACTCAAAACTGAGTGAATGGAAGGGCCTTCTGTGAATGGAGCTCCATTCACACAAATTTCCTCTCCTTGAATTTAGGGGATAAAAAATTTGCCAAATATGCAAAGTCCCCCTCACACTTCAACCCTCCATAAAACAAGCTATGATGTTTAGGTCAGCTCCTTAAAGGTTTTTACAGGATGTATCAGAAAGCAAGATAGATGATATCAGTTTCACGGCTGACCTTCTGCAGTTTTTGGAACCAATACACTATAACAATCATTTGAAAATGGCGGCTGTTAAGGAGGGGCAATGAATGTGGAATGAAAACCTGAGGACTAGGCGGGGTTGGGCGATGCACCTGGAAGGTGTGCTCTGGGTGAGTGCATAATGTAGAGGTGTAATATAATGATGTTGGTGGTGGTGATGATGATGATGATATTATTATTATTATTATTATTATTATTATTATTATTATTATTTATTTTATTACTTATACTCTGCACATCTGGCTGGGTTTCCCCAGCCACTCTGGGTGACTTCCAACAAGAGATTAAAAATACATCAAAACATCAGTCATTAAAAACTTCCCTAAACAGGGCTGCCTTAAGATGTCTTCTAAATGTCAGATAGATGTTTATTTCCTTGACATCTGATGGAAGGGTGTTCCATAGGTCGGGTGCCACTACTGAGAAGGCCTTCTGCCTGGTTCCCTGTAGCTTTGCTTCTTGCAGTGAGGGAACTGCCAGAAGGCCCTTGGCGCTGGACCTCAGTGTCCGGGCAGAACGATGGGGGTGGAGACACTTCTTCAGCTATACTGGGCTGGGGATTGAACTGGGCACACAACAAGTTAAGGACATGGATTTTCAGGGGTTAGTTGAAGGTCCCTTCTTTCGGAACTTGTTCCCCAATATATTTGTGTTTGGATGACAGGAAATCTTTTCAGATCAACAAGTATCTAAACTCTCTTACCTTCCCTAAATTGTGAAGAGCATTTATACTGGTGCACCCTAATCTCCTGCCAGGAGCATTAATGGAGGGTTGATTTAGCCAGACCCCATTGGAAGAAAGAGCGTGCCTCTTGTGACGAGATCTGGTAGGAATCCCTTTGTTTATTGCATATAATATAATGGCATTAGGAAGGATTAGATCTTTGCCCTTTTGAAAAGCATTTACCTGGTAGCCAGATCAGCATTATGTTGGAATTCTGTATGAAGGGAGAGGTCAAGAGGGTATCCTTTTTTTAAGTTTGGCTATCAAGATAGGAGTTCTGATCTCAGAGTGGGTTTTGGATGGATAGAAGGTTTTGTATGTCTTGTTTGTATTATGCTTCTTGGTATGTGTAATTTGGGGCCTGTTACTCCAGTTACAATGTGTTTATCGCCATATAAATAAATCTGATCTGACTGTAATATGCAGTGAAGTGCTGTAAACAAAGGGCTGGGAAGGAAAGCCAGAAGTTGGCAGGGCAATCTGTTTATTAAACTGATAAGTCTTAATCAATTTAGCTCAATTAAGGAAAAAACCTGCTAGATGAAAATGGAAATGTTTATAATATCTACATAGTTTAGTTATATACTCATTGGTGCATAACATGTTTGTAAACCATTTGTGGCACACCCAGCTGTACTGGGTAAAGTATACCAAGAAAGTATGTTTAATGGCTTAGGTATATAAACCATAATTTGCACCATGTGTACATTTGTAATAGTGAGAAGGATTGTTTCTTCAAATTTCTATTGTCACTTTCTATATTAGTGAGGAGGGAGGAACATAAATGCTTCTAAGTTGCAAAGTCAATTTGGATTGCCTAAAAGGATATATATTTTCTCTGGGGCATGCCAAATTACATCACACACACATAATCAAGTTATCTTATTTGGGGAAAGGCACCTGGGGAGTATGATGAGAGCATTTATTGGCCAGCCTCTGCATGGGGCAGAACCTATGAGTCTGAATTTGCAAAGCACACTAGAATTTCATGGAGAACAAGAACTGGCAGATTCACCACGTACCGTATTTTCCGTCCTATAGGGCGCACCGGCCCATAGGACACACCTTGTTTTTTGGGGGGGAAATGAATCAAAAAAAATTATTCCCCCCCCCCCGCCCTGGCTGCTGCCCCAAGCCTTGCACTCCCGGCGGGACCTCCTGCCGGGCGCGCAAGGCTTGCGGACACTCGCGGGGGCTGCAGGCTGCTGTCCGCAAGCCTTGTGAGCCCGCGGGAACTCCCACCGGGCTTGCAAGGTTTGCGGATAGCTTCCTGAAGCCTGGAGAGCGAGAGGGGTTGGTGCGCACCGATGCCTTTTGCTCTCCAGGCTTCAGTGAAAGCCTGCATTCGCCCCATAGGACGCACACACATTTCCCCTTCATTTTTGGAGGGGAAAAAGTACGTCATATGGGGCGAAAAATACGGTATTCAGTTATAGGATTTACTTGTGTATGACATGATGATGCGCACAAGCTTAGGCAACTTAGAAAGTGGATCTAAGAAATTCATAGGAAATAGATCTGTCTGTCAGTGACTCTTAACCACAATAATTCAATGGTACCTCTGTGGATGGAGGCATTATAGATCTGAATTCCTGGTTTTGAGGTCAAACCAAAGGATAAGACATCACCTTCCTTTTCTGATTTTAGGAGGAAAGGGTGGATGGTTGATTCTATTTCCAGTCTGTGACAGCTTCATATGTTTTTATGTCACATTTCTGCATCAATTGGTGACTTTTAAAAAGAAATCCATATATTTAAACATGTATTTGAGCTCAAAGAGCAACCTTCTACAATACTTGTTTTTAAGCATGTCCATTATTTGAGCTGAGAACTGCATTACGAAAATTGGAGAAGTGTGAAATCCAAAGGATTATTGCATTCAATTCTGAACATTGTTTGAGGTAGGATATATATCATGCCAGCATGAAGAAGGGCCATTCTCCAATGGTTAAAACACATGGTTTGCATGCAAAATGTCCCCGACTCAGTCCCTGGCAACTTCAGTTAAAAGGGTATGATAGATGATGGAAATGGATAAAAGAAGCTGATGGGAATGACCTCTGCTTGAGATCCTAGAGACATGCTGTGGGTTGAATTAGACAGTACTGGCCTTCATGGCAAATAATCTGAACCGGTATAAGGCTGTGTTCCTAGTTGTACAACTAGAAATAATAATGTTTGGCAACCATATCAAAATCCTGAGTCGGCCATGAGACATGTTGCAGGTATTATCTTGATCCAGCTAAGCAAGGCAGGGCTGTCGCAGTACAGTCACAACTCATGTGAGTTTTACCGTAGTTTTCTGTGTATTAGACGATGTTTTTCTATTATAACAAAATGTTAGAAATTGGGGGTTGTCTTGCACATGGATAGTTCAGAGGGGAAACGTGTGAATGGTTGCACCTGTGAGCAGGAGATTGTCAGTGGCGATTGGGCAGGTGATTGGTGGCTGTGGCAAGGCCTGCTATTGATTGGTTGCTGCTGTGGCAATTGGGCGGGTGAATGGTGGCTGTGGCAACTGCTGCTGGCAGATGATTTGTTGTGATAGGCAGTGTTGGTCAGGCAGGGGAGTGATTTTCTGCAATCCCCCCCCCAAAAAACTCTCAGCAATCCCCCTCAAGAAAAGCTTAAAACTCTGGGCAATCTCCCCCATTTCTTAATTTGGAGTTTCAAAAAATAGGTGTTGTCTTGTGTTATACATGGAAAAATATGGTACTTTCCAGAGGCAACACACAAACACAAAATCATGCATAGCGAAAAACTGCCTGCTGGAAGTGAGGGAAGCCCTGGGCAGAGGATCTCTGCTGCAACCATCACTGGGAAGGCCACTGCCACCAGTTGAGCCAAGCATGTATAATTGAATTTGTGCAAGTAAAGTGAATGTGTGTTGTGACTGCACTCTATATCTAAAAGCCTGACTTGCCATCCTGCATTCATAAAATCCAAACTTCCACACAAATAGAACAAAGGATGCTCAAAGGGGCTTTTTGTGTGAGAAGATCTCCTTGGTTGAAAGTCTTAAGCATGTGTTTTCATATGGGGAAGATGTTGTATTTTCAGCACTTCAAGAAACGAATATTGCAACAGATTAGTATTAAAAGAGTGGTTTAACTATTTATAAAAAGCTATTTGAATGGCATAGTGGAAACGTTGCAAGATTTAGCCTTGGACAAGACTATATGGTTTGAACCTACCTAAGATAACATTTCCTACTAAAAGTGTTGGATTTACTTTTCATGTGCCTGTAAAAACATTTTGTAAACCCCCTCTATGCTTTCACACACATACCTAGTCTCTTTCAACTTCAGCCATGATAAAGCATTAGCCAAATATTCAAAGTCCTAACATGCAGAAGGAAAAAACATGTACAAGCCTATTTGCTATCACTTCTCAAATGTATGATGACATTTCCAGTGGTTTAAACTGAGCCAACATGAATATCTTAATACTCAATTTTACTTGATTTATTACTCCAGCTTGCTCCTACACAAACAAAACAAAATAAAAAAGCTACCCCTGGGTGGTGTCCTTTTGTTTTCGTAAGATATTCATTCCCCCATTTCTTCTGAAATTTTCCAATTCTTTGTTTCAGGTATATATGGCATGCAAATACACTTTGAAGTCTTATTAATTTCAGTGGCAGAGCTTTAAGTACATGTTTCATCAAGAGAACTTCAAAGTGCTTAGTTTTGGCTAGATCATGCCCCACCTTATTCCTAAAGCAACTGAATTGGTTAAGAGCGACATGTTCATCCTTTGAACAAAGCAAAGGTAAGAAAGATTTTCCCTAATGACTATGTTTTTAACTATCTTCGCTACATCATGAGAGTGATCCTGTTGCTTCCTTGGGCCCATGGAATTGGTGGACATGCTGATCCACCATCAGAGAGGGAACACCCCTAGTTGGTGACATGATGCTAAACAAAAATCTAATTAATCTTATCAAACTTCATTGTATTGGAATCAAAGGTACCATTTGAAAGCTTAACTTAGGTGGATGTGTATCTGGAAACTAACTTGTAGAAATCTGAGCAACTCCACACTGGTATGTAAGAGGCTTGTTTTAGTTGAGAGAAGGAAAATAGGATCTCATTCCATCTATTGTAGTGCAGTTGGAAAAGGAATTGGCAGAAGGTGGTCATGTAAAATAATATAAAACTTAAGATTGTTCCATTCCTGCAAGGAGGAGAAATCCATTCCAAATAGTTCCTTTGGGCATCAGCACTCCTTCTTGGAGAAGAAATGAAGAGCTAAAGTGGGTAACTATCAAATTCTGTCAAATAGCTGTTTGCTGAATAAACATACAGTGGTGCCTCGCAAGACGAAATTAATTCGTTCCGCAAGTCTCTTCGTCTTGCAGTTTTTTCGTCTTGCGATGCACGGTTTCCCATAGGAATGCATTGAAAATCAATTAATGCGTTCCTAGGGAAACCGCCTTCAGACCAGGTCCGGGGACAGTCTGTCCCCAGACGTCTTCTGAAGGCTGGGGGGGGGGGGGACAAGGGCTTTTCTTCCCACCCCCAGCATTTTAAAAAACCCTGGGACAGCGGAGGACTTCTCCGCTGTCTGGGCGATCTTAAAATGCTGGCGGGCGGCATTTTAAAATCGCCCCGGGACAGCGGAGGACTTCTCCGCTGTCCGGGGCGATTTAAAAGCCCCTGGGAAGGCAGGCAGGGGGGACAAAGACTTTCGCCCCCCCCCGCCCGCCTTCAGAAGGTGTTCCCGCCCCCCCGCCCGGCTTCGCAGCAGCACTACGAAGCCCGGCGGCTGGGGCAGGTGTCCCCGCCCCCCCAACCCGCTTCGGAGCAGCGTTCCGAAGTGGGGTGGCTGGGGCAGGTGTTCCCGCCCCCCGCCCGGCTTCACAACAGCGCTACGAAGCCCGGCGGCTGGGGCAGGTGTTCCCGCCCCCCCACCCCGCTTCGGAGCAGCATTCCGAAGCGGGGTGGCTGGGGCAGGTGTTCCCGCCCCCCGCCCGGCTTCGCAGCAGCGCTACGAAGCCCGGCGGCTGGGGCAGGTGTTCCCGCCCCCCCACCCCGCTTCGGAGCAGCGTTCCGAAGCGGGGTGGCTGGGGCAGGTGTTCCCGCCCCCCGCCCGGCTTCGCAGCAGCGCTACGAAGCCCGGCGGCTGGGGCAGGTGTTCCCGCCCCCCCACCCCGCTTCGGAGCAGCGTTCCGAAGCGGGGTGGCTGGGGCAGGTGTTCCCGCCCCCGCCCGGCTTCGCAGCAGCGCTACGAAGCCCGGCGGCTGGGGCAGGTGTTCCCGCCCCCCACCCCGCTTCGGAGCAGCGTTCCGAAGCAGGGTGGCTGGGGCAGGTGTTCCCGTCCCCCCACCCCGCTTCGGAGCAGCGTTCCAAAGCGGGGTGGCTGGGGCAGGTGTTCCCGCCCCCCGCCCCCTTCGGAACAGCGTTCCGAAGTGGGGCGGCTGGGGCAGGTGTTCCCACCCCCCCGCTTCGGAACAGCGTTTTAAAATGCTGGGGGTCGGGAGCGAAGCATTCGCTGCTGACCCCCAGCATTTTAAAATCTCCCCGGGACAGGGGGAGATTTAAAAATGCTGGGGGTCGGCAGCGAACGCTTCGCTCCCGACCCCCAGCATTTTAAAATCTCCCCTGAAGGCCGGCTGTGGGCGAAAGTCTTTGCTCCCGACCGCCAGCATTTCCCTATGGGCTTTCGTCTTGCGATGCAAGCCCATAGGGAAATTCATCTTGCGAAGCGCCTCCAAAACAGAAAACCCTTTCGTCTTGCGGGTTTTCCGTCTTGCGAGGCATTCGTCTTGCGGGGTACCACTGTAATTGGTGCAGGAATAGAAGCCACGATGCTGGGAAGATGAACTAATAATAATACTGACAAAAATCAATGAACCCATGTACAAGATCAGTAATACTCCTTTTGATAAAATTATGTAAATTATTAACTTCATTAATATGGAAGTTTTCAGTTGAAAATCAGAAATACATATGAACAGGTGGCAAATTGGCAGATTTGACATTGGATATATTTATGTAATGGGGTGTAAGTTTGCAGGGATTTGCTCCATGGTGAATTTCCCCATAGAATTACAAATATTGTTGCATCCATGGCAAATATCTGAGAAAACCTCATTTTCCTGTGGAGCCTATTTATTTTATTTTTTATTTTTTTAAAAAAAACAAACACTTGCAAATATTTTGCTTTCAGATGTAGCCTAAAATCAGCTGTAGTCTTCAAGTGTTAGGCATTGGCTGAACAGCCATGATGTCACAGAACAATAAAACATAAAGCTCTTAAAACATCAACTAATTTATTGCAGCATAAGTTTTCAAAGGCTGGAGTTTGTCAATTGCAGACAATGGTCCATTATAGCTGATGTGTCGGGAGAGGAGAAATAGTCTTACATTATGACACAAAAGAAAAAAAGAGAGACCGAGTAAGAGATAACAGAACATGATGAAAACAAAGCCAGGTGTGTTCCAATTCCTTACTCAAACAAAGAACTAAATGCAAAAGAAAGCATAATCCCATATCTGTTAATGTGTTCCACTTCCACTGTTGCCAAAAGGCATAGGGCGTGCCAGACTCAAACCAACTCATGGTGAATTACTGTATGCAAACAACTAAATCTGGTCAAATCTATAGTCTTGGTCAAGTGACAGCGATTTGATCGCATCCAATCAATATTGTTCATACAACAACCCCACATATGGAGGGAGATTGCATCTTTTGAATCTGCCTTTGCCCTCCAGGTCTGAGCAGAGCCCACAAGTGTACAAATGCTTGCATAATCAGGGACCCTGACTTTGGAAGGGGTTCTCAATCAAGCACAAAGATCCCACACACATACCATTTGTACATTCACATGTTAGAATCCTGTTGCCCCCTTCCCTGCACACACACATATGAAAAGAATTTTTACTAGTATCTGGTATTTATTTTAATAAATGTGTTGTACATATTTGTGTGTCATTTTTAAGACTATGGCATCTCCTTCATGCAGCTCCGCTCTTGCAGTAGTCTAACTCCCACGTAAAGTGCATTGCAGTAGTCCAAGTAGGAGATAACTAGAGCATGCACCACTCTGGCGAGACAGTCCGCAGGCAGGTAGGGTTTCAGCCTGCGTACCAGGTGGAGCTGGTAGACAGCTGCCCTGGACACAGAACTGACCCATGGGCAGCTGTAAGTCCAAAATGACTCGCAGGCTCCACACCTGGGTTTTCAGAGGCATGTTTACCTCGTTCAAGACCAGGGAGTCCCCCACACCCACCCACCTCCTGTCCCCACAAAACAGTACTTCTGTCTTGTCAGGATTTAACCTCAGTCTGTTAGCTGCTATCCATCTTCCAACCACCTGCAGACACTCAATCAGGACCTTCATTGCCTTCACTAGTTCCTATTTAAAAGAGAGGAAGTCAAGTCAAACTGAAATCAATATGTCAAAGGGACTTAACACTTCATTTCAGTGGGACTTAGGTGTGTCTAACATTCTTCTGGATTATTTCCATCATCTGACCTTGTTGATATCACTTACTTTTTGCTTGTAGAGCATCGACTAGAAGAGACAGACTGTTTTGCAAAAGCCTTCTCAGCTAAGATTTCCTGGAAATATCTTTACTTGTCTGTGTTACAAGAACACAAGGAGGATGGAGAATGATACAGACCAGGCATGATGCTTTAAAATAATAACAATACTTTGACAAAGCTGATATAACATGCTTTCAACTCTTTGGTGTTCTACTTCTAAGCACCTAATAAAACTACACAAAATTGCATTCATCACCTGAAGTTTTCTCATAAGCCTGTTTGGAGCAAATACTGAAAGAATCATAGAGTTGGAGGGCACCCAACTGTCATCTAGTCCAACCCTCTAATGAAGACATCTTAGCTAAAGCATCCGTGACAGGTGGCCATCCAACCGTTGCTTTAAAAACTCCCAAGGAAGGAGAGTCTACCACCTTTCATGGGAATCTGTTCCACTGCTGAACTGCTCTTACTGTCAAAGTTTTTCCGAATGATGAGTTGAATCCCCAAAGTTAGCAGCCAACTGCTTTTTGCTGCCATTTAGAACTTCACAGTTCACTTCATTTGCCTGTCACTCTAGAACTCAATCCCAAGAAACAGTGCTTTTGTGAAAAGATATTAAGCTATATACTTTGTCTAATTCCATATATTAATTCTTTAAAAATGTATTGCAAACATCTGTGCCTTACTGTTTTCCCCTCCATAATAAAAGTCTGCCTGATAAAGCTGAACTAGGACATTAAGGGCTCTCCGTCTTTAAGGCTGCAGTAATATCCACACTTTGAGAGTAAGCCTTATTGAAAACAGATATGTACAGGATTGTGCTGCAAGAACCCCTTTGGTAAGCCATCAAAATTTCCCATTGCCAGCTTATCTACATATTTGTCAAAAATACCGTATTTTTCGCTCCATAAGACACACTTTTTCCCTCCTAAAAAGGGGAAATGTGTGTGCGTCTTATGGAGTGAATGCAGGGGGGAAGCAGGCAGGAAAAGCCCCCAAGAGCCACACACAAGCTCCACGTGGCTCTTGCAGGCTTTTCCCCAGGAGGGAGAAGGGACTGACACGGCCAGTCAGTCCCTTCTCCCTCCTCGTAGAAAAGCCCGCAGGAGCCGTGCACTCCTTAAAGGGTGCACGGTTCCTGTGGGCTTTTGCGGGAGGTGGGGGTATTGCCATAGCTGCGTGCAGCCCCTTCAGCCGGGAGAGGCTGCGCGCGGCTGTGGCTTCATTCTCCTGGCTGGAGAGGTTGCGTGTAGCTAAAGAAGCCAAGACAGCGAGCAGGATGGATCCTGCTGGCTGTCTTGGCTTCTTTGCTCTTTGGGGCTGGGGGAGGGAATAAGATTTTCCCCTCTAAAAACTAGGTGCGCCTTATGGTCCGGTGCACCTTATGGAGCGAAAAATACGGTACGTGTCTGTTTGCTTTTGTATACATGTGCACGCATATATCTGTTTGAATGCAGGGAAAATAGGTGTCAAATAATATAAATAAATAAAACAAGGTTTCTACAGAAACAAATTTTAGTCCTATAGAATGAAATGAACAAGGACATTACAGTAAAGATGCTCACTTAACTCCTAATAATATTGAAGCATTTCTCTTTTGAACAGGATCAGCCATCAATTTCTCTAGTTTCTAGGGCTTTGATTACATTTTTGGAGCTTTCCAGGATAGAACCTTTTTTTTTTTTGCCACTACAGACAGATTCAGAGCCAAAAGTCTTACAGAAATGTGTAGAGGATTATCCAAGCTATTAAGCAAAACAATTTTATGATCCAAAATAAGTGTGGCCCCCTGGTCCTTGATCATTTACCTCCATAACTTGTTTCCAGTATCTTTGTATCGTATTACAACTCCACTAAAGACATAAAAACCTTCACTAATTGCAGTGCTTTCCCAGCTCATAAACCAATTTGCCTCTGATATTTCATTTGATCTACCAAAGCTCATATCTCAGAAAACAATCTTATGGAACAGAAGAGACTGAAGAGTTTTTAATGTTGCTACATAGACCATTTCTTCCCAGACACTTGAACATTCAGATTTCTATCCAGGAGCAGCCAAAATGGCATGGCACAGCTGCAGAGCTGGTATTCTGGCAGTGGATGCTTACCAGGAAAGTGTGGGGCTGAGGAAGGGCAATGGCAAGGTTTGGGTAGCACAAGTGCACCTGATTGGTTTCACGGCACTGTTCTGGTAAATGGTAGTGGTGCAGCTGCCCAGAGGCCGAATCTGCACTGCCAGTGCCACAATAGCTGCTCCTGTCTCTATCCCAAGCTGTTTTATAAGTAATATTTAGACATCTAACCTAAGGTAGACCTTTAAAATAAGAATGAGATATTAAGGATGGCTGAATGAGGTGAAAGTTGGTCCATTTGATGACCAGAAAATAATCTGAACTTTCCTGTGTTTGGAAAGCCAAATAGAGAAATAGTTATGGATCCCAAAGGAACTAGGCCTGACAATGTGAGTAGTTAAGTGAGCTAAACTGAAGTTTTAAAAAGAATCAAGCACTGCAGAAGTATAGAAGAAATCAAGATGTTTCGTGAGATCCTTGAAGAGAGTCAGAGTTCAATAAATAAGCAAAGATTGACTTTCTGAAATCCAGAAAATTAATGTCACTGTCAGCAGCACTAACACTTAAGGCAGAGAAGATAACTGAGGGGTAAAGGTAGAGTAGCTGAAACAACAGCCTGCTCAACCGGAAATATAGATATGTGGAGAATCCATTTCTGGGAATAAAGATACAAAGTTGGGAATTATATCTGTCACTGAAACCTCACTTGAGTAATGGAAAAGGCATGTCCTTTATGGAAGCTTGACCTTTTTCTCAGTTTAGGGGACTTGTCCAGGATTTGCAAATTGCAATACAATGCTGTCTTCCTGGCAGACAAGCTGGAAATTCTGAAATCACTTTTGAACTGAAAAGCTTTTTGTGCATCAGTATTTTGGTTAACTCTTAGAATTAGAACAGGGATGTTTCCTCTTAATTTTGCAGTGCTGGGAGTGACTGGAGTAGGGAAAATGGAAGAGTGGCACATTGGGAAGTGATCCTAACCATACCTTAAAGTAAGAAAGTGTAGAGCTCAAGTTGTATGTACAAGTCACATACTGTTTAGAACCATTCCAATACTATGCTTCTATTGATTTTCAGTGTTTGATTGGAAAATTCCAGGGTTTGACTCTGAAACTGGGGGTCTTAATTGTACATCTACACTTGCCTAATGAACATGTTAGTGGCCTGTTTAATCCTTCCTCCCCCCAATCTGTAAATAGGGATGTCAGAGAATTCTAATGAAAATGGCCTCTGGAACTATTAAAGATTGGTGGGTGGGTTTCAAGGTGCCAATATCATCAGCTTTGGGGCCACTTTTGGATATGAAGTTATTGGATATTGTTACCTGAGCTTTATTTTTATATATTTCCAGTGAACTTTTAATTGTTATTTTTTTTAGTGTTACATTGCATACTGTAACTTTTATTAGGTTTCATGGTTACTTGCTGTACTACTGTATTTAGGCTGCACCTTGAGAACAGATGTGTTTGTGGGAAATGTGGTATATAAAAAAATAGACTAAAACTATAACTATGAAAGAGAAAAAATAAGGCATTTCAAGATATTGCAAATATGAAATACATTGTAATAAATGTAAACATACATTTTGTATATTATGCAAAAAAAGCATTTGAAATGAACTCATGAGTCTTGTTTTAAACACTGTTAGTAGCTGTATTCTAAGTACATCAGCAGTGTTTACTAAACTAGGGATGTGTAGTAGATTCAGGTGGATGCCAAATTTGATGAAAGTGAGGGATTCTGGGCTTGTCCAAGGCAAAGTGGGATGTGTCTGAGGTGCCCTGAACTGAAGCGCTTTGGGGCTACAATGTGGGTGAACTACAGGCACTCAGTTATTTTTAAATGGCCTGCTCATGAACATTCCCCATGTGATTTAGAGCCCAACAGGGTAAGAGTGCTAAACCATGCATGGAGGCCACACAAGTACAGCAGGCTCCCCACTGCATACTTCCCCCCTCCAAAGCATAGAGAGCAGCTATAGTCATGGTTGATTATAAGGGCTCTTGTCATTTCATAACTTTTGACATGTTCCCTGCATATTTTAGGCTTTTCTTCCACAACAATGAGCACTAGGAACTTCCTTTTGTTAAAATGAACACTTTGGAAATCTAACATAGGCTCAGGGGGCAAGAAATCCACATTTTGTCTAAATTAGCTCAAACCTGCTTAGCTGAGACATTTCTCTTTGCCTAATGCAATTTTAATCTGTGCAAGTAGTATGATCATATTCAGTATTCATTATCTTTTCCAGGTGGATATTTCTGGCACATAAAGCAGGAAAAAAATAGCAGCAATAAAAGAAGAATTTTGCCTACGGTGTAGTGAAAGCTGCAAAATGTGCCGAGGCATATACAATCAGCAATAGGAATGATTATAAAAATGATGTATGGGGAAAGAATAAAAACTATAATCCCTAGAGGGGATTTTGGATGTTTCAGAGGGAAAATACTGGAGGAAATTTTAAAGCTTAACCATCTTTTATCAAAACAATTTGAACAAAGATATATTATATTCTGCTTGTTTCAAGTCAATCAGCCACAGTTATATGGAAAAGCATAATGAACCCTTTGTTATACAACAAATATATATTTACTTATGAAAAAGTAATGGAATGTGTATGGTTTCATTCATTAATTTAATGTGCATTAATATATAATAACGGCAGTAATGGATTGAACAGTCATTATTGCTTTTATTATAAATCAGTACTCATTAAATGAATTAATTAGCACCATAGATTAGAGGCAGGCAATGCTTCACCTATAATGTTGACGGGATGCACTATGAATGCTTGGACATTGAAGGTAAGAGGGAAAAGGAAGGCCTTAGCAGATTGGACTGGATGCAGCCCACCCATGCAACCTTCTCGACATTAGAGCAGCCTTTCCCAACCAGGTGTTCACCAGATGTTGTTGGACTACAAGACCCACCAACCCATCAGCATGGCCAATTGTCAGGGATGATGGGAGTTGTAGTCTAACAAATAATGGAAGTGCATCAGGTTGGGAAAGGCTGCATAAGAGCTTCAGGTATGTAATGCCCACTGCTAATTCAGAAATGAAGGGCTGTCAAATGAGACAAAGTTACCAAACAGAAAGGAGCCTCCATTTACCTGCTGCTTTTCTTTATTGCCAACACAATAATCTGTGAGCAGGCAATGTACTGAAGAGGCCAAAGATGTTAGACTTTGAACTTTTTAGTACATCCCCAGCTACTGATCATTTCCTTAGCAGACAGTTGCTTTCCTTTTATTGCTGTTTCCTGCACATATCTGCAACATAGATTTAAAGTAGGTTAATAGTAATTTCCCTTCCCCAGGGAATTCTGGGAACTGTAGCTCTTTGAGTAATCTTGAAGTGAACTTTCAAAATCTTCACCCAGCTACAGTTCTCAGGATTCTCTGGTGAAAGACATGATGGCCAAATTTTGTTCTCTTGTCTCTTCATGAGTGGCGAAGGGTCTTCACTTCAGAACGGCACTCTACAATTTGTGGAGGGTTGCAAAGGTGAGGTATGTGATGGGCTGGAATTGGTGGTGCTTGCTAACCTGCCCCTACTTTCTCCCTCTCATGTGAAAGTTAGGGGGGGGGGATGAAGGACCAAATAGGGCTAGTATGAACTTACAATGCAGAGAGTCATCTGGTTTTTGTCATGGGGGGGGGGGATAGCGAACCTGATGTGAACATACATTTCTGGGTCTAAAAGGCTCTCAGGCTGTCTATTTTTATTAAACATATATATGCTAAATTGGGGTGTGCTCAGGGTTTTGTTTGGGGCGGTTGAAAGTGGAATGCAATTATGAAAGAATGTTAACCCTAGATTAACCTTTGACCTCTGAATCAATTTAGCTGGTTTGCCCTATTCACCCTAGATAGAAATACTTCACAGAGGCAAAAAATACCAAATGACTTTGGGAAAATACCAAATGACTTTGGGAAAGAAACAGCAAAACTTTTTCAAATGCTATCCAAATCTTAAAAAGGGAAACTTAAAATTACTGTGCTTTTAAGCAATTAAATTAACATTAAATTGCAATCTAAATATAAGTTTCTGTGGGTTTTTTTTTAATTGGGATCAGTTAAGAAAGATGCATGTGTTTGTGTCTGCCCATGTGTATGTGTGGTAGGTGAACAGTATGCCAAAACAAATAGCACTGGAGCTTTTAAGAGCAGATGCACCACAGCCTCTTTAAGGGAAGTGGGCACCATATTATCATGCAACAATGCATTCATTACACTCAGAACCCACATGGCCACCCCACTCAAACGATCTTAAATCAACAAGTCCATGTGATCAAATGACTGCAATTATTCTGCCCACATCATCAGACTACATCAACCGGAAATAATCTCATAACACTGGGCCCACAGAGCTAGGTGATTTTATCCCCAACTGCTTGCAGCTAGCCAGTGATCCACAAGCCAGAGAGGCCAGAACCAAAAGTGGGTAGGCCAGAGTGTGTGAAGCACCCCATTCTCCCACTTTTTCTGCCACCCTTCCCCCTATTTTCCTCTCCTTGCCACCTACATGAAACTAGGCTAAGCACCCCACAAAATCAAATCAGAGCGTCACATCCTTGTGTTGCAAGTTGCACGCCCTTGCTCTTAAGACAGAGTAGTTGCTTCTCCAACAGGTGGAGCTATGAGCAAGCCTCAGTGGTACTGCAGGGACATTTACAGCTAATGTATTTGGACCTGTCCATCCAAATTATTTTTGTGAATATCTTTGCTCATCGAAGTGACATAACATGTTCAAGAACCTCACCAACTAATGCAGTCATAAACTTTCGTGTGGATGGGTTTTCAGAATTGTTAGCTCAGCTGTTGTTTCACCTTCTGTCTAGCCGCCATCCATCCTCCAACTGCCTCCAGGCACTCACACAGGACCTTCACTGCCTTCACTGGTTCCGATTTAAAAGAAAGGTGGAGCTGGGTATCATCTGCATATTGATAGACACCCAGCCTAAACACCCTGATGATCTCTCCCAGCGGCTTCATGTAGATGTTAAAAAGCATGAGGGAGAGGATGGAACCCTGAGGCACCCCACAAGCGAGTGCCCAGGGGTCTGAACACTCATCCTCCACCACCACTTTCTGGACACGGCCCAGGAAGAAGGAGCGGAACCACTGTATAACAGTGCCCCCAGCTCCTCTATAGACGGTCCAGAAGGATGTTATGATCAATTGTATCAAGAGCCTCAGAGATCCAGCAGAATTAGGAAACAGCTATGATTTTTCCTAGAAATATGTCTTATTTATTTTTATGTATTTAAAATATTTATATGCCAACATTTGGAATCTACAGTCAAAGTTCCTTTTTTCTTTTTTTTTCTTGAGAAGAGACATGTTGGCAATTCCCTTACGGGAGTGTAGCTAGAGGAGGGGTAGGCCATGGGATGCCAGCCAGATGATGTTGGAATCAGCCACCATCAGCCTTAGCCAATGATCAGGAATGATGGGAGTTGTAGTCCAACAATATCTGGAGGCAACACATTGCAGCTATCTTTGAATTGTTTGTTAATAGTATGTTAGCTAAAAGACCAAAGTGTAAGTTAGAGACGAGATGAATTTTCAAAAGTTTGGTATAATTTACTGATTTATATATAAAACTTCATCTGTAAACCAAACTTCAACTTTCCTGTGCTGTTCAGTGCCTTACCCATACCCCACAGTACTTATTTAAAAAATAAAATAAAATCTCTCCATCTTATATTACTTCCTCAAACAAGGTCACACAAGACAGGTGAACACATCAGATAATGTGCTGTAAATAGGACAACAGTATGCTATGTCACAAACTGTTGATGACATTGTTGTCCTTCAGTAAATAACATTACTTGGGTCAACACAGCCAGTTGCATTAAATCACCACACTTTTCAAAGCATGAATGAAAATGAGTGAAAAGTTCAAGAGAGTTGAAAAAATGTTTTTTAAAGCCTCCTTTTAAATATATGCAAAAATAAAATCACAAATGTGTGAGTAATTTCATCTTAGCCCTTTTCCAGACGACTCAGCAATAGTAATCACATTTTAATTTCAAAGCTAACATTGGGCTTGGAATGTATACTCTCTTGCATATTTTGTGGTTAAGCTGTTATAACTCAGATTTCCCCTTACATTTGGTCAGACTAAGTCACATTTATTGCTCTTTGGGCTAATGCACTTCTGATGGGAGGTGCATAGCTTCACCAGAACCGGGAAAGGTGGAACAGTTCACACCACCCAAGTTTCTGTGAAAAAGACTAGCCACAGACTTCCCTACTTTGAAAAGTGAAAAAGATAAATTGTGGAGAGCTAACAAAAGATAGTGACAGCAAATCATTTCAACTGGTTCGAAGTGCAGCTGCTGGCATTTTGACTGGAGCTAATCAATCAGGTCACATTACATTGATCTTGTACCATCCACACTGGTTGCAAGAAAGTATGAGCATGAATGGATGTGCATGCATGGGTGAATGTGAAAAAGTGTGGGTTGGCCCTGGCCACCACTGCCATGTGACCCCCTAGGTAGTTTGCTCAAGAGAATGTGGCCCTTGAGCAGAAAAGGGTGTGTGTTCTTGTATCCTAACATGGAACCTTTGTTTGGCAGAAAAGACTATGACCTAAGAAAATCTTTAAGAAAAACAAATTTTAAAAAAAAGGTTTGGTAGCATTAATGTTTTTATGTTTTCATTTCTAACATCTGTACACCTATGACTACCGAAATGTCTTAGTAAAGCTTATTCATTTTTATTATTTATTTATTACAATTTTATCCTACTTTCCCCAAAGTGTTCAAGGGGGTATTCATGCCCCCTCCTTACCCTCACAGCAATCCTATGAAGATAGAAGGCTGAGAGACACTGACTGGCCAAACATTACCCAGTTGCCTTATGGGCGAGTATTAACTTGAACTCAGATCTCCCTGATATCAGTTCCATCAAGGCTTCAAACATTGTACACTATAGGATCAGAATAATAAAAGCACAGAGCAAATGACTTTGAGGCTTTGAAACAATATCACACAAGTCTAGTTTTTCCCAATTTCTGTGTGTCCAGAACTCTAGCATATATGACGTCCAGTCCTGCTGGCAAATGCTAATGAGTACTCCAGAAGTCCAACAGATCAGGGAACGTGGTCCAGGTTCAATACAGCAGGCCGAGTCTAACAGTCAGGCCTGATTCCCACCTCTGAAGCCAGTCCAGAGTTCAATCCCCAAAATGACATTTCCATGGAGCTCCTAGGACACCAAGCTGTGGTCCATCAACATGGGAAGTTGAACAGACACAGCACCTCAGCTCAGCTGCCCTTTCATACTTTGCCTGCTGATTGCAGCATTTGGGCTTGATGAGGCAGATGGCCCTCACCTGTTCCATACCTACTCCAGCTGAGGAATCACACAGCTCCTCCCAGAGCTAGCAACCCCACCTGGCCAGCTAGGGAGCTGGGATGTGTGCCCTTGCCTGCCACAGCCTCCTAGAGCATCCCTTCCGCTGCTCCCTATGCCTGAGAGCCCGCCATGTTCATTGAGATGGGGGCTGCTCTGGTGATGCGTCCTGCTCCTCTGGTTCCTGTGCACTGACCTAGGGTTGTCATATTTCAAAAAGTGAAAATCCAGACACCTAAGTTGTTGAGCTTTTTTGGAAATTTGTCAAAAAAATCAACACTTCTGATATGGGCTGCCATACACCCCAGATTTTCCCAGACATTTTAACTAATTTCTGAAAATTCTACCCAGGTGCTACCCAGGGCTATGGCAGCCCTAACTGACCTCCATCTGTTTGCCATCCTCTGTCACCCCATGAGTGCTTTCTACACCCCCAATCTCTGCTTCTCCACCCTCAGATTGCCCCAGTGTGTACCAGTCATGGCTACACACCTCACTGGCACCCTCTTCTTCTCCCCATTGTCCTGCCAGTTCATGACACTAAGATACTTTTATTATCTTCTGTGTTGTATATTTTCAGCATTTCCTAATAATATTTTCATTTCCTAATAAATTTAAACCACATTCAGGCCCATACCTTCTTTCAGTCCAACGTTACTTGTCTGCCAGTACTTTGAACACTTATCGATTGCAAGGTATATAAAAAGTTGTGTTTTTGTGGTGAATGCACTTGAAAGAAGATATTCAAGATGTAAGCTTTAAAGAAAAGAAATGAAACACACAGGAAGAAAGGGGGGAATTAATGTTGATTTCCCCCATCTTTAAGTTATATTAACATTTTTAGATTCTTAAGACCAGAAGGGCATGCTCAACTGGAAGCAAGGAGAGGTTGTTGCTTACAGATGTTTGGTTGGTGATACATGCAGTTTCCCCTTGAAGTGTCTGCAAGAGTGAAAAGGAAACATTTGTGAGGTGCTCTATACATTTTCTGTGAATTGTAAATGATGAACAATGTGTGCATACAGAATTCCTCTGCTGCACCAATACAGCCTTATGGTCCTCTAGGACCCTCCCAATCAAAAGAAAAGTTCATTACCAAAAAGAAAAGAAAACGCAGCAACTATTTCTCATAAAACTCACAACAGAAACTCGAGTGAGAATTAAGAAGCCTAGTAAAACATCCACCTTTGGAGTTTTATCTCCTCATCTGGTTTTAAATTGCTTTCCGTTTCCACAGGTGTTTTCTATAAGGTCTGCCTTTTTTGTTCTCACAGTATGGATGACACGTTCAAAAAGCCTTGGACAGGCTTTTCCTCACCTGATACTACAGAGACTTCTTAAGCAGAGCTGTGTGGGAGGTGTGCAGCTCCTGAAACAACAGCATACACCCCCAGAGGCTCTGTCTGTCTGATCGCTTTCAAACTACTTCACAAGGTCTAGCCTTTCAAATGAAGGAAGGTCTGCCATCAGAAACAACCCAAAGGGAACAATGAATGACGTACTTTGAAAGATAAAAATCAATGCCAGGGCATAGTTATCTCATAGTTATCTCTGATTTGTTTTCCCATGATTTGTGCATTAGTTTAGTATTGAACTGAGGAATGGATTCACCTCATAGGAATGCTGGAACTGGCTTGCCACACTACCGTTGCTGGGAGTTATATACAGAATAAGGTTTATCTTGTAGCAATGGGATTTTCTCTATTATGAAACTTATTTAATTCTCGCATAAAAATAAGGAGGGAGGGATATGTGTGGAAAGTGTCATTACACAGTTTTAAGTTATATCTAGGGTGAAGCAGGAGTTTCCTTTTGCTGTTCTGTTCTTGTTTGAGAGAGAGAGAGAGAGAGAGAGAGAGAGAGAGAGAGAGTGTTCTTGTCCATTCATGTGTCCTATAAGCATTTCATATACTAGTTTTTTGTTACCAAGCTTAGCATACAGTACAGGCATCCCCCCACTTATACACAGATGCACAAGTTGATTGTGTGTATGTGCAGCACTGGGAAATACAAAACAATTCAGACCTGGAAATGGCAGGAGAGAACAGGACAGTGCTTGTGGCTCGTGAGGAAACCCTCACTGGAGCCCAAATATATGTCAGTGAGGGCAGAGGAAGCTCCAGAGAGAACAAAGGCACAGCACAGCCTTGTTTATGCTGCTCAGTATCCCTGCCTAACAGCTGATGAGCAGCAGCCACCACTTTCCTGCACATCCTCCAGCTTCCAGTTGTCCCCAGAGTGTCAATTCCAGTTGTGGACATAGGCGCTGACTCCATGGGGCCTGAGGGGGCCCGAGCCCCCTCAAAAATTCGTTTGGGGGGGCTCCGGCCCCCCCAATAATCTCGGGCGCCCCTCCAGCAGAGCGCCACCGCCGCCCCTCCCCCAGCCCAAAATGCACAGGGTCGGGCTGCATGCCTCCTGCCCTCCCTCCCGAGCAAAAGCTCCACCCAATTTCCTTCGGAGCTGATTAATAGGCGCAGCACGCTCTCCCCTATTCGCTCACGAGGAGGCGGCGCCACTTTATCTGCATATTCATGAGCTTATTTATTATTCATGAGCTTTCGCGGGCTCCCCCAATATTTTTTATAAGTTGGCGCCCCTGGTTGTGGATATTTTTGGATACAGTATTTTTGGTATGGATTGTACAGAGAGCAGCCAAGGGGGCATTTCAATGGTTTTTAGAGGGTGCTCCCCACTTTAGGCTATTTCACTTATGAGTCCGGGGCATTGGCAGGTCACAACCACAACCCTTTATTGCTAGAATGATCTTTCTCTGGATTTCAATCACTTCAGTGGGAGTTGCTAGTGGTCATTCTTCAGGCTTCAGTCATTTCCCCAGGTATCTAGGCATTAAATTTCCAAGGGGACATATTTAGTAAATGTATTTAAATGCATGCACAGGAACCATAAGGCACCATGTCACACAGGACCCATCATTTTCCACTCTGCAACTGCTGCTGAGGTTTCTTGATTTATATTCCAGATTCCATCCTGTGATTTTAAAATGACTTCTATTTAAAATGAGTCAAACCAAAAGGCAAACAATAGTCATTTAAAACCACAAAGGATATTCAATGAACTGTCAATATCCTATTGTAGGGCAATTTTCAAGTGCTGTATACCTTTAACCCAAAGAACAACATCAGTGGAAGGAAGTCTGTTACAGAGTAAGTGAGTGCCACATACAGTCAATGGAGCAGTAGCTTCAGCAATCCATAAAAACAGTTTGGGAAGGTCTTAGAGAATGACCTTTTTTATACGAAGAGGGGTGTGACATGGTGGAGGATATGTTCCTTGAAATGTCCAGGAGCTGTGAAAGTTGATGCAGCTATATTCCTTCCCCCATCCCATTCTTTCTCTGGAACTCATATCAATCCCTCTCCTCCTGTCTGCTGGTATGACTCTTTTGTTCCAAGTGAATGTCAGCACACCCATCAACTGTCCCAATTTGAGCAGAACATCCCGGAATTATAGAAGCCACCCCAGTTTCTGATTGCATCCCAGGATGCCCTGTTTTAGTTCCTGCAGGTGTGCGGCACCAAAAGTTGCCCGTTTTGGAGGGCCATGCTCTCATGTGAGTTACCTGGCACCTGCAAGAACATAGCTCCCAAAGATATGCATTCCAGTTTTCCTCTGTGAGATGTTGGAGGGTATGTGACAGCTGGAATCTTTCCTCTGTATCATTCAGGGAATGACAAATGGAAACTCTTCCCATATCCTCCTGCCCACACACTGAGAAAAAATGAGGGCAGATGAATTCTCAAAGGTACACAAAGCAAAGTTTATGTAGTCAACTATTTAAGGGGCCCTCCAAATGCACCATAACTCTATATGGTCATCTGCAGATGGCCCAAGGTGGGGGCTTATCTCTTCCCTTCCCCACTGCAATCAGAACAGCAGTCCGTCCCCCACAAGGCTAGGAACCTCGTGGGGGAAAGGCCCCACTGGCAGCACAAAGGCTCCTAGCAGCACCTGTGATTCATGAAGGAAAAATCAGATATGTCAGCTCAAACTGTTACTGCTTATGGCCAAAAGCCTTTGCAAAACTTCAAACTGGCTCAAGGGTATGCAGCAAATCGCATTTGCACATGCAAATACTAAAAATGCTGTATGTATAAACCACATCAAATAAAAGTCAGAATCATGTTGTTTTTATAAAAAAAATAAAAAATCCAACTACAATAAAACAATTGATAAGGGAGAGAAAAGCAAAAAAGCAATAAAATAAAATTATCTTTAAATCAGGATCTCACCTATATTACAGCTATCTCTGCCTGAAATCATATATATGCAGCAGCCAGCACAAACAGACACCCTATAAATCATAAAAAGGCAGTATCTGACAATGTATTTTTCCTGGGGTGGTTTTGACTATAATGCCAATAACACAGTATCCAGAAATTTAAAATGGGCTTCCAAGAACAAAAAGCAAAACAAGATGTAATGTGGAATACCTTCTATCGCACTGGTTCCACAAATATATCTATGCTGAACCAAAAGAATCTGAGGATAGCCACCTATCATGGCTGAAAACTATGTAAAGCAGGTTTGATGAAACTTTTGCCCGTCAGATGTTGCTGAACTACAACTCCCATCAGCCACAGCAAGCCTAACTAATGGCCAGGGGTGATGGGAGTTCAGCAACATCTTAAGGGCCATAGTTCCCCCACATTTTATGTAAAGGCTTTCATTAGCTTAGAAAAAGTAAGAGTACCTCTAGAATACCACTATTTTAAGGAAGGGATTCTGACACAATTAAAGTTGATTAAAGTGCTCTGTTGCCCTAGTGCAACAAATCCCCCCCCCCCCTTTAAAAATGACTTTTTGTATTAGGGAAGTGATGAGGAAATGCACTGAAATACGTGGGACGAACAAATCACGAATGGGAAGACTTGTAAACACCACACACAAAAATCAGGATGAATGCTCATTGTAGTATAAGCACCCCATAAACAAAGCAATATGGATGCTCAGTCAAGATCAGACATAGTTTACCACCACATAAGTTTTGTGTGAGCAAATCAGGATGAATGCTGAAAGAGCCTTTCGCCTAGCAATCTCCCTCATGGCTTTCTGGCCCAGAATTGTTTCCCCCCTTCAGCTTGAACTTGTCAGACAGGGGCTTGGAAAATGTACCCCACCCATGGGCCATATTTCTTTCTGGGCAAGAAAACAATAGTCTTCAGAGAGTACTGAGGTTCAAATACAGAGGCCAGGAAGGCCACATTCAGTTCACAGTTCCAAGGTCCCCTGACCCCACTGCTGCCATAAGATTCACATGCTTTTCTATATGGATGATTTGGTTCCTCTAACTTTAGACATGTATGTCTTTTTTAAAAAGCAGTTGTCAAGTGAATACTGCAAACAGCATGTTTTGTTCAGCCATGAGCCACTCCTCTTTCAAAGGTGAGACCTATGTCAACTAGAGAGGATACATTTTCAGTACCAGCCCCCCAACTGAAAGGTTGTCCTCCCTGAGAAGCAGTGCCGGATTTATGTATAAGCTAAACAAACTACAGCTTAGGGCCTCACTCTCTTGGGGGCCCCCCAAAAAATGTAAAGGACAAAAAAACCTGGATGTACATTTCCAAAATATAAGATAAAAAAAACACAATAAAAGCTACATACAGCAACAGTGTTTTGTGTTGTGTAAGCTCCTATTTGTTATGTGCAAATGGCTTTAGATACCTATTAGGTCCATAAATTACCTTACAGCATATATTCAGCAAAAAAACAGTGACAATTTGTTGTTGACAAAGGACAGCTAGAAATATAAAGGGGCCCCATTACCTTCATTAGCTTAAAGGTAAAGGGACCCCTGACCATTAGGTCCAGTTGTGGCCGACTCTGGGGTTGTGGCGCTCATTTCGCTTTATTAACCGAGGGAGCCAGTGTACAGCTTCCGGGTCATGTGGCCAGCATGACTAAGCCGCTTCTGGAGAACCAGAGCAGCACACGGAAATACTGTTTACCTTCTTGCTGGAGTGGTACCTATTTATCTACTTTCACTTTGACGTGCTTTCGAACTGCTAGGTTGGCAGGAACAGGGACAGAGCAACTGGAGCTCACCCCGTCGTGAGGATTCGAACCACCGACCTTCTGATCGGCAAGTCCTAGGCTTTAACCCACAGCACCACCCGCGTCCCTTTTCATTAGCTTAGGGCCTCATCGAACCTAAATCCGACCCTGCTGAGAAGGATAACCTGGTGCCAAAGCCTTTACACATCAGGCAAAACCTTTCTTTGTTATCTCCACACACTTTAAATATTGTTTCTCTCAGTCATCATCTATCACTTTTTAATTCTATTCTATTTCAAGTATTCATTAACCACTTAAGTGGTGTACAACATAAAAACAATAAACAACATAATTAAAACAAAAATATGATAAAACCAGCAAAGCAGTTATATAGAAACATATAAAAACAGGAATACAAGGCATTCCAACAAGTAAAAACGGGGTCCAATTTATGGACCAGGGAAAGCTCGATCAAAAAGATATGTCTGAATCAACTGATGGTTGCTGCTTTACGTATGGCAAAGACATTCCGGACTGAAGGGGCAATAGTAAACATGCTCATTTGGAGGTCAACACATTTTGGTGCCAAAAGTAGAATTTCCACGGATAACCTAAACTATATGACTATAGATTATCTGTTATAGATTTGGTTACTATACTAAGTTGCTCTTGAAGGTATTGTGATGAACATTTATTTACATGTTTTAAACAAATGAAGAAAGCAGTAAAAATTGGGGCTGCAACCTTTTCAAAGCTTCAGGGCTGTTTAAAGAAGGAGGCATCCCCAGGTTATAAAATACTGACTCTACTAGGCTGGAACTGCTTCAGATTCTCTTGGCTTTCCTACCCTACAACAGCACCATGGGAATTACTCTTCCTGGACTTCATTCCTCTGCTCTGTTTTGAATATTCAAAGGCCTGCAGCCCTGCGGGTATGTTAAACCACGTGGCGTCTTTCCCATGGCATCAGCACCTTCCTTCTCTTTGGGATCCACTTTGGTGGGAAGCATCCATATGATGATCATCAGGCCTGGCCATGTGGCTGCGGGCTTTTCAGCATTACAACATCCCCATGGAACAAAGCCATGGAAAAGTGACTCTCACAGCACCGCACCTTGGGAACATTAACAACAATAGCAAAACAATGGAAGGAGGACTCTTGGACCAGAACGAAATGTTATGGCACTTTCAGCAACAGCCCTGCCTCTATCTAGAAAGACAGCACATGCAATCTGATGTCATCACACTGTGAATTGCTGCACCCCCTGCAAATAGCCGCAAATGGAGTGGAAGATCAAGCAGCAATAAAAGCAATGCGGACAGCATCGAAGTTGGATGCAAAAAGAGCTCTCTGTTACTTCAGCAAGAACTGGCAAATTTAGGGGTATTTCCTTTAATGATATAATGTTGCTGCCTTGTAGCCTACTTCTGTCTGTTCATCAAACACCAACAAACTTTCCAGTGAGGGAAAAAAAAAACAACCACCATCAATCAATACATTACTTGCAAATATCTTCCTTAACAACAACTTTGTTGGAATGCACAATGCATACTAAGAAAATGCATGCTGCAAAAGCTGAGCTTTTTGTTGCTATTACACCTCTGAAAGTGAGGTGGCGCTTGTGTAGTCTGTCTTTTTCTTTTGCTCGCTGTCTCGGAGCCAGGGGAGCCAAGCGGACCCACCGCCTGATTTTCTACATTTCCACACACCAGAGCATAGCTGTAAACATCAGCGGGGACATTGCTGAGTCTGACATTACTGCGTGTGTTTCTGCAAGGCACAGACTGCTGTTTAAATTCCAGCTAAAAGTTGAGCTTTCCTGTTTGCAATGAGACATGCCTGATGTATTCCACCCATGCTTTATTTTAATTTGCTTGATAACACCGAGTGGGGCTGTTTTTCATCTCTCTCTTTCTCTTAAAGCCTCTTCCCATCTTTGTCATCTAATTAATACAGAATTTCAACAGGCTTATAAGCCAGCTTGTGCCTATCAAGTCCCAGTATTCTGACAGCAGATCTGAAAAGCTTTGTCACAGCTAAACTCTATAGGCAAAGGAATTGTATTTTATGGTTTTCTAAACTGGGATGGAGGAAGGGGCATTACTGGCTTTTACTCAGATAGGAGGGGCCATAGCAGGAGACAATCTCTGTATCTTCAAAGACCAAACAGATCTCTGGAAGTAGATTGTGTTCCTTGGTAACACAAAGCAGCCATCTATCAAATATAAACTGCATTTTTGTGGAGTTGTGTGTCTCCCTAATGTAAATAATCCAAAGCATTCCTCATAAGGGGCTGAAAGGGAGAAAACATGATCAAGTTATCCCTCCTCCCTCTTCCCCCAGCCCCCAGCCCAAAGTCTACACATCAGAGTCCTACAGCGTTACCCACATGGAATCAAGTTAGTTTCGCTTTTCAACAGAACTGGGTCAGATTGTGGTTTTGAGTCTTAATAATGTAAAATGTGTTATGAAATTGGTTGAAACTCTTTCAATGCTGTCTGCTTTTAATGATAAGCCTGAGGAATGATCGTAAGCAAATTGCAAAAGAAAGCAAAGAAGGAGGACAGGCGAAGCCACAAAGACCAGCACATGGAGATCTGCTTGAAACCATATGAAATAAAATGGCTGTAAACCATTCATCCTGGCTTTGGAACACCCATATTTTGCAATTCATTGCAACATCAGATTGCATCCGAGGGTAAACCACTTAGCAGGCTAGATGGCTCAAGGGAATCATAACGGCTATGCAGACTGAGGGTTACTGGTTCAAATATAACTGTGTCAAAAGTATATGAAAGCAGATCCCATACAGTTATTGCTCAGTGGCTTGTGAAATACACTGCATTAGTCTCCCATCTGGTTTCCTAAGAAAGGATAACTCACATCTTTCAAATCCTGTAAAAATTAAATTCTTAATTTAATGGTCTCAGCTGAGAAATCAAGAACTGAGAAGCTCTATAGTTTACCCAGCCTTTTTCACTTGATGGAATGAGAAAGCCTTCGTGACAATGACTGCAGAATATTCTCAGAGTTGATTGATATGATCTGTTTTCCTGAAACACACTATTAAAACAGCTCAGATATGTTTACTCAGGCAAGGGAAACTGTACTAAAGGCTGAAGTAACTGACAAAGAGCCCTTTACTTGCATAATATATATGCCTTTGCTTTGTTGTGAATTGATGTACCTTTTAAATGGTCTTAGGTTGTCTTCATATAGGTCATCCCACAGTCTTGCTGTAATTTAAAGGTTCACAACCATGTGCTCAGGGCCAATCACATGGGCTTAACAAAAATCACCACCTGACCAGGATCAAGGGCAATGATGTGATGCTAAGAAGGACCCACTGACCCACAGCTGCAGGTCTTTAAACATTACAGGAGTGTCATTCAGGAGTTGCTTCCATAATTCTACTATAATGTCTAAAATGTAGCTATGTGACCAGCATTGTCAAAAGCTTGGGGGTATAGAGAAAATCCCTTTTGTTATGTTCTGGACCCCCACATGTTTAAGTGGGGCCCACGTAAAGCATTGGCCAAAATTGCACGGCTGATTCTTGGGTATTTATCTGGGAACCAATCATGCAATTTTGGTTAATGTCTGTAGGAATTCATTCATATGGGCTGCATTTTGGATAGCTTTCTCCTGCATGGATGGCCAGAGCCAGGGTGAAGCCAGGGAAAAGGGCTGGAGTGGACCTTTCAAGCATCAGCTGAACTGGCCCAATGAGAGGAGTCAAGCAGTTTAAGAGTTTAATTCCAGAGTGTCTTAGATTGAGGGGAAAAAAACCTAAATAGTCCAAAGGTTGAGCAGATAATCAGAAATTTCGGACAAATAAGAAACCAAAACGAATCAAAGATCTCCATTGTTATGCTTATGACTCTGAACATTAAGCCCAGAAACATTACACGAATTATCAATGTCTATGTAAGTTTTCTAGATGTATGGTAATAAAAAGCCACTTCAACTAGCCAAACATTATGTCAAGAAGAGCCCACAATGTAAACCAGAATCAGTCCATCATCTGATGTGGCGATTGGAAATAATATGGTACAGAAAGAGACATGGGAAAAATAACATTGCAAAGGGCAGTTTGCAAACCCTCACTCAACTTTGCAACTTCATTACATCCATGCAATGGATTTCTATATACAGTACTGTGCTGTCAACATTCTTGTAGGCTGAGCTTCTGTGGCTTTGCAATCAGCCTCCCTTTCCTTGCTGCAGTTAAAGTGAATTGTTAAGAAGAATGTGCACAAGGGTTATTTTAGCAAAGCCACCAGTAAATACAGTGTGGTCTGTTTTCAACATAATGGAGTGGAAACTTGGGATAATGCACCCTGCAAAAGAAATTAGGGTATATTTTTTACCATCTGCCATTTGGAAGCCAAGAGGCAGTCGTGTTTTAGCTTTAGATGGACTTTTGTCATTACTGGCTTCACTTTAGAGTCAGGAAGTAGACACTCCATGCGTTGGAAAGGAGGGAGGGGGTTGTGCCACACAGCTTAAGATAATTCATGACCACTAAGCATGTCAGCATTCTGCCATTACAGGTATTCCTAGTGAGGAATTGCTTAGGTTCAGTCATGCTTTATACATCTGTAGTGTCATTTCTTCCCATCAATGTAATATCTGCAAAGTTACTATGCAGGGATGCCAAGGTGGTGTCCTGCAGATACTGTTCCAGCTAGCATGGCCAGTCATCAGGGATGACAGGACTTGCAGTTTAGCAATATTTAGAACCACTTCCCGAAATCTTATGAGATCAACTTCATGTTTCTTCTCTTCCCTGGTCCTACCAGTAGGTGGTTAGATAGTCTATTCTGGTGTAAACTAACATAAGGCAAATCTATGTTTAGGAACACCATTTGCTTAGCCAAGGGGAAAATGTGATTATTACAAGACTGAGCTGGATTGAAGCAAGTGCTGCAGTGGACAGAATCGGTGCAATTCTATGTGTATCTACCAATAAGTAATCCTCACTGAGTTCATTGAGCCTTATTCTCTGGGAGATCTGTAGAGGGTTGCAGCAAAAGTTGACATTGCAATGCTGATCCAGCCCACCATAGCTCTGAGACCTGTGTGGCCACAGGCAGCTCACTATTTCTTAGCTAAATGTATTTCATGTGTTGTCAAGATAATTAATGTGCAAAAAGAATAAATTCTAACTTCCCCAAGTCCTTAGGCTAGAGCAAGGAGAAATGCAGATAAAGTAATACATCCTTGCAAATGCCAGCTTCCATTGACTTTTGAATAAAAAGAAACCCTCCTTCCAATGACTTACTGCAGGAAGAAAACCTCTGATGCACACATTGTGTGTGCACATGGTGCAACCTCTTCCCTAGAAGTGAATGGGAGAAATCCCATGTGTGCGTGTTGCTTACTCCTGGCGTATGCAGGTCCTAGTCTGACACTGCACCACGTTGGCTTTTTCTTGCAACATGTCTTTTTCACCATGGAAGTTCCATATAACCAGACTGTAGCATTTGTCCATTTGCTTCTCTTCTCCAGAGCTGCCAATTGATCCCCTTTTGCATTTGTTTTGCTAGTAGGATTAAAAGGCAACAATCCCTCTAACTAGGTGGTCTCACGTTTTTCTTCTGTGGACTGCCAACACAGCTCACTTTCCTTTTTTTGCCTCAAGCATCATCCTATTCTGAAACATCTCATATTGCTTTTGTTGATATTTTGGGGGGGGGGGAAGGGAAAAATGGATTAAATTTGGAACAATAGTAATTGCTTGTATGTGAAGGCATTTGTCTGTACTTTGGTGACTTGCCAGCACTTCTAAGTCAAAAAAAGTTAGATAAATGTTGTTTCAGCAAATGATTGTTTTTTTTTAAAAAAATGGGAAAGCACTTATAGCCCATATCTGAATACCACCACCTGCAATTAAAGAGAAACCTCTCAATTACTGCTTGAGGATCTTGAACAAAATTAACTTATTTTATGAAGCTGAAGCAATTGTGGCAGTAAGGGGGGTATGTTTAGGATTAGGCTGTTTAGGCTGTTTCCTTTGTATGTTTGTATTAATGTAATCTGTTTTGACTACTGCTAGTTTGTATTTTAAGTAAGAATATTTACATTTCATTGTATTGATCTATGTGATCTTTTACACACACACACACACACACACACACACACACACACAACTAATTCTTAAACGTTTTAATTAAAAACAATAAAATTTATTATAAAATATAAAGAGAGACTTCCAGGTCTGAGATTACTCTCTAGTTCCTTTTTAGGATTGTGTTGCTGTACTTTAACATTGCATGGTGTCAAACTAAGATTCACCCTTTTCTCTAGATGAATTGTGAGAAGGAAAGTGCACTCCAAGTTGGTGAGTGAAAAAAGGCCAATTTTAGGACTACAACTAATTGCTTCCACCCACCCCAATTCATCACCCCATTCACAAGAGGTGAATTAAGGAATTACTTCTCATTAATGGGCCATGTGCACAGCCATCCTTTTGCCCTTGCAGTACCCCTGGGAATGATGCTCCATAAGGCAGAATCAGAGTTGGAAGAAACACTGAGTATCAAGGTAGACATTTATTGCCTTCTGCTTTCACAAATAGACATGACTCCCAGATTTAAAATTGGGGGAGGATTGGGGAGGGGGAGTCCTGTTGCACAAGGGCAAGTCATTCTGCTCTCACAAAGTGCTACTTAGTTCTACACTGAATGCAACACTGAGTGACCAACTGAAAGTCCAATTAAACTAATATCTTACACGTCACATATGATCATGAGTGAATTTGTAAGAATCTAAGAGAAAAGTTAGGGACGCGGGTGGCGCTGTGGGTTAAACCTCAGCGCCTAGGACTTGCCAATCGCATGGTCGGCGGTTCGAATCCCTGCGGCGGGGTGTGCTCCCGTTGCTTGGTCCCAGCGCCTACCAACCTAGCAGTTCGAGAGCACCCCCGGGTGCAAGTAGATAAATAGGGGCCGCTTACTAGCGGGAAGGTAAATGGCGTTTCCGTGTGCGGCTCTGGCTTGCCAGAGCAGCTTCGTCACGCTGGCCACGTGACCCGGAAGTGTCTGCGGGCAGCGCTGGCTCCCGGCCTATAGAGTGAGATGAGCGCACAACCCCAGAGTCTGTCAAGACTGGCCCGTACGGGCAGGGTACCTTTACCTTTTAAGAGAAAAGTTAAGAGAAAACTGATTTTCTCAATGCTATTAACAAAAATGAATGGAAGAAAGAATAGCTGATTTATATGCAGTGCTGCCCCACTTATGGCATACCACACCCCCTAGGAAGATTCCTTTGCACCCACAGTTAAGTTTCAGGCAACAGATCATGACCTTTAAACATTTATTGAAGCATTTTAGTCTGTCTTACTGTGTGGTATATAGTTGGTTTTATTCAAAGTGATTTTATCCTGCTGTTTTGAGTATTTATTTTATTCTCTTTCTGTCTGCATGTCACTGCTGCTTAAACCCTGCAGCTTTTCTAGTTTTTAGTAACCCCCAACCCCCCCCCCAATTGTGGGAATAATTCAATGTCGTATTGTTACAAATGTTCCACCAGTGCAAGCATTTCTGCTTGCCTCGTGGAACAATCTCCTCTTTCTTCCCTCAATGTGCTCTTTCTGGAGGTTGTTCCATCACCACCTTGAACCAGTTTGGGGGTGTGCAAGGTGGAGAACTGGTTGGAGAATTGCATTGCAAAATTCAGAGAAGCGCAAATTTCAAAGGAGGGTGTATTTTGGTTTGCAAGTGCAAATGAAGTAGGTTCATCTTTAGTAATGAACTGAATCCAATCTCTCCCTCATTCCTAGAGGTAGTTAAAGGCAGGAGCCATAGCTTAGAGTTCCTTTGGTTTTTTACAGCAATGAAATATTACTATTCTCTTAAATAAAAGTGCAGCTAGAGTTGGATGGGGGCATGTAGAGGTTTAACCCCTACCACAAGTATGTCCAAACTTGGCCCTCCAGCTGTTTGGGGACTACAACTCCCATCATCCCTAACAGGACCAGTGGTCAGGGATGATGGGAACTGTAGTCTCCAAACAGCTGGAGGGTCAAGTTTGGCCATGCCTGCCCTACCATTTTGGGACAGTTTATAGTCTGATACTTTGAGGAGTCATTTGCTCTTTTTTCTTTTATATTTGCAACACAGTGACTGCCATTCTTCTGTTGTTACATTTTTTTATCTTTCCCCTGTTGAACTATATTAGGTTTTATTGCTTTTCAAAAAAGTACATGCCTAAAATTTAAGAGCATACAATACTGGATTATGGATATTTATTCAAGAAACCACAGAAATGTTCAAAGCAGTATTTGAAGCTTCATCATAACACAATTCACAGGAAATGATACCAAGGCTATGTAAATGGATGCAAAAGTGTTTCTTACCTTTTAAGCTTTGATGGCACCATTTAATTCTTTCTTATCTATATTCAATAACCTTTTTAAAAGAAAAATATTTCTCATCTGAAGCACACCACCTGGTGAATATGAACTGGCATTGTTTTACGTGAAGACCAGATTCACATATCTAATTTTTCAATAGTTCCAAATATTTTTAAACATTTCCCCCCCAACATGAGGTAGTTATGAATTACAACCAACTTCGGAAGCCAAGTCTGCTGAATTCTTTTGGGAATCTATATTTGCAGTTAGCAGCTCAACTTGGGGGGGGGGGGAATGATAAAAGTGCATAAAATGATTTATTTATTTTTAGTCATTATAAAATAATTCAAATGCACAGAGCAAGTGAGACGATATCCTACTCGAATCAAACTTGCAGATACATAAAGCTCTTCATCAGAATTGATGCTTAGACCTAGAACTCATTGGAGTGATGGGGCATTGCTTACCTGACTTCTTAGCAGGTGGGTTGCTGTTACTTACTGGGAGGGAGAGTGGAATGGGCAAGGGGGAAGGAGGTCAGCGCTGTGCAAACGCACCAGCAGGAGCACCACATTGGTTCATCCAGTGCACCCCCACAGGGCTGAACTCCCTGCCACCTTGACCCTCTCACTTTCTCTCCCTGCAAGCAGCTGTGATCCACATGCTGGGAGGTCGTGTAAGCACCGCTGTGCCGTACCCCACCATCGGGGACAGAGGGTGGCGCTTGGGGGGGAATTGTCATCGCGCCACTCCTTGGTGTGTGGAGTACCTCAGGGTGCGATACTCTCCCCGATGCTTTTCAACATCTTTATGCGCCCCCTCGCCCAGCTTGTCCGGAGTTTTGGGCTGGGTTGCCATCAGTATGCCGATGACACCCAACTCTATCTGTTGATGGATGGCCATCCTGACTCGGCCCCAGACACACTGACCAGATGTTTGGAAGCTGTGGCTGGATGGTTACGTGGGAGCCGGTTGAAGCTAAATCCTTCGAAGACAGAGGTCCTGTGGCTAGGGCGGGGCGATATGGGATTGGGGGGGCAACTCCCATCTCTTGCGGGGGCGCAATTAGTGCCAGCACCGTCTGTTAAGAGTTTGGGTGTAATCTTCGACGCCTCCCTTTCCATGGAGGCGCAGATTGCAGCTATAACAAAGGCGGCATTTTTCCATCTCCGCCAAGCTAAGCAGTTGGCTCCTTACCTCTCTCGCCCTGACCTGGCCACTGTGATCCATGCGACGGTCACCTCCAGATTGGATTATTGTAACTCGCTCTACGTGGGGCTGCCCTTGAGACTGACCCAGAAACTCCAGCGGGTGCAGAATGCCGCGGCGAGACTCCTTATGGGGTCTTCGCTGCGAGATCACATTCATCCGGTGCTACACCAGCTGCACTGGCTCCCGGTGGAGTACAGGATCAGATTTAAGGTGCTGGTTTTAACCTTTAAAGCCCTATACGGCCTAGGACCCTCGTACCTACGGGACCGCCTCTCCTGGTATGCCCCACAGAGAAACTTACGGTCTTCAAATAAAAACATCTTGAAGGTCCCAGGCCACAGAGAAGTTAGGCTGGCCTCAACTAGAGCCAGGGCTTTTTCGGCTGTGGCTCCGATCTGGTGGAACACTCTGTCACAAGAGACCAGGGCCCTGCGGGACTTGACATCTTTCCGCAGGGCCTGCAAGACAGAGTTGTTCCGCCAGGCCTTTGGCCAGGGCACAGCCTGACTCCCTCCCTCGGCAATCTTCGCGGAGCTCTGGCCCAATGGTTGCCAGTGGCCTGAATTAATTAATTTTACAATGAATGATTTTAGAGTGTTGTTTATGTTATACTTTTATACTGTTTTATTGTTGTTAGCCGCCCTGAGCCCGGCTTCGGCTGGGGAGGGCGGGATATAAATAAAATTTATTATTATTATTATTATTATCTGCTACTGGCTGCCATCCTATGTAGAGTAAGCACCATATTTCAGCATAAGATCGCTTTTTTGAAATATTAAAAAAAAGAAAAGGCCATAATTTGAGATGAAGGCAAGATTTAGTTCCAGTTGTGCATCTTCGAATGCGTTCTTTTCAATGAACAAGATACACATGCTTAAATCTGAATGAAATGGATTCATGCTTAGTGGTAGAGCATCTGCTTTGCATGCAGGAAGTCCCAGGTTCAGTCCCCTGGGAACGTCCACTGCCAGAAAGCCTGGAGAGCTGCTGCTAGTCGGTGTACACAATACAAAGTAGATGGACAATGGTCTGACCTGGTTTATGGCAGCTTCCTATCTTTCTGTGTTTCTCTGGACCAACATTTCTGAAAGTGCATTAGGTAAATCAAGGGTCAACAAACTGTTTGGGAATAGTGGGCACATTTTGAATTTTTAGAGTGCTGGGGGTGCCAGTCACAAAATGGGTGCCATGGAGGGGGCATGACATAACACAATATGGCTGTCTTGGGGAATGACGTAATTAGAACAACAACCTTATGCTTACCATGAAAAATCAGCTATTTTCCGCTGATCCTGACACACAACACACACACACACACACACACACACACACACACACACACACACAATGATGCTGTTGCTGTCTAATAGCAACAGGGAGCATTCCTCAGCACCAGAAAAAATATGAAAAGTTGCCACACCATTCTCATTTCACAGAAATTGCCTAGAAGCAATTTTGGCCCATAGCTTTCTTTCTAGCAGAGCTATAGACTTAATTTTTAAAATAAAAGTTCAGAGTCTAGGGCACCTGTCCAAGGACACCAATAAAAACCTTTGCAGGTGATATGCCACCCATAGGCACCAGGTTGGAGACTCCTGGTGTAAATAGTGAATGGCTGAGAGAACAGGTCTCAGCTGTGCTGAATGATTCCCCTCCCCTGAAAAATCTGTTTGCCCTCATCGGGTGGGCAGCTTGGCAGGTGGGCCTCAGGCCTCCCCTGTGAACTGGCCTATTGTAGGCTGGATCATCCTCTAGCTGCTGAATTGGCCAATGGCAACAGAAATTTAGGGAGCGTTTCACTGGGTGCAGTGCCAACTGACCAGTAACGGTGCTTGGTACTGTGCCTGGGGCAAGGATAAATGCCCAGCCTGCAGGGCTTTTTGGCCTCTCTCGTAATGGAATTCCATAAGGGATGTGGCAAGATGAACCAGACTCAATATTGAGCTGCTATTGCCCATGGTGCATATATGCTAGGTGAGATGGAAGTTAGCTGAGTTACAAGTGCAGTAGTCTTTACTGCTCTTTTAAGGAAGCAGTGAAGGGCATTCTCCTCAATAAAAACCTCTCTCTCAAAATGTTGGGAACCTGTTCCCATGTGCAGCCATCCTTTTCATTTTCCTTAAAGCCCCCCAAATGCCTTCAATTAATTTAGAACATTTTGTTTAAAGCTTCACACCTGCAATTAAAGCCATTCAAACAGTTGCTAGTTGCATAAATGGCACTGTGTCTAGCTTGGGGGCCTTGATGTCCTGCCTTGGCCCACAATAAAGTTTCCTTTGTTTGTTTCTTTAGCACTTCAAACAGTCCATATAGCCCTTAAAGAACAACAGTAATAACAGCAAGGATACTATCCACTCCCATACAACGGTGCCCCACAATCTAAAGCGAAAGCTCTGGTATTCTTCTCTGTCAGATAAAAACAGAAAATATGCTGATAAATTAAGGGACTGACATGAAAAGACAAGATTAGCCATTTACAAAACATCACATTTTGACTAATGCTTTATAGCTGGGTGTACACAAAAAGAAGCAAGAAAACCCACAGGAATGGGGAGGACAATTGTTTTTTTAAGTGCAAACTTTTTGCTTCTATTTTTTAACCTCACACATCTCTTTAAAATCTGGATTAACTTTCAAGGTGGAAGAATGGAATGAAATAAGCAGCCTTTCATTTACTTCCAAAACTAACAAAAATGTTCTGTGTGGAAATTTATGTCACCAACACAGACTGACTCTTACTCACAGGGAGCAGAGATAGAATTACTGCCAATGGAATACATTCCTTCACGTACTTTGCCTCCAAGACACACTCACTATGCCACGTAAATTCAGGCAATAGCCATGCTCTGACGGCTGAGGGCTATGCAAAAAACCCTCAGACAGTTATCCTGCAGTTATCCTGTCCAGATATCTGGGGGTGCATTTTGCACCAATGTAAAGCCATGCCCTCCCCATGTTGTAGGATGACCACTTACACAGCCACAGAAAAGAGGAAGCAAAGAGTGGGATCCACATTTTCATAGAAATGACTTATTATATGTATCATATGACCCAATAACATTTGGGTAATGAAAAGGAGACTGGGGATCAGTGTGCTTGCTCTAGAACACCCTCCTGCCACAAGACCTTAATAAGATGCTTATTGTGCCACAATGTCATTGAATTTCCCATGACACTTAATGTTGTTTTCACCTCAGTTTTAAGCAAATACAAACTAAAAGCTAAAAAAATAATCATCCAAACAAAATCAGTAGCAACTGGGAGTCATGTGTCTTTTTGTGAAAGCAGAAGGCAATCAATGTTCAGTTGGTAGTGCATGAGACTCTTGATCCCAGGGTCCCTACTTTGGATAAAGGATTCCTGCAGCTCTATGATTCTAAACAAATAGTTTCTCAACTCTGAGTGTTGAAGACACCAAGCAAATCATCTTTCCCCTCCCATTTCTCTTTCATATTCTGTTTGAGTAAAGTTTGAGTTCAGGATCTATCTTACAAATACTTCCACCACCACCTTCCTTCCTGTTTCTTTCATCTTAAATAGATGATGACTGCTGCCACATAAATCTCGGAAATGAATCAGAGAACATGTTGGAGTTGCAAATCATTTGGAACAAAGACAAGTATTTTGCTCTTGGCAGCAATTCATCTGATAGTGTCAGATTCATTGTCTACATTATGGACAATTTCTATAGTCCAATTTATAGGACATAGACTGGAAATATGGAAGCAGATCATGCTTCTTTTCTATTTAATGTTGATTTGTTACCTCCTCCCCTGCATCACATCTGTCCAAACTATCTGGCCACTAAGTTGTGAACTCTTATGAGAACAAGGATTGTCTTCTTTCTTTCTCACCTGTGCATTACACTGTGGAGGAAATGTGGGCTGAAGACAAAGGAGAATATAAACTTACTCCATGTGAATCAAAAGGCATTTTTGTTGACAATGTGATATGTCAAGCAAGATATTTATGGGTCCTGTCATCATAACTCATAAGCTTCTATCAGAAGAAAGCATAATCCAGTTTCATTCCCAGAGAATTTCTGTTATTATTTTCTATCTGAGCTGGAATTTGTTACGATTCTACTCACAGTGACTGTCTATTTTCCTATTTTAGGCCTGCACTGTACAATGTTACTCTATGCTTTGGTTTTGAAAAACAGGTTCAGTCATCTCTTGAGATATCATCACCAAATTTGGCACGGCGGTTCCTAAGGTAGAGATGGCAGTCTTAATCAATATTTGGATTCCAGGCATAATTTTGATTCAATATGGCAACCAAACAATAACTTTGGTGTGACTTCACCTGGTTTTTTGGGCACAGGCTTGGTCACCTCCCAATATATCATTTCCAAACTCATCACAAGGTTTTCTGAGGTGAGGGAGAGGTGGATTTAGTTCAGTCACACTGGGCACAGAGCCTTGGGGGCACTGCTGGGGATGCTGCAAATATGATTTAGAATGGAGCGCGAGAGGTGGAGGGTGTCACTCAGGGCGCTGCTGAAATTTGATGCCATAAGAGCTGCCACTGGGGTTGGCGGTGTTTCATTGATGTTTGGATGCCAGGTGCCATTTTGAATCAAGATGGTGAGCCCAAGTGTGACTTTGGTGTGACTTCACTCGATTTTTGGCATGATGGGCACAAACTCACAAATTACACTATGTATTCTAAAATCACAATGTTTTGGGGGGAGGGTCTGAAAATTCCCGGGCATTGCCAGTCACACCCTGTTAGTGCTATATAAAGGAGAAACATCTGCTGATTCGGGAATCTTGCCAAGTTAGAGGCTGCATTAAATTATGGCTGAATGTTCACGTCAAAAATTTCCTGGTTATTAATGATTAACTATAAAATATAGGTCCTCTGCTAGTAGACCCAGTGAATATCTGAGATAAGATCTCCCTCTAAACATGCTATGATTTTTTATTATTATTATTATTATTATTATTATTATTATTATTATTATTATCCGTAATAGTAGGGAATCTACCATATCTGAATCTACAGAAACTAGGCATTGTATAATGATAAAAATAGCTTGCTTCTACTGAAAAAGAAAATAAACACAAGACTTTAGTTGTCTTCTTTTCATCCCCTTTAAACAATGTATGCATTTCAAGTCATATTTCTAACTTTATTCTTCCTCAAGTGATTTATTTTTCAACCCCCTTGCCCCAAATAATTCTACATAAGCTAAAGTGGTTTCCCAAAGGCTTGTTCTCACATCTTTCCCCCTTGAACTTCTTCATGTTTTTGACATGTCACAGAGTTCAACTACTTTGCTAACAGGGTATTTAAAGCATGCTTTCTGTCAGAAAGCTCTCCTGACACATCAGCCTACGCATTGTTCTGTTTCTGCCAATAAGCCTTTTAGCGATATAGAACTGCATGTTTGTTTAGCTGTCAGGGCACAACACAGTTTGAGCCTCAATCAAATGTTTTAAGTTGGCTTAGAGCATTGAAGAGATTACAAAATTTGTTTTGGCCTCAATAGCCTATGTCAATTTATACATACTAAGTTTAGAGCTTGTTCTGCATTTCATTCTAAGAACTCAATCTTATGCTTACTCAAAAGAAAGCCAAAACTTACTTACTTCCAATGAAAAGTCAAAGGCATGCAGCTTTTTTTTTTACATTTATTTAATTGTAAATAAGATCATAAGGTCAAGTGCCCAAAGCTAAGAGCATCTGCAGAATGGGTAGATGTCCAAGTGTCAGAGAACTGCAAAGCTGGAACATGTTTGAGACTACAGTTCCCATCAGCCCCAGCCAGCATGGCTATGGCCAGTGATGATGCACAGGGCACCATGTTAGCCAGCACTGGTATTTATACTCTCTGTTTGGAACAAGAGCAGCTGAAGCCAGAAGTGCACATTTACCCAAGAAGTCTAGTTCCTGCCACCACATGGACCAGTTTTGTTGAAAGGTGACTACTTAATTCATCACTACTTCCCAAATCCATACTCCTCCAACTGTCCTGTTTTCAGTGGGACATCCCGGATAACAGAAACCAATCTCAGAATGTCCCAATTAAGACTGGCACCCTGGTGTGAGTCAGCCCAACCCTGCTGACAAGCACCAGAGCACTTTCTGGGATCGCTTTGGCAATTGTCAACGGGTCACACCTCTGCCCTGGCATGTCCCTTTGACAATCGCCAAGGTGCCTTTCAGGAAGGCACACTAGCAATCTCAAAGGGATGCACCAAAGCACCTTGGCAGGCCTTGCGGAGGAGGAGGAGACAGCCTCAACATGCAAACCTGGTAGACCTTCATAGGTATTGGTTGTTAACATCATATTGTCCCATACCCTTTTGGAGAGGTGGGCCTTAGCTGTACCTGTCTTGCCAAAGGAACCAGGCCTGTTGGCAGACCAACTCCATGCTGCAAAGATGTCTGCAAACATGACATGAAGACTGGCAACATCAACCTTGCCATGTGGGAATCCCTTGCAGTGATCATCCATAACAGTGACCAGAGAAAGAATGGCCACTGGGAGGAGCACAAATGCCATGGTGCATCTGCATCAGCAAAACCGGATGCCTTCATCTACCCCAGCTGCAACGAAACATCTCCTGTATCAATCTCTACAACCACAGAAGGCATTGTAACCTTCCAACAGTTTGACTTCACCCCTAAAGGCACACTTCTCCGATGTCTCCTGAGACAGGCGGATGTCAGCAACAACCGAGAATTGTAGCTCTGGTGTGAATATGGCCAGTAAGTGTGAGGTGTATCTTGCATCTATGATACTTGCTGGTGCAGCTCAACCTGAGAAGGCATTAAAGAAGGGAAGAATTTTGCAGTGCACAACTGTAAATGAAGCTATATAGTCACACTGAGTGTGTGTGTCGGGGTGGGGGTGAGGACAGAGGATTTCCATTGTTCATGAAGCCAGGATCCCCCAAAGCTAACCTGATGGACTGACTAAGCATGTGGTTTAGGTCTCATGGCATTTTAGTTCCTATAATATCTCTCTAGCCTCTCTATGCATCTATAGTTGTTTGAAACAGTTGCTCTTAGAAGCCTGAAAGCAACAGCTGCTTTCTTCATCTTATGAACTTTATATAACCTACTTCATAACATTCTGTGGAGCCTATTTTCCCTTTGTATTAAAAGGGAAAATCCAGTCCACAATGCAAGAACGTGAGCAACCCAAGCAGCTAAGAACTGCTTAGTTCTTTTTGTGCTCAGTGAAGTTGAATTTGTAATAAGAGCTGAACCAGATGTTTTCAGATGCTCACAGACAACTGTAGGAAGAGAAAAAGAGAGATGAGGCAATGAAGGGACTGTTCTGAAGGGATTTGATTCTCTGCAAGAAGCCTTTTTTCAGTCATTTACTGTTGCAGCGCTCTGCCATGGCTGGTGAAGCACTTTCCCCATAAAAGTCATTTCAATGCATGCAATCAGCATCATCTGAGAAATGACAGAAAATGGACTTCATGTAGAAAACTACATGTACTCAACCTGTGCCACAGATATTAGAGAAAAATGTGGATGTAATATCACTCTTCTCCCAAGATGGGGGCACCATCTTGTCACAAAACTATAGAATTGTAGAGTTGGAAGGGACTCCAATGGTCATCTAGTCTAACCCCCTGCAATGCAGAATTCTCAACTAAATCATCCATTCTTCCTGATGTTTAGTCAGATGTTTGTTCTGAAGGGATTTGATTCTCAAGCAGAAAAGTAACTTGGGCCAGCTCTGTCTGTATTTCAGATTCATTTTAAAAGACTTTTGTGACTGGCTGCTCCTCTTTCAGATATGTCTCTTTCCCATGCTAACAAAAGATAACCACTGCATTTATATTTTATTAGGAGCTGTTGCCAATATGAACTTGGCAAGCAGGCAACACACCCAGCTGTAAGGCTGCTTTTGATTAGGTTCTTGTTCCGTAGAATTATGGAGGCAAATTTATTTTTTAAAGTTTCCTGTTCTGTAAACATAGCCTGATTCAGCAATGAGTGAACCTTGAACACTTTTATAAACTTATTTTAAGTGACCGGCTGATGTTGGTTTGGTTGATGGAATCAACAAAATGAGTCAGAGGTAGCTTTGAGGGTTATAGATCACAAGGGAAATGTATTGGGAAGAGTGGTCATTTTGCACTTACCACCTGGAGAAAATCTTTCTAATGTATATTTTCACAAGGTACCTGTTTCATAAAATAGGTCTCTTAAGGGATGGCTTAATATTTAGGTAGCCAAAGATACTATCTATGTTGCCTTCTTTAAATACAGCATATCAAATTTTCTATTTCTTTCTTCTTCTTTTTAACCTACTTTTTAATAAAAAACTTACAGTGGCCTGGTCTGTACATCAAAAACCATTGTTAAAAATAAACTATGGATTCATATCAATAACCAGCATGTTAGTGCATGCCGATCAAAAGTCCCCACTCCACTCCACTATCACTTGTACTGTTACCATGGAGGAGGTACTAATGGTTTGTTCTTTCTCTCTCTAACACACACATACACAGAAACCAAAGTCTAGCAGAACTGATAGGGGAGATGGAAACTCCCCAGCTGGGTCAACTTCTTTGCTTGCAGGACAGAGTTGAACAATGATACCATGTTGTTTTAAATGGATTGTTTTAGGCTTTATTGGTTGTCAGGGACGGGCAGGGCTCTGAAGAGCATGTGGCGGAGGCAGGGCACCAGGGCAGTGACCCAGGAGAGGAGACCAGTGATTTTGGGGGGGGGGTGACGCCACCCGCAAGGCAGGATCCAGGGAAGGAGGGAGTGTGCAAGATATGGTGGCGGAAGAAGAAGGGACAGGTCAGATGAGGGACGATAGGTCAGTAGATTCCCGACCTTTCTCTGCCCACTGTCTTCTAGAGCCAGAAGGGGTAATCATTTCTGTGCAGGAGACATCTTAGGTTGCAGGCATGCAACCCAAAGGAGGGGATATAAGCCAGAGGAGGGGAGGGACCCCACTATTGCTGCAACTGCTCCATAGGGCCCAGACCCGTGGACAGGTGCCTAGAGGCTACAAGTGTGTAAGCATGTTTATCTGGAACAACATGAAAACTGCTGTGTTTCTTTTGCCAATAAGGAGTTAACTATCAGACATGTCCCTTCCTTATCTGGGCGGGTCATGATAGTAGTCCATTTTTGCATATAATTTCAACTGAAAAGCAGGTCAGCTATCTGAATAAAACAAATAATTAAGTAAACACCTGTGGTCCCAGATAGACTTCATGGTAACAGTTTTTTTAAAAATGTGATAGCTGTGTGAAGAGCTAACGTGAAGAGTTTCATATTTGGGATATGGTTTATCTCCTGCTCTCTCTGAAATTTGGAGTGGTTTGACATAACAGAAAAGAATCAAACTGAGTATAGCTTATGTTTCATCAGATCTCCCACCCTTGTGAGATTACAGGACAAAACTTCACTAGAGGACCTAAACTTCACTAGAGTGGCGTAACCAATATGGCTTGCCTTTTAAAAAACCATTTGAACTGGAACTCTGTGATACTGGGACTGTGTGACAGTATTTGGGGGAGAATGAAAAGGTGTGGAGATGGAGAGACAGCAGTTTGCAGACTTCTCTCACTGTCCATTTTTCACATCAGACTTAGCAACCCACTTCAGTCACAAGCCATTGACTCAAGTGCCCTGCGTTTGATTCACTTCCTGTTCCTCTATGTAAAATCAAGCCATCGCTCTATCCTACCCAGGAGATGTGCAGATTGTCCTTGCATTGGAAGGGCACATAATTCTTTAATGAGGGTGATGTGAATTTTCTTGTTTGGCAGATGAACAGGCACGAACCATCTGCTCTTCCTGTGCTCTCTATGCCATCATCACATACCTGCTTGTCTTTGAAGGTGTGTTGATGCATAATGAAGCACATTTAATCTCTGACCAATACTCAGTAGAAATTTAAATGGCAATTTAAATTTAATTTTTTTATTAGTAATTATGCTTAAGGTTGTTGGGGTAGGCAGCTTTTTTCCTGTGTGATCATTTGAAGTGGCACAGCTGTGTTATATTTCTTATATATCACATTGATATTGAAGTTTGCCTGCTTTCAGTGCAAGTCACATTGATACTGTAATGTTAGGTGATAAATAAATCAAATGCACAAACCACTCTACTGTAGATTGGCACAGGCAATTAATTTCATTGCAAACTATTATCTGAAAAATATGTATTTTCTGAATAGGATCTGGGAGTACATTCCCTAATATGGGATAACACAACATCTCCTTAAAAGGGCCCTTAATGCATTTTTAGCAAGTCACTTCATGACATTCTTTACAAAAAAATCCAAGAAGTACAAGATGAAAGAATGCTGGACTAATGAAGAAGGCAACGTGACCAGAATGTTGGGGAGGAAAGACTCCTCTAAGTCTCTGTGTTAGAAGTCTAAAGTGCACATGCAAACTCTGAAAAAGCAGGGTTCCTCTTGGAAATATGAGGAAAGTCTATGTCACAAGGCAATAAACTACAGTCATGTTCCTTTCCTTGCCACACAGGCAATAGGCTGGATCCTGGGAAACATCCACACAAATTAGAATAAACATCCTGGAGCTTTTTCTCCTTCTATTTCTTTTTCCTGTTGCTTCATTATCATGTCTGAAGCTTTATTTCATGAATGATTAACATTTTATTGTGATACACTTTTAAATACATCCATAATATGCATATGTCTGTCAGGTAGCATGTAAAGTAGTCCAGGAGGTACGGATTAGGCCAGTTCCTCAAACAGCCTTATCATAAGGTATGTGTTAACATTTCTCTGGATCATGGTCGGCTTAGCTTCAGGCTCGTACTTGTACAACTAAAAATATGCCATCAGGGAAATCCATCTTCCATTGTAATACTTTTCTCAGTTTGAGCAGAAGAGGCAAACAGAATTCGGTGCACTCGACAAAATACTAATTCTTAGCCAAGTGTCAAGCAAAGGGTTACAAACTGGAAACCACTAGCTCCTAAACTGGGATCAACACCCATATATCCATTGCTATACCACACCCCTGCACAATCACTCATTTTCATGCTTCTCAATTTTAGCTTACAATGATAACATACTGCTCACAACAACTGCAACATCTGATGCTGCCACCATGGTTGAATAGGAGGGGTTTAATTTTCTTGCAAGATCTTGGGGGCCCTGCATCTCACGCAGCCTAGCAATATCTCAGGAGAGAGTGCTAGCTTCCTTTAAAAGGATGGGCCACCATCTTGCCTGAATTCTTTCCTCAAGTAGAGTAAACTTTCCCAGCCCTCCTTCCTTTGGTTTAGAGGCTCTCATTGAGGCTTGCTGTGGTCACTGATTAACAGGGGCAGCATCGTTCTTGCTTTGGATTACTACATTTTGGTCACATGGTCAAGCCAAGCAAGGATCATGTTATGTACTGAGTTGAATAGGATCCAAAATGCAGCAGTCTGATTGGTCCTAGAACAATAGGATCCAAAATGCAGAAGTCTGATTGGTCCTAGAACAATGCAGCAGTATGATTGGTCCACAGGAGCCACCCAATCTAGCTCCAGGTGGAAGTGAATCCACAACCTGATTGGCCTACAGGAGAATCCCGGAATTAGCCAATCACGTGCAGCCCATTGTGTAAATAATGTATATAAAGCAGATATTGTGGGGGAACTTCCATTCCTCCTCATCACTATGAGCTGAATAAAGAGCATGAAATCCACTCTCGACTCTGAGTATATTTCAGATCATGTAAGGGGAATTCAGATGTGCCTGAAAAATATATATGAGTGGTATTGTGGGGCTGCAAATATTAGCTTCATCTTCCTCTGCCCATGCACCTGGTGGTGATGTGCCTAGTCATCTGGGCATGGGGTATGTGATGAAGCTCTACGCATGGACAGCTTGGACCAATGGGGTCCCTTGTATGGAGAAATTCCATGTGCTTACAACTGGAAGCACCACGTAAACACGCAGATGAAGGCATGGCCAAGACCAGAGTCAGTAGGAAACAGATATGAGGCAACCATTTGATTCAGTACACATTTAAAGGTGAACTTACCTAGTCCACACTTTCCAGAATGATGTGCAAACAGGGCCATTCTTTGAAATTCACACTGCTCCAAATCTTGCAATGCGGTCCTCCAGCCTAGCAATGTGTACAAAAACATGTATGTATCAGTGTAAAGATCATGATTTCTCTTTCCACTTAGATTGAACTTATTTTCTTCTCCTCAGCCACCTTTCTTTTCTCTCACTTCACTTCCCAGTCTCTCCAGCAGAAAGTTGTTCTCTCTCCCCACCCCCAGCATTCCAAAGCTCTTAGCACTATGTCACTCCTTTGGTTCTTTCCTCAGGCTGTCTGACGCTGCCGAGCATTCACATTCACAAAAACAAAAAGTACTTTTGGCTGAGACCCCCAGTTTAGGCTGTTCCCTCTGTGTGGATAAAGCAGACAGAGAAAAGTTTTTCGTCCTCTCTTATTGTATCAGAATTCAAGGATATTCAATTAACCTGAATGTTGGAAGTTTCAGGAACAGACAAAAGAAATTATTTATTCACACAGTCCATAGTTATACTATGGGATTTGCTCCCACAAGAAGTAACAATAGCCACCATATTGGATGGCTTTACAAGATGATGAGACAAATTCATGGCTGACAAGGCTACCACTGGCTACTAACCACAGTGGCTATGTTTTGCCTCCACTGTTGGGAGGCAGCATGCCTTTGCATGGCTGTTGCTGGGAGAGTGCTCTCAAGCTCAGGTCCAGCTTTCAGGCTTCCCATAGGCATTGGGTTGGCCAGTGGGAGAACAGGATGTTAGACTAGATAGACTTATGGCCTGATCCAGCAGGCTCTGCTTACATTCTCCTATTATAGGAGTCCTATATCCTCTAATAGTTGCAATGGTATCATTTTAATAATATCATAGCGTCAAAAAGCCCAAATGAATCACCTGAAAGCAGAATTTGATATTGAATATTAGCAATGAGTGAACTCGCCTCAGCTTGATTCAGTTAATGTTCCTACCCCCCACCCAAGAAAACTACCCCTTCTTTCTCAGCTTTCTTAAACAGAAATAAGGAATGGAGAAATGTGCCCCTGGTTCACTGTCAATCCCCCACCCAGCAAAATATTTAATCTTGAGAAAGTGAAGAGCTGGTGGGGAGGGTTCACTGGAGACATAAGCTTCACTGTTGCTAATTGGAATGAAATTCCACTGCATGCTCACAAACATCACTTCCTGCTAGGACCATGGGTCTGATGGAGAATGCCTTCCCAAACAAATTCTGACTCACCTGATTTCTATGATACAATATATATTGAAACTCTTAAGGGTAAATAACAGCATCACACAATTAATGGCTCATGTCTTCTATAAATGCTGAGCCAAAATATTTTAGTTTCCTTATGTTTATGAAATTATGGACTCAAGGCCATGGAAAAAGCAAGCAAGGTAATGAAAAACATGGCAATGTGGCAGATTTAGTTCAAATGGTCTACTAAAAAGAAAATTTTGAATTTAAACGCCACATATTTTACCTACCGTATTTCTTTTGTGTAGCGTCCGATGGTAAAGGGGGGGGGGGTTGTGTGTCTTATAGTCCATGAATGGAACTATGAGTAAGGAGAGTGTGCCTACTTCCTTTGGAAATCGCTCATAGGAAGCCCAAATGTATCAGAAACAGATTGTGAAGAAATGTGTGGTCCCAGGACAAATGTTACAGATATATTCGTTTTCTGGGAAGTGTATTAAAACTAAGTTAATCATTTCTCTTTTCCTTTAGTCAATTAATGGGAAACAGCCATCTCCACCAGCCCAAATGATGAGGATATGCTAACAGACCAGCGATGAACATCAATAACAGACTTTCTGGATGTTGTCTGGAGAATTAGCTGTCCTGAGCAGCAGCTGGCAAGTGTTGCACTGAAAGGTTAAGAAACAGCAATAACCTGCTGCTGCTGAGGGAAACCAAAAGAGGGAAAGGAACCTATTACCTAGCAGGAGATGCAAGATAAAAGTAGAAGCAGAAGGAAGCTGGAAAAAGTAAGCACCATGCTGATGTGCAGCTGGTAGAGGTGCTCAGTGCAATGTTGACATCAACAGCCCTTACTCAAATTTCCTACTTCTCAGCAGTTATGTGCTTCCATGACTTTATACAACCTCTGCTTCCCTTGGTATCTTGCTTCTCCTTCCAGTATGGGTACCAGAGCTGTCACCCATTTGGTCATCACTCATGACTTAGCAGTGGCCATTTATTCCTGCTGCTTACATCTGTCTGCACAACCTCATTGGCTGCTCCTGGAAATCATGGTCACAAAAATTCTTACTTTTCTGTGTACCGTGCATGTTGACTCTAAATTCTAATGAAACTGACATTTTTATGAGCTTGTATTTGGTTGAAATGCTCTACTTGCATTTGGAATATTAAAACAGCAAAGCTTTGCAGTTCAAATATTTACATTACTGGAATAAATGTTAAACATTGGCATCAATTGGGATAAGCAGAATACTCTGAGAGGCTACAATGCAGTGGTAGAGCACCCTTTTTGTATGAAGAAAGCTCAAGTGTTTCCAGATTAAAGGACCCCAGGGAACAGGGCTGAGAAAGTTCTGTATATGACAACTTGTAGAGCTGCTGCCAGTCAGGGAAGACAATTGTTTCAAACAGAAAGTAAAACACTGCCAATAGTCAGTGCCATTTTTCTAGAAAAAGAGGTGCTGAAACTCACCATGAACAGCTCCCTCATTCTCTTAGAATGGCAATTGTGCCCCCCTGAGAGGTGCTGGAACTGAGTTCCTGTGAGTTCCCTATAAAAACAAGCCCTGCCAGCAGTAATGTTCCATCAGCTGTGTTTTCCACTGCAGTAATGGGGGCTTCTCTGATGCAAAGTCCCCCTACCAGAGGAAGTTGGTTCATGGGCATGTCCACTATATTCTAACCCCACCCAGCTGCAAAGATGAGGGGGTCACAATTGTACACACAGAGCTGAGCTAAACTCTGCCCTTTTCTATCCCATTCATAGGCAGCAAATGGTGGATGTGGGGTTTTTTTTGGGGGGGGGGTTCTTTCATAAGCTCATGAGGCTACAATTGGTAACAGCTGCAGATGTTTTAGCACAGCTTAATAGATCTGCCTTCTCACCAAAAAATACACAATGTAAATTGTTCCATGGCATTTGAGAGAGGGAGGGGGGATGGCAGCCATTACTGAATGCCACCTCTTTGAAGAAGAGCTCTGCCTCTATTGCCTGTGGTGGCGGAAGGAAGGAAGGAGATGACAGATAGACAGATGATAGATGATAGATAGATAGATGATAGATAGATATAGACTGCCATCACCACTAAACCTTTCAAATAATTTTGCTCAACCTACAAATCGCCCACCTCCCTTCAAAATTAGGGATCCTCTAAAATTCACTCCCCATCGCAACTTGAAAGCTTTCAAGCAAGACATTTCAGGTTTCTCCTAATCAGACTCTGTGAACACATCCAACATTATGCATTTAAAGCAAATCAAACACACGGGGCCGCTAGGGGGCGCATTGGAAGATGGCCGACAATACCATCTCTCCGGCTCACACGAGGTAATTAAGAGGCTGATATGGGAGTATGCAGCCTCCCTTTGTTACCCCAAGGGAATGGGGAACACTGCCTTGCCTGCTGTTGCCATATATCACCCCCGGATTCGAAAGAAGGGGGTGAGGGCACTAAGCACAAAACCTTTGTGTGGGTCCGGCTCTCCCGGACGCTGTCTCTGATTGCGCAGATAGTTGTAGAGCTCAAAATAAACAATTAGAAAAAGAAGCAAATGCACATACTTCAAGTGAAGATCGGGAGTAAAGACTGCTAATTAATGGGATCTCTGTGAAGCGGAGCGACAGGCTGGACAATAAATCAAGAGAAGACTCATCATTAAAAGATTGGTATGTTGGAGCTAAACTGAAAAGGGGGGGGGAGGAAAAACTTTTTTTTTTGTCTTATGTGAGTACCCAATAACCCTTCCCCCCCCCCCGAGAAAGAATCGTTGCAATTACTGATCACAAGCAGGAGATTAAGAACTGTGTGGAAATAAATTACTAATCAAAGAGAGGACTTGTGGGAACATCGGGAAAGGAAGGAAAGCTTTGTGACGCAGTTACAAATAGAGATTCGTTACGGCAGGCCTGCCCACAGGAGGACGAGGAGGAGAAGGACCATGGTTATCGGAATGTGAGTTTGACCTGGCAGGGCCCCCTGAGAAAATTGATGACAGACTGGCAGGCCTGTGGAAATCAACGGACAGACTGCGGGAATGTTTTGTATGGAGGTGTGGAAATGGCGTCTGTCCTTTATGTGATATGGCTCTTGGGAAAGCGTAAAATCCACACAGGATATGTTTGTTTTTAACCCGCTTGTGAAGACTATCAGAGATCACAAAGAAAGGAATATATGATAACAACAACAAGATGAGGAAAATAACAAAGAGACTATCTGGACAGAACTGTGTAATTAAAGCAGCAGTAAGAGTGATGTTTGGATCCCTTTCGGAGCTTGAAGTATGGGTACCCCCAACAAAATTTTAAAAATTTGGCTGTGTAATTTGGAACTAATGTGATTTGGAATGAATGTGATTTGATTGGCCTGTTAATAAAAATTATTTTTTTTTAAAAAAATAAAGCAAATCAAACACACATTTAAATCACATGACTTCCGCCAAACAGTTATGAGAACTGAAGACCGCCCCCCTCATACAGACCTAACATTTACAGTACCTTTAACAAACAACAGTTCTCAGGTTTCTTTGGGGAAAAGTTGCAAGTTTTAAACGTGTGTTGAATATGCTTTAAATGTATGGTATGGATCTGCCCTCAGTGTGTACAAGACAAATTTATTGCCCTTTATATTCTACTGATTTAAATGAGCTAGGCTCAGTGGTGGGTGGGGTGGGCACAAACCCATGGTACCTTTATTGTACAGTTTGCCCAATTTGTGAACAGGGCTACAATCCTACTCAGAATGAAAGAAGCAGCACATAACTGTGAGAAATGTGATCTTTCCAAGTTCCTGGAGAACATTCATTCCCACGTAAAGTGGCAGGACAGTTTTACATGTAAAAGACAGGTCTAGCTACAAATGAGTTGCTGCACACCTTTCCACTTGATATGAATTACTGTAGAAATGCAAACAAGAGGATCAACATTAGACCCCCAGCTGACCTGCTCTTAACATTTCTGTGGAAGTCTATATATGGATCCTTCCCACTGGAAGCTACTGCATGTCTGCATGTGCATTTTGTACTGTACTTTACAAAATACTGTATTTCACAAAATAATGGTTTCTAATAATACTCAAGACAGTAGCTAAATTGCAAAAAGTACTAGCCAATGATGCCAAGGGTTTAACCAACACTGCAATTGTCAGCAAAATGGATAGCTACTTTGGTAACCATCAATCATTCTGGCCGCCAAGAGATCAGAATAAATACAGCAAAAACGTTATCTAATAGCTTTCATGTACTGTACACAGGAAAACTTGAAATAATTTGGTCCTTCTGAGCACATTTTTGTTGTTGTTTACCAATCAGCTAAGCCAGGAGTTATGTTTCATCTAACATTTTTGTGTAACAGCCTCAAAGAACCGATCAATAATAGAAAGATTTCCCTAGCATTCAATTAGTAAAGGTAAAAGCATTCAAGTATGCATTTATTTTACCTCTGTAGGCTACCTACAATGCATTTCCCTCATGGAATTATTGCTTTCGGGTGGTGAATTTCACACACGTTCTCATGGCGGGTTTGACATATCACAGTTTCCTGATGAGATGGTCAAGGAACCTTTCACTTACATTTTTTTTAAAGCCAGGGTGAAACCATCCTTCCCCCCCCCCCCCAGGGAAAAACAGTTTAATCACAACAAACCAATGCTTTAATGGGCATTCTGGCCCAGGAAACACAACTCAAGAGGCTTTAGAGAGTTTTACTGCCACTAACAGTTTTTGGGATTTTTTAAAAGCTCTATAAGAAGTGTAAAAGGGGATGGGGGGGCCCTCTGTTGACTACCTTGTCAAAATTAAGGTAAGCCGCCCCATCCACACCTAAGTCTCCTACTCCTAAACTCTGAGGGCATTTTCTTTTTGCCTCATGGCCCACACATTGCCAAAAAAGAAAAGGAAAGTTGGGATGGTTCAGCCAACGTTTCGATACAGCAAACCAGGGGTAGGCAACCTAAGGTCCGGGGGCCGGATGCGACCAATTGACCTTCTCAATCCAGCCCGCGGACGGTCCAGGAATCAGCATGTTTTTACATGAGTAGAATGTGTCCTTTTATTTAAAATGCATCTCTGGGTTATTTGTGGGGCCTGCCTGGTATTTTTACACGAGTAGAATGTGTGCTTTTATTTAAACTAATCTGGGTTATTTGCAGGGCATAGGAATTCGTTCATTTCCCTCCCCCCAAAAATATAGTCTGCCCCCCCCCAAGGTCTGAGGGACAGTGGACGGCTGAAAAAGGTTGCTGACCCCTGCAGCAAGCAATATAACCCCACTCTGAAAGGGCACAAGACTTGGCTCTCAGTATTTATACAAGGCCTGGCCTCAAGAGATCCCATAGCACTTCCAACTGAAGGAGCCAATGCTGCCCATGCACTTGAGGGGGGCTCTGAGGCCTGAGAACCTATACACCCCAGTATACCTCTCATGTGATGCCCAGCTTCAGAAATTTTGAGGTTCCCAGTTCATTCCCCAGTGACCCTAACACAGTTGTATAAGAACAGGCAACTTGTAGGACTTAGGACCTTTTCACACTTACCATTTATAAAGGTATGGTTGCTGTTTGATCTGACATTTTTAAGAGTAAATTTTCAGCAGACCACCTGTTCCTTTGGCTACACATTCCTATTACTGGAGAGCTAGTGCATTTTTTGCCTTCCATTTATGGCAGGTTGAGCCCAAATTGAGAAAAGTTCTATGACTAGAGTCTCATCCATTACAAAAACACAAATATACTAATTATGGGCAGTGTCTGGCACTCCCCACTAATGCCACTATAAAAGGTAAGTGTGGAAAGGCCTTTAACCTGCTGTTCTAGTGCAAAATCTTAGATATCTGTATACCAGATTGAAATTTGTAGTTTTATCCAATGATGCTTTATCAATGTCATACCTTGTGAAACTGCTCTAGGATGCTGATCTATTGTTCACTGAATTAAATTAGACAGATGGGGGTGGGGTAAATCCTGCTGACTTCTGTATACTTTGGATTAATGAGCTGTTTGGGCAGGTGCCTGAAAGAGAAGAAAAACAGCTGTTATAACCTTATTTTAAAGATACACAATACTTGGTCGTCAAAAACTTTAAATGAATTAAAGCTATGAACTTTCATACAGCATATTTGAGAAAGGCATTCTTAGGCATTCAGTCTTCATGTCTGGAATTCCTTTCTCAGCAAAAAATGAGTAGAGCTTTCAGTATAAGTTATATCATTTTGCCATGAAAGTGCCTTTAAAGAGTTTCATGTGTGCTTCATCTGTTATAACTAACAATGAAATAATAATAAAAATTGCAAGGTAACTAAAGTGACTTCAGTTTCAGTAGGACGAACGTTATGGTCCTATATACCAGGGGGTAATTCCCATTGAATTCAATGTATCTTACTTTTGGGTAGAGCTGTATAGGACTGTACATAGGATAGTAAAACCCCAAGATCACAAAAGAGCTAAAACTAACCACAACTATAGGCCCCTTCATGTATTATATGTGTGGGCATTCCATGAGATTAAGGAGATGGGGACACCACCCCCAATGTGATGCATCTCCCTGACTCCAACTATGTATTGAGCGTGGACATCTGAGGAGGGCACATGTACATATGTAGAGGCCATGTACATATGTTTCCACATGATGTGGAACCCTGGTTGTGGCAGGGATCCAGACCATGTGGAAACCAATGTGTGTAGAACTCTATGTAAGCATGCTTCCCTCTTTAGATATCCATGCTCAATGTGTCAGAAGTGGGGCTGATGTCATGCATGATTCCAGGAGTGGAGCTTGAGAGATGCACATTGTCAGGAGAACAGGATAAGTGAAAACCCCTTCAGGTGTATAACATCACTTCACTTTCCATGCTCAATGAGGGCCTATACTCCCTCCATTAGTGCATTCCTTGGCTACCTACATTGCAATGAAAGTGCTACTTATGGTAATTTTTTAACACAAATGGAGATAAGGTTGGCAGGTCATCTGTTATCCTGTGCCAAATTATCAATTCATTTGTGCATCTATAGCAAGGACCTTTTCAAGGCCAAAAGTGCTGTATACGTCTGTGCACACCTCTGCAGCTAAATCTGGCCGATAGCATTAGGCTTCTAATTTAAGACAGCTGTCTTCCACTATGGTCTTCAAGAGCATTAAAGCCAGCTTCAGTACAAGAATGTCAGCTTAAGTGGTTAGTGAATTACAGGCTTTTTCTACCCTTTTATCAATCATCCTCTCCATTTGTCTTCCCAAAACAGCTTCTTCTACTTTTTGGATGCTAAACTTGCTCTTGTTCGTTAGAATGGAAAAACATAGTTTGCTTGAACTTTTAAAGTAGTTACCCAAATAGTCATCGTTAATATGTCATTTTCTAATATTTTATAACAGTTTTTATTTTTACTTTTCAAAGCATTGCCTTTTGGCTCCCAGCTTCCATCAGTCCATTCCAGGTAAAAACACACAATACTTGCTCCTCTGTTTTTTTGCTCTTTTCTTGGAACCATATGCAATTTCAATCAGAAACAACAAAGAACATTTCTGGAATTAAATTTGGACATATAGAACTTAAGATGATGCATGCAGATGCTATTGCCTTAACCCTGACCCACCCAATTAACTCTTTCAAACAACCAATGACACTATTTTTATTCAGCAAAGCATCTGGTTACAAAATAAACTTAGATAAGTAAGAATGATTAGCAGTAACTTCAATTTGAAACAGAATGCAATTTCCAATGGAAAGACAAGCCAGCTGGATACTTATCCTGACCCCAAATCAGTCACAGGGTATAATCTTAATATATTAATAACCATAATTGAAAAAAGATTATAAACAAAAGATTAATAATCTACCATGGCTCAGGAGAACAGCCAGAGTTAAAATTAACATTCTATCACAAATAATATTTTGTTTATTAACATCTCATTGAGACTGAATTACACAACATTATACAATTGGGAAGCGACCATAACAAAATTTGTATTACTGAATAATGGTTCTGTGCAGAATGATCCCCCCTTTACCTTCTTGACGTTAATAAAGTATGGATAAATGTACAAAATACTAAACACTATTATAATGATGTAACAAGACTAATTTCTATTAAAAACTGGTACCAACCAGGGAAAGTATTTATAGCAGAACAGGAACATGCTAAGGGAAATTTTAAAGATGTGCAATGGTTTAAACCATGGAGTTTGCTGCATGATCCCACTAACTTGTAATCTACAAAATCTATTACAGGCCTCCCCCGTTTTACGTGGGGTTTACGTTCCGAGGCACTCCTCACGTTGATGAAATCACGTATAATTGAAATCCATTGAAAAAGCCTGAAAACACTCCATTCATCTCCTGCTCTGCCCCACTCTGCCCCACTTTATGTGCCACAACTGTCCAGAAACCTGTGAGAAATGCTCATTGACTTTGTTTACTGATTGTGTTCCCTTTATAGCAGATCACCTGAATACTACAAAAAAAGTTCCAACTTCCATAATGATTCTGTAACCCTACCCTTTGCATATCATTCACATGCTGATCCTAATTACTTCTATCAGTAAGGAGCAGACGGGCACCTTGAGAAAGGAGGTTGCTGCCACTTGGAGAGCCTGCGTAAGCTGCACATCCACACAAAACATATCAAACCTGCACCACTGTTACCCAACTAGTAAAGCACAGATGACCAGCCATATCATTTGCCATGTTTTGCAGTATTGGAAGGCCTTGGTGGGTTGCTTTACGTGGCTGGTTGGTTGCATGTGGTTTGGTAGGCTACGGATTGTGTGGATCTTCAGCACAAATTAAAATTAAAAATATATGGACAAAGGATAATCACATAACTGATTCAGACACACACAAAAATTGAAGCCCTAAAATAAATTTGTCTACTCTTTTGTGGTTGGGTTCAACAAGTCTATACATTTGGTAATTTCTATGGCTTTGTGGTTTGAAAGGTACATACTTGTGGATGTAGGTATGGCAGACATGAAAGTAATGTGGTGCAAAACAGACAACAGCCCTGTTCAAACACTGAAAATAATGTGTGTAAGAATTGAAAAATAATTTGCTTAACAGACATCGTTGCTATGAAGGTCTTTGCTAGAACTGTGTTGCAGGATTACATCAACTGTAATGTTGTTTTTATTTACAGGAAGACAGTACTAGGAAATCTTGCAAAACTCAAGTCTGGATTTTTATTTTTATTTATTCCATCCTTGTGGATTTCAAAAAGCCCTTCAGTAGAATCAGCTGGAAGGGTTTCTGGAAATGACTGATCATAGCTGGGTCTATCCCAATACTTTTCTTACTTTGATGGTCAAGCTCAAGGCAGATGGTGAAATGTCCAGCTCTCTGCTGTCAATACATGCCATCTCCCCCACCCACCCCCAATGCTATTCAGGATCTTGCTTCTCTGTTTGTTTACGCCTCCAGAGATTTTGATCAAGACATTTATGTTTACCTCAAAACAGATAGCAAATTGTTCAGTCTTCATTATCAACAGTCCGTAGAAATAGCTTTGAAGAAATGTTTGTTTGCCAATCATTTCACTCTTGATGTCTGTACAGAAAATTGCTTCCAGATCATTTATTTTCAGATGCTTGTAAGACAGCTGACCTTATTGCAAATCTGAAGTAGGTAGATATGAGAGGCAAAGTTTCCATTGAAACCGGGATGGGGAACTTGTGGCCCTCCAGACATCGCTGGACTACAATTGCCACCACCCCTGACTATTAACCATGCTGGCTAGGGTTGGTGAAGGTTGCTGTACAACAATGTCTGGAGGGTCACATATTCCCTACTATCTTGCCTTAAAATATCATGCTCCACAGATGGAACCTGTGGAACCAGTTCACATAATGTACTCCTAGACAGTGATGAGCAAAGCTCACTAGAAACAAAGATCCCTATTGCAAGCCTCAGGCTGGCAAAGGGTATGGGATTAACACATTGCAGAACGAGATGAAATTGTCAGGTTCAGTAAGTCATATATACACCTGCCAAACCCAGGAGCTCCTGAATCAAATCTGGAGGCTAAAAGACCACCTTATGTTAAAACAAAAAGTTAAGGAAAGATTTGTGATGGATATACCTAGCTGACGGACAAGGAATGAAAGAAGTTCAGATCATCTACTCATAGGCCATTGTAGCTCATGTGAGAGTCCCAAACTACCAATGGATTCATTTGGAAATTAGATAATGGTGAGCAGTAACAAGAAGCATTCCAATTGTTAAAGAGTGTAGGATAAAGGAGGGATGGAGAATCTCTGTTGTTGGACTACTACAACAACAACCATAATTCCTGGCCATTGATCTTGCTGCCTGGGGCTCATGGGATTTGGAGTCCAAAACAACCAGAGGACGATGTGTAACCCATCCCTGGGAAGTTTCTGTACCCACCTATCTTGTGGTTTTAAAAGGCTTTTGTATAGGAAAGTAGCCACCACGAGGAGAATGTTTTAAATTGCTCCCTGTTGCATCACCTTCCACATGACAGAACATTTGCTTGCAGTCACTTACATGAAAGATGGAGGGATCTTCTACTACAAAGCTCCCATTCTACCCAAAAAGATTTATACAGTGTGGATAATATAATTTAATCTGCACGAGAAGCTGATGCTTGGAACATTTTGAAGGATTTCATACCAATTTCCCCCTTAGAGCCTTGTCTCATATTCTGTTAAACAAATGCAGCAGCAATTTGGATTTAGTTGCAAGCTCCCTACAAGGTATAAGGTGAATCTAGAATGGGAAACTGTCACTGCCTCAGAAACAAACACCTGCTATTGAGCCGTTTCATAAAGTAGCTATGGAACTGAAGTGTGAGTGTGTGTGTGTGTGTGTGTGTGTGTGATGAGATGAGCAGATGGAGAAGAGATGAGATTTAAGAATCACTGAGCCACATCACTAGGTGTTTCACAGAGTTTCGCATTTGCACTAGGGCTACAGAATGTATCCCAGCCTTCTCTAAGCAACAGGCTTGACCTCTACTCCAGTCTTCCTCTATTATCCCATTCAGCCACCAATATAAACTAACAATAGAGTTTCATTTAAGATTAATAGAGCCAAAATTGAACAGAAGAGAGTTTTCTGAGCATTTTTGCTTTCACTCTCATCCAAACTGAGATTCCACTTCTCCCCAGAAAATTATCTGGCAAAATGCTCCCCACCCTAATATTGCCACCCAGAAATAACATGAAGACTGGAGAGGTGATTTTTTGCTCATTCCTAATCTAAAGATGGACAAAGAGGGAACTCGGAAGTTATCCACTACAGATTCTGGAATTATCTCAGTGCCACCACCAAGAAGGCCTTGAGTCTCATGCTGATCCCATGTATGGACAGGACAAATAACAAGACCTCTGAGACTAATCTTAAAATCAGGTTCCTATGGAAGCAGGGAGTTTATGAGGTTTAGAAGATGTCTGGTGGACAGAACTCCAATTGGGAAACCCCCATCAATGGCTTATCTCTTTCCACACATCAAAATCTGGTATTTATTGTCCGTCAGGTAACATTAAAAAAAAATCTCTTTGCTCACAACCAGGTGGGAAAAACAGGAGTTAGCAAAATCCACTTTTTTATAGTGGAGGCAGAATTCTTATAGGAGAAAATTCTTACATCAAACAAGCCCACACAAGTCTTAAACTAAACTAATATGTCCCCAAGCTATACGAATCAAAGTTGTGCAAAGCTTTGTCATAAAGCAATAACACAATTCTATTTTTCCTTGATGAAATAAAATACATTCTTAGAACAAAGTTAGACCTGAAATACAAACCAAATCAGTTTAACTATCCTCAGTGCTTTAATTATAAACACAAGTACATTTTGTGGTCTCATTTTTGAGTAAGAGCTTTTCAGATGTAATTTCACAGGAGAAGCTATAAAAAAGTTTCCAGACAGACTAAACCTTCCCTTTGAGGTCCAAATAATATTTCAGCCAATGTAGAACCTTTCTGCTGTCTCCAGTATTTTTAATGGAAACATTTTGTGCATGTTTTATTGTGTTAACATCAGTAACTTTACTTTCTCAATTTGAAACATTCTTAAGATGCTTCCTGAGGACTTTGAAAGGACTGCAGGAGAAAAATACTACTTGCTTTAGTTAAGACCTGTGAAACAAAATGGAGTGATAACAATTAGTAAAAAGCAACAATGCCTCTCTGTCCTCCCAGCTTCTATTTCATATGGCACATGCACCATTATGAGGCATCTCTTCACTTGCTATAGAAATCACAATGGGCCATGGAGGGAGGAGTAGTTTAAGATAAACAACACAATTTTTAAAAAAAGATTATCCTCAGTGCTTTTTTTTTCCTTTAAAAATGTTTAGGGGTACTCTCATTTTCCTACTCATATTGAAATATTGCCCCTCAATGAGGCCAAACTTAGATTCACAAAATGTATAGAGGTATGCGCACTCCTGCATTCACCCAGAGAAAAAGCATTGATTATCCCCCACTTCCCCCCAAGGAATTCAGAACAGGAGCGAGTGGCACTGTGGTCTAAACCACTGAGCCTCTGGGGCTTGCTGACTGGAGGGTTGGCGGTTAGAATCCACACAACGGAGTGAGCTCCCATTGCTCTGTCCCAGCTTCTGACAACCTAGCAGTTCGAAAGCACACTAGTGCAAGTAGCTAAACAGGTACTGTTGCAGCTGGAAGGTAAATGTTGTTTCTGTGCACTCTTGCTCTTGTCACGGTGTCCCGTTGCATCAGAAGCGGTTTAGTCATGCTGGCCACATGACCCAGAAAGCTGTTTGCAGAGAAACGCTGGCCTGAAGCAAGATGAGCGCCGAACCCCACAGTCAAGTTTGACTGTTTTTAACCATCCAGGGGTCCTTTACCCTTTACCATTATATGATCACCCTTTTAAATCATCACACGCACTCTATTAGGTGGGTTAGGAGGAGAGATGACTGGTCTCTATAGCCTCCCTGCAAGCTTTGAACTGAGCGGTGCTCTGATATTGGGTCTCCCTGGTCTATCTATGTCCAATACTTTAGCCACTTTATCACAATGCAAGCACAAACTGATATTGCAAATATATATATAAATATATTTGGAGAATGAACTCGGGCCATGTCCATTTGTCCATCAAACAAGGGCTCCCACTTACCTTCATCCCTCCACTCTATGCATTTATTCTTACTCCTACAACCCTACTCAGACATCTTTCTCTCCCCCCCACAATCCTGCTTGTAACCCCCTGAAATCAGGCATGAGTCTCCAAATAAACACAGTAAAAAAATAAAAATAAAATAAAAGGCAACCCAAGAAGCACAAATGCTTAAAGAAAACCCTACAATATAAGGGTTCAAAAACACACACTTTTCAAAAAATATGTTTCCCATAGCTTCAAATCTTAGTTGTTTTATTCACTGACAGTTCAAAAAATACATGGAAGAGAAGGTAGATCAAACAACAGTAACTCAAGTAAAAAATTATCAGAATTCCCCCCCCCTGAGAATTTCCTTTGGGGGGCTTTCTCCAAAAGAGTTGGAAAATTCCAGGAACTCTGACAAATATTCCCAGCTTCACCACACACATATAGGATGGTCAGTTTAAATGAAACTGTGGATTCTAATGTATTGTTGTGAGATGGGGGTGGTTGAGGAGGCCATATGTGTTTCTTCTAACTCCTGGATCCAACAAGGATTCAACAGCTTCTTGGTAATGGCCCACTAAATATGGGTCATTAAGGTAACAAAGGAAGTGTCCCTGTGCCAGACAGAAAATGGTTGGGCCCCCTTCCTTTAGCTGCCTGTTTGTTAGAAGGACAAAAGCCAAAGTTGAGGTGTTTGAGATGTAGAAGCAAGAAGTAGGCTGGGCAGCTGAGAATTAGAGCCATGCCTGATTTCTGCTGGGATCCAAGGCTGTGGCTATGAAAGAAGCAAGATTTTATTAGGGTGTTAATGCTATGAGCCCCTCCATCATAGGCAACTATTGAATACTTCTTTATTAACCATCACTGACAGTGGTGCTCTACTTACTAGCGGGAAGGCTAGGGAGTCAATGTCCCAGTTCAGGCACACTGAAAGTGCTCCAAGTAGGAGGCAGGAAGGATATGTGTTCAAACTCCATTCTTTCCTGGGGAAAGGCCCCATTAAATAGAGAATAACTTGCACATGTAACATAGAAAGTTCAGTTATTTGTGCAAGAATTTTGCTGGAAGATGTTAAAAGAGAACCTAAAGGAAAAGTGACAATTGAGGAGGTTCAGAACTGACCCACTGCCTGACCTCCTGTCAATCAAAAGTCTTGCTTCAAACATTTCCGAGCACCAGACATAGCAAGTGACCTGGATTTGAATACCTGAAATTGCTAAGAAGCCATCGCAATGTCAGTGAACCTAAGAGTGGCTCATCTGAATAGGATTAGTTTCTGCTAGACGGTTGAAATGTATAAGGGCAAAAGCAATCATGTACACCACAATGTCTCATCTGAAAGAATTGCCAACTATTGTTCTCAGTGGGTAGCACAAAGGGACTATCAGCTCCCTGGAATGCCTAAATTGACTCAGCTTTGTTAAAAAGATGGATAAGTAATCCTCATAGCACTTCTAAAATATTACTTTAAGTAGCATGCCTTATTTAAAACAACGCCCTTGATTTGAACCCTATACTGCAATCAAGTCGTGCTAAATGTGACTTGTTCTTAAATCCTACTTTTGGTAGGAAGGAATGAGAACAAACTTAATGACTTTTAGGTCTCTGGTGTTCAATCAGGAATACAAAGCAAGTAAGATTTAAAAGTCTCTTACGAGTCTAATAACTTATCTCTCTCCTAAAAAGCCTTTAACTGACACTGCACTTGCACCTGGTTGCAGCCTGAGGGGAGGGAGAAAGTTACAAGTTTAAACATGGCAACTCAAACCCACATATTTTAAGCAAAAAAGGTAAGAACAGAAGGAAGCTCCATGTGTTCATTTGGCATTTGTATCCCAGTCTGATGCAAGTTTGTTTAGAAGTAACTCACACTGGGTTTAATGGGCCTGACTCCAAGGTATACATGGGATTATAGGCTGCTCTAACCACCAGTTACTGTAGGTGACGTCACTAGAGCATATATGTATAACTCCTGTACAGTTTGAGAAGCCACATTGCAACATCTGTACAAAATGTTTCATGTAACAGTTGCGATCCTGGATCACAAAACAAGTAAAAATGTATTATTAAAAATCTCCCATTTGTATTTTTTATTTCTGTTCTGCACTTTTAAAATTGTCAGTATGATACATTTCTGTGTCATACAGAAAAGGTTGCAATCTTATACACATTTACCTGAAAGCAAGCCTCATTTTACACATTGGGGCTTGCATCTGAATAGACATATACTGGATTGCACCGTGCATTAGTATCTTAATAAAGATACAGACTGCAAGTTCCAGTCCTACTTGTTTTTTAAAAGTACAAAATCATGGGATTATGTATGCACAGCGAAGGCATGTCTGCTTGCTTACTTTATTCCTATTGTAAACCAAAAGGTACCTGCAGAAATATTTGACTTAAGGCTAACTCATTTATTTTCTCCTGTAAATCTGTGTGGTTTTGTTTTTTTTACTAACTTTGAGAGATTACTTTCCTTCCACTTCCTTGGGTTTCATACACTACTGTAAACCAGAAGCCTCTCTCGCTCTCTCTAGACATTTTTCTTCCACGAAAGAAAATGATCGCTCAAAGTTAGAAAGCCATCTAACTAAATATGTGATTTTTAAAGAAAATGACGGAAATAAGAAAAAAAATGGCATCAAGCAAAGCATTCTGTGCTGATCTGTAAAAGCACTTAGGATCCTGAACACATGAAAAAGAAATAAGGGGAAAAAGGGGGCTGATAAAGTTTCTGGCTACAATACAGGAGACATATCATTACCATATGATCTACTGTGGGTGTCAGCTTGGATTCTGTTCATTGAGGGAAACCTTACTTTTTTAACTGTGCTATGGAATAGAAGACGCAGGAGGGTTTTCCACCAAGTGACAGACAACTGAGCAGCAATCTACCCCTCCTCCTTTCCACACCTGCACCTTCTTCTGCCTGGCTTGAATATTTCAGTTTAATTGCATCTCAGCTCTGAGGGCGCCTTTTGCAAATCCCTGGATTAAAAGGTATGGCTTTCAATAATTATCCTGAACTCTGCTCCAGTACAGTAAAACTTCTGTAAAAGCTAGGAGAAACAGGGAGCCTGAAAGAAGTGGCTTTAAAAGAGATGTTTAGTACTGTTATATCTGCATTATTTGGGAGCATTCTAGAGAACTGTGGACGTTTCCTAGCATTCTTTTACATTTGGGGCCGTTTCTTTGTATTTTTGTAAGGATTTGTATGTTCCAAGTTTTCCAGCTGTGCATTTTCTTGCTCTAATGCAAAGTTTGAAGTATATGATGTTGTAGGAGGAAAACAGAAACTTCATGTTTTGTAGTTTGAAAACCAGAAGGTATTTGTTTTAAGTTAAAGGGGTGGTGGAGGAATGTTTTGCCCAGAGTAGCAGACATCTTTCTAAACACTGCAGAGTGGTATATTGCATATGTAAACAGCGATTGCATATTTAAGACAAGAAGTTTCTTGACTGGAAAAACTAAAGATAAACAAGCAGGCATTCCATACAGTTTTAAAATGGAAATAAACATGCTTTCAAAATTTTGAATGTGCCCTGTAGCATGTTCTTTACCTCATCTGTTCTAAGAAAAGTATTTGCTATGAAAAGAAATGCAGTATATTAGTTGTTGAAGTAGATAAAACTGAGATAGAGCTGTAGTTCTCTTTTTTTATTCTCTCCATTTTCTAAATGGTATAGACATCTTTTTATTCTGCAAACTAGTTACGCCAAACATTCAGTCGTAGGACTCTGGATCAACTGATTTATGGATCAGGCTGTGTAAGATTTAAACTCCTAGAAAGAAATACCACAGCATAATTCAGTATAGAATTAAATCACCCCACCCATCCCCACCTTCAATATAATATATATGTATCATCTCACAATCCTTCTCCCCATATGGTTTGTTTATTTTGTTGTTTGTCTGTATATCTTTTTTCTGGCTATTCTGGGGTTTTTATTTACATGCCTTTTACAATTGTCTGTTAGTTGATCCGATAAAAGAATCACTATAACCTCAAGCCTTATTTGCTGTTCTCAGAAATAACTGATTGAACTAATACATGGCACAATTCTATGCATGCTTACTCAAAAGTAAGTCTCACAAGGTTCAATGGGGCTTTCTCTCTGCAGCTACAGAATAGTTGTGGAAGGAATACTCCAGCAATTACTGAAGGATAAGGCCCATCGTTAGTTGGAAGAAACAGAGTTTTTTCATTTATTTTAGGCTGCTATGTTCATCAGATTTATTTAAGTTCCTTTGAAGTTCCTTTGAACTTCAGTTCCTTTGAGATCTTTCAGAATATCATTGTTAATCAGGGGTTTTTAAAAATGCCTTTTACATTATGTGGGTCATCATTTGTGACATAAGTGACATAAGCAAAGGATGTGCCTCTTTTGTAAATCATCTTTCAACAATGACTTACATGGAATTACCATGAAATTCTTCATGTGCCAGTTATGCCCCTAAAGTGAGAATCCTAATGGCCGATAGGATCAATTGATTATTTTCCAAAAAATATTACAGGTTTCATAAACGAAACAAAACCCTTACAGACTTCATTCTAGACTCTAATTTAAGGCACAGAAATATTTTCAAAAAATCGTAACATTTTAGCAACAGGGGAATAAGAGCTCATATAAACCATCCTTTTGCCTGATTAACTGGGAGAAGAAATAAAATACCATTTATGTTATTTTATGTTTCACATTTGGATTTGCTGGAACATTTGTCCCTTATGATACTCCTCAGGATTAGATAATTAATCTATTAATCTGAAAACATGCCAAGGTCTTTTAACTTCAAGTAGAGTTAATAGACTTCGAGACCTGTGTGCCAGTGTGGTGCAGTATCATTCTAAAGTGTTGGGTTGAATCAGGGAGGCATGGGTCCACATTTTTGCTCACTGGGTGACTCTGAGCCAGTTAATATCTCTCAGCCTAACCTCCATCACAAGGCTATCATGAGAATAAAATATACTGGGGGTGGGGAGGGTATATATGATATGGAAACCAGAACTCCTTTGAGGAAGGTTAAGGTCAAAATAAAACCAAGTTCATTGCTTCATTGTGTTGTGCTTTAATTCACACGCACCTACATAGAAAAATAAAAATACCACCCAAATGACTTCAGTAGTAAAGTTCAGTACTAAAAATTCTGCTCCCATTCTCACTACGAAGAAATCTACAAACCTGCAACCATCTTACAGAACTTCTGCTACAGTAGCTTTGTCATCCTCATCCTCATAATGGCAAACTGAAAAGATTTTGTCCTGGTTCATGCTGGGAGAAAGAGCCTACAGTTAGCTATGATCTGTGGGGATGCACAGTGGAGTATCATTGCTGTTTGTTCTCCATTAAGTTGTAAGAGCCTTCCAATAGAGGCCTTATAACTTGGGGCATGGTGCCGTACTGGTAGGATTACCACCTTTGTTCTGGCAAAATACAGGACAGGATGGGGACAAGATTGATAGGTGAAGTCCCCCCACACCTGGTGCTGAAATGACTTCAGCACAATCCATTACATTGCAGCCTAACAGGACAACCCCTCTGGGATTTGTCACATGCACATGGATGTGTAAATACGCCTGTGCTTTGCTACCCAGAGCTTAAATTCATGACCTTTAACACACATACACTACTGTATGTAGGCTGGGGCAAAAAAATAAGCAAATGGGGTGGGCATATTCTGATGAGGAGTATGTTAAATTTCTGAAAGAGAGAGAAAATTTTAGGGGGTGGGGAGCAAGCCTTCTGGGGAGCTACTTCTCCTCCACCCTCCTCTCTCAAATATCATGCAGATAATTATGTTCAGAACTGGGGCTTCTAGTCTACACTGACCAAACCCACTCAGACCCTCTTGCTCCCTGAGAAACAAGGCCTGGCACTCCCAGGCTGCAGCCCTGTGGAAGACCGCCTCAACCCACCCTGGAGCTGAAGGGAATTGGAAGCAGCAACATGAAAGCCTTGCCCCATTGTTTGCTCATCCTTGGGGGCGGGATGAGAGAGGGAGCGATGAGAAAAAAAGAAAGGAAAGAAGCAAGAGGCGGTTTCTCCAGCCAAGCCAGCAATGCCTTCCCTGTAGGAACGGAGGCAGTCATTTGGAGAGGGTCCCCAACTTGGCCAAGAAAGAGCAAGAACAAGAGAGCAGGACAGACATGCAGGAAATACAGGACAAACGATGTCCTGTATTGAATCAACACAGGATGTTAAATTGTGCATTAAAACAGTGTTTCCCAACCTTTTTTGGGCAAAGGCACACTTGTTTCATGAAAAAAATCTCGAGGCACACCACCATGCCAGATGGGGAAAGGTCACTTTTTACTTATGTAAAAAAAAATAATAGTAACAGCATAGAAGGTAATGGTTAGGCTAGCATCCCTCTTCCAAATATGCTAGGTTTTTATTTGCAGGGACTGTTCTACATGGGAAAGCATTCAGCACTGTCATTCTCCCATCTGCCATCTGAATTGGTACTATTCTGGGTCAACTTACTCTGCTGCATGTGTAGATGAAAATGGCACCAAATGTGGGGGAGGGGGCAGAACAGGTTTCAGATACAGGATATTAAGCATACACGTACTTCAGATTGAACTGGTTGCTTGCTTTGCAAGTTTTCATTTCCCAAATGACTGCCTTGGCAAGCGCAATACCTACCAGGCTCAACGCCGGTCTCGCGCTGCCGCTTCCCGCGCTCTCAAGGACCCGGGAGGAGGAGGGCGTGAAGGGAATCCCGAAGGCGCGAAAACCTCGCGCATGCGCAGGCCTTCCGTCTGCGACAGCCCAGTAGGCCGGCCGAAGCGAGCGGCGATGGGATGTGGGAGCTCGCTCGCTCGCCGCCCCGCGTGTGCCTATGTGGGGCACGTTACAGCCCCGTGACGTCAGCGCCACGCAGGCAGCCAGGCAGGCAGACGGCGAGAGCCCCGCGCTGGGCGGCCTCTCCTCGCCGCCGCCACCCCGCCTCTCGCCGCCCGACTCGCCCGCCTCCCTCCCACGGCACAGCAGGCAACGTCTCGCGGCACACTAGTGTGCCGCGGAACACCAGTTGGGAAACACTGCATTAAAACATGGGGCAATCCTGTATTATACAGGATGAGTTGCAACCCTCCCTTACTGGGCTGATTTTCTATATTGACAATGCAGGCTGGGGGCTGTTTCCCTACAGCAGGGTTTTATGGTGTAAGCAATAATTATAAACAGCAAGCAAGTAGATGACATGGTTTCTTTCCATACCAATGCCACTCTGGCAGTGCTAGTGTGGGAAATAACTGTGTCATCAGTTCATCCTGTGTGGTTTCTTTTGACAGATGTTACTGGTATAGGATGGGATCCAGATATGAGGAAACAGCATTTGAGCCACAATGGTATGAGTGGTCATCGTAACATGAATTAGCCCTAAGGGTGCTGACAATAAGCAGCATACATTTGTGAGGCTATGTTGAGTTTAAAAATGTACTATAGAAAAACAAAACTTGTGGGGGGGGGGATTGCACACAACTACGAAACAGCAGAGATAGCCCAATCCTTTCTGTTATTGCATCTGAGTCAAGAAACAACAGCAGAGGAGCTTCAAGGTCCTGCCCTGCCTCTTCCTGTACCACCCCCCTTGAGATACCTGAAACTTCAGGTAAACGGCATCCAGCTGAATGTCAAAATTAGATGTAAGGTGTCTGGCTGTCATTTTTTTATCAGTTTTAGGGGCACCTGTAGTACTATGGCAGATGGTTTAAAATTGGACTATATTTTGATATACAGACAAGAAAGCCAAAAATAACAAACTTGAAATTCAACCTTTTCCCTTAAAATGCTTTACAGGATTTACTTTAAGCAACTAAAGGTTCCTTTCACATGATATTGCCAGCCTGGCAAGTTTTGGGCTTAAAAAAAAAAATCAACAACAGAATATTATCCCTCCCTTCCCAATACTATCATAAGTTTCGCAGTCTCAGGCTAACCATGACAATGGGAAAAAAACAATTCAGTCCATTTGCTATCTTGACTAAGAACTGGCAAATAATTCTTCCCTTAATTTTTGTGCAGAATCCTAACACAACTGTTTGTTACTAATAAATACAAGTCAAATCAAACTATCCAGACAGTTGTGCACAGAACTGACTCTGTGTTCCTCTGTGAATCTCTGTTTTATAAATACTTATTGGTTTTCTACATAAATTATATCTGGGTAATGCTTTATCGGGACGTGGGTGGCGCTGTGGGTTAAACCACAGAGCCTAGGACTTGCTGATCAGAAGGTTGACGGTTCGAATTCCAGCGACGGGGTGAACTCCCATTGCTCAGTCCCTGCTCCTGCCAACCTAGCAGTTCGAAAGCACATCAAAGTGCAAGTAGATAAATAGGTACCGCTCTGGCGGGGGGGTAAACGACATTTCCGTGTGCTGTTCTGGTTTGCCAGAAGCGGCTTAGTCATGCTGGCCACATGACCCGGAAGCTGTACACCGGCTCCCTCGGCCAATAAAGCGAGATGAGCGCCGCAACCCCAGAGTCGGTCACGACTGGACCTAATGGTCCGGGGTCCCTTTACCTTTACCATCGCATTTACACACTTCAGCACAACTCCACCAAAAACTGTTTCGATTATAATTATGTGAAAGATATGAGTATGAACACAATGCCACCAATTTACAAATCTTTGCTGCTTCTTTTTTGACTTCTAGATTCACAGCTGCCACCTTGAATAGATGAACTAAACCATGAAGGTAGCCGTTTTCTTCCTTCTACTCCTGCCACTTTGCTTGGCTAAGCCATTCCACCAAAAAGGCTTGTTTGATTTTATGCTTGAAGATGAAGCAGGTTCTGGAACTACAGATACTCCAGATACTTATCCTCCACTGCAAGGCCCAGTATGTCCATTCCGCTGCCAGTGCCACCTTCGAGTTGTGCAGTGCTCTGATTTAGGTGAGCAAAATGAAATATTGCTTCATAAAATGTTTGTTTATGCTGGCTCACAATGACAACTTAAGCTATTTTTGGGTATCAACACCAACATAGTTACTGAGTTCTCCTGTCACACTATAATTTTGCCATTGTTGTGATAGTATCTGTATGATAGTCTTGTCGAAAACAACAAGGAAAATAAGGAGAGAGAGTTCAGCTGAGAATAGGTCAGCTGAAAAACAGGGTCTTTGTGGTGGTAGACCATGAAAGAAATAGTGGTAGTCATTTGCTTTCCGTCCATTTTACGCTGCCTTTCATTCAAGACCACAGGCATTTCTCTTTAAGGAAATGCCAGTTTGTCAATGTTCTATCATAATAAGCCCGGAAGCTGTATGCCGGCTCCCTCGACCAGTAAAGCAAGATGAGAGCTACAACCCCAGAGTCGTCCGCGACTGGACCTAATGGTCAGGGGTCCCTTTACCTTTTTTTAAATATGGTTGGGTGACACAGACCTATATTACAAATCCAGGTAAATCTAAATTCTGAGTACCAAACTCTGCTACTCATAATTTCTTGAGGAAATTATGATTCGCTCTATTTCCTAATCAATAGGTTACACGGGCCACATAAAACTGGTTGTTACAAGTTTTAACTTGGAAATATGAGCATGTGGACTCTAACATTTTCTAACATTGGCTTTAATTTGGGACTAACAGTAATGCTTTTAATTATTCTAATTTGATTAAAATATAACTATTTTAGTCTTCATTGACAAATACAAATATACATGTTTGTGTACTGGATGCTTTCCAGACATGAAGAGGAAGCAAAGCAATGGGCAAAGGTCAAACATCTAGGCAAGGAAGTAGATCCCAAGTAAAGGAAACAAAACCCCATAAAACTTAGAAATTGTGGGAAAAGTTAAGGATCAAAAGAGCAAAAGTTTTTTTGTTTCTTTTTTTAAGTTTCTATGATGACTGTTTTTCCTGTTGAGTTGACAATTTTATTTCTCTGTCTGGGGTTTTTGGTGAATTCTTTCTAGGAAGTTAATTATCCTATCACTTCCTTATATGAAAATGCATGCCTCTACAATCATATAGTCAACCTGTATCTTCTAAATAAACAACATTGTGCCTGAACTAGAGCTTTGGGTATGCTTTGAATTTTCAGTCGGGCCTGTTAAAAATTCAGCGCAGTTTTAAGTACTGTAAGTGGAGATGTCAATGACATTGTCATAAATAATGGAGGGGATGTGTACTGCAGCAATGAACAGCTACCATTTATTTATATGAGAGAAACACAATTCTGAGACAATTACTGGAACAGGACAGATTTCTGTTTTGATCAGTTGTCTTCTAAATTGAAACCAGAACTCAAAAGGAGTCAATGAACACCAAACTTATTCCATCTGCATAGTCCTTCACATTCTTCTGAAGAGATCTGCTGACGGCCTTGATGCTATGAAGCTACTGGATGTTGTTGGGTTTTTTGGAAGAGATATATTTATGATGCTTTTTGTAATATTTGGCTGGTTGGGAGAGGCAAACAGCAAAGCTCCTGCCTACATATGATTCCCAGAGTTACACAGAACCCAAGATATTTTTAGTCTTCAATAAAGGGGCAAACAAGATATTACTTTAATAGTGTGATTGCCAATTATGCTTGGTTGTTGTTGTTATTTAAATATTAAGCTATGTGATTTTCATTAGGATTGCAGCTGAGGACGGAAGGTTAAAACTGGCCTCCCCTAATTTCCGTAACCCTTATGAAAAATCACACCACTTTCACAACTATCAATTTAAAAAATATGGTTGCTAATTATGCTATTAAAGTAATGTCTGGTTAGGCTCCAATTCTGTGCTCCAGTTAGAAACTGCTTCTATTATGACACACATATAACCATTCAACAACCACTTCCCCTCAGCTGGAGTAGAGGTCACCTTCTCAAAGCTGAGATCTCCCAAATATTAGCTCCCATTTAGAAAAACATTCCCCATCAATCCTGTGCCATTAGAAATCTGTTTAGCAAAAGAGATGACTGGCTAATCACAACTTGAATCATACAGTTCTCAAAAAATTGACAAATATTGTCATTTCTAGCTTTCAGTAGGCCAGTAAAATCAAAATTTAATTTCCTTGACTTACAGGTAAAGAATATCCATTACTACGGACTGATTGTGTATGTCCAAAACAAGTTTAATGAAACAAACATTTTGGACATTGTTCGTAAATCTCAAAACCAACCCATTAATGATGGAAATAGTTCAGATTGAGCTATGTCCACTGATAAATGGTGCCATTTTGAGGGTTTTAATCACAGTCCATTTCATGAATATACTTCATATATGTATGGCGTATCTCACTCACATCCCAAATTGTTGCTAGATTCTAAATTACGGTACTAACGTGTCCGAATAGGGACTTCATTTTCTATAGCTTTTCACACCAGACAAACTATTGCTTTGCTCTAGCTGTTGGAGCCTCAGAATGCTGGCTGAATTAATTCTGTTATGCTGTAAGAATTCAAGTTGACTGTTATCCAGACTTCATCCTCCCTAGTGTGCAAGGGTGGAACAAGATAACATTACTATATCCCATCAACAAGCTTTTTACAACATATTATTTATGCTAAAATTCCCTCTGGACTGAATGATCAAATATGAAAATATTCTTGGATGGTTTGCTTAGCTGAGTTGAGAGCCTGTTTAAATATCTACTTAAATGCCCAGCAATTTGGGTGGGTAATTACTTTTCCTGATTGATTCTCTTCTCTCCACCCATGCGTTACTGAATGTTATTGCAAACAACATTCCAGCCTCTTAAGACTCAGGGGGCAGATGTTGCTGGATTCCAACTCCTATGCTCCCTGACCACTGGTAAGGCTGATGAGCTGATGGGAACTGGAGTCCAGCAACATCTGAAGGACCACAGTTTCCCATCCCTGAATTCAGTAATAAAAATATGTGCATTAAGTACATCCTTTGTTAGCATATATGGAATCAAAATCTCTGCACTGGAAGATTGTGGTTTAATCAAAGCATCTTCTCACACTTATCATATATAGTGGTACAGTTGCTGTTTGCTCCAATAGTTTTAAGAGCAAATTTGTAACTGATTGTCTGCATGTTTGGTCACATGTCACTATTATTGGATAGTGCACGTTTTTGTAGCTTTTTTGTATTTGTATTTAAAGTGGACTCAGTACCATCATCTCTGTCATTTATATCCTTCTGTCTGAGTCTGCAAACCGACAGCTCACATTGGTCAGAGGTGCAGAACAGATGTTTCCCAAACCACGCCCACCAACCACTACCCCTCCACACAAAAAGCAGGATGATGCTGCACAAATGAAAATACTGAGGATCTTTCACAAAAGTCTGTTTTTTAGCAGCAGAAGAAAGAGTTTCAGTGTTGTTTTGATTTGGCCAGCACTTGAAAAACTGATGAAGAGTCAAATAAATTTGAAAATATACTTTGTGCATGTGTTGTGCATGTAAAGGAACTTCTCTGAATACTTTCTTTTAAAACTCTCCAGCACATTTAGCAATCAAGCCTACATTGCTGAAGAGTTGACCTGAGGCATACATTCTACCCATTTGCTGTTATAGACATCACATAGGAAGAGTCATATGATAATAATAATAATAATAATTTATTATTTATACCCCGCCCATCTGGCTGGGTTTCCCCAGCCACTCTGGGCGGCTTCCAAAAGAATATTAAAATACTATGATACATCAAACATTAAAAACTTCCCTAAACAGGGCTGCCTTCAGATGTCTTCTAAAAGTCTGGTAGTTGTTGTTCTCTTTGACATCTGGTGGGAGGGCGTTCCACAGGGAGGGCGCCACTACCGAAAAGGCCCTCTGCCTGGTTCCCTGTAACTTGGCTTCTCGCAGTGAGGGAACCGCCAGAAGGCCCTCGGTGCTGGACCTCAGTGTCCGGGTAGAACGATGGAGGTGGAGACGCTCCTTCAGGTATACTGGAACGAGGCCGTTTAGGGCTTTAAAGGTCAGCACCAACACTTTGAATTGTGCTCGGAAACGTACTGGGAGCCAATGTAGGTCTTTCAAGACCAGTGTTATATGGTCTCGGCGGCTGTTCCCAGTCACCAGTCTGGCTGCTGCATTCTGGATTAGTTGTAGTTTCCGGGTCACCTTCAAAGGTAGCCCCACGTAGAGCGCATTGCAGTAGTCCAAGCGGGAGATAACCAGAGCAAACAAAGCTTTTTCCTTTGTTAGGGTTTTGCAATCAATATGCCAATGGCTTGTTTAAAGGTTTTTTCCAAGAACACTATATGGGGGGAACGAACAGGGGAAGCACACCTTCCCATCTCTACCAGTCTGCCATTCCTTCCCAAACAAAAAATAAAATAAAATAATAAAATAAAATGAATGAATTGTATCACATAGCAATTAGGGTTGTTGAGGAACAAACCGCAGGCATACTAGGCTTTTGAAAGAATGTCCAAACACTCAAACAGAAATTTAATACATGGCATCACTTCAGTGTAGTGAACCACATGAATCCCATGTGGTGTTCGTCATGAACCACTAACACATTTTGCAACATGCACATGTGGTGGAAAGTTGTTGGCAATCAAGACTTCATGCCTCATGTGAAATAGAGGGCACAGGAATTGTACCATTTTTTGCACAGAAGCAACTTGATGGAAAGATAAATGGAGGTAACTGTCATATGGGGTCTCCTGGAAAGACTCCAGCCATTTACACACAGGGAGGAACTAATGTTGCAGCCAAGGTTCAGGCACATGCCTCCATCCTCCCAACTTGGAAAGTAGGACCAGCCTGTAGGAAATTTGTGCTACCTGGATGCTTGGCTCAGTCTAAAACAGAGATATGAGATATAAGGGGTTATTCCTGTGCATGCAGTTTCATGTCAGGGGAGAGGACAAGTACTCTGAGTAATGGAAATTTACAAATGCTAACATAATTGTATATACTGCTACACAATATTTCTGATAACTTCAGCTGTGCAAATGATGTTATGAAATATTAGGATCAAATGGTCTTATTATTTGGAACACATTTTAAGGGTTAGTCATTCCAGAATATATTCGGCAAAAGATATAAATGATAAAGGCAATTTATAGGCCCGGTGGCCCAGGCTGAGTCATGTATGAGCAATGAATGGAGAAATCTTCAAGAAAATCAATCACTGCCATATGGCTTCCTGTTGCTAGATCAGTTTCGCATGTTTTAATTTGCTAAGAGTCCAGATGGATGAAATAATTCAAGCTTATTCAAGTTGTGCTTGCAACAAGTTCTGTAAGAAAATGCAAATTTTATGCAAACTTGTAGTGGCAATAAGTCTTCTCTTAAACCTAAGCACAATAAGTAAATCCAAAAGTATGGGTTTATATAAACATATTAGGCAATTCTATCAGCTCCTGCAACAAGGAATCTATAACAGCAAGCTATTCTGAGTCAACCTTTGCAAGCTTCAGAATTCATGGAAATTGGACTTTGAAGTTCTATTTAACTTATAAACCAACAGTAAGCCAGTAAGATTTCTTGGTTAAAATAAATAAATTATTTTATTCATAAACTTATGGATAGAAATAGGGCTGACATATGGCATTCAGAGATAAGAAGGCTGCAGTAGTCAAGGCATGAGAAAACCTGAGCACAAACCATACTTTTCACTAGTGAGCAGAGAGAAATGACCATAGGTTTGCAATAATGTAAGGGGGGTAGGGTAACATAACTTGGCAATAGACTGAATATGGGAAGTTAAAAAGAGAGAGATGAATCAAGATAAGGCTAAGGTTCTACCTCTGGTTTTATTCATAAATCAATCTAGTCTTATCTTCAAATGTTTCAGCTTGTACTTCTATGATATTTTCTAGTGTTAACTTTGTTTGAAATAAATTGTGGATTTTATATAAATTGCCCAGACTCCTCACTACCCTGTCTTCTCTGCTTACTCTCCCATATGTACCTACTTGAACCTTAAGATCCATTCAGAGGCACCTTTGAGTTTTGGTGCCAAGTGAATACCTTTCTTTTCATCCAGGCCTTTGAAATATTATTCTGGGCCTCTGCATTTTAAAAACTGTGTAGCCATTTAAATTAATTGACCCAAGTTAGTCATGACTATTAATTTCAGGGCTAGTGTCAAAAATGGGCACATATCGCAGTACTGAGCAATTCTTTCTTTCTGTGAAAACTTTCTATACTAACAGGACAGACAGAATGAATATGCATACTTACAAGATATTTTGGTTAGAAAAGCAAATGTGGGTGACAGTGTTATTTAATTTAGATAGGGCTATGTAATATGAAATAATTTTAATTTTCTTCCTTCACCTAAGCCACATATATGAAATGGTATCACAAGTGTTTTTAATTTAAACTGACTGATGTTCTTCGGGCATTCACAGAACAGAAATGAATCTGTTTGGAAAAACAACGCTCTGTATATAGTTTCTGTTTCAAAAAAAGAAATGGCAGTGGAGTCATTTAAAATTGTCTTAGTTTTTATAAATCTAATAGCCTGGACATTTTAGATGAGGATAAGTATGAGAGCACTGATATGTGGAAAAGCCTGAATGTAAAAATAATGCTAAACATCTTTAATTATATTCTGATGTTTTACTCATTACAATCAGTGATCAGCTCTGTACTTTAGTGGAAGGATACAAATCAAATGAGGCATGTTTTTGGTCTGACTACATTGATTACATACAATTTATTCTTTTTAGATGTATGACAAGGAACTGAATCCAAACATGGCCTTTCTTCAAGCACTTCATATTTGCTGAAGTCAGCAGAACATGGTATTTGGAAAGTTTCCAAAACCGGGTCCCTGACTGTCATCCAGAATTAGAGTTTAGGATTTAACTGACCATAATTAGAACATGGAGGACTTGGAATTTGAAGCAGTGAACTTAAAGCTTGACTTGACATTGTATGAAGAAACTGCTTGTTTGAATTGGTGGGGAAAGGGAAGCTATTTTACTTCAATGGATGGCGGAGGTGGGGGTATCAGTAAGACTGGTTTCATTCAAAATTCAATAAAATAAGTAAGAGGTAGCTCTGATTATGAGCCGTGCTTGCTAGGGCTGACAGAAGTTATAGCCCAACAACTTCTGGAGGGCACCCTGGAATAAACGATAGGAATAACTCCTATGGCACTGATGATCAATGATGCCTTGGCTAAGGACCAAAGTGAGAAAAGAACTACAGATGAATTGTTATAGGACTACTGTGAACAGTTGAAGATACAAGGTAGCAAACTGGATGTTTATGATATTTTTACATTTCATTGTGTGACTTCCCCAGAATAAGAGAATAATGGTAAAGGCACCCCTGATCATTAGATCCAGTCATGACTGACTCTGGGGTTGTGGCGCCATCTCGCTTTATTGGCCGAGGGAGCTGGCGTACAGCTTCCGGGTCATGTGGCCAGCATGACTAAGCCGCTTCTGGCGAACCAGAGAAGCACAAGGAAACACCGTTTACCTTCCCGCTGGAGCGGTACCTATTTATCTACTTGCTACTTTGCACTTTTGCTAGGTTGATAGGAGCAGGGACTGAGCAAAGGGAGCTCACCCCGTCACGGGGATGCGAACCGCCGACCTTCCAATCGGCAAGTCCTAGGCTCTGTGGTTTAATCCACAGCGCCACCGGCATCCCTAATAAGAGAATAATGCAATAAACTTGAGAGAGCTCTGTCTGTCTTTCATCTAAACAAATGTTTCCCATTCTTGGGTCTCCGGCTGTCTTTTTAACTACAATTCCCACCATCCATGACCACTGGTCCTGCCAGCTAGGGATGATGAGAGCTGTAGTCCAAAAACAGCTGGAGATCCAAGTTTGGAAAAAACTGGTCTTAACCCTCATTTAGGGAACTGGCTATTATCAAATACAGAATGCTGGGGTAGATGAACCACTTGTCCATTTCAGAGTAGCAGTTGTTATCAATCTTTTCAATTTTTAGGTAGTGAAAGCTTGAAATCAGTTGCTCTGCTTCAATAATGAAGATATAAGTAACTATTGACCCTCTTTAACCCATCTTTATGCTTTTGTATGTTGTGACGGTGACCAGCTTGGGTGGCTTTAAAAGAAGAATAGATAAATTCAAAGAGGATCTCTCGGCCAGAAAGCGAGATGAGCATCACATCCCATAGTCGCCTTTGACTGGACTTAACCATTCAGGGTTAACCATTTAACCTTATAAGTGGCTACTAGTCATAATGGCTATATTCTCCCTCCACTGTTGGAGACCATATGCCTCTGAATACGAGTTACTAGAAATCACAAGTATGGACTGTTGCATTCAGATCCTACTTGTGGGCTTACTATAAGCATCTAGTTGGCCACTATAAGAACAGGATGTTGGTCTACCTGGACCTTTGGTCTGATCCAGCAGGACTTTTATCTTGTTCTTATTAATTGCTATTTTTAAAATCCCATTACAGGTCTGGATCAAGTTCCAAAGGATCTCCCTCCAGATACGACTCTCCTGGACCTACAGAACAATAAAATTACTGAAATAAAAGATGGAGATTTCAAGAACTTGAAGGATCTTCATGTAAGTTGCAGTGAAATACACATTACATGTTAGTCACATGTTTGATCAGTTCCAGTAGGTTCAGAGACTGACCTGGAATAATATCTACCTTGCTGTTGGTACTATATAAATATTTTGCATATAAACATATAAATGTTATGTACTAAGCCACTATTGCTACTGTAATTGTGGGTTATAGTCAATTTAGTATTACTCAGAGTAGATCTATTGACATTAATGAGCAGGAATAAGCTAGGTGCATTCATTACAATGGGTTCAGGTCTGGTCATGGCCCTGAAACTGCCTTGGCTACCCTGGTTCATGACATTTATCAGAAGAGAGATGGGTGGATGTGACCCTGCTCTTTCTCCTCTCAGTGCTTTTTCCTATTGGTGGTCAGAGTATCCTTCTGGAGCATATCAGAGGGATAGGGGAATTGTGCTTCACAACAACAAGAATACTGCTACTAATAATGGTTTACATTTCTACTCACTGACCCCTAGTGGATAAATCATTTCCCGTCCCCTATCTCCCCTGTAAAGCCTAACAAGAAATTTAGATGTTCTAAACTTAAAGGATATCTCTCTCGCAACATCAGACAGCAAACAACAGGTATTTGCAAGAGACAACCTTCCTTTCTGCGATCTTAGTAATGGGTGGATGCAATTGTTTCTGAAATCGATTTAGTAGTAGGATGTGGAGTGATAGCCTGCCCTGGATGGGATTATACTGCCCTGGAAGGATTGGGTTGGCAAGTCCTGGTTTCTACATGGTCACTGGAGTGCTCAGGTGGCCTCAGTGGCTAAGGGTAAAGGTAAAGGTACCCCTGCCCGTACGGGCCAGTCGTGACCGGCTCTAGGGTTGTGCGCTCATCTCACTCAAGAGGCCAGGAGCCGGCGCCGTCCGAAGACACTTCCGGGTCACGTGGCCAGCGTGACGAGGCTGCACTGGTGAGCCAGCACCAGCACCGCACACGGAAACGCCGTTTACCTTCCAACTATAAAGCGGTACCTATTTATCTACTTGCACTTAAGAGTGCTTTCGAACTGCTAGGTGGGCAGGAGCTGGGACCAAATGACAGAAATTCACCCCGCCGCGGGGATTCGAACTGCCGACCTTACGATCAGCAAGTCCTAGGCACCGAGGTTTTACCCACAGCGCCACCCACATCCCTCAGTGGCTAGGAGTGCCCAAATGAAAAACAACACCAATATATCTGAATACACAGCAGAAGTTTGGTTATTTTCCTGGTTCTTCAACTACCACTGAAAACATCTAATGGTACCTATTAGAACTGCTGCAGAAAACACCAGTGTGAAATAACTGTATATGCAATGCATGCACCTGAGAAATAAGGTTGTTCTATGTTTCCCAGACACATGTACATGCATATCTTACTTCCAGACTTAATGAGTTTCTTACAACAAAATCAACATGCAGTACTGCCCATAGCAGGCCTGTTTTAATATTTCTGTTGTCCCCATAGTTTGGACAAAGTTGTCATCCACAGGACAGATGGTAAGAGTGTGGACAAATTATACCCATCAGCTGTGCAATAATTTAAAACTGAGCTGAATATCTCAATTTAGAGATATTCGGAAACACATCAAAATTTATACCAAATGGGGATTTGTATGAAAGGATTAAAAATGAGTGAACCCCTAAGGAGTTCTGTGGAATCATTTTGGATAGTATGTGAATTGCTGTCTGTGGATATAGAAGGATGAAGAGAGAACCTGGTTTACATGGCTGCACAAAGGACGCAAGGTGCTAGTGATATTAAAACTGGTTAGTATATTTGTGGCTGCTTTTGAGCTAGATTCAGAGCAGAATAATCCCTCAATTCAGTATGTTTTGACTGTTCAGACTGAGTGTTTCTTATTGTTTAGACTGCTGACTTCTCTTCCTCATCGCCCTGGTTTCCAGAGTTACAACCAACTATGCACTCTTATTGGGAGTTAGGGACACAGTTGTACTGAGCAGGATTAATTTCCAAGTTAATCATATGTTGGATTGAGCCACAGGAGTCGGCATGCACAGGACAGTCAGGGAAAAGCATATGGAGTGAGATAAGGGCAGGCACTTGACTGGTTGCTTTACTTGTAGCTTAGCAGCTAACTGAGAAATGATGAATTGGCAATATTTTTTGAAATGTTGTGCTGGCCTTAGGTAACAGTAACATCTTTAGGAATCATATAGTTCTGTTTCCTTCCAAGGACTCAATATTGTGACTAAAAGGCCACTGCCACCAGCAACACAGCTTGATGGAAAGGGGGGGGGGAGGCCTCCAAAAACATTATAAATGAATTAATTATGCAAAAGGAAGTAATGGATCTAAAAAAATTTAACATTTGGACAGATTTGGCACAAATTCCATGCAAGACTGAACTCAAGATGACTCAAACAATTACAATTGCAAAATACAAAATCCCAGAGAGATTTCACCAAGACTAGTCATATAAACTATTGGAAGAACATTTGTGTGAAGAGAATTCCTTCATGCAGAACTGTAACTGTCACTGCTTTCTTTTCTTTTTGAGCTCACCCAGACTGCTGGAGAATTTTACCGTGCCCCAGGATTATTAGATGTTTGCGTGGTTGCCTAGCAGTAACATATGGGCTACATCCCTGTTTTCCCATTCCAGTTTAATTTTTAGTACTCTAATTGCCATGAGCATGTCTAGCAGCCTTGGTCCAGGCAAATCCCTCCTCTCAAGTTTTCCCACCTGGCTTCTTTGCTATATGTTCTCCTTAGGATAGGAGGAGTTTGTGTTTGATAGCCAGCTAAATCTGGAACCATTTACTTGGTATGCTAGCAGCCCAAGTGCTACATGTGTTTCTGCCGTAAGTTCACCTCCCACCAGAATCCACTGTCAAATAAGTGAAGTAATGCTAAAGACAAGAGTGGCTCTGGGTGTTTTTCTACTCATTCACTTTGGGTTTGAGGGTGGGGTTTATTTGCAGCTTGCTTCTGAAAATGCAATTTATTGTATTTATTGGTTGGTGCTTATTATGCTTGACGTGTTTATTCTGTGAACTTCCTTTTGAGTGGTTTTACTAACCACTAGAAGATGGTTAGTAATTTGTTTAAGAAATAGTAAAAATCAAGGTATGGAATTCCCATAAAAAGGTAAAGGGACCGCTAACCGTTAAGTCCAGTCGTGGACGACTCTGGGGTTGCGGCGCTCATCTCACTTTACTAGCTGAGGGAGCCGGCGTTTGTCCACAGACAGCTTCCGGGTCATGTGGCAAGCATGACCAGAGCAGCACACTGAAACACCGTTTACCTTCCTGCCAGAGTGGTCACCTTAATTTAAAGTAGTGGGAAGGGAAGGAAAAGTTGTATTTATCATCAATTCATCCACCTAATGACTAGGTTCAGCAGTGATGAGAGGGTGTGAGTTGGAAGGGATATTATTGGGTTGTTTTTATTTTGGGGAGTTTTTATTTTGTGTTGTCAGGGTTATTGGGTTGTGAATGGCCCTGAGACCTGCAGGTATACAAATTCAATAAATAATAGTAATAATAAAGTAAAGGTGTTTGGGACCATTTGGATAGGTGAGCGACCAGTCAACTAAGTATGTGGCACAAGATTAGCTTGCTGACTGGAAGAGCAATCCACACCCCATTTAAATCAGGCTTTGGGGTCTAGGGTGCTTAGACTAGGTAGAGGTGTCCCTCTGCCTGACCCTCACTATCTTTGCATACTGAATGATGCCAGTAATAGTCCACTGGTGTGTAGCACCACTTTTCACCCACTGAACATATGGGTGACAGCAGTGGGATCCCCACCAGTGGCAGACAACAGAAAGCCCTGAAATGAGTCATTTCAGGGTGGAGGGCTGATTTGGCAAAGGATGTTGGATTCCAAGCTGGCGCCATTGCTGGCTCTGATCTAGGCCCGATCACTGCATCAGCTCCAGGCTGATGTGCCTGATGTTGGAATTCAAGCCATTATCAGGAGAAACTGGCCATTCTCCAGGCACCCGGCTTGATCTCCGGTTGACCTCCCTGTCTGCATTTCCCGGCAGGATACAGGCGAGGTCGCGATTGGCGATCTTCCTCAGTGTGAGAAGAACACACCACTCTTTCCTGCCCCCCCCCCAGGCAGGGGAAAGAGATAGACAGAAACGTATTTACATGTCTTTATTTCTGTCTTTGCAGTGTTACAGAAAACACGTCTGCTCTCTTCAAACTCCAGCAGCCGAGAGACAGACTCCTCCTGTACTTCCTGTACAGCTCATATTACACTCTGAGCTAATTCCGGTGCTTCGCACTGTGAATAGACTGTCCCTCTGTTTCCCACGGAACAGTCCCAACATTCCCATTTATGTTTTGCTTTCCAGCTAGCAGCTCGCGGCCGCATTGCTTCTATATCGTAACACCAGATGCCACCTTCACCTTGTACTGGTGGCCCTGCAGCTCTCTAAGTCCCTAATCTAGTTGCTGACCCCTGGCAACAAAAAGTGCTCTGAAGCTCCTACTGCATGCAGGGGAAGGGTGTGTGTTATTTTTAAGCAGCTTCTGTTTGTGGTGGTGTATAAACATATATAGAACATTATCAACAATGTTCAGAGATTCGTATTAAAATGGACTGGTCATTTATATCTCAGTGGTAGTCCTTGTAGCTCTGAGTTGAAGAGAGAAAAATATGTCCACAGCTAAATGAACAGTAAATGTTTTTGGGAGAGGCTTTCTGCTAGCACTGCTGAACTTTGAGTGACCTCTTCCTCTCAGAGATCTGGCCACTCCTGGCTAGTATACAAAATTAAAACCATGCACATCTATCATATACACAGTGGAGCCATCTGCAAAACATACCTCCTGTTTTACTGACAATGAACAGGAAATCAAATACACTAGAGAGAAAATATACAACACATGAACTGTTCAAAATAATAGTTTCTCCTCTTTTTGCTTTTTCTTCATGTTTTCCCTCCCTGCAGCTGTTTATATATTTTCTGATCTTTGCAAATGTTCAGCTTTTCCTCCTGCACGTTTTAAAGATAGCTGGCATAAGTTTAATTATGAAAGGATTTAGAATGGCTAGAAATCAAAACAGAGAGTTGAACCATCTGTTTTTCCATTCTTACAAGTAAGATAATGCATTCAGTGAGCAAATATGCTCTACAGCTGTGTTCCACTGATCAAAATAACAAGGGAACATTATTCCTGAATAATTATTGCTTTCCAAACATCTCAAAGCACTTTCCAAATGTAAATATATTTAATCTCATATTTTTATGAGAGTCTGAAGAGGAAACAGGTACACAAGAAGTAAGGTTCACATAACATAGTAGGGCCAGATGACTGCTACTGTAGTCCAGTGATTTAGGCTCTGGTGACTATGTGGCAGTGAGCAAATCAATCTCTGCCTCAGTTTACTTGCTGCATATGAAGTGAATGCAATTTATATACTGCATTATATTGTGGTTGTAGTGGTGTGTCAAGAAGGAAGGGGACAGAGAACAGATGAAAGATTAACCCTGTCACCTCCCTGTAGTTATTTAACAGGTTGGTCACCTAGCTATGGAGAGAGTGTGTGTGTGTGTGTGTGTGTGTGTATTTGTGTGGAAGAGAGCACTCCATTTAAAAAATATCTCTTTGAAGCTCACTTTCTGATCTCCTACTAGTTCTACCCATTCATTTCAGAAGATCGACTTCCCCTCCACCTCACAGATGTCTGGCTACTGCCACCAGCCTCCTTTCAGAGACTGAGGGAGAACAGAACAGTGAAATCAAAGTTCCTGTCCAGGAGCTTACTCAGGAAGATGCCTACCTTTTGTAACTAGAAAGAAGCAGGTGTGGGATCTGGAATGGACTTCCTTGGGGACCAGGGAGGAGACGGGATCATGAGTAAAAATATTTTCCTGGACTAACAATGATGTGCAGTTTTGACTGTACAGTATGATGGCAAAGGAGGGGGCAATAACTGCTAAAAATAAAAGTGTTGGGGTTAAGGACTGCATGAAAGCCATGCCATTTGCCCTGGATCCATAGGGACAAACAATGTAATACATTGAATGTGTGATCCTATTTAAGGCCTGTTGGTAGTGTATTTTTTTAATAGCAGCTATGGGTGGGATCCAGTCAGAATCAGGTCTACAGCATGCATGAAGAGAAGTCAATAGCTTTTCTCTCTCATCAAACAGCATTGATACTACAGCACATAGAGAGTTAAACCCTCCATAAACAGACCCCTTGCACCTTTAAAAAGAGAATATTGTTGGCTTCAGGTACTGTCTCTCTCTAGGCCTCCGGTTGGCCACTGTGAGAACAGGATGCTGGACTAGGTGGGGGTTTGGCCTGATCCTGCGGGGTTCTTCTTAATAATGACCTTACATTTAAAGCAATGTGTAATTTGTTCCTAAGTATTTGAGAAGACTGTATAAAAGCTATAGCTGTTCAGTGATGGAGGAAGCCTGCTCTTCACATTTTCAAAGGCACTTTAGATATTAAGACACAGACCAGATATTTAAAACATATTCCAAGTCTGAGTTCAAGTAGGCACAAATTGTGAGCAAGGAACACTTTTTTTGGTTCTACACACAAGAAATTTATGTGATAATCTGAGGGGCTTGAATTTTGAGGTTTTTTGAGTGACTCAGACATAGCATCAATTCAGAACTTGTGCAAGATGAATAGCTGTGACAACACAGAATGTATGTGCTGAGCCTTAAATCTAAAGAACCAAAGTACTTTGTTTCATTATGAAAAAACTGGTTAGTCCTGTATGAGCTATATAAATCAAATTCTGAGCAAACTATGACAGTCATGGGAATTCTGATTAGGACGTGTACATTTATGTTTACGTGTGTGTGTGTTACAAGATCTGCTCATTTATGTTCACAGAACCATCACTCCTGGGAGTTTCAGTGGAAATAATTTTATGTCACAGAGGTTATTGCAATGGACCTGATTACTCTGCAAAACATTGCTTTGCTTATTTGCAGAAAATTAGTAAACACTAACAAAACCAGTTCCATGACTATAAGGTTTATTTACACAAAATGGCAGGTAATGAGTAAAATGGCTTTGTAGCTTGAATAGCTGGCAAAGAAATATAGAAAGATGGTCAGTTGTTATGAGTCACAGTGTACCCAAACCCAAGTTCCCTGAACCATAAGCTTAAAATGTTCCTATTACAGAGATGGAGCTTAAAGAATACCTTACATGGAATATAGATGGGAACCAGGCACACTATAGATGGAGGCCTAAATGCACCAGGGGGGAAAGCTTGAATGTCAATGACTAGAACTGGACTAGTGTGAGAATTCAGAGAGAACATGACTGAAGAAATAAGGAAGACAGGAGAATAATAAATGAATGAGATGTAAATAGCTGTTGCAAGCAAAGGAGATATAAATGGTTTTCTAATTTTCACTATTGCCTTTATGTGCACAATCACAACCAAGATTCCTAACAGATGCTTGCATGTCAATGTGTGATATGGAAGTTCCCAATGGTCAAGCACACTTGGATTAATTATTATGTCTTCTGTGACAGACTTGATAATCTAATCAACCCTTAGGCTTCCCTTTAGGCAGATATTGCCCTGGCTTATGAGAAACCCTCCCCTAAATAGAAAAATAAAATATGTTTCTTTTTGTAATGATACTTCTTCCTGCAAAGGTCCTAACTAATGTAAAACAGAAAAACAAGTACAGCTGAAAAATAAGAAGTTGTGGAGAGGAAATAAGGATAGCTATCTAGCTAAAGGTGAGGCGGTTTAGTTCCCACAATCATCTATAGGGTTGGGGTGTCTTGAAAAAGAGTGATATGAAGCAGCTTCCTGGAAGTTTCCCAAAAAATGGATCAGGGCAGTGATCTCCTGTGCAGAAAGCTGAACTAAGTAGGGACTGAGAGATGCCCACATAGGAAAAAATCTCATCGATTGGCATTAGCTTTAACCCAAAGGGTGATCTTTCTAAAGACAGGGCTGGAAAGAAGGGGGACTAATTGTTAATTAATTTAAGTACTGAGTCTTTACAGTCAATATATGTTTCTTGCTGCATGGTGACAAGGATGTCATAACTCTCAGACAAGTGACTGAGACATCCCTTGTGGAGAAATATGATTCCCAGGAAATGTAAATGTAGGTTTAATTCAATTAATGGAAGAAGGTTCTTGTTGGAGGCAACCTCAACTTTTGACCAGAGTTAAATAACTATAGATATAGTAGACATTGAGAGGGAGAGGCTATTAAGGCTTGCATTTACATGATCCTTTATGCATTTTCTTAAGCACAGATAACTTTTCTGTACAGCAGCTACTATGGAGAGGATACAGTACTTGGAGGGAACTACTGGGGCATCCCCCAGTACTTAGTTTGTACCACTGTGACTTCATCCGATTCCTTGCAGTGACACTGCAGTCATTTCTCAGAGCAAAGCCAAAGTACAGTAAACTCATATTTTCAGAGTATGCACTAGGTTCCAGTTGAACAGCTGGAGAGTTAAAGGCCCCCTTCCCCATGTCACAGTCCTAAACATGAAGGCCAAATCACATTACAGTGGATGCTCAGGTTGCAAATGTGATCCGTGCAGGATGCACGTTCGCAACCCACAGCGTTCGCAACCCGCAGCGGCGCGTCTACGCACACACGGGTTGTGATTTGGCGCTTCTGCGCATAGTGCGATTTAGCACTTCTGAAACTCGGAAATAACCCGAAGCATCTGTAACCTGAGGTATGACTGTACAAACTTGTAGGACATAGAGAATTATCATTCTAATGGACGTTTGTATCTTTAGTGGATACTTGTATCTTCCTTTAACAGTATGCCCATGTGTGGCATTAACAAAGTTCTATTTTATTGTTTCTTGCTTTACAGGCATTGATCCTTGTTAACAACAAAATCAGCAAAATCAGCCCAGGAGCTTTTGCTCCACTCAAGAAACTGGAGAGACTTTACCTTTCCAAAAACAATTTGAAGGAACTTCCAGAAAACATGCCTAAAAGCTTGCAGGAGCTACGAGCACATGAAAATGAAATAAACAAACTAAGAAAAGCCGTCTTCAATGGACTAAGTAATATGATTGTCGTAGGTATGCATCGCTGCTTACAGATAGAGTCCATGATAAGATTTTATCAGATGAAAGATGGTAAAATTTAAAGTCAGTAGAATTTGACAGAATCCAGACTACGAAATTTCTTAATTTTATTATTGATGTAAACACTTCCAAGGGGGAGGGGATGTAACAGTGGGTGGTTGAATGTGAAAAAGAGAAGTGTAATTGGGCGTATCAAGTGTTTTGGTTCATACTGAGTTTGCTAAAGTACTTTTCATGCGTTAGACCATGTGTTAGATAATAACCTTCCCCCTTTTTTCACTGGTAACAGTTGGGCATTATAAAGGAGGGTGTAACTGAGAGAAATCAAAAGGAAGAGTTGAAGTAAACATTTGTCTCATAGTGTTCAGCTAGGCTGTTAAAATCTCCAGCTTCCAATTTTTTATGGAATGAAATTTTCACAACATGCTGCAACCCAGAAAATATAATCAAGTAAAAGAAATCTCCTGTGAATTTACCAGCTGAATGTTATCACTTCTTATAAAGAACCTTTACAGAGGTATCACAACACTAAATGTGATTTTTATTTTAAAAGTAAGGCTGGAATTATTTCGCAAAGTACAGTGCAGCCAATTTAACACAATTAGAGAAGAATTAAGGAGGGAGGGGTATTAATCTGTTGGTTAAGAATTGTCAATGTTGTTTATTTTTAGAACTGGGTACCAATCCATTAAAAAGCTCAGGTGTAGAAAATGGATGCTTTCAAGGGATGAAGAGACTCTCTTACATCCGTATTTCAGATACCAATATAACAACTGTCCCTAAAGGTAAGCACACTACTTGGGAAACTGAGGCTGTGTACAGCATCACTGCCAAAATATTATGAAGAACTTTATTTTATATTTTTATCTTAAATTGTGTAAATTGTAAAAAATATTTAAAAATTGTTGAATGCATATAATGCATCACATGCAGAATATTACTTTACTTTTTGAATACAGTAACAAAAGACACTCGAGTTTAAATTGAAAGTATATATCGTACTTTTCTGTGTATATGCTCAACAACTCCAATCCTCCCCCCAAAATCTCAACAACTTAGGGCCATCCTCCCCCCCAAAAAGCTCCACATCTCTGGGTCATTTTCTTAAATTGGAGTCCCCAAAATTAGGGGGCGTCCTATACATGGGGCCGTGTTATACACGGAAAAGTACGCTATGTGGTATCAAATATGCATTTATCATTCACACTTAGGAGGGCGGACTTTCCCACAGAGAAGCAGAGAATAGTAATATAAAGTATGCATATACTTATGCTTTATTTAAACTTGTGAGATTAATTCCATCATTCTGCATGGTCAGCCTTTATTATATCCTATTTACATTCTGCTTTTAAGATTTAGGAATGATTTTAGGAATATGTGTACAATCACAAGCATGGGTGAACCACTGACCAACAGTACTGTTTCCCAAACTTGGGTCACCAGCTGATTTTTGGACTACAACTCCCATCATCGCTAGCTAGCAAGACCAGTGGTCAGGGATGATGGGAATTGTAGTCCAAAAACAGCTGGAAACCCAAGTATAGGAAACACTGCTCTGCACATTGCATAGGCTGGACATGAAGAGGGACAGAGTCAATGCTGAACTGATTGGAGTAAATAAGCAATTTATTTTGTGTGAATTCCAGTGTGAGCTGACCTGATCTGCTCCTCATTAACTCCAGATCATAATATAATTATCCAGATTTTCTCTTCAACTTTTGCAGTACAGTTCTTGACTCAAAAACTGAACAAGATGCGTTACCATAATTTATAATAATACATATTCATATATTAATTGGTAGCTTTTTTAAAAAAAAAATCACATAAACAAAGAAACAGGATGGAACACGTGCAATTGCAAAATATTATAATGATAGTGATCCATCCATATCTTGTACCACTCTATTTTTCATTTATAAATCTCCAACTAATTAGCAGTCTGTCTATCTATCTATCTGAAAACCACATTGTCACATTCTAGCAAGACCAAAAAAGAGAGTCTAAAATGTAGCTATACAGAGAAGAAAAAGCTTGATAAACAAGGCAGCTAGGACCTTCTTGGACAGCGAGCAAATTCGGATTCTTCCTTCATAATGAACCTAGGGTTGCCATATTTCAAAAAGTAAAAACTAGGACACTCTGAAATCCTGGACGTATGAAAGCCCTAAATGAACCAGAAAGTGCACATTTACTTCTTCCCATATAAGTGAACGATGCACGCAACTATAGAGCCCAGTCAGTGCTGCATGACTTGATTTTATTACCTTTAGTCTGTCCCCCTAAATGGCAACAGCAAAATTTGCCCAGTAACCCAACCGCCCAATCACTGTGGATGGTCAGCCATACTATCTCGCCCAACAACAGAGGGGTGGCCTGTCAGACCCCACTGCAACACGTCCTCTCTATGAAGGAGAACACGCTTTATAGTAAAGGCCAAACATGCCTCATCACCCCTGAAATGAAGTGACCACTGACTCCCACAGGAGCTTTGTGTGCAATGTGTTTTTGTATACAGTCTACCTTTCACGGGTCTTTGCAACACATGTTCTCCATCTTTTATTGCAGGTCTTCCCACATCTCTGACAGAACTTCACCTTGATGGCAACAAAATCAACAAAGTTGATGCAGACAGTCTAAAAGGACTCACCAATTTGGCTAAGTAATTATTATTTTATAAAAATGCCCAGCATTATGCAAAACTGGTAGCCTAAACCTTCCTCAACAGCCACAGCTCACTGCATCTGTTAACAAGTTTCAGGCTGTTTAGAGTTGGATCATTCCAAGCACTTTGGCAAGAAAAGAAGCCGTTACTGAAAATGTATTGAATTTTACATTAGCTAGTTTTCTAGCTTTAAATTGTTTCATCTTTCTGTGTTTAATAGTCTTCAAGGTAGGCTAAAAAATACTAAATGAACAGTTTTCATATACTAATGTAGTTTGCCCTACCTTCGTTGAGTAAATGTCTAATATGAGACGGGAATACATATTTCCTGGAGTTGTATACACGCTACCACAAAAACAAAGCTGTAAAGAACCAGTTCTTAAAAATTACATCTATATTGATGGGTTCTCCCAATTTCCACAAATAAGTCTATTTTTTTATGCTGCACTACAAAAAGCAACCTCCCACCTGCTTTGGCATGCATTCATATTCTTGTTATACAGGTATCTCTAGCTGCAGCAATATGTATAGAGATATTGCAATCTTATCTGGTACTAAAATCTAACTTTAAAATAATATGGTACTAAGTACCATGTTACTAAAGGACGTGGGTGGCGCTGAGGGTTATACCACTGAGCCTAGGGCTTGCCACTCAGAAGGTCGGCAGTTTGAATCCCAGTAATGGGGTGAGCTCCCGTTGCTCAGTCCCTGCTCCTGTCAACCTAGCAGTTCGAAAGCACGTCAAAGTGAAAGTAGATAAATAGGTACTGCTCCAGCGGGAAGGTAAATGGCATTTCCATGCGCTGCTCTGGTTCGCCAGAAGCGGCTTAGTCATGCTGGCCACATGACCCAGAAGCTGTATGCCAGCTCCCTTGGCCAGTAAAGCGAAATGAGCGCCGCAACCCGAGAGTCGTCCGCAACTGGACCTAACGGTCAGGGGTCCCTTTACCTTTACCTTGTTATTAATTTGATATATTGTGCACATAGTGATAATTGTATGATGTGAAATTAGCTTCGTAATAAGCCTATGTAGGCACAATACATGAATACAACTGGCCATGTGCAATAGAATTAAATGTAACTATAGTACATGTTTTTTAGTATAGCAACTTGTGCACTATTTTCCTGTTTTTGTGGCATGGCTAGAGAATACAGATAATAGCTTACAAGGTGTTTAATGTGCGATGAATCTACAGAAACAATTATCTATGAGAACAGTTATTTCACTACAGCTTGCACAATATTTTTCTCTTGCAGGCTTGGTCTCAGTTTCAATAACATTGCTAGCCTGGATAATGGCTCTCTAGCTAACGTGCCACATTTGAGAGAATTACATTTAGACCACAATGATCTTGCCAAAGTACCTCCTGGGCTTGGAGAACACAAATATGTACAGGTAAAGTATACCATAAGACTGAGATATACAACATTTCTAATTATTGTATATCTCACAGGCAACATAGGACTGGCAGTAGTACCTACATCTAATAAAGATGTTGGAAAATCTAATAGAGCAGTAAACTGCATTTCCTCCATTCACTAACTAATACATAAATGCTTAGCTGTAATGTATCATTCTGATGAACCTTTTTAATTATATGAAGTAATGGTGCATGTAGGGATGTAACAATTGGTCTGAATGCCATTATCCAACAACCTTTCTGAAAGTTATAGTAACCTTTCTGAAGTTAACACAGGATAGTCTGCGTCTGCTAGCTTCCTGGGTGGGACACCACCTAGGAACCTGATGTTTGCTATTTACACTTCCATCATAGGAATAAAAGCATATATAAATTAATAAATAACAGATAACATAAGACTAATTACCAGGTGGACAAAAAACCATTTTCATTTATGTTTTTCCACCCACTTTGCTTAGCTACTGATCTAGTGATAATATCTGCATTACAAGGTATCTTATTTTCATTTGTTGTAAAACAATATCAATAGTCTTTTTGTAATCCAGTGGCTCCAGGGGGGAAAAGCAGGGACTGCAGCAGACAAGCAGAGATTGGCCACATTATTCTCAGTGTCACTCACTGTTCCACATGTGTAACAGAGAGCATTCCTCAACAGTGATAAATTGGGGTTGTTCAAGTCTACAGCCCTACTCTGGTGCTATTGTAATTGTGCTTAAACCATGGGTGCAGGGGGATGCTGTCCCCACTTCCCAATATCCTCATCTCCAACCGATCCATTGCTGACATTCCCGAACTGAGTGGGAAGGTCTGAAGAAAGTTTTTAAGCAGGTTTGGTTGAACACACTTAAAAGTTTTCCTGCAATAACAACATCTGCATTATCAGTGTTCCCAGACACAAAGAAGCTTCTAAGTGCGTGCAATCAAAGGAAAAGTTGGGAGAATGGGGCTGGGACATATGCCCCTCACAACCCAATTGTGTAAGCACAATAACTCCTGCATAGGACTTATATATGCTTTGGAAATGTATATAAGAGGATCAAAAGAGCTTCTGCCTTCTGGTCTTCCTGTAGTATCACAAGGATGGCAACAAATATATGAAGATGTCAACACAATGCAGGGACATAGCTGTCAACCTTCCCCTTTTTTGCGGGAAATTCCCTTATTCCAACGCCGTTTCCCACTGCTTCCCACTGCTATCCCGGATTGTTAGATATCCCGTAGACTGTCCCCGGGACAGGTGAGGCTGCTGATCCCTTATTTTCGAGGCTGCTGATCCCTTATTTTCAAATCTGAAAGTTGACAGCTATGTGCAGGGAACTTTAGTGCGTTACCCGGTGGGCAGAGTGAAGTATTAATAATGAGTGGGAGCAAGTTTCTTCTACTCTGGTTACAGTGCTTGCTCAAGGGATGGTTTTTAAAAAGTGATTTTGGCTTAAGTATGTGGAAATCGATGTAAGAAATGATGATAAATGACCCATGTTAGGTTTCTGCAACACAATAGCCTGTCTCACTTCTACAATGTTTCTACTTTCCAGGTGGTCTACCTTCACAACAATAAAATTGCTGCCGTTGGTCCCAATGATTTTTGTCCTCCTGGATACAACACCAAAAAGGCTTCTTATTCAGGAGTGAGTCTGTTTAGCAACCCTGTGCAGTACTGGGAAATCCAGCCATCCTCCTTCCGCTGTATCTATGAACGATCTGTAATACAACTTGGAAATTACAAATAGATGCACAAATGCATTTCTGCTAGAAATACCTGTTGCCTGTTAAAATGTTTGCTAACATTAAAGCCAAATACTGGAAACGTACCTGCAGAGTGGATATCTTTATGTATGTAAAAAAAGAAGAAGCAAAAACCTAATAGATCATTCCAAGACAAAATTGCTGAATTTACTATGTTTTACTTCCTTGCCAGCATGTGGTATATTTCTGTGGTCTCTATCAATTAGCTGAGCGCAACAGATTTCAGTATTCCACTGTGCATGAGATTTGGGATAAATATTTGTCATGCTTTTCACAATTAGAAATTATATAGATGGTGGTATTTACAACAACACAAAGGGATTTCTTGGAGGAAAAGGAAATGAAACTTCCAATATATATATATATATTATTCTTGGTGTGGGGCAGGAATAGTCAACTGAAGACTCAACCAAACTCCATAGGAATAAAGCCTGAATGTAGGTACCAGTGTGCTTACATAACATAAGCAATATTAAAATGTTGCTTTTGTTAGCATTCTTGGTTAAAATACTCTCTTAATATATTCAAATTTTCATTTATAAATATCCTAAATATAATTTTACGCAAGATTAGGAAACATCTGCTGCACAAAATACATGAGTTATTGTATCCCTGGATGCTGCTATTTCTGGACTACAACAGCTAACTTGTAGAGGAGCAATTTGTTTCTCCTTGCTCTCATTACCACTTCTCTGTGTCATAATCCACCAAACAATATACCCATATGATTTCCATTCATCTGAGCATCTGCAGTAACCCACTCAAGGGGATGTACGCAGTGAAACTGCAGGCATGGGTAAATTTAAGCAGGCATAAGCCCACAACATTACATCATTGCTCTTAAATACAACAATGCACTTTCATCTTTTCACAGCATTTGCGTTTCAACAACCTTTTAAAATAGAATGTAGAGAGATATGCAGACTTCCTTTTCAGCAGTATCTAGAATTACATCTGAGAATATATAACTGGCCAGAACTTGATGAGCAGATTTAGAAGTCTTCTCTTTTAAAAGTCATCTGAAACCAAACCTTCTACATTCATCTCTATAACTGGCTTCAGTTAGTGGCAAGCATACCAAAATAAGGATGTATATTTCTGGGATCACTGTCTTCAAAGTTAACTATATATCTTTCCACATGTCAAAGAAAAGTTTGGATACCTCTTAATTGTCTAAAATACAATATTTTCAATGTATGTATGTTTTTATATTAAACAGTACTGGCAAACTCCAAAACCTTGTTGTGTGTTATATAGCCTCTCCTGTACAAAACAATGTCAGAATAGCTTCAGAAAACTAATAGCTATTATAAAAAGCAACAGTTAAAGTTAACATGGGTTATCTTAATTGTTTTTACATATATCTTTTCAAATACATATGAATATATTTTTTCTGAAGAGAAAATCTTAAGAAAAAATATTCACCTCTAGTTATTAATAAGATACTAAAACACATTTGGAGAAGAAAAGAGGAATTCACCTTTATGAGAGAAGTAAAAAAATGGCAGGGTTATGTTTCCATAAACTATTTTCTTTTTATCGTATTAACCACAGTTTGGCCATATGAGAAGGTTTTGCATTTAAGAGGTAAGAGATTTTCCTTGATTTCCATTATCCCCCTCATAAAAGTAAAATAGTATTTCAGTATGGTATATAATACAATTCAAAACTTTACAAATAAATAAATAAAGCTGAAAGGATATCCAAAATATATCTCTTCGCTAAGGCTCCTGCTAGAAAATTGAAAAGAGTCTCAGCCCTTCTAGTGAAACATTCAACATGTTGACAACAACTATGAATTTATTTAATATTTTGCACCAACCACCAGAAAACTCACCCTGTGGCCACCCTCCTATCATCCCTGCTCTTGGCTTCCCTGATAAAAATGCTTTAGATACCTTAGGGAACTTACTGAGCTAATGGAGCATACAGATTATCTGTATAGAGCTATACAGAGCTTACCAGATAAATGTTTTGGGACATCAGCTGAGGGTAAAACAAGATGAGTCAACAGAAAACTCTTCTTTTGGTATAAAGCAACAGAGGTGGTGAGAAGGGGAAAATAATCATTTCCCTTGGGATATTTTCTCAATGAAGATTGGTACCTCAGACTTCTATTCGCCTTATTAGAAAACAGGCCAAGAATAGGATAGCAGTATACTGTACTTGTTTCACCTTGTTACCAACTACTGGTATTCTTGTGGAACAGATTGCACAACAAGAATCAGCTGCTGCCTCTGCTAGTGCAACTGCTGTGTAGGATTCTGTTATTGTGTATCTTTAAACTCTGTCAGAGAATGTTGGATATGGCCTTGACGGAAGTGCTTTTTCACAATATATTTAAATTATGGATCTTACTACCACAGATTTGGTGTGTTTAAAAGGGTATTAGACAAATACATGGAAGAGAAGGTTATCAATGGCTACTAGCCATGCTGGTTTCAAATTCATGGGCTCCGAGCTTCCGATCACCAGTTGCCGGGAATGAGTGTTGTTCCACTAATATCATGAAGAAGGCTATTCCAGAAAGTAACAAATAAATTCTTAACTCCTCAAAATTTCTTCAGTTTCTATTATACCAAATGAAATTTTGACTTTTTACACTAGAATAATTAATATCATTATGGAAATTGGCTGTTTTTGTTTGCAGTTGTAATTTAGGTGCAGTATTCAAATCCACAATACTATGATTATTATTATTTTTTTAAAAAAGCATTAAGGTGTGTGGGGGAGAACAGCAGAATAGTCACCTGGTAGTTCTGTGGGAACAGCAAAAAGTTGAGATCTTTGAGGGGGTAAAGGGTTTTCTCAGATAATTTTGAAAAAATGGAGGGTTGAGAGATCCCTTCCTACCTGGAGTACAATAGGTAAAGGTAAAGGACCCCTGGAAGGTTACATCCAGTCAAAGATGACTATGGGGTGCATTCTCATCTTGCTTTTCATGCCAAGGGAGCTGGTGTTTGTCCACAGACAGCTTTCCAGGTCAAGTGGCCAGCATAACTAAACCACCAATGGCACATGGAGGACCGTGGTGAGTACCAGAGTGCACAGAAACAGGCAGCGGTACCTATTTATCTACTTGCACTGTGCTTTCAAACTGATAGATTGGCAGAAGCTGGGACAAAGCAATGGGAGCTCACCCCATTGCGGGGATTCAAATTGCCAACCTTCCAATCGGCAAGCCGAAGAGGCTCAGTGGTTTAAACCAAAGTGCCACCCGCGTCCCTACCCGGAGTATACTGATATAAAGCAACATGCCAAAATCTAATGTAATTCATGCAAATTTAGCAACTGCTTTTTAAAAGGAAAGGAAAAGAAAACAATTTTCTTGAAGAAATGCAATCAGATCTTGAGTTAGCAGAAAAAGTTGATGAAAACAGAAAGAAATATAAACATAGACACAAAGCATGTTTAACTGTTAAAATAGTGTAACAAGGTCTGAACAGTAATGGTGAATGGAAATCTAGGTAAGGCTTAGAGTTGGGAGTTTTGGGGAAACAGGTGGGATATGGGTAAGCTAAAGGTAAAGGGACCCCGGACCATTAGGTCCAGTCACGGATGACTCTGGGGTTGTGGTGCTCATCTCACTTTAATGGCCAAGGGAGCCGGCATACAGCTTCCGGGTCATGTGGCCAGCATGACTAAGCCGCTTCTGGCGAACCAGAGCAGCGCACGGAAACGCTGTTTACCTTCCGCTAGAGCAGTACCTATTTATCTACTTGCACTTTGACGTGCTTTCGAACTGCTAGGTTGACAGGAGGAAGGACCGAGCAACAGGAGCTCACCCCGTCACGGGGATTCGAACCGCCGACCTTCTGATCGGCAAGTCCTAGGTTCTGTGGTTTAACCCACAGCGCCACCCGTGTCCCATGGGTAAGGTAGAACTGAGGATATCCAAGTTTGTGTGTGTGTGTGTGTGTAAGAGAGAGAGAGAGAGAGAGAGAGAGAGAGAGAGAGATGGAAACAATAATAAAACAAACAAATGAGGCCATAGGATGAGGAGAGCCCTTCCCTCTGTCTCTTACTTCTGAGCACCCTTATCCTGTAAGAAGGCCAGGCAGTTAACTGCTTACACTGTGTCCCAGCAGCCTCTAGTGATCAGATGTTTTTCTTGCATTCACCATGAACGATGGGATAGATAGATGTGTCTTAAAATAATGAACATTATCATGTTCCGCGTTCATACATTCATGATTGTACAGTTACCACAAAATGTGTGCCCGCCCCCCACCCCCCGGAATTGGAAGAAGTCCTGGATGTTTCACACTTCAGATAATTTTAATTCACTACCTTGCTGTTTTCACCAAATGCACCAACATTTAAAATGAGAGTTCCTTCAGAAGAAAGGAAATATACTGCTCACATGTATCCAAATTTGGATGATTTGAATGATACACCTGGCTCATTTTTCTCCTCCAATTCCTTACATGTATATTAAGACGTGAAAAGAGAAAAACAGCACAGGGTAAGCAGGCAACTAACCTTTGCTCAGAGTACAACCATTGAAACTAGTGGACCTAATGTAGTCATGTTTATCCATTTCAATGGGTCTACTCTGAGTAAAACAGCAGACTACCACCTATTGTCATGCAAATTGGGCATTTTAATTTCCTTACTTTCTTAATGTTCTGTAATAGGACCTAGGAGACAAAAAGAAATACATTGAAGAACTTAAAGGGAGTAGATGGCCATAAAATGAATCATTATACTTGCATACTTTACATTTACATTTCTAAATAATAAATAATTTAGTAGTAGTAGTACCCTGCCCATCTGGCTGAGTTTCCCCTAAAGCAGGCAAATTAAACAAAGTGTTCTAACTAGGTGCTGGATATTGGGGAAGGGGTATTCTGAAGGAAACCCACCAGTCCTGGAGTCATCAAACTGGTTTGGGAATTAGAATGTGATCTACCTGGTTAAATCATATTAAACACCTATATATCATACCTAGATAATTGTATCACAAAAATTATTTTCTAAATCTTGCCTGTGACTTGGAAAATTATTTTGTTAAGTGTCAGTGATTTTAGTGAAAAGCAAGTACAGTATATGCAAAAATTTATTTCTAAAACTCTTCTTCCTGCATATCAGATTTTGCATATCAGATTTTGAAGGAAATGTCCTTTAATCATTAATTTTTTAAGTGAGAAATACACTGTTCCAAAATTGTTGCAGGATTCAAAACCAAATGAGAAATGAGCTAAAAGCCTCATCAACAGATTCTTCTGATACTCACAGGCAAAAAGGTAGAGGTAAAGGACCCCTGGATGGTTAAGTCCAGTCAAAGGTGACTATGGGGTGTGACACTCATCTCACTTCAGGCCGAGGAAGCTGGCGTTTGTCTGCAGACAGCTTTCCAGATCATGTGGTCAGCATGACTAAACCACTTCTGTCGCAACAAAGGACCGTGACGGAAGCCAGAGTGAGTGCAAACACCTTTTACCTTCCTGCCACAGTGGTACCTATTTATTTACTTTCACTGGTTTGCTTTCGAACTGTTAGGTTGGCAGAAGCTGAGCCAAAGCAATGTGAGCTCACCACCATTACGTAGATTCAAACCACCGACCTTCCAATCGGCAATCTCAAGGGGCTCAGTAGACCAAAGCACCACCCATGTCCCTGGTACTTAAAGACTGCTCTTATACACAAGCCCTCCTGCACTGATCGTGTGATAAAAATAAGATGTCTTCCTCTCCCCATTGCTTCAATTTATCCTATACCACTTTTATTCTCTGAAGTTGAAGATATGAAATTGTATTTTCTAAGCATCTTTTACTTTCTCTGTGTGACTGTTCATAATGAATAAATAAGGGTTAAATGGTTTTTGACAAACTAATATATGCCAACTGAAATCCAGATCCTTTTTTTTGTTGGTAAAAAACAGTTAATGTAGCCAAGAACCACATGGCACAACCCATAGTTTCACATACAGTAAATTCACCTCTGACACATGCTTCACTCTATTTGAATCTGCCACAGATCTCATCAGGCCCTCTTCTGCATATGCAACTCTAAGCGTGCAGATTTCCCTCATATCTGGGATTAACTGGATCCGCCCCTAATCTTTTTGCCCTTTTCACATTCAAAATATATCTCTCTTCCTGCTCTTTTGAAGCTTTCTGCACACAATTTTTCTCAACAAATGAATAAGAAAACCTGTTTCTGTAAACATTGTGAAATTAGACATTAATAAAGAGAGGGAAGAAATGGGATGACATTAGGGAGTTTTAGACATTTTCAAGAAAGAAGCAATGCAATGAGTAATTCTGAATTCCCATAAAAAAGATACAGGGATCAGATTAATACTCTTGTGGTCTGTTAATAGGTTGTACTAGGAGTACCACTTTGTAAATCTCCAAAGCTGCCATTTCCTTTTTAGGAATAAGAAACATGTCCAAGAGTACCACAACTTCTCTAACACTTATATTATGTACTCTAATACTTTCCATTTGAAATGCAAGTAAAGTGTGGCTATCAGACAAGCAAAATGACAGTCTGGGAACATTCCCATTAAAAATAATGAATGCCTTGCACGATTGGAGGCAGATTGTTTTTCATGGAACATTTATATGATTCAGTATGATGTTAAAGTTCTAAATGGGTAAAAAGTTTTTTAAAAGTTAAGAGTTATGAGCAGTATTTAAGATTGCAATATGTTTAGGGAACAGGCAAATGATGTGAGATATCACAGAGGATGGGGGGTTAACACCGTTCCGAATTGGCAGTGACGCTCCTTGAAAACAGTCCGATGCAGAAGATGGTCTAATACCTGCATGCCAATGACTGCAGAACAATTTAGAATAAACTGATAAATTTCACACAGTACACTGAAGCTTTTTGTAGCTATGTTTTATTTGCTCATTCAAGTAAGCAACCCAACATCCGATCCCAGGATTTATCCTTCATTTCTCAATGATTTAGCAAGGAAATGGAAATGTGTAGCCTAAACTTGAAGACAGAAGTGCATTCCTTCCCCTAAAATTGTAAAGAAGAGAAGAGAAAATAATTAATCTCTCCTGCTTTCTCATTTCTTCTATGCTGGGGAGGTCCTGAGGAAGAAGATAGAGGCAGATGGTGTGATGCTGCATTCGGTTGAGCTAGACAAAATGAAAAGGGAAGGAGGAAGAAACCAACACAACATGGAAGGCATCCTCTTTTTCGAACACTGCTCAGCAGTAGCAGCTGGTTAAGTGTACCTGCCCTCCCTGACTCATTACCATCACCCAGTGCTACATGTGAGTGACCACTAATAGGAAAGCTGACACCTAAAAGCAAGTCATTCATCCTTCATTAACAATAACATAATTTATTTTAGAATGCCTATCCCACTGCAGTTACTCTCTATACGTTCAGACTCTACTCAAGATATCATTGCCCAAATTAGCAGAAGGATCACGAGGAGTGGGTGGTGCTCTTCTCCATTTTTTGAGTGTCAGATGCCATTTTGAATAAAGACTTTTGTAAGACTTCACCCAAGGAGATACTGTTGCATGTAGTTCTGATATAGTTGCTTCTCTATACTTTTCCTTATGGCAACAATACAAAAAAAGTGTTTTTGATGCCCAAATAGTGGGAGGATGTGTGGGCAAAGGAAGCATGTGGGGAGGAAGAGAATCAAGGGGGAGGGACCAATGATTTGTGGGGTTCCATGAGGCAGCTGAGGAGCCTGCAACACCCCCAGAGAGAGTTGTATCTTTGGGATCCTTTCTGAGCACTCCAATCCGCTGTCTCCATGCTCAAGGGGGTGATGGGAACAGCTGAAACTGCTGTTGATGAGCTTTCAGGTGCTTGTGTAATCCATGTTAGACAAGGGGGTTTAAGAAAGCAGGTGGGCAGGGCCACAGTGTTGCTCCAGCTGTTGAAGATGGAGCACAGGTCTGCTGGTAAGTTGCCTAACCAGGTACCTTGATTCTCGAACAGAATGCATTCCAGGAGTCCGTTCAACTCCCAGAACCGTTTGAAAACAAAGGCATGGCTTCCGATTGGCTGCAGGAACGTCCTGTAGCCAATCAGAACCTGTGCCGGATGTTCAGCTTCGGAAAATTGTTTGAAAAGTGGAACACTCACTTCTGGTTTTTGATTGTTCAGTAGCCAATACGTACGAGTTCCAAGGTGTTCGGCAACCAAGATACAACTGTAGTTAGTGGGGAGTGCTGTGTATATCACTTGCACTTTATAAGCTGATGCAATTAAGTGCTTTGCCAATAAAAAACCCAAAATCCAGTTGCTCATTCTCATTGTTCTAGGTATGATCAGGACACTTACTCAAGATAGTTGGTTGATTGTGTCGGTTTATGATTGGTTAAATGAAGAAGAATCCATTGGATTCCTATATCCAAACATGAGGCAGAATACTCAGCAGTAAGAAAGATCCCCAGCAGAGGTTTTAAAACACAAAACATGCAGCAAAGTGAAGCATAAGAATATATGCTTATAGACCTTTTAAATATCCTGTTTTAAGTCATTTGTAGCACTTTTGCTTTATACAGTTTGGTAAGTAAAAATGGTTGTTATTTACAGACTTTCAAAGGACAGATTCATGGGCAGAAAAATTGGGTTACAAAATATGGTAAGAAGTTTCGTAACACTCGTTCTGAGCTTGGAGCAATCAAGTTGAGGTGCCCTATCTGGTTGGTTCACATGGTGGAAGAGAACAAACAGAGGAAAGAAAGTGAACAAATAAATTTCCTGTTCATCACCAGAGGTAAGGGGGCACAACCTAGCTGAGTCCAGTAAAACAGCTTACTCTGTGGTTTTAACCCCTTCATGCATTAACTAGAGCTGAGCATGCTGGTTAATATGATGCTGAATTTCCCACAAATCTCTTCTCAGGCAAATATAAACAATTGCATGCAATACTAATAAACCACCCAGAATCTTGGCTTGAAGGTTCTCACAACTGTCTCTTCGGAGTGGCTTGATGATAATGTTGGCTGTCATCTATTTGGTTTGACAATATGCCAACTCAACAAGTCCATCTTGTATTACCTCACACACATAGTGGTATTTTACCCCAATGTGTTTGATTCTTGGAAAAATAAAATCCCACTTTGAGATACTAATTTCAAACAGCTTTGGTTCTCCTAAATCAGGCATGGCCAAACTTGGCCCTCCAGCTGTTTTGGGACTACAATTCCCATCATCCCTTACCACTGGTCCTGTTAGCTAGGGATGATGGAAATTGTAGTCCCAAAAGAGCTGGAGGGCCTGGAGAAACTGGACAGGTTTCTCCCCAAACAACCTAAAGCCCATAGTTAGTTGGTCAGTTGCTCAATCCAGACCAGTTGTCTACATGCCTCAATTGTAGCTATGTATTCTGATTTTGTGGAAGACAAAACTACAGACCAGTGTTTACAACTGGCCCAGGAAACAGGACCATTTCCAAACATAAAGAGAACTCTACCTGTTGATTTGTAATCCTTTCTGTCTCTGGTGCAGAGAGCATCTGTGTAACCTAGAAGTTTTGGATAGTTGTTGGCAGTTTAAGTATACAATCCATGGTTCCCTTTAAGTATCTAATAATTCTTTTCACAACAGTCCAGTCCTCCTCAGTGGGAGAGCTACCATTACTACTTAGATTCCCACTGCATTTGCTATGTCTGGTCTGGAAATCATGGTCATGGGATTGGTTATTTGCCTCACTTGGGGGCTGAGTGGGAATTTTTGGTGCCCTATGATTGGCCAATAAAACATTTTGTTTTGTTTATGTGATGCTGCTCTTTATTGTTGAAAATGGTGTTATTTAATTTGGCTAACTGCTATTCTGTCACAACTTTAGTGGTCATGTAGTGTGGGCAGATAACAACATTTACCCACCTGCAAGTACTTGGAGGCACCTTTGGACGTAGGGCATGTAGCCAACCTACCTCATATTACTGCCCTCCTCATTATCTTGGGTTCTGTTGGCTTCACCCTTCCAAAAAGCAACCGCCGTGGGCAGGATGGCCAAACAGGTACCTCCTTAACTCACCTTTATGGTGAGCTGATGAAAGGCTTGCATTAGTCAACAATGGGTGCTGGGACTGAAGCTAGAGTTGCCCAGTTTCCCTCTTAACTACTCATAATAGACATGTCCACAGAAACGATGTAGAGTTACTACTGTATTGCTGCAGATTCCCTAGAAAATTGGGTTTATGGCAATTTTTCACACCATAGCTTTGACTTGTATCTTCATTCCAAGTCCACCCAAACTAATGGAAAGGATCAGGTGCTTGATGTGTGCAGACCTAACAGTTTGTTGCGGTTCTGTCAGAAAGTTTCTGATAGAAGCTTGTGGTTAAAGTTCTCATTGGCTAGGCCCTGGAGATCTGATATGTGGTGACTGATATGCTGCACACACTTTTTGCTTCTTTTTTTATCTATTTAAATTGAATTAGGCCATTATTGTTCTTCATTTCTTCAAGGCAACTAACCTACGTTAAAATAATCACAACTATTTTAGAATATGTTGAACATTATTGCATTATAAATACAATAAAGCAGCCATACAGCATTCAGGCGGGAGTAGAGACTAAGTGATCACTACCTTTATAAGAACTGTTGTTCTCAAATTATCTTCTCTTTATATAAAGCAACAGTCTAAACGCAAGTCTAAATACTATGGGTTGCCTCCAATGTTAGTCATACTCAAAGTGGACACACTGAAGTTAATGGACATGACTACCCAAGGTCTATTAATTTCAGTAGGTCTACTCCAACTATGACCAACATTAGAGACAGCCCTAGGGTGATTGATTGTCTAACACCCTATGCAGACAAGGTAAACTTAGCATAAGATCAAAGTGGGAGAGCCCATGAAGATAAATGTAGTTATTATGCTATTAATACACAAAGCAGAGGCATTTTATTGTATACATCTGCCACACCAATGGTATCTGCAATCTGTAAAAAAATAATTATCTGATGCAATAATAAGTTTGTTCTAGATTGTCTGAAAGAATCATGCTTTGCCCCGTCTTCCTTGTCCCTCACCAAACCAGCTGGTGTAAAGATCGCTCTTTTAAAGGAGCAATGTGTCTCAGACAAAATGGAGATCTTTGATGGGAATTTTCTGGATATGTTGGAACCAGAAAGAATATTTAAAGTTTTGCCAATTATTTTCCTTATTTTTATAGCATTATATTTGGCAGTGTCTTATTTCAATAGCATTCACATCCAAGCTTTAGGAAGCATTCTTGAACAGTATCCATGAAATAAGAAACAGACAACACTCAGTTGATTGCTTCCAGATTCTGAATGTCTTTAAGTCCTAAAAGGGACAAATGTTAGTATAATTTTAAGGAAGCTGCCAACCATTTATTTCTATCTCAACATTATACATTACACACACACACACACACACACACAGAGAGAGAGAGAGAGAGAGAGAGAGAGAGAGAGAGAGAGAGAGAGAGAGAGTTTTTGTTATATAAATATTTAGGTTAAGCCATAAAATAAAATGTACATGGTTTATGGTTAGATGTATATTTAACCAGACCCATCATATCCAATCTTCCATTTTACTAATACTTTTTTTACAGTACAGTAAAGGAAAAACCTCATGTAGTTTCACCATTTGGGGTTATATATTTTTTCCACTGCTAAGGCTTTCATTGAACCATTATGTACTGTGCATAACTTAGCAGAAAGAAAAACAAGAAAAAAGGAACGAGTCATTTGGCTTAAGAACTGTGGCTACACTGAGGTTTGAGAGTTATTTGTTAGATTTTGCTGAAGGCTATAAAATGAGCTAGGGAAAATGCAATGTCTGTTTGCAATTTGAGCATTATTTAAAATTGGTTTTCCCCCTTTTATAATTCTGTTGTTCATGCTGTGATAGTCAGCTTGAACTTTTTCAGGTTCCTTAAAGGGGTTATCTCCATCCTGTTCCACAGGGAGAACAGATGGGTTGTCCTTTACAATTCAGTGTCCACCTGCACTTGATTAGACAGCAGCAGTTTTACATACCGCACCACCAGAATCCCATGATGACATAGCCTCAGACAACAGCGTGACTAGGATTTTTCCCCCCAAGCCCTTGTATCACAGAGGATCTGGCAGCCAGTTACCTTCTGACACTGTTTATAGCATATATTGGTTGATCCAGTCCCTTACTGAATCTGCTGTGGGAATTAAAGCAAGCAGCTTCAAGTCAGAAAGGTAAGTGCTCTCGCATGCTTTAACACTAACAATCAAACAGCTGAAGGAAGCAGTAATGAGAACATGCCACAACTTTGCCAATTTGCAAACTGAATACAGTTGCTTTTGTGCAGTTGCTTTCACAGTTTGTTTTTAAATGCTCCACATGTTTTGTGGGTTATTGTTGTACTCCTTTGTAGAACATGTTGGCTTCTACGAGAAGGGACATTCAGTACAAATGACCAAGCCTTTGAGAGGGGGGTAAATCCTAGCAAATGGAAATTTCTATATATCCAACTACTGATTACTATGTTAACAAAATTAAATAAATTTAATTTTTAAATGGAGTTAAAATTTAAATCAATATGCTTAATTTGACTCCACTATAATTGGAATATTATGATGCATGAAAGAAGACTATACCAAATATTATATGCTGGAGAGTTTTGTGTGCAGCAGTTTACAGTTTAGTTTCCCTGTTTCATGGAAATGTTGTGGAGTCTTCATAATGAAACTTTTAAAACTAGCACACAAGTAATTTGCTTGCTTACTGCAAAGTAATAGGCTTCTTTTTTTCATGGAAGAAGATACTAAATCTCAAAGTAATGCTTGCAACAGAAATTTTAAGGAGATTTTTAGAAGATTTTCAAATATATGTGTCAGAGAAGTGTTCATAAAGTACCAGTTTACTAATGACCCAATTCTTGATTCACACACATGTGAAATGGTAATACTTAGGACTACAAAGCACAATGATGAACTGTCAGTCAAATTTTAAAGAGAAATCTTGAAGGAGTCATCCACATACTATGCCATCCTAGATCTTTTAAATATATTGGTTAGGAGTTAAAATATAAAACCTTTTGTTTGAGTATTTGTCAAACACTAAAATCAATGAAAATTTTCCAGTATCTCCAATGGAAGCTCAACCATCTCATCCATATATCTTTCATTTCCCAAATTCTATCTTGTCAAAACTTCCAAGGTCCTAATTACCTCTAATTTGCAAGGATTCACTGAATAAATAAATTATATTTCATAAATACATACCAAGGCCCAACATTTTCCAACTATTGTAACTAATCCAACTATTAGTTCTCTCAAAGATCTACAAAGAAATGTTTTATTTTAAAAATAAATTGCTACAGCTAAATAATAAGGTGCATTTATATGTTATGGTCTCAAGGGCAATATTTTAAAATTTCTCTGGGATGGAGAGGATGCAGTGTTTCAGAATGATCACTGCCTAGGGCAAAAAAAGCTTTTGCTGCACAAGTAATTAGTACAACCAATAGGTTTTTTAATTTTTATTTTCATGTGCAGCACACAAACGATCCAGCCATTCCATTAAGATGTTGCTAGGCATATTTATCCAAGGCAAAAAAATCAAGTGGCAAAAGAATATGCACTTGTAACATGAGAACATGAAATTTGCTTATGGCTGTCCAAATCTAATGCAGCTGTGGCAGCTGCACTGCAAAGATTAGCTTCCATGGAGGCATTTATTCCTTTTCTTACATTTATATCCTGCCTTTCTTCCATCACAGAACCCAAGGGGCATACATGAGGTTCCCAGATGATCCCCCCTTCCAGACACTGACCAGACCCAGACTTGCTTAGTTACAGCAAGGTGATGATGGCCTCATTTGCCTTCAGACCATATTCTGGGCAGCATTTATTTATTGATTTCCTAAATTTCTGTGCTACTCATTCTGCTAAATTTCCCCAAATTTCTATCTCACTTCTATGTCAACCTATCCTGTATGCCTCTGCCAAGGCTACCCCTACCAAAACAAACTCTTGTTCATTGAGAACAGTATGGACTTACAGAAGCTGCTATGAGTACTAAGTTGACAATTGACCACATAAAAGTTTTCAGTTGATTCCACTCTGAGGTTGTCCAGATACATTTTGGCCACATTTTCCTTGCACTAATGACTGGAATACTACTGACAGTCAGACTGAAGTGTGTTCCCAAGTTTTGAGATGCAATTGTTACTTGTGGAATTTCAAAGGTAAACAGCTGAAATGCTCAAGTAGCCTATCCTCATCAAACCCAAATAAAGTATCCCACTTTGTGGAGGTATCCTAAAAAGGTGTATGTTATGAAACAATAGGAACGTTTACTACAAAGAACTCTTGCTTTGGGAAAAGTCTGAAGTCAAATATATTTATAATAACCTAAAATGTAACAAATAAGGAACTACATGAAAGACACATGTTCCATCCAGTATGTGAACGTGCTTTAGTGCATGTGTTAACCAGCATATTCAAATGAAACATGTTAAACAAAAATACAATAAGACTTGCTATTTCCAATATGTATTATCCATCCATTTCCTAATGTTTTCTGATTTCCTAGTGAAATTATTACAAATATTACAAATATACATGCGCACCCCCAATAAAGTCTGATCCAACAACATGAATGCATGCCAAACTGTGTGTTCATAACATATTATTTATTAAATTTATGTAACACCCTTCGTGCAAGGATTACAGGGAAGTCTGCAATCTAAAAGCACATAAATACCCACCATAAGGTAAAGGTAAAGGGACCCCTGACCATTAGGTCCAGTTGTGACCGACTCTGGGGTTGTGGCGCTCATCTCGCTTTATTGGCCGAGTACAGCTTCCAAGTCATGTGGCCAGCATGACTAAGCCGCTTCTGGTGAACCAGAGCAGCACAGGGAAAGGCCGTTTACCTTCCCGCCAGAGCGGTACCTATTTATCTACTTGCACTTGGACATGCTTTCGAACTGCTAGGTTGGCAGGAGCAGGGACCGAGCAACGGGAGCTCACCCCGTCACAGGGATTCGAACCGCCGACCTTCTGATCAGCAAGTCCTAGGCTCTGTGGTTTAACCCACAGTGCCACCCATGTCCCAATACTCACCACAGTAACAAACAAAAATAGCAACACCTGCCCCACAGAGTTTAAAAGACAATAGATTGTTTAATTAGCCAATTTGCCTGGCGCCTAGATATATGTAACACAGTCTCCCTGGAGAGAGCATTCCCTAAATGAGGGGCCACCACAGAAAAGGCCTGTTCTCATGTTGCCATCCTCCGGACCTCTTGTGGAGGAGACATGAAGAAGGGCCTCAGATGATGATCACAAGGTCCAGGTCAGTTCATATGGAGAGAGGCAGTCCTTGAGGTATTGCAGTCCTAAGCCGTTTAAGGCTTTCTGATCAAAACCAGAACTTTAAATTGGGCCCATAAACTAATTGGCAGCCAGTGCAGTAGGGCCAGGATTGCCTTTATATGCTCTAACCTTCTTGCCCCGGTTAGCAATTTATCTGCTAATTTCTGCACCAGTTGAAGTTTCCATCTTCAGAGGCAGCCCCACATATAATGTGTTGCAGCAATCTAATCTAGAGATTACCAGAGCATAGGCAGAAGTTGGGCTATCCCTGCCCAGATAGAGGCGTAGCTGGTCCCCCAGCTAAAGCTGATGGAAGGTACTCTGTATCACTGAAGCCACCTGAGCCTCAAGGATCCAGAAGTACCTGCAAGCTGCATACCTGCTCCTTCAAAGGGAATGTTATTCCATCAAGAACAGGCCACCTCCTACCCATACAGTCTAGGAAACCACTTACTAACAGTGCCTCAGTCTTATTTGGATTGAGCTTCAGTTTATTGGCTCTCATCCAGTCCATTACTGAGGCAAGAAAATGGTCTAGCACATGATGGTTATGTGAAAGTGATATCTATGTTGAATGTTGGACATATATTAAGAAGTTCTTGTAACAGATAATGTATGACATTGTCTTCCACTTTGCACCATGGTCATCATACATGGGTGATCCCATTTTATCTTCACATGGACAGGTATGTTACATTGAAACATTGACAGGCCCAAAGTATCCCAACTGGCTCAATCCCTGACTGGAATATGAACACAGATATTCTGAGCTATATTAATTTCTCTATCCATCATAATTATTAACAATGCACCAAATTTCACTATACTTTCATACAGTCAGTTCATTTTCCATACATCATAGAAAAATGAACTTCTGTTTTTACTAGTTTGATATGCTTCCTTGTAATCACCAGTCAAGTAACTGTATGCATTTTATCTCCCTCAACAGGAGCAACACACACTGCAAAGATGCATCTGAATTCTCTTCCTTTCTTCCTTTTCTTGATTAGTGGCATCTTCTGTCAATATGATTATGATGGGTATTATGCTCCACAGCCTGATTATGGTTATGCTGTTTCAATGTTTGATCACTCAACAGCAGTCTGTGCACCAGAATGTACTTGCCCTATAAGCTATCCATCAGCCATGTATTGTGACAATCTTAAACTGAAGAGTCTCCCAATTATTCCTCCTGGAATTAAATACCTGTATCTCCGCCATAATATGATTGAAGGCATAGAAGAGAAAGCTTTTGATAATGTAACAGACCTGGAGTGGCTAATCCTAGATCATAACCATCTGGAAAATTCAAAAATAAAAGGCAGAGTCTTCTCCAAGCTAAAGAGTTTGAAAAAACTTCATATTAATAACAACAATTTAACTGAAGCTGTTGGACCACTTCCCAATACTCTGGATGACGTGCAACTCACTCATAACAAGATTTCAAAAATCAATCCCAACACATTTGAAGGACTAGTGAATCTGACTGTCATTCACCTACAGCACAACCAACTGTCTGAAGATACACTTTCTGGAGTTTTTAAAGGCCTAAATGCACTTTTGTATCTTGACTTGAGTTTTAATAAGATTACTAAACTGCCTTTGGGACTGCCCCCTAATTTAATGATGCTATATTTTGACAATAATCAGATTTCCAACATTCCTGATCAGTATTTCCAGGGTTTTAAAGATCTTCAGTATTTACGTCTATCTCACAATAAGTTGACAGATTCTGGAATACCAGGCAATGCTTTCAATATATCTACCCTTGTTGAGCTGGATCTCTCCTATAATCAGCTGAAGAGCATTCCAACAGTAAATGAGCATCTCGAAAACTACTACCTCCAAGTCAATCAGATAAACAGTGAGTAATGTTTCCCTTTTTGAAAAAAGGTAAAGGTGATACAATGAAATGTTAGCTAAATAACAGGTGTGTCCTTAAGTTTGACCTATGGAACTCCCTCCTGCCTGCACTGCTTAGTACTCCTTACAGGGAGTGATATTATTGCCAGGATGCATTCATACATTGGTTTCCTCACAGAGGTAACTATAGGGTCAGGGGTGGCCCGTCCCATTCTGCCACCTGAGGAGAAATGGGAAGGTTCCACCACTGAAGCCCTATCTCTGCCAAACTTTCCCTTACCTGAATTGCATGCTAGCGCCCACAAAGCAGCAGTGAGGATGGGTTCCAGTGAGATCTTGCAGAGCACGAGATCTTACAAGATCTCATTATATTTTGGCAAGAACTCGTGAGAACTTAGCAGAAGCCACTACCTCATAGTGGGCCAGCCCTGCTATATTTCCACAGAAGTGAAGAACCAACCTTCTTGCCTGAATATAGTTCTGCTAAAATACAGCACTTGTGTATTTTATGATGTCAAAAATTTTACAAGACATGCACATTGGGATGCCAACTTGTAACCAACAAAACCAGTATCAAAATAGAGAATAGTGTACTATAAATATATAAATAATAATATGAAGAATTAGAATTAAGAGCAGTGGGATCTGACATTCCCTTCATAAAAAATATATTCACTGGTGAACAAATGTTCTACTACACCAATCAAAAGATGCCTTTATTCAGAAATAGGTATACTTTCCATTAATAAAAATATATACCCACATGTACAAATAGATTATTTCTTCATAAATAGCCTTTCCAAATAATGAAAAGCATGATAGTTATCAAAATTTCTTTCCTGCAGTTCTCCTGCATTTCCCTTTGCTTCATACTTGTCCATCTTTCATCAGCTCAAATATAGTTCTTCTGCCTACTATTACCAGAAATCTCAGCTCTCAGAAGTTGTATCTTTTTAATACTTTGGCTCAAGTAATCATCACAAACAGGAGTTTCATTTATTCTGTCTCACCTAGCAAAGAGCTGGAGGAGATGAATGAAACCTGCCTGAAGGTGACACATTGGAAAACAACAGACCTGGTGACAAAAATGGTGTTTTTCTTCTTTCAGAAAAGTAGTTCTGGCTGTCCTAAGCAATACTGTATGGTGATAATACATGCACAAGATGGAGAAAGCAGGTGGTCTTTATAACCTGTATTCAATTAATAATGTGGCATGAACTTGGTGCGTACCATCTCTTGTGGGAAGCATTGCTTTCAAAACAAACCTGGTGTTTTGATTGGTAGCCCCCTTTGGCTTTCTTCTTTAATTGTGATATACTTCAACGTATCTATCTATCTATCTATCTATCTATCTATCTATCTATCTATCTATCTATGAAAACTATAAATCCATTCTACTGCAACATAAGTAGGCATAGTTCACTTAGAAAATTGTTTGCACAATCCCATCTCTAATTGTTAGGGTTCATTTGAGCACCAGCTTGCTCTCCTATGAATTTCAATGGGGCTCCAAAGAAGCTGCCTGCAGAGGAATACCCACAGAATTTACCCCCTGCTATTTGTTGGGAGGGGAGGAAAGAGAACACCCCCCCCCTTTCTGGCTGTATGTTTGATTAGGGCTTAAAACAAACACACACATACACACACACCCCAAAACCCACCCCAAATTAAACATAAGCCCCCCCCAAACTACTTTGGGACCAGATCCAGGGTTAGGCAGGTGGTCCCAATTTTAGCCCAATGTGGGTCTCCTTGATTCAGAACCCATGGATTGAGGTCATGAGGTGGCTAGGAGGCTGTACCCAGTCCCAATAAGTATTAGCAGTGGGGTAGCGTGGGGGGTGCAGGGGGGCCGGCCGCACCGGGCGCAACATCTGGGGGTTAGGGTTAGGGGGCGCAAATCCACTGGTTAGGGGGTGCAAATCCACGGGTTAGGGGGGCGCAAATTACTTGCCTTGCCCCGGGTGCTGACAACCCACGCTACGCCACTGAGTATTAGTTACTTTGGTCCAGAGTAGACAGTGCATAAGACATGGGAAAATCAATTAATGATATTGAGTGATATCCAACATTAGTCATACTCAAACTAAGCCCACTGAAATCAGTGGGCTTAAGTCCACTGATTTCAATTGGTCTATTTTATGACTAATGTTGGCTATCACCCATTTATGATCTGAATTTGCACACAAAAAACCAAAAACCCATCTAATGAATAGGATGCTAAGTGATGACTCCAGAAATAGGCCTAAAAAGCAAACACTAGGTGAAAATTATTTGAAAAGAAGTCCATTAATATGCAAGAAACGTGTCGTTGTAATGTTGCTATTGCTGCTACTAGTAATAAATAAAAAGCTATAACTACCTAAAGGGAGCACTGTGGTATTCAACAGATGCATGAGAACTCAAATAACACAGTGGACTCAAATAACACAGAATGGGCGACTAACACTTTCCATCCTTATTCCAGTGAAAGTATTCTTAATGGCATGATCAAACTAGTATGGGATGCAGAGGTGTCAAATTTTGTTTTGAAAAAATCAACACAAGGAACATGCCTACTGTAGATGAGCTTCACTGAAATTTCTTTGCTGGAGTAATAAGTAATAGTAAAAGGAAAACAATTTGGCAAAAGCAAAAAAGAAGACTTGGAAAGAGGCAAGGCAGTAAAGAAACAAGCAGCCACTATTGGTCCTCTTCATTTGTGGCTATTAGTTTTCAGAATAAGAGTTGGGAAAGGGTGACTAGAAGACTCTGAAAAACAATGTGCGCCCTTGGGTACCCAAGGTAATGTATAAACACTAAACTTATACAACCTCTTGGTTATTGGGTGAATAGAAGTTAAGCAGTAGTCTTCTGCTTGTCTAGACTACAGCACCAAACCAGGAACCAGCTTCAGCCAGTGTTCAGTTCTTAGTAACTGTTAACACTGCTAAATTTGCACATGGCCACTATGAACGGTGGCCTGACAGCTTAAATATAGCAGCTTGACCATGATTATTAGTGCAGTGCTTGATATATATAAAATGTATTAGATGATAGATATTTGACACACGTTTAAAGAGCTCCTGATGAAGCAGATGCTTTATTTATTCCTATTTATACAAAATGTGTATCCCAAAAAGGAGTTGCTCAAAGCAGCTTACAATATATATAAAAAGCATAAAATCACAATACTGTAATCTCAAAAACACAATAGACTAAAAACAGCATCAAAGAGCCAAAACAATCAATCAATAAAGTAAGTTAAGCAGGAACAGAATCAAAAACTTGTTTAAAGAACAATGTCTTCTGTTGCTCCAGGACATAGAGAGAAAAGATACCCTAGCTCCACATAACCAGTGTTTTGGACATAGGCGCCGACTCCATGGGGCCTGAGGGGGCCCAAGCCCCCTCAAAAATTCGTTTGGGGGGGCTCAGCCCCCCCAATAATCTCGGGCGGCGGTGGGCGCGTCCGCGGCTTTTATAGGGCGCCCGGCGCGCACCAGCTCGATAACGGGCACCGGTGCGGCGGGGGGCGCCGGGCCGGGGGAGGGGGGCGGCCGGCCTGTCTCCTTGGCAACCCCATTGAGCAGCGCCGGCTCCCCCGGGAGGGCCATCCCCCCGCGCCGCCGATCGCCAACACCGCCGACGCTGTGGCTGCCCGAGCCCGAGCCTGAGCCCGAGCCCTACCCGAAGCCCGAGCCCGAGCCCGAGCCTGAGCCCGAGCCCAAGCCCGTCAGTCAGTCAGTCAGGAAGGAAGGAGAAATGGGGAGGGAGACGAGGGAGGAAAATTGCGCGCAGGGTGAAGAAAGGAGAAGGGCGAACGAGACGAGCTTCCAACCCAAAAAAGGGCTGGAAGACTGGGAGGATGCAGGATCGGGAAAGAAAGCGACGCCTTCCCCGCCCGCGACGTCGCCCGCTTGTCATTGGCAGCGCAGCGGGCGCCCAGAGGGGCTGGGCACCGGCGCAGGGCCGCTCCACAGCCGCGGAGGACAGCTGCGCGGCTAGCAAGGTGCACCGCGTAGAGCGCGGCCCTTGTGTGGCCCGGTGGCCAGGCAAGCTCGGGCGGGGACCCCCATGCGAATCTAAGACGGGAGAAGAGGGCAGAGCAAAGGGGGTCCCTTCCCCAACCTCCGGCTCCGAGACTTCCCTGCGCCCCAGAAAAGCGAAAGGACTTTCTCTTCTTCTTTTTTTATAAATATTTTATTAAGTTTTCAAATACAAAGTTAGAAACATACACTGAAGAAAAAAGTAAAAGAACAAGAAAAAGAAAAAAAGAAAAAGAAAAAAAGAAAAAGAAGAAAAGAAAACCAACCATTCAACACATTTTTTATATAACTAACTGGACTTCCTCGCATCTCCCTTACCCTGCATTCTTTATAATAAAGATATCAGCAAATTATTACCTTGTTTCGTACCTTATTTTGTACTTTTCAAATACTATACCTCTAAATTTAACATACTTTTCATCAGTTACTTATATCTTAAATTAAACATAGTATTACCTTAGATTTTGACCTTTTCTTACTTAAAATATAATTTCCTGTTTCCCAAATCTAATTGCTGAAGCTATAGTTTCCGAATCGTGTAAATTTTTAACATTCATACAACTTATATTGTTTTTGTAAATAGTCCTTAAATTTTTTCCAGTCCTCTTCCGTTGTTTCTTCTCCCAAATCTCAGATTCTGCCAGTCATTTCAGCCAGTTCCATGTAGTCCATCAATTGCGTCTGCCACTCTTCCAGTGTGGGCAAATCTTGTGTCTTCCAATATTTTGCGATAAGTATTCTTGCTGCTGTAGTTGCATACATAAAGAAAGTTCTATCCTTCTTTAACACTTTCTGGCCAACAATGCCCAAGAGGAAGGCCTCTGGTTTCTTGGGAAAGGTATACTTCAATACCTTTTTTAACTCATTATAGATCATTTCCCAGAAGGCCTTCACTTTTGGACAAGTCCACCAGAGGTGAAAGAATGTCCCTTCAGCCTCCTTACATTTCCAACATTTATTATCAGACAGGTGATATATTTTTGCAAGCTTGACTGGGGTCATGTACCACCTATAAATCATTTTCATAATATTTTCCTTCAAGGCATTACATGCCGTGAATTTCATTCCGGTGGTCCATAACCTTTCCCAGTCCTCAAACATGATGTTATACCCAATATCCTGAGCCCATTTTATCATGGCTGATTTGACTGTCTCATCCTGAGTGATTTTCTCTTCAACCTGCCCTCCATCCTCTTGCAGAAAACTCTTTGCCTGCCCTGCCCGTATCTCGTTTTTGCTTTTTAATTCCACACACGCACCCTTCGGACTTCGTGGCAATCGGGCGCACGGGTGCGTTTCCTAAGAGAGGACCCCCGCCTCCTCCCCACCTGCTCCCTCGCCAGCCAGCCAGCCGCGCGCCCTAGCCGGAGAGCCCCGGCCGTCCCCGTCGCGCAATCGGCTGGATCTCCCTTCAGCAGGCCGTGCTCACAACTCGGCCCAGGGACCCCCAGCAGCGGATCTCCGGCTCAGCTGAAGAATCCGGCAACAAGCCCCCTCCTCCCCAATCGCTCCGCCGAAATACGCTCCAAAACCCCCCCCCCCGATAGGCCGCCGGCCGCCAAGTCTAGTGGCGCCCTGAGCGAGGGTCTCTCCCCAACACCGCCACCTCGAACTGCGTTCTCCCGGCTACCCGAGCGAACCAGCGGCAGGACCCCGGTATGGGCCCCCCCAATATTTTTTATAAGTCGGCGCCCCTGGTTTTGGAGTACCTTGTAAGAACCTTTTCACCAGAATACAACTGAAAGAAGATATTGGCATACTGATGAAAACCCATCCCCAGATAGTCTCTCCCACTGGTTTCATGAAGATTCTGAAATGCAAAGGGGATGAAACTGAACCCTGTGGAACCTCAGTCAACGGGTTGAACACAAGTCCTCAAAGCACTATCCTCCGAGACCTACAGACAAGAGAGGACTTGTGTCACTGCAAAATGGTCTCCCATCCCAGCAAGGCAACCCATGGTTGATTGTATAGAAAGTTCTTTTCATATTCATGCATCCATACATCAACAGGTCATCATTTTAAAATCTCCAGGTGTTTCCAGTGAGATCAAGCAAAGGTATCACATCAAACTGCACCTTGCAGTCAAATAAGAATAATAAAAAATGTTCCTACTCAAACATTTCCCCACATTTTATGGGCAGACTGATGTTCTCATTGCAGGACAGTAATATATGATTGGATTAGCCTTACTTTGAATGCTTTCAGTTGCTTCATGCCATTCTTTAAAATGTCTGTAATCTGTATTTTAGTATATTTTATCTGATTTTGGTATGCTTCATCAGATTAATCAGCTCTTAATCAGTTTTGTAGTGGCCAGACAACTGTTGAGAAAGTAAAAAAACCTCAGCTTTACCTCTACTTCTCCTCTCCAAATCACAGTGTGCTTCTGCTGCTTTTTAACTGTGTGGCAGCCACCTGGTTTAACAGACCTGCATTTGTCATCAAACCAGTAGCACTTGATGGGACTTTGCACGTGGGGCTGCATTGTCCTCCTGGTTGCCCAATGATTTGCATCACTGCTGGTTGCTAGGGCCGTGGAGGGTGGGGGCAAGGCAGCTGGGAGCTCAGCATGGTGCAGGCCCAGTGATGCATGGCAGGGGGAAGTCAAGAGCTCAACCAACACAGTCCCCACCTGTGCAGCCCCACCAACCACTGCTGCATCAAGTCTAGTTTGGCCTCAGTGGCAATGGAAATTTAACTAGTGCCAAAGAATGCAAAGATAAAACCTAATTTATGAGTGGAAGTATTAGTTTCAGTTACCATTACCAGCCAGCTAAAACTCTGATGAGACCTTCAGTCTCAATTGAGCAAATCTCTCCCTAAAGGAGCACTTCTTTAATCTACCCCACACAAGATTGAGGGGAACCTTCCAGACCACAATGGACCACAAATGAGGTCTCGAGTTTAAAATTACAAAATCTACTCTATAAATTTACCCCTGTCTCTTTATCTCAAATCTAGTGCAAATCTTTCATTTACAATTGTTATAAAGAGACCGATTTTAGAATATCTAAAATTGTAATAATTAAAAAAAACTTGTTCTGATGGCCAAAATTTGTTAATCACCAGTTTGTTTCCACAATCTTTTGCAATAATTATCTTCATTTAATAACTTTGTTACCCCTTCCAATTTATCTACAAAATGAAATACACTAGCACTCAGTTTGAAGTATTTGTTAGCAAACTTCACTAATTTCCAAGAATTTCAGGAGATACTGAGTTGTTGATAGTAATTATAATTTAATGCAGCAGGGGGAGGAATTGCATAATTCTCATGTGTTGTAGAGAAAATATCTTAAAATAATACAATATCAGAGGTTAATTCATTTATTTTTATAATTAGCTATGAATCTAATAACACAGACATGGATCCCTTTGACTATGACTCATGAGATGATCACATGCCACAATCATGATGTTATTGCAAAGAAGACAAATCCAATAGCCAATATATGTTTCAATATACAAAATCTTGGTACATTCCAGGGAATACCACTTGGGGGATACAGTAGTACCTTGGTTTAGGAACTTAATCCGTTCTGGAAGTCCGTTCTTAAACCAAAGCGCTCTTAAACCAAGGCATGCTTTCCCATAGCAGCGGGGGACTCAATTTACAAATGGAACACACTCAACAGGAAGTAGAACATGTTCTGCTTCCAAGGCAAAGTTCACAAACCAAAATACCTACTTCCAGGTTTGCAGCATTCTTAATCCAAGTTGTTCATAAACTAAGCTGTTCTTAACCCAAGGGACCACTGTATATGATTCTGCTACTAATAATGTGCCTTTGATATTACAGAATTTCCAGTGAGCAGCTTTTGCAAAGTTGTTGGAGCGCTAGCCTACTCAAGGGTCAGACATCTGCGTTTGGATGCAAATAATCTCACAAGATCTGATCTTCCTCAAGAAATGTACAGCTGTCTCCGAATGGCTGCTGATATCACCGTGGAGTGATTTGTGCATTACTTCATTCAGTGGCCATCTCCATTTTCGTAATTTACCACACTTTAAAGCTAGAATGCCGTATTGCAGAATGTCAATTGTGTTTGTTAACAAGCAGCATGGCCACCTTTAAAAATAATGCTTCTGTTCTAGAAAATCTGTGAGGTCAAAGTTTTGTAAAGCTAGGAAGTCCCCATAGATTGTGGACAAAATTGTTTTCATGTTTCTTTTCTAGACAAGTACAGCCTGAGTTTGAAAAGGATATTTTTAAAAAGCACTGTACATGCATGATAAACACACACCACTCCTTGTGTGCAGTCCTACTCAGGTGTGCAGTCCTAACTCAGGTTTGCAGAAGTCAGGCATATTCTGATCTAGATAGAGTATTTAGTACTTTAGGGCTGGACCAATATATGTACATTATTTTCCTATATTCAAATCAAAGGTTCTCATCCACTTTTATTCCTTTGATTTGCTTTCTTGTTGTGATTATATTACACAGGAAAGCAATAAATCATTATAGCTATATAAATTGATAACACATACAAAAACATATTTTAAAACCCCAGTTAACTATGATTTATGCAAAGAATTGAAAAAAGCAACATTTTCCAGGTTTTTATTTTGTTAGCACATTTTATATTTAATCAGTAAAAAATGTTTTGGTGTGGTTTGTTTAAATCTTTAAAATGGAATTGTTACTTTACAGTCAAACATGTACACCATTATTGTTATTCAGTTATTTGCATGCTACATTTAACATGATTGTAGAAATAAAACATAGCAAATAAAAATACTGAGTGCAAATTATTGTCAATGTATGTTTACATTTTTAGAAAACAGTAAGTGCAGATGAAAACAAACCAAAAAATACACTATATTTTGCTGAATTATTGTAAGACTACAACTCCATCAAATAAATTGTTTTATGTATTTCATAGTTTTAAAAGTTCTTTTTTAAAAACAAAACATAACAAAACTTATCTACCATGTGCCTTGTATCTAATTCCAATGAGCTGAATTATGGATAAGAGGATACTCTCATAATAACCTTCATAGAACTCCCAGGAAATCAGTGGGACATAAAGGTAAAAGGTAAAGGTACCCCTGACCAACAGGTCCAGTCGTGACCGACTCTGGGGTTGCGTGCTCATCTCGCTCAAGAGACCGGGAGCCGGCGCTTGTCCGGAGACAGCTTCAGGGTCACGTGGCCAGCGTGACTAAGCCGCAGCTGGCGAGCCAGCACCAGCGCAGCACAGGAAACGCTGTTTACCTTCCCGCTGGAGAGCGGTCCCTATTTATCTACTTGCACTTTGGGGTGCTTTTGAACTGCTAGGTTGGCAGGAGCTGGGACCGAACAGCAGGAGCTCACCCCGTCGCGGGGATTCGAACCGCCGACCTTTCGATCAGCAAGTCCTAGGCACTGTGGTTTAACCCACAGCACCACCCGCATCCCTCAGAGGGACATAAGCATATTCAAATGTGTGCAGGGTTGCAGTCAATACTTTCAAATGTAGCTACACAAGTTCTGCATAGAGGATTTAGACTAGCCACACTGTATGGCAGAAACCTATTTTATTGCAGCACTAGAAGCAGGAAATTCTGAATCAACTCCAATGACAAATTCATTTTATTATACAAGTTTTACTGGACTGGAGACCAGAAACAATGGCAGAAACGATAAGAAGGTCCCAGATGCAGAGACTGCCCTAGCATTCCAATAGCTTCCTTGACTGAAGTGGTGGAAGTGGTCTCAAGTGTGATGTTAGATAGCCTAAGGTTTTATCTCACAGCAACAACCTTGACCTGTGCAGGTGGACTATTAAGATGTTCTACCCCTGGAGACTTACGGAATCTGATGGATTCTTGAATGTTCTGAGAGTTTCCAGTAGCTAGAATCTTTCTTGTAACTTGAACCCATTGGTTTGAGTCCTGGCCTCCAGACCAAGAGAAAACAAGCTTGCTCCATCTTGCATGTGACAGCCTTTTAAGTATTTGAAGATGTCTATTATATCTCTTCTCAGTCTCCTCATCTCCAGGCTAAACATACCCAACTCCCTCAAGCATTTCTCATAACGCTTGGTTTCCAGACCCGTGATCATCTTGGTCACCCTCATTTTGTTAGTATGGGCCCAGTTCTCCACTTTGTTAAGATCATACTGAATCCTGATTATAACAATTCTTCTGTGACATTAACTACCCCTCCCAGTTTGGTATCATCTGCAAAACTGATGAGTATCCCCTCAATTCCTTCATCCAAGTCAATTATAAAGATGTTGAAAAACAACAGGCCCAGATACTTTGAAACCTCTAATGTCACATCAGACTTACCCGTTACTTGGGTCTCCCCCCCCCCTTTTTGAAGATGGGGACATTTGCCCTCCTCCAGTCTGCAGGGACATTACTTGTTCTCCAAGAATTCTCAAAGATTACATCCACAAGGTCCTTTGGTACCCTTGGGTGCAGCCCATCAGGCCCTGGAAATTTGAATTCGTGTAAAGTAGCTAGGTGTTCCCTTACCACCTCTTCGCCTATCTTGGGCTGCATCTCCCTCCTTCCTCATGCTCACCCATAAAACGTTAGCATAAGAATACAGTGGTACCTCAGGTTACATACACTTCAGGTTACATACTCCGCTAACCCAGAAATAGTGCTTCAGGTAAAGAACTTTGCTTCAGGTTGAGAACAGAAATTGTGCTCCGGTGGCACGGCAGCAGCAGGAGGCCCCATTAGCTAAAGTGGTGCTTCAGGTTAAGAACAGTTTCAGGTTAAGTACGGACCTCCGGAACGAATTAAGTACTTAACCCGAGGTACCACTGTACAGTAGGTCAAGCAGTAAAATATAATACAAACTCATATTTCTTAATAGTAGGAATCCCATTGAGTGTAATGTTGCAGGAGTATACTCATATCCCAGTGCTCTGGGGTACAGCAATATGTTGCATTGGGGAAGAAAGAGGTGCCACAGTTTCTGAAGGTGAAGACCCTGAGAAGGACCATCAATAGCACCTCAATGTACAGGCAGATTTGCCTGGTGAAAGATGGTCCTTCAAGTACTCAGGGAGCATAGTATCCAAAGGAGACATAGAGCTGAGACCAAATATATAAATGTGTGGTACTGAGTGCAGCTTTCCTGCCCTTGATGCTTCTAACATCAGAGCAGGGTTAGGGAACCTGTGGCCCTTCACATGTTGTTGGACTCCAACTCCCATGCAACTCCAACGCCCCAGGAAACATGGCCAGTGGTCACGGGTGGTGGGAGCTGAAGTCTAGTAACCAATGGAGGGGCACAGTTTTCTTACCCCTGGTTATCCAGTGCTCACTGAAATTTCTGTGTGCCAAACAGAGACATCAATTTCACAAAATTATATATTAAGCATTCTTTCGATGCGATTCCTGCATTGTATGGGTTTTGGTTTTGGTCCCTTCCAACTTTACGATTCTATGATTCAGACAACCATATATTCTACTATTTGTCTAGATTGCCAATTGACATAGGTATTTCTGCTAAATGAATAGAAATTACAGAGACACTTGCAGACATTTGGTTATCTACTTTATAATTTAATCAGGATCAATGAACAATGCACCCAGGTCCTTGTGCAAATTATGAAACAGATTTATGTCAAGATTGATATACCAGACTGGTTAAATTATACAGCCAAAAGAAACATAATTCTTAAGCACTTGCATAGAATCACAAAAACATTATGGAATCACTATGGTAAAGAAACAGCAAGAATATGTTTAAAATGACCATTATAGATCATGCTAAATAAAGCTGGAAATGTATTAACAGCAGCCAAGTTAACATGTTCTTTTTGTGTACAATAATGAATGACTATAGCAGATTGTCAAAATTACTGGTGTTATACACAGACTCATTATGAAACATCAATTAGAAACCGAACTCGGCTGCCACAGAGCTGACTGCTGCAGCCTCCAGTTAGTACAGAGCAGAGTGCTCCTTCCTGGAGCAGGTGCAACAAACAAGGCAACTCAGAATTATAAAATACCAGACTGGTGTCACTAGTGATGTTTCAAATATGAAACAAAATCCAACAGACACATCATATGAGGAAAATGTGTGTGTGTGTGTGTGATGTCACAGGTTATTAGATGCAGGATATTTGTTGATAGGTACAGCTTCCAATCCAAGACTGCAATACCTCAGGGACGGCCTCTTCCCATATAAACCGACCTGGACCCTGCATTCATCATCTGAGACCCTTGTTCATGAGCCTCATCCATGAGAGGTCCGGGGGGAGGCAACATGAGAGTGGGCCTTTTCTGCAGTGGCTCCATTTGTGGAATGCTCTCCTCAGAGAGACTTGCCTGGCACCTTCATTACATTTCTTTAAGTGCCAGGCAAAAATGTTTCTCTATAAACAGGCCTTTGGCTGATTAACATTCTATGACCTTTTAAATTGGGGTGGTGGTGAAAGGGGGGGATTATTGGTTTGTTTTTGTTTATGTATTTTATGTTCTCATTTTGTACTTTTATGCTGTGAACTGTCCTGTAATTTTAGGATGAAGGGTGATAAAAAAATTAAGTTCAGCCATAAATCCAATCCAACTAAGTGATTGCTGGCAAGTCTCTGAAGCTCAAACACCAGAAAAAAGGTAGGATGCAAATTCCACTAATAACAATATTATTGCAGACCCATGCACAGCGAACCCTCCCCAGGGATCAAGGCATTAAGGAAAGTGAACAAACTGGACAAGAAAACACTCTGGTATTGTAAAACTGGTCACAATTTTATCAATTCCAGATGGAGGTGGGATTTGACTTAAGCATTGGGTGTATATCCCTCTCAGCCTCCTGGTGTAGGGCTGAGGCATGACAGGGTCGAGCCTAGGATTAATGGGCTATCCACAAGAGGCAGACCTACACAGATGGCCCTCCCAGGCTGCTGAAGGCAGCTCTATGGACCATCAGCCAAATGCCTTGGCTTTTGGATAGACTTCCATCTAGACCAGGCCTAGGCAAACTCGGCTCTCCAGGTGTTTTGGGACTACAATTCCCATCATCCCTGACCACTGGTCCTGTTAGCTAGGGATCATGGAAGTTGTCGTCCCAAAACATCTGGAGGGCTGAGTTTGCCTAGGCCTGATCTAGACCTCTCTAACACGCCTTTTTTGAGGTTGGGGTGACACACCACTTCACCCCCCACCTGCTGTTAGACTAGAATTCCCTCTGCCAAAGTTGTGACTATTGCTATCAGGAAGGCCAAACCTGCAAAGGGAGCCAATCTGTTTGAAGACAAATTCCTTCTGGGCTCCAAATACAGCAGGATGGGGGCTGCTTGAGCCTGGTGGGGCAGTGCCTCATTCACCCTAATGGACCTGCCTTCAAAGATGCCTCTTTGTCACTTGTATGTTGCATCCAGAAGTGTACTCCCTCTGAATCATTTAGCAGTTGTGGCTAAATGTGTGGAACTTCTGTTGGCAGACTTCTGGTAGAAGAGGTAGGAAGAGCTTAAGGATGGTGGACACAAATAAGTTATGGTGCTTTAACTGCTTCAATGGGATCTGGAGGAGGAGGAGGAGAAACAGAGGGTGAAGAAAGAGCTGTGCATGAAGGGAGAGCCTTTCTTCATCCTTAGGACCCCCTGGGAAACTCAATAAATCTTCTGTACCTGGAACAGAGTGTGGAGAATGCAGCTGAGTGGGACACAGCTGTTGGCAGCCTCAGGAAGTACCATCTACCTTAGGCCTGCCCATAAAAAACAAGTAGAGTGAGATACTAGGGTGATATTTGCTGTTTCCATGAACTCCTTGTTGTGAGACTTTTGTGGATGTACATTTTATAGGTAATTGTATTTTTGTAATATTTTGTTTAAGCTGTCTGTTGTTGCTTCGGGTTTTTGTACCCTGCTTAGAGATATTTTTAATAATTAAGTGATGATGATGATGATGATGATGTAGAATCCACACTTTTAATACCCGCTGCCTCTGTTTCTAGTGTATGATGGATACATTTTTTTAGAACTCTCAAGTCCCAGACTCTGTAAAAGAGCCTTGTGGCTTCATTTTCCTCTAAATAATCCATCTGCTAGATACAAGTACTAGACAAACCCATAAAAGCACAAATTCAAACCAGATTTGGTATTTCATTTAGAATAACAATGAATAATTTTTTCCCCAGAAAGCTGGTCAATATCACAGCCAAATTGATAAAACAATAGCTAAAGTTTCTATACAACTGTGTTTCTAATTTATTTTTCATTCCTGCCTGTTGATGTTACCCTTCAAATTGGTAGTAGAGGAGTTGTAGCTCAATGGTAGAGCACATGTTTGGCATGCAAAGGTCCCTGGTTGAATCCTGGCATCTCTAGGTTGTAGGTTTTTTAAGCAAATCTCAAATAGGATGGCAGGAAAATCACCTACTGAGTGAGACCTAATTCAGTGTAAGGAAAAGTTACTTAAGCTACTTTTTCTCTAGCAAAGCAGATGTACTAAAAATAAAATACTATGCTTAATGGTGTTTAATGTGATACTAATGGCAAAAGAGGCACTAAAATGTCTTATTTTTTGTAAGTCATGGTTCTCAAAACAGTTCCGGGAGCCACAAACACCCTGTGCACTGCTGCTGCCAGTCACAAAGAGCAAAGAAGAGTATTTTATCATGGTCGTTTACATCCTTCCAAAAGCACTGTGACAGGAAGCGAAAAAAATAGCCCTGGTAAAGTCATTCCCTGGTTGGAAAATAAAGCTGTCTGTCACAGAATTACACCCCACCCACTCTACCTCGCATTTTCACTTTATGGATAACACCGAGTCAAATGTGGGAGCTACATCAAAGTATCAACCTGAGGAAGGACCCTAAAAATGAAAACCTTTCCAAATCTCCAAAGCAGTTCCAGCTGCTTTGGTTCAGACCACTTCAGATTAAACTTGTTTGGATGTGCTCCAAATACATCTGAAGTGGGAGCATTCACCTCCAATTCTTTCCTTGACCGAGTTCTTTTGTAGAAGTTTGGGCATATTGATTGGTTGTCCTTGGAACATTCTGCTCTGCTGCTTCCTTCTAATAAATGCTTTTATTTAGTTTTTCTAATCTAACAACACAAAAAAATGTGCATGTCGCAGTCAGTTTCTGATACATATGTTACTAAGGCATCCCATATTTCTACAGAAAAAGGTTTTTTTCCCCCTTACATGATGACCCTAATCTAGATTGGCTGAGGTAGGCAGAGACCTCCAGGTATCCAGCCTGGGGAGGATGAAGCCAGCTCGAACTACCAGGAGTCGCACTGGGATCCGGGGGGCTGCACATGATCACATAGAAGGCACTCCCATTTGATGTGGGGAGCGGTCATTTGTTAACAATAGTCTGCTTATTAGAAATGTTTATATAGCACTAAATGAATGTATATTTGTCCGGAATGTGTAGCTATCACAATACATAACATCTTAGGTGTCTGTACATATTCTGCAAACTTCCATAGTTTTTTCCATTGTGACTTCACACTTAGACTGCAACGCTGCATCCTCCCTCAAGAATATGCCCAGAGGCTCAAACTAGAGTGTTCCTTATTAATAAAGATGAGGGTATGTAAAATAGACAATTGACAAACCTGTGTTAAATGAACCAATAGAGGTCAAACCAGACATAACATTAAAAGTGTATTTGCATTTATGTGCAAATTTTAAAAACGCAAACAGAACCCATTGTTGAGAGGATGCATCACAGCATGTGTGAAGTGAGAATTTAACTGTTTCCTCCCCTGCTGCAGCTATGAGAAAGATCACTATTCCGAAACCGTATTTCTATTAGGAGGAAAGTCCCTTTAAGCACTTATGGGGAATTTCATGCCACCGCAATAAAAGCTTCAGAGTAGCTATTTTATTCAAGACCAAAACAAGAAAGGGTTAAAAAAATCCCTCCATACATGCTACAATTTTGACAGTGATCACACACTACCACCTAGCAGCTATTTGCATTTAAAATGAAGAAGTAGTGCATGTTAAATTCAAATATGCATTTTAGGAAGTGGTTGCAGGTCAGTGGAAAAGATCATGGCTTTGCATGTAGAAAGCCCCCGGTTCAATTTGTGGCATCTCCACATAGGGCTGGGGAAGATTCTTGTCTTAAACTCTCTTTACCCCTGCCAATCAGTGTAGGCAATACTGAGATAGATGGGCCAACAGATATATGGCACTTCCTGTGTTCCTAATGTCACATTTATTCTGGCTCTTACTCTGCATCCTTGCAAAAGCTTGCACAATTCCTTGGTGCAAATATGAATGCTTCTCTATACAGTGCATGCAAGGCACCATATTATGATCACATTTTGGGTTTGATTTTTTTAAAAAGTTCAACATTAGTCAACAGTATGATGCAGCAGCAAAAAAACCACACCCCCTAATACTATTCTAATGCATAAAGTATAGTGTCCAGATCAAGGGAAATAATAGCACCACTCTACTCTGCTTTGGTCAGGCCACACCTGAAGTACTGTGTCCAGTTCTGGGAGCCACAATTTAAGAAGGATATTGACAAGCTGGAACCTGTGCAGAGGAGGGTGAGCAAGATGATCAAGGTTCCGGAGACCCTAAGTAAAGGTTGGATGGCATTCTGTCATGGGTGCTTTAGTCTAGATTTCTGCATTGCAGGGGGTTGGAGTAGAGGACCCTTAGGATCCCCTTTCAACTCTACAATTCTATGATTCTCTGATTAAATTGAATACGAGAAAGATTACTGAATACAAGACAGATTAGGCATAGTTTAACCCCACTAGAATCCATGGAACTTGTCCGTTTAAAGATGCACAAACATTCTACAAGTTCTAATGGGAACAATCAAGTCCCAACACCCTCACCTGGGAAATTAAATCACACAGTAGGTACAGAATTCAAGTAAGCATGTTCCTGATTGTAGAATTAAGCACACTTTCCATGGATCACATTGAAAGTGTTTCTATGACACCTGTCATTGGCTTTCTTCCTTTATCACTACTATTTTGAGGAATGAAGAACTCAATGCTATAAAACATTGTAATTATATGTTTTATTAAACCAAAACGCCACAGAGTTAGAACTAAAACTGTTTTGCATTACAGGAGCACTTAGATACCAATGGAGGGATTGACCCAACATGCCCCAGCACTAAAAACCCTAAGCAAGAATGTTTCCTCCCCAGGGCCCTCCCCGCCCCACTATCAAAATTGGGTTGGGGGTGCGTGGGATTAAGAGAACCCCCAGAATAACATGCAGTGGGTAGAGAAGGGTAGCAAGCTGCTAGGCGTGTACAGGCAGAACACTTGTACTAGCCCAACACTGAATTCCACCCCAAGTCCTACTAATTAAGCAGAAACACATTTTGCTGTCAATATTTCAATCACAGTTTCTTTAAAAAAATTGTTTTGCAAATGACAAGTAGTCAGGTTGTTAGATTGGTAATGTTTTTGTCTTAAAATCTGCCTGTGGTTATTGACCAACAGTAGAGAGAAACATGCACCCTTGCAAGTGGCAGGTAGAGGTTGGGTGAGTACCATGCTAGTGCTATTGATATTTGTGCCTTGTGCCCCAACAGAACACTACAGGCAAGTTGTTGCACATCAGACTACCTCCTACCCCACTTTAGTAGTTGCATCAGCCAATTTCAAAGCAAACAGATTCTTCAAATCTGGAGACCACTTTATGTTTTGTTTTATTATTATTTTTAGTATCATGTGGGATACATATGCTTCTCACTGCAAAACTCTTTATGCTTAAAACTAATTAGCATAAAAATTAGATCAGGTGGCAGAAAGTCAGTTCCATTTCTGGAAAGTTATTCAAAAATAACATATGCAGAATAAGCATCAAATTATATCAAACTATTCTAAGAGTATCAAAGAATTTCTTAGCAAATAATCTTACTTACTTTTCCTAATCAAGAATCATATCTTTAAAAACATTCCTGCATCTGTTTTTGATCATAATCAAATAAAAGGTTTCCGCAGGAACAGATGGCACAGTTTTAATGCTTTGTTCCCTAATTAAGATGAAAATGATTTATTAACATTTTATTATATATGTAGTAATGATTCCTTTTGCCCAGTCTATTCACTCTTTTAAAACTTGAGTTTAACATCTCTGAGAATGACCTTAAGGGCTGCAACTGTTTGATGTGAAAGCCAGGATTTCCTGTACTTTAGCATGAAGGTGCTGAGGTGCATAGCTATTTTAAGGGTTAACAATTGTAGTCATTGATGCGTATATATTAGGCTGTATTCATAAAACACTGCGTGTTGCCTGAGTCAACCTCTTACAGTCTAACCGCAGTGACCAATAGGAAGAACAGAAGAGAATCCAAGAAAGCTGAGGTAAGCTAGATTCTCAAGCATTGTCAAATTAGAAACAACAGAATGTTAGGTGTCTTGGGTAATGTGTCTGGGGATTACTGCTGCATATTTAGGGTTTTATGCTACAAATTTACAAGAGCTCAGACTACAAATAATGTTAAAAGGAAACAAAGACTTTTGTACTTAAATGATTTCCAACAGCCACCAGAAATCATCACCTAACCTGTACAAGGTAAAATATTTCAGTTACTCATTATAACAATGTTGGTATATATTTCTTGTAAAAGAAAGATGTCAGAGACATTGTGCTAAATCCAGTATGACTTTCTCTGGAAATAATTTAGTTTCTCTCACTTGCTCTTCTTTCTATTTTATTACTTCAGGCAGTATTCTGCTATTTTGTGGACAGCAGTTTCAAAGCCTGTTAGCTCTTTTCAGCTGTTGGACTTTAGAGAAGCAGCCTTTAAAAAACAACAACCAAAACCCATGTAAGGCATTGGTTTTCCCTTTGATTCAGTGATGCTTATGACTTATGATTTTTCTTTAATACTCCCCCCCCAAAAAAAAACCTCCTCCAAAACCCCCCCCAACCTTTCTGCACCAGTGTATCCAGCTTATTTTCTTTCTTTCTTTTGAAATGTTATATATACTTACTTTTAGAAAACCAAGACAGACATAAAAATTTGGGATGCATTGTTGCTGTATAATTACTACTGCATTGTAGTAACTTGGCTTGCATGTTAGGTTTTTTTAATGTATAGCTATGGAAAATGTTAGTTTTAATGTGAACAATTTAAAAAAAGAACTCGACAAAGAAATCTGAATATGTGGCCAAGCAATAAAAGTGAAGTTCTAGGGAGAATTTGTTTCCTAAGTAATTTACATTTTAAAGAGGAAAGCCAATAATTTGGGGCACAGGGGAACGACTGAAGAAGAGGAGTAGATTTTCAAACACAGCTCTCTAGACTTCTAGGGAACATACCCAGCAAGCAGCTGTTAAAATATTCTTTGATCTTTTTCTTGTGTGTGATGAGAACCAGGCCTAGAAAATCAGATCCATATGCCTTCTCATCTAGGAGTACAAAAGAAGATGTGAGTTTCTTCATGGAGGACCAAACTAGGACTGGATAGCAGTCAATAACGGCAATTATGTCAGTTACTGTATGCCACCTCTGTTTTGGGTGATTTTTGCACATGAAATATTCTCCCTAGTTTGGAAAAAGGCAAGTTTTTAAATGTTACTGAAATTCAGTAAGAGAAGCAAGCTCTGTCTTTAGCTTCTTTTAAACATGAACTGAATGTGTGCACACTTACCGTATCTGGAAAAGGAATGAAATCCAGATTGAAACATACTATACTTAGAGTCATAGCTTGTAGTTCCCCCTGAATTTAAGATACGACCCTTCTTTTTTCTCTTGAAAAAAGTTGTGACACCATGCAAGACAGCATTTCACCCTTATAAAGGAATGCACATTGTTGCTTTCAGAAAAAGATACTGTGGAGATGTATACTTTCTTATAACTATTTTCCCCTTTTCTCCAAGGTTAACTATGAATGTACAATTGTATTCCAGACTATTGGTAGTCTTCTTGACCAATACCGTGTGGACTCGTAATATCAGGCCAATGTATGATCAGCCTGATACATATGACTGGTCCTTCTACAGCTTTGAGTGTCCACAAGAATGCTTCTGCCCTCCTAGTTTCCCAAATGCCTTATACTGTGATAGCAAGGAACTTAAAGAAATTCCAGCCATCCCAGCAAGAATCTGGTATCTCTACCTCCAAAACAATCTCATTGAAACAGTTACAGGGAAATCTTTTGTGAATGCCACACAACTAAAATGGATAAATCTGAACAACAACAAAATTACCAGCAATGGAATTGAAAAGGGTGTATTCGGCAACTTGAAAAATCTGCTCTACTTATTTCTTGAGAATAATGAGTTAGAAGAAGTACCTGCTCCATTGCCATTGAGTTTAGAGCAGCTGCGTTTGGCAAGAAACAAAATCACTACAATCCCCGCAGGGGTCTTCAACAATATGGAAAACCTCACTGCGCTAGATCTACATCAAAACAAACTGTTGGACAGTACTCTCTCAAGTGACACCTTCCAAGGACTTAACAGCCTCATGCTACTCAACATCGCTCAAAATTCACTTACAAAAATGCCACCAACCCCTCCAGCTAATGTAATACAGCTGTTTTTGGACAATAACTCCATTGAAGCAATACCAGAAAATTATTTTGATGCAACGCTCAAACTGATTTTCCTTCGACTGAACAACAATAAGTTAACCGATAAAGGTCTACCATCCAAAATATTTAACATTTCATCTCTTCTTGACCTTCAGCTATCTTACAATGAACTCACCAAAATCCCATCTATCAATGTTCACCTCGAGCACCTTTATCTTGACAACAACAGGATCGACAGTAAGTGCATATCAGCAATCTCAGACAGAAGTTTTTCCACAGAAATACCCCTCCCCCACACTCCTCCCGTTTATAGCACAAATGTTGCAGTGCTGTGCACACATGCCCATGCACACACACATGCATTCACAAGTCCAAAAGTGTATAGGTATTAGAAGCAAGAAGAAACCAGACCAGTTTTGGTTTAATGAGAACCTATTGTATTTCAGAAATACAAGTTCTGTACATTTGATCTAAACTGTAAATTCCATTGGCTAGTGACTAAGCCCTATTTTGTCCAACCTCAGTTTTTGAACATAATCCATTCCGGAGGTCCGCTTGACTTCCAAAATGTTTGAAAACCGAGGACCAAAGGTCTGTCAGCAAATTCAATGGGGAAACTTGAGAAATGCGCCTCGGAAGCCATTCGACTTCCAAGGCGTGTTCGAAAATGGAAGCATTCACTTCTGGACTTTTGGCATTCAGCATTCATATTTGTGATCACATATAATGGGATGAGGATCAAGTACAAGGAACATAGGGTCAGCTCCCACAAAACAAATTCTAGCACATGGTTAGAGATCCAAAGTAAAATGTAAATGGATCTTATTAACTGGAGGGGGGGTGGAGCGCACAGAATGCTCTGCTCACCTAAGACAATATTGCAGACTCTGTGGCCCATAGCTTAACTTCATGTGGCTATGGAAGCCCACAGGCAGAGGAGGAGGAGGAGGATTGAGCTGGGGGAACAGCCAAAGGGATGGATTCACACAATAATGATTTATAATTCACAATAGATTGCCGCAGAAGGAATATACATGTTAACAGAAGAATGGTCCCCATCCCTGACCTAAGGTACACAGATATTTTGTGTGCTGGCAGATCCCTTACCATTAAGCAAACCATCCAAGCATGATACCGGGCCAACAAAGATCAACTTAATGCAAACCAGACTGCAATTGCATCACAAGAATAAAACAGAAACAATTAGTGCATACCATAAGCTGCTGAGCCTAACCACAAATCACACATCGAGTCACATTATCACACACATGCATGATAGCACGACAGAATTAGGCATTGCTTCCAAAAACAATTTACCCATTTTACAGATGGGAAACACTAAGAGCTTCTAGTTCAAAGAACAATCACGCTAGAAAATTCAAATCCCAGGCAAATCAAAATTACTAGACACCACTCCTCACAAGGAGTGAAGAAGATACTGCCAAGTTTTAAGAGGGAACATGCAGCCTCATCACCTGGTGACTGCTGAGCAGCAGCCACTTTTAATTTGCTCTGTTACCTTTCTCATCTTCCATGATAAAAAAATAGAAGGAAACTGTGATTCCTCTGGCTTCCCAACAAGTCCTAATCTTACAGGATCATATTTAAAATATTTACTTGGTGAGTTTTTTGTGGGGAGGGAAGACAATGACTCCCAACCACTTTTCTTATGCTCTTGTTTTGTTTTGTTTTTTTGTTTTAGGTATTAATGGAACCCAAATATGTCCAGTTCCTATCCCAGGGGATCATGTCTATGAGAGGAACTTACCACGACTCCGCTATCTGCGCCTGGATGGCAATGAAATCAAACCTCCAATTCCATTTGACCTCATGTTATGCTTCCGACTTCTTCATGCTGTTGTTATTTAAGGACAGCTTAGTGTTACCATTATTGCGTTAGTAAACAGGTTTTGCTGGCATTAAACTTGTTAGAACTTCCAGGTGTTTTTCGATCAATTATACTGTCCCCCCATGGAGTTTGATTTTTAATTGTTAGTGTTTCATCACTTCTTTTTCTTTCTCAAAAATATTCTCTTGGTACAGCCAACCTGTCCCAATTATTTTAAATGTCACTCTATTAAGACGATGCTTTTGCTACTCAAATGTATTATCTAGCTGTGGGTTCCATAAAAGTTTTGGCATTCTTCTTCTACACTCTATACATATTGGCCTGCAGATTCAGGTGTAGTACATTTCACATATTAAGCAAAAGTAGAATATATAATTGCTTATTTTGTTATCTTTTTTTTAAAAAAGAGCATTGCTGTAGATGCCAGATAGCATGTTTAATGATAAAAATAAGTAGCAGAAATCTCTTTCCCACCCTCTTCATTCACGGAAAGTGATATATTGAATACATTAACAGCCGCAACACTGCTTCATTTTGTTAAAATGGGGCCAAATATCTCTCTTTACAAAAATGAACATGTAAAATCGTACAGTTCAGAAGCTCCATATGCATGGAGCATGGCTTTCCACCAGCAGTGATGTTTACACAGTACTTTCTTACTTGTACTATTTGTGCAGGCTTTATTTAACCAAATGTAAACTGGCATAGAAATGGAGCAAACTGAACTTAAAATTGGAAAAATGAGAAAGGGGAGCTGAAATTGACAAATTTGTTCATCTCTACTTGGTGAATGTTATCTTTACCTTCCGAAAAAGTAGATTTGCATGCTAAATTATACATAACTAGAGCCACAGTAGCCATAGTAATTTATTTTTAGTCAAACAACTTTACATGATGATGATGATGTTAATAAAGAAATGTGACTCACTAATTAGTTTTTGTCATATATTTAGTTTTGAACACGTGACCATGTTCCTTTCGCTCCAATTGCAAATTTTACATGTTTCCTAGCCCTACTCTGAGAAGCCAATCATCATCCTGTCCAAGATTATAGGGCTATAACAGAAGCAACTGATGACCTTGCCGCCCAAAGTCAATCCTGCACTAGATAATAAGATAAGTGCAGATATACATAATGATCCAAGCCCAAGCTTTTTGTGTTGGGGAGGGGAATAAGAGAATACATAAAAGCAAAAGGTTTTCCAATCGGCGAACTTATACCATGCTGTTGCCTATGAAAGTCTTAGTTAGTCTGCCTTTAAGTTGCCACAGTAAACCAATATTCCCATCTGTTTGGAATTGCCCATATATAAAATATGCTGATAAGCACTATTAAGAATCTGTGTCAGAAATATAGAAAATGTTTGCAATATGACTGTATGCAAGAAATGGAAACTATAATGCATAAGACCAATTCAAGGCAACACCGACAGTTCCTGGGGTGTTTTTTTTGGGGGGGGGGTTGCAGTATTGTCTATGTGAACTCCATGGTATTCTTGAAAGTCCAACAGAAAAGAATTGAGGATGGAGCACAGCAAGGTTTATCAGTTTTGCAACTTTTTTAAACAATAACAGCTGTGTCTAAAGAATCTGTTGATGAGAAATGGTCATTCAAAGGTGCAAAAGAACTACAACTCAAGTATAAATGAATGTCTAACAAAGTAAATTACAAATGGCACATCACAAGGTACAACTTCACGTAATTAATGCATCCCTTGAACTTGTATTAAAAATATTCATAGCAGTTGTAAAAAGGGACACACATCTCTAGGATCATACCCATCTGTCCTTTTTACGTACCACATGCAAGAAATTTCTACTCAACCAACTGTGTAGCTGGAAAGAATTAAATCATCTATCACTGGCAAGTCTAAAGGAAAAGTTTGCAAGAGCTATGTTTTATATAACAAAGAGTCTCATATTTCATGGCTGAAGGAGAAAAAGTAACAGCTAAAGGAAAAACCTACGTCATATATTATGCATCTTTATTCAGTGGCATATGAGATATAATTAATGTATATTTAGTATTAATTTAACCAGTAAAGTCTATTAAAAGTGTTGAGACAGCTGATTCCAGAACTGCAGAATCATATGATGCTTATTAGGAAGTAAAGCCTACTGTAAGCATGTTTAGGACTTCAACTAATAGTACCAAACGATACAAACAAACAACTTCATTTTGAAGCTGTAGTCTAATGGTATGCAACTCCACAAGTAACACTTCATTTACTTTTATTTTGAGTTCTGAATTACAGTCTTTTCCCTACCTAGTACCAGCATATCTACAATAGCCAACCTATCATGGATTTGGCTGGCTCTCAACCTCCACCCCCCACCTCCATTTCTTTCATCCTCAATTATGGTGGGCTTCAACTGTGCAGGAGAGGTTGACACAGCAGACCACAGCAGTATTCCACGTGTCCAAGAAGCATGCACTGAACTAACACGAGATATTTTGTTCCTCCCACTCCCAGCCATCACTAGTTGTTGGATAAAGAGATGGAAAAATCTACTGTGTGTTGTAGTCCAGCATTTGTACTAGCTTATAATGAGAAAAATTCTTAAACAGAATTCTTAGTTTTTGCCCTTTCAAAATATTTTCAGTCTTTGGACTCACAAACTGCAGAACCGGACTGTCATGACATCAGTGTTTCATTACACATAGTTTAATGAGGCACTGGTTGTGAATGGAGAACATGCCATTTTAATTTGTGCTATCCCCTCTCCCCACTATTTTTTGTCATCCAGTTTGGAGATGTTGTCCATGAGAGTCAAAAGCAAACAATAGTCAATAAGTACAACTGATACTAACAACTGGGAACAGATGGTAAATATTTTCATATGGCAGATTTTGGGAAAACAGAGTGACATTAGGTCTTTGGAATCAGATTCCAAATCAGATTCCATCAGATTCCAGAGCCTGGAATCAGATTCATATCCCAAGCCCTCTAATATATTTTTTTTGTGGGGGGAGGGGAGAGGACAACATAAATTACCCTCGCTATTTTTCCCAAATATTGCAGTACCTAACAAATGCAGAATTTGAACTGGTCTACTAAAACTGTTTATTTCAAGTCATGATAGACTCATTTAAATTTAGGCAATTATTCCCAATGTTGGTTTTCTTGAAGCTACAAAAATATACACATTCATAGATAGATACACACACACACACACACACACGCTACAGTTCAATAATCTGAAACATACTGGGGTTGTAAAAACAAAACAAAATGGAGCACAGCAACAGATTTTCTCATTCCAAATCATCCAAAGTGAAGCATTTGAACACAAGAAAGCATCATCAATCTACTAAAAAGGCAACCATATTATTAGTTTTTAAAAGACACTGTTTTCATATAATTATAGTGAAGTGGCATATCTAAAGGATATGTATCTAAGGGATTGTTTAGTACTTATTCCATATATAAGCTAAGTCCCAGGATGTGAAAAATGCATTAGCATATATTCTTTCCCTGTTAGAGGCACGTTTATCTCACTTTTCTTCCCCTTTGTTAAAATTTAGATTGTAAACTGTGTGGGACAGGGACCTGTACAGTGAGTGCCATGCATATCAATGGTGCACTATCAGTACTATTACAATGAAGAAGAGGTTTGAATACAAGAAGTAGACATTCTTACCTGTAATGAATGTCCTTTTAGATCTGCTGTATTGGGTATCTTTTGTGAAACTGCATTTTCTTTTTCAGAACCCAGTTTCCAGATAAATCCATTCAACTAGGCCTGGTTTAGGGAAACAAGGCAGTTAGGACTTGGAAGTTGGTTGAGTGTAGCTTCGGAACATACCAATAGAAAAACTGTAGACATTGGAATAGTTACTAATGCTGTTGTCAGAATTATAACTACTTGCGAAATAAAAAGTAACTAATTCTTTTGAACCTCACCTACTGTAGCTCTTTAGATTCGAACAGTTATTAATCTTTGACTGCTTATATATGGCAGCTGTGAAGACAATCTCTTTGGGCTGTGTTCCCTAGTTCCTCTGGCAACCAAGTCATGAGCACAGCCCAACACTCTCTTTTAATCTAATTCCTTACATCTGTGAAGGAAGATAAACCTGTTCATTGTAGATGCCACATGGAAACAACTTTAAATTGCACCACCTAATGATTGCTTCCACATGGTCATCTATTGGCATCAAGCATGTAATAATTCATTGCTTTAGTTGGGATTATTTTGTCCATTATACTCTGCAAAATGCAAGAAGCAACAACAACATTAATAATGTCAACAAGTCCTTACTCTAGATGAATTAAGATTAACATATGAAATAGTGAAGCCACTGCAGGAAGATTTGTGTATTTGTGTGCATGTGGCAGCCATTCCTTTGAGTAGTGAAATTAAATGTCAATGCAGCTCACTATCTCCTGGATATTTAAATGTAGGATAAGTTTGGGAAGTTGCACCACACCACATGTATATAAATGTTTCAGAACTTCAAATACAATTAATAAAATACCCGGTTATAGCTTTGTCACCACAGTTACTGCTTCAGCTGGTAGAATCCAGGTGATTCTGCTTATTGTGCTGCACTCAAGCCATTTATCAACCTGAAGCCCATTTATTACAATTGTCTTTCTGCTTTCCTGAAGAAAACTAGTTTGGAGCAACCTGTTTCCTTTCCTTGCAAGATAAGCCCTCTTCTTCCCACCCTGAAATGGCACCCCTGCAAAGGAGGAGTTATATACACTCTGAGGGGAGAATTATCAGGGTTAGAGCTAGAGTTGGGTGTGAGGAAAGAGAAGTAACTAAGACTGAGGGAGCTAGTGAGATGAGATTGCAAGGGGGAAAGATTTAAAAAAGACATAAATGCCCACTAGCATCCAGTAAATATTCAGTGCAAGCTCCCTTTGTTCAAACTGCAAAGTGATTTAAGTAGTCTGAGGTCACCTACAGTTCACCTACATCAAGCCATTGGAAATATACCTTGATGCTTTACAGCCTGAGTTGTGGGGAGGAATTAGTTTGGGATTCGCACAAGGACAAGGCCGCATCAATGTTGACAAACAGTATACAGTACTTTGGAGAGAGAAAAGGGAGATCTCAAAATAATTACTTAGCAAGCAGGCCTTTCAGAGATGAGGAAATATCTTGCAGAGTTCAGGCTTAACTAGGCCTCAGCTAGAATTCATTACTGTTTTTTGTTTTTTTTAAACTATACTACAAGGCCTTCTCTTTATATGGGGCGCACTTGTGTATTTTCTTTTGTTTACCCTGAACACTTCTGTTTGCTACTATTTGGTTAAATGAATTGTATTTCTCCAATACAATCTGTGACCCGTTTAAGAAATGACAGCCCCATCTAGGTTAAGAGGGTGGGGGAAGAAGGGGGCCCCATTTGTTTATTTGTTTTCTATATCCCCCTTTATCTAAACATCACAGGGCAACTGAGAGAGCTTGTTAGTTATTTAGTCTATTAGTAGGGAAGTAGGAGACCTATCTCATACCCAGGGTGTGGGTGGATGTGGCATTGAGAAGGCTGTGCCTTGAGAGAGCAATGGCCGTCATTGCAAAAGTGCCACAGTTCCTGCTGAGGAGAAGTGGCTGTGGAGAAGCCCAGTTGCTGAAGTTACTGCACCCGGAAGGACTGCCAGCATTATGGTGTGGGCCCCTTTCACCAACATGTCACCAAAGTCACTGTTACTCGGAAGAAAGTCTGTGCCCCCAGGATCACTGAGGAACAAACTTTGTGGACAAACATTTTCAGTTCCTCTCCATGCCTTCACTAAGGCACTTTGCTGACTGACGTGTAGGAAAAGATGCCAAAAGATGACCAGACTAGCAGGTGCTGTGTTCTACATGCAGTACAAAACCTGACAAAGCTGGCAGCAGTTGTCACTGCTATTTACTTTATATTCTGCCCATCCTCCTGAAGGAGCCCAGGGCAGCATACCAAGCACTAAGAAAACATTACAAAAAAACCTAAAAATAGTTTATGAACATTCTATTAAAAAAGTTAAAAATATACTCCCATCAGCAATCTCAGGGTTACCTGGATGTCTTTCAGCCATCAAATGGCAGGGTCAATTGGAATATTTTAAATAAAAAATTATCCTGCAAATCAGTAATGAGAGATACTCCTCACTTAGAAAGGCAGTCTGCAAATGGGGAACCACCCCTGACAAGGCCCTGTCACAGATCATTGTTAAACAGGCAGCTCCGTGTGGTAACAGTACCAACAAGCCCTCACCTACTGATTCTAGGATCCAAGATGGATAATACTGGGAAAGACACCTTTAGGTACTGGGTCCAAGCCATGTAGGGTCTTATATGTTAGTACTAACACCTTGAATTGGGCCCACACTGACGGTCACTGTGTGCTTTCAAGCCTGATGTCAGATGGCTCCATAGGGCTGCCACGCTTACCAGTTTAGCAGCTGCATTCTACACTAGCTGGATTAAAGATTAAAGAAGAAAGATATGTGTAAATTTATGTCGAATACTCCGGGGAACGTCAGCTAGCTACCAAGGGCTGCAAAATGAACACCGCTTGCTTGGCATCTTCTCATGCATCAGTGTTGGTCAATCCAGAGCAATTTCTGAGTATGGCAGGCATGTGTTTCACTGTGAAAAGCATCTTGCAAAGAGACAATAGGAGCTAAAATGTGGTAAAACATGTGAAACCCTACCAAATGATTTCCAGTTGCAGTTTTTGGGATTAAAATATGCATTGTGTGGAATGCACTGCACTGGGTTTCATTTATAATCATAATTAGCGAAGAGGAAAATCCTTCTGGTGATTAGACTGAAGTTATTGCAATGTTTTAATTTGGGGATAATTGGGTCAAACGATTGAGCCCTGAGCTCTTTGGACGGCCTTGAGCATGTCATTTCCTCTTAGCTTCAGTTGCTCAAATGTCTAGTGAAAATATTATCGTATTTCTCAAGTTTCTTGTTAAGAGGATGGATGTAAATATTTCCTGAAACACACTTTGCACACTAAATGTTCATTTGGCATAATAAAATAATAAATAATTGTATTAATACTAACAGAAACTATATAACAATGTGTTTAGTTGTTCCTTTTTTTACTACTAGGCTTAAAAAACACAGGCTCAAGTGTTCAGAGCTTTCTGTTTATTCTTGGAAATGCTGAATGATGTATTAGCTGGTGCAGTAATGGGTTTTAAAATCCTCTTTCTGCAAAAACAAATTGCACCCAGTTACATCATTAGCTTTTTGCACTTAGATTTCTTTCAGAAATTGTGATATGAAGGTGTTTAAGCACCAATAATTTTCTCAGGATTAGAGCTTCCTGTACCACCCTCCCACAAACCAGGCACCCCACTGCCATTGGTTAGGGTCAAATACCACAGGCTCTGCATTCAGAGTAATTCTGTGCCATTTGAGAAAGCAAGAGCCAAAGGTAAGTTTTCTGTTTCTTTCTTTATTGATTAGCAAACTGGATTTTTTATATATAAAAAAGCAGAAGCTATTTTTAAGCAACGCATTTTAATATTTTGAGAAGAATTAGAATTATAAAAATGTACCTTATGTTATTTTTATATGGCTATTTCTTAGTACCTTCCTGTGAGAGAGTAATACATTATTGGCATCAAAATATTTGACAGCTCTTGTAGATGCCAGTGTAATTACAGTATGTTCCAATATTTTGCTTATACTCTAAAAGGCGTACAGAGACACACAGATTTCACAAGCAGTTTTTAGTGGACCAAGCAGATTTACAGGTGTGTGTGTGTGTGTGTGTGTGTGTGTGTGTGTGTGTATATACAACACATATATAGAGACATATATATCGTATATGAGAGAGATTAGTGTGGTTTTTTTTCTTTAGATGTAGTCTTCAACAGCCAAATATGCTCCAAAATACTAGATTATATTTCTTTATTTGTAAATGTAATCTAAATTATATAATAAAACAATAAAATAGTAATATGATATAATATCCTCTTTTGCCAGGTCCAAACTCTTATTCTTCCAGTAAAACAAAACAGTATCTTCAGTGGGTAGTGTGATGGTTTTGGATCTGGAAGACATGGGTCCAGTCATGTGTTCAAGACACAGTCTCTCAGTTTCAGCATTACATTTGCACATTTAGATAGTCAGGGACTTACTTCAGAGCTCCTTGTGAGAATGTAAACAACAAAAAATCAACTACTTTGCAAATTAGAAGTTCTAGACAATATGAGCAGTAGTAAAAACAGTACAAGCTACAATATGAACAAATCAACACACTGTTTGGAAATATAAATAAACAGAAAAAATAACCAAGTTAGACTGTCCTTATACTATTTATTACAAAAATTTCCAAATAAGTTCATTGACGTATAAGAGGTTCCTAAGTTATCAGCATAATAGCATATCTGTAGAGCAACTCTTTAGACAAACCTTTAACACTGTAAATAAATCAGTTCTGAAAAATGCAATACAGTTAACCCTTGGTTATAGGCAAAGAGAGTCTGCCGGCTGTAGGTTATGTCTTCTAGGTAGCTAAAAAAACTGGAAAGTGTACAAGAGAAAAATGAGCGCCTTGTGCTGTTCACCATTCCCATTGGAATTTCATGCCTCCATGTGTAAACCTGCTTCACAAAGGCCTTCTTTCAAGAGGCTTAATATCAGTTTGTTTCAGTCTAGGGAACCTCAAAAGACAAATTGTCTCATGAATTTCTAATATCATACACTGTGTGCTGTTCTTTAAGCACAGCTTCTAAATGTGTAAAAAGTCATGTGCTGCTTTCTCAGTTTAAATACAGTGTGTGCATGTGTGTGTGTATTCAGACTTTTCCCATATAAATCCCTCAATGTATGTGAATGATACAATGAAGATTGGAAATTGGATGGGGGAGGGGTATTTAAAATTTGATGTGCATTGCTTTAAAATGATAAGAGAAGACTGTTAATGTTCAGACCACATGGCTCCTATCCAACTAAAGCTATTTGTGCTTGGCACAAGTTAGTTGCAACTAACAAAGCACATTGATTCCACTTTGGCTTAAGGGTGACTAACTAGTTGGGCAGTGGCCAGTATTTTAAACAAAATTCAAACCAGTGTTCCGGATCTACTTTAGATTTCAATAAAACAATTGTAAACAATATAGTTATAACCTAGCCCAATCCAGCACGCTTAAGCGTGCAGAGGCTCTGTGAGTTCAAAATCCAGTTTCATGGGCTGCATTCACATTGCCACCAGAACTTGCATTCAGCCCATTGGAACAACATGTGCATGAACCTGGAGTCACTCATTGCAGAACCAGGAAGAATATTCTAGATGAGTTATTGTGCAGTATAGAGTTTAGGCAGCGTACTTCTAGCCCAGAATCTCGTGGCCTGAGCCCATGCTTATGAACAGATTAGTCCCATTTGAGCCATATGGGGGTCTGGCTTTATCCCATAACCAAACTGTATCTATTTAGGTATATGTGCTGGACTCCTAGCTATCGGGAGCACCTGATGCTATAGGGTAGCAGTCTCTTACAGGAGACCACAACACTAAAATACAATCCAAAGTATTGAAAGAAGCTGAGTGGGAAGTGGGGAGAGCAGGCCTTGAGTATCCTCTGATTTCTGGATCCAGGTGATCACTCTTCATAATGTATTCAACCTGCTCTGTACAACCACCCCACTAAGAGTCTCGACCAACATAGCGATGGAGCACAGCTATGCACCTGCGATGTCCACTGACCGCAAAGGAGGCAATATGAATCCCATCAGGACTTCTTAACCATGGAGAAAGCTTATCACTTTTAGAGTAGTGTATAATTGGGAATGTTGCCCTTATACATCCAGTTGTACAAGTATGTATATTGTTTACTTGACAAACAATTCCAATTATATATGCTGAAGTAGAATGTCTAAATAGAATAAGTATCATTTGAAAATGTTTCTCTCTGAAGTGTTGCACTCTCCTGATTTCCATCATGGCTCATGTGACCGATTACTGTGTATACACACATCAAATTATTTGTAAAACTCCTTAGCTCATCACATTTCTAGTTAATAGTATTCAATAACCTATGCATAATATTTCATATGATATTTGCATTTATATTTTTAATAATCACGTATATGCTCTCTTCCTCTAGGAGACTGAAGAATGAAGGCCATTGCAAATATTTTCATGCATTTTTTTTTCTTTGATGCTGTTTTGGCTGGTCCTACAAGGAGTCCTGTAACTTATGACTCTGAAACATATGATGTTGGTTTGGAAGATCTGGATAGCCTATATGACTATGATGAAAATCTGTCTGTTGATCAGGCACAGGTAATTCTAAATTGTGGGGTTTATTTTTCTCTTATGTATCATATTGTACAATTGTTAATACAGTGGTACCTCGGGTTAAGTCCTTAATTCATTCCGGAGGTCCGTTCTTAACCTGAAACTGTTCTTAACCTGAAGCACCACTTTAGCTAATGGGGCCTCCTGCTGCTGCCACGCCGCCAGAGCCCGATTTCTGTTGTCATCCTGAAGCAAAGTTCTTAACCTGAGGCACTATTTCTGGGTTAGTGGAGTCTGTAACTTGAAGCATATGTAACCTGAAGCGTATGTAACCCAAGGTACCACTGTAGTGATAACAAGCACATTTTTATATTAGGTGGGTTGGGGAGAAGAAATGGGTTACATTGAGAGGTACTTGTATTTTCTGTTTAATGGACTCAGTTTACAATTCAGATCACAGTCAGCAATTTGTGTGTTTCTGCAGGAAGTAGGTACATATCGGAGGATCTCATTAGGGAATCCCTGAGTGATGGCATGCTAAAATAGAGTAAAGCAAACATCCATTATCTCACCTGTTTGCACTATGGTCTGTTGGCATCACCTAATCTGTTGATATACCATCATGTCTTTTGATAACACACTAGAACAGCTGGTGCTTGAGCCCATCTCATGTTCTTGTGGATCACTTGGGGTATAGCCAGGAGCTGATATTACATTAATATTGGGAATCTGAGGTGAGGTACCCATGTAGCGGAAGTTGTCCCCAGTTCTAGTCACCATGTAGAGGCGCCTTAAGGTCCAAAACAGTTTACTGCTGCAGAAGATAAAGCTTCAGTAATACAGTTCCAGATGTTCATATATACATACAGCTTGTAGGCTTTGCAGCTTCAGATAGATATATACAAGTTCAAAGTATTTCTGTTGCTCCAGTTTCAAGGCATAACACAGACTCCAGCTCACAGACAGACTCAAAGACTGACTCTGACACATAGACCCAAGATCCCGGCAACGCTGAACTGACGTGCCTTAATCACTTATATAGACAGCACTGGGCCATTGCCATAGCAACTGACTTGGTTAACCTATTGGCTTATGATTCTGTCTGAAATGTCAATAGTGACCAGGCCTGGGAGGAAAAAATAGACAATTTTATAGAAGTAGTTGAAAATGTTTTGATATTCATGAGAGAATTTTGTTTTACATTTGCTTTCAGAATAGTCTCTGTGCGTGAAGTTAAGCAACTGGAATCTGATTGATAGAAGAATGCTAAAGAGAAACAATTTCTGACAGTTTAGGGCAATAAACATTATATTATGTTGGGCATCTTAGGGATGAAAGTCTGGCTATATTACACAAGGAAATACAGGAAAGTAAAACCAGTGTTTTCTTCACATTGTGAGGAAAGTGTATTTCTTTTTGTGATTTATAGCCAAGATAGAAGTCTAGGATTTTTGCCATGGTGTCAGTGGGAGGTCTTCTTCCCACACTGGAATTCTTTTTACAAATTCATACAAATGGTATAAAACTTTTAAAAATGCATGCCTGGAATTTTATGTAAATACTCTGAGTTATGTATCTTCTCGGATAGGCTGTGTTGTTGCCATCCTCCAGGTGCTAAGGAAAGTGGACAACTTGTGCAGATTTTGAACTGTAGGATGATGAATTTGGCTCCTGACATCTCCCTTTGTACATTGCTGTCTCTTGTATCACTGTGATCCTTCCAGGTAGGAAGGTGGAAGATCTAAACAGAAGTCTGGGTTTACTTTAATTGTCCTATTACCATAGCTAAGAAGAATACTAGAGTGGAAAATTCTGGAAGTTTACCAATCTGCAGATGAGGTGGTATATTGGCTTTCGTTTCTTCTTTAGCTTCCAAGTTCCAGGAACTTGGCTCCTTTTAAAATATTTCATCCTAAGGGGGCTTATTGTTCAGGAGAGAATTGAGGAAAAGAAAGATGCCATTCAAGTAGATAATTTATGTGTCTGCTGCCAAGCAGAGACAACAGGAAAAAGGAAATGTTAAAAGAAAATAAACATAAGAACAAGGAAGGGATGGTTAGGTCCAGCAGGAGAAAGAGACTAGAAAGGGAGTGCAATTTGAGGAGTAGTCTGTACTTATTTTCATTTTTGAGCTGAGCCTCAAAATGTTCCTCAAGCTTCTGAAATATAGTATTTATATTTTTCTTTGGGGTTAGCATATCAGTCTCTTTTGAGAAACGTGTCCATGTTTGCCTGTAGCTGTTGAAAGATTCCCATGTCTATAAAAATCTTAAAGTGGAAACATTTTTATTAGCTCTGATTCAAACCTTGAATCATGAGGACTACCATAATTGCACTCCAGACCTGAACAAGTAAGCTGAGCTACCTGCCTGAAAATGAAGATGTATGGGAATTCCCTTTCACATGCTTGAACCAACCCTAGAATAGCAGAAGAGGGAATTGTAGTTCTAGGCAGGAGTGTAAGTCTGAAAACAAGACAAGTCATATAAGACATAACAGAGCAGTGTAAGACATCCTCCTTCACACAGGTGGGGAAAGGGGTGTTTCTATTTGCAGTCCACATTTAATAAGATGCAAATTGCACTTACTGACACATGTATTATTGTGACACATGTACTATACTCAACTCATGTGTCAGTACTCTTATGAAAGTATTTATTTATCACATTTATATACTACCCATATAACTAAGTTGTTTGCAGCATCTTATGTATAAGATGTATAATGCATTTTTATTATACAATCCAAAGTTTAAAACAATAAAACCAGCAGTAGAGAAACTATCTAAAAGCCAGCATAAACAGAGCAGCATAAATGCAAACCACCATAAAACCAGCCAGGGCGAAGAACTTGGTGCAGTTATTTAAAAGTGCCAAACAAATATGCCTATTATAAAGGTGTGATAAAATAAAATTTAAAAGGCTTCACCTTTTCCTTTTTACTATTCCTTGCACACTTCTTGGCAAAAGTCATCCCACAGGGCAACAAAGAAATTTTCCATTCCAAAACCAGGCCTGAAACCCAACTCAAATAGAGAAAACCCAACTCAAATAGAAAATCAGCGTTATCCATGAGAATCTAGAACTAGATCACCCAGTCAAATACCTTACTTAGGAAGGGGATATTTGTGACCATCTTGGACTTGTTAATAGGTCTAGGCTAGTTTGTTTTTCAAGACAATCTAATTATCACCTCTTTTAAAGTGGCCGGGACTGTTTCTTCTTGCAATGATGAATTCATAGCCTACTGGATCCAGATAGACATTTGATATAATATGGCAAGATATGCAAGGGTCCAGCACATGTGATTGGATGAAGTCACTCTTCCCTACTAAAGTTTAAGTGCCAGTAAAACAGGACATTTAACATAGACTCAGGTAGTATTTTCCATTACTTTCATAGAAGCAATCCTTAGCATAATGTGATAAAATTAAAAAGCAAGGATATCAAGAGAAGCATCCAAGAGAAAATTGCTAAGCAGCAAAAGTAAGGGAATGACTACCCCTTCTTTAGACTCCTTGAAATTAAATTTGAACTAGGGCAATGGACCGGCGGGGGGGGGGGGGGGCGGATGTCAAAGTCTCTTAGATGGTACATGTTTAAATTATTTAAAAAGAATGAAAATTCCTGTGTAATCATTCTGATTAAAAGGCATACTTAAACATGATTATTTTCTCTTCCTTGAAAATTTTCAAGACTAAATAATAGCAGAAGGGGGTAAAGTTAAAAAGCTGACATAATGAGAGAAAAATATTTTCAGCTGTGATGGTATAAGAGATTGATTGTAGCGGGGGGGGGATGAAAGAGAATCCTATCAGCCTTGACAAAATTACTACATGGTGATCCTACATGCATGTATACAGGCTGGGAAGCAATTGACTATATCTTCCCAGGTCATGTTACACTATGTGGACAATCACGTCATGCTTAGAATTGTGGATTGGGTTTTAAATAATGCATTAGAAAATACCAAATCGGTAATATCATGTGTTTGTACACATCTGGCAACTGTGCAAAAGTTCACTTACTTTCCATGGCTGAATGACTGCTGAACGTTTTTGTCTGAGGAAGGAGATTAGGATGCAGCTCATTTTCAGGAAGATAGGTGTGCAGAAATCAGTGGATCCTCATGGGAGGGTTATGCTGCTGTTGCTACTTCTGTCTTCTTCAAAAATAGGCTCTTACACCTCCTCCCTCTGTTGGGGTTGAGAGGAGATAAGAGCAGGGTAAGAGGAGAAGGACCTTAAAATCTTTGGGGGGGTTAGGTCAGGTCTTACTCAGATGTAGCAAAGGAGCTTTGTTTACAGCACTTCTGGCAGCAGTTTTCTGAGCTCAAAGATTATAGGTGATTGCCTCACCTGTTTTACAAACAGAGTTTGAGGTGAAAGAGAAGATAATGTCATTGTGAGCCACTTGGGTTGGGACTAAGTGAAGATCTTTTGATCAGCTGATTTTGATACAAAATCATTCGGAACTAGTTTACTTTGCTTTGGGGGGGGGGGGAGATGCAGATCCAAATAACTACTTGGGCTTGTGTTGCTAAATGTAATGGTTAAATATTGATTGCCGAAGGGAGAAAAATCATTCATATGATATGAATAAGGGGCGCCGACTTATAAAAAACATTGGGGGAGCCCGCGAAAGCTCATGAATAATAAATAAGCTCATGAATATGCAGATAAAGTGGCACCGCCTCCTCGTGAGCGAATAGGGGAGAGCGTGCTGCGCCTATTAATCAGCTCCAAAGGAAATTGGGTGGAGCTTTTGCTCGGGAGGGAGGGCAGGAGGCATGCAGCCCGACCCTGTGCATTTTGGGCTGAGGGAGGGGCGGCGGTGGCGCTCTGCTGGAGGGGCGCCCGAGATTATTGGGGGGGCAGAGCCCCCCAAACGAATTTTTGAGGGGGCTCGGGCCCCCTCAGGCCCCATGGAGTCGGCGCCTGTGTTCATATCCATCAGCTATTGGGGCCAATATGCAGTTAAGTTCACATATACTGTATAGTGTAGGTCATGTAAACAAGGGTGTGTGTTTTCCCTGAATAATTTTCATTTTCCACAGGTATTACATTAACACAGAATTTTCTGAGGGTTTCAGGACTTTAGGTGGCTTGGGGATTTTGCCAGGGTAAGCCAATGGGCACTTAATAGAAACCACTCAGGAAACCATTTTAAAATTTCATTCCTGTTTACCACAGAAAACACAGTAGCAGACTGCTTTGGAAGAAACTGTAGAATATATGCTTAGTTTAGGAAAACTGAATGGAAAGTGCATAAGATGGACATTAAAAGGTTTTTAGAATGTATTTGATACTTTATTTCCCCCCGTTATACCATGCACAGTATGCAATTTGACTTTGAAGAAACATGTACTACTGCATATCTGAGAATCCCCATACTCATGTGTCAGGGGTTTAGGAGCAGAGGCACGGGCAAGGGAGGAAACAGAGAGCGAAGGGGAGGAGGCAGAAGAAAAGATGAGTGATGACGACGACCCGAGATCTCCTAGTCTTTCCAGTGAATCAGAGGATTCACAGAAAGGAGCACCAGTGGCCAGGGCAAGGGGGGAGTCTAGGGGGGCACCCCAGGAAGATAGAGCCAGAGGGGACTCAGGGGGGAGCAGCTGGAAATCGGGACCAGCGTCACCGCCAGGAAGCAGGGAAGAGGAAAGGAGCCAGGGGGGAAGCGCTGGCAGCTCACCACAGGAGGGAGGGCATGAGTCAGGAGTGGCCACACCTCCATCGGGGAGCGAAGAAACGGTTAAGAGGAAAGTGGAAGGTTGGGCGCGCGCGCCAAGTTCAAATGCAGAGGAAGGCGGCGCAGTAAGCAGCCCCGAAAGGGAACCAGGTCCTAAAGCCCGGCGCAAGGAGGCAGGAGGGTCCGGGTCAGCGTCAGAAGAATCCCGGAAGGAAGAAGCCCCGGGGGGTAGAGGGACCCAGAGGAGGACAGTCAGGCGGAAAAGGTGGAGCAAGGCTAGGATATTAAGTTGGTGCACACGGGGCGGAGACTCAGACGGAGCTTCGCCGATCTAGCTACTAGACGTAGAGTTGCGCGCAGCAGCGTGAGAATGGAAACTGTAATTCAATAAAGACTTTTACTTAATGATCGCTGGCTAGCGTGATCCTCTGTGAGCTAGGATCTTCAAGCAGCTCTGACAGTAAGCTCCGTCTCTCAATTGTGGGCATCTACAGCCTCGAGGAGGGGAGAGAAGCAGGTGCCTACCAGCGAGCTCACGAACGGCAGCCGACATGACGGCTGAGCAGCAGATAGCGGAACTCAGAGAAGCAGTGTCACAACTGAATGCAGCGGCTCTCGCATCCAGGAAGAGAGAGGAGGAGGCAGCTGCCGCCTGCAGGGATCTCCAGGTCAGGTTAGACGTGCTGACAAAGCAGACACCCCGGCAGGAGGGAATTGGGTTGGCGAGACGGACAGGCGGGCTGGTCTCTCACTTCGATGGGAACCTGCAACAGTATCCCAACTTTAGAGCCGACGTACTGTGCGCACTGCAACTGCTGCATAAAGACTTTAGAGATGAGCAAGAGAGAGTGGGATTCATTATGTCCCATTTGCATGGGGATGCTAGAGCATGGCTACGCAATTTATGGAGAGATAAGGATCCGGCGCTCCAGAATGCAGATGCCTTTATTAAAGCGATGGATGGGTGTTTTTTATCAAGTATTGACGTGGATCTTGCACGGAAGGAGGTGCATGGGCTGAGACAAGGGAGGGCCAGCGTCAGGCAGTATCATGCCCGCTTTTTCGCCTTGGTCAGTGCCCTGGAATGGGACAGAGATTCGGCTCCTGTAAGAGACCTCTTTTGGGAGGGGCTGCACAACTCGATTAAAGATGAGATCGCGAGGGGGGAGAGACCCCGAACCACCCAGGAGGTCGTTCAGAGGGCACTGGCAGTGGGGGTGAGGCTGGAAGGACGTCCGTGGAGCAGGGACGAAGGGCGTGGAGGGCGCGAACCAGCCAGGGGCCCCTCCTTCCTTCCCAGAGAAGCAGCGCGGGCGCAATCCACGCCTCCGCCAGGAGGAGGAGCCGAACCTATGGAGGTTGGAGGTGCAAGGGCTCAGTCAGCAACCAGAGCCCTAGCACCGGCAGCAGTGAAAGCGAAGCCTCCTAGAGGGAACAGGAAGTGTTACGTCTGTGAGGAGCCAGGGCATATGGCAAAAGAGTGTCCCCAGAGGCTCCACAAGCTTACTGCAGCCTCGGCAATGGTGACTGCAGCAACGCAGCAAGGGGGACCACAGCAGGGAAACGACGCAGTCTGGCTGGAGGAAGAGGCCCTGGGGCCCAGCCAGACGTGTTAGTGACGCAGTCCCCAGAGGTTTTACAGCCCGTGAACCCCCTCCCGCCCAAACCAGTGGTGAGGCTCACCGCATCTCTCCAGCTGCCCAATGGAATCACCACTGACGTGCCCATCACAGTTGACTCGGGCAGCAACGCGGACTTTATAGGGCAGGACTTTGTCGACAAGCACGCTATACAGTTGCTGCCGGCCACACTGCCCCTGCAGGTTGTCACGGTGGATGGCAGGGAGTTGCTAGGGGGGCAAGTGGTGAAGCAGACGCCGCCCATGGCGATGCGACTTGGAAATCACAAAGAAATCATCAGCTTCAATGTCACTCAACTATCGGATACGCCCATTGTATTGGGAATGAGTTGGCTGGACAAGCACAGCCCAACGCTGGCTTGGTACCAGAGGCAGCTGATCTTCGGCTCTTCCTTTTGTGCTGAACACTGCATCGTGCCCCGGCAGGAAGGAGAGGAAGAGGAGTCACAGCTGCTGCTAGGCACGCTGCAAGCGATTCCCCACAAGTACGCAGAATTTTTGGAAGTTTTCTGCGAGGAGGCAGACAGGCTACCCCCTCACAGGCCATATGACTGCAAGATTGACCTGCTGCCGGGGGTGGCGCTGCCTAAGGGGAAACTGTATTCCATGTCAGAGGACGAGCTGCAGGAACTCAAACAGTTCATAGATCATAATTTGGAGCGCGGTTTCATCCGAGAGTCCAAGGCAGCGGGGGGCAGTCCAGTATTCTTTGTTAAAAAGCGAGACACGCCCCAAAAAAGACTGGTCGTGGACTATCGCATTTTAAACAATGGGACCAAGCCGTCGGACTTCCCCATGCCCCGAATCGACGACCTCCTGGCGAAGGTGCGGAAGGGGAAAGTGTTCACCAAGTTAGACCTGCGAGGGGCGTACAACCTCATTCGTATGCGGGAGGGAGATGAGTGGAAGACGGCCATGTTCACGCCACTGGGTACCTACGAATACAGAGTTATGCCCTTTGGATTGCAAAATGGCTCCCACGTTTTTCAAGCTTTCATGCATCACGTGTTGGCGGGACTTCTCTACAAGACGTGCGTCTGTTTCTTAGATGACATCCTGATCTTTTCGGAATCGCAGCAGGAGCATGACAGACACGTCAAGGAAGTGCTGACCAGACTAAAGCAACATAGGCTCTACGCCAAGCTGGAGAAGTGCCAATTTGACGTGACGGAGGTGGATTTTCTGGGCTACAAGTTGTCTGACAAGGGGCTCGCCATGGACAGCGCCAAGGTTCGCGCGGTATTGGATTGGAAGAGTCCACGCAACCGGAAGGAGGTCCAGAGGTTTGTCGGCTTTGCGAACTTCTATCGCAAGTTTATCAAGGGCTTCGCTATGCAGACAGCGGCCATCACAGACACGCTTAGCTCCAAGAAAAAGAAGTTCGTTTGGACAGAGGAGGCGGAGCAGTCCTTTCAGGCACTCAAGCGTCTCTTCGCGTCGGAAGAGCAGCTGCTTCACGTCAACCCCAGCAGGCCGATGAGGGTGGAGACAGACGCCTCGGACAGAGCCGTGGGGGCGGTCCTGCTGCAAAAGGACCAGCAGGGGGTGTGGCGACCGGCAGCGTTCTACTCCAGGAAGCTCAGCAAGTCCGAGCAGAACTACACCATCTGGGACAGGGAGTTGCTGGCCATTCATGCAGCGTTCAAAGCGTGGAGGCACTTCCTGATCGGCGCCAAGCACACGGTGCAGGTTTGCACGGACCACAAGAATCTGGAGCACTGGCGCACGGCACAGTTCCTAAACCAGAGGCAGATACGTTGGGCTGAGTTTTTTGCGAACTTCGACTTCCGCATAGAGTATGTCCCGGGGGACACTAACATCATGGCGGACGCCCTCTCCCGTAAGCCACAGTATCTGGAGGACGCAACGCCAGCGGCCGCCATGCACATCTTCGCACCAACAGTATGGGCGTGCGCCGCGGCCACCGTGGACCTGGAGGCGGTGCGACGAGCGTTGCAGGATGACTCCTTCGCGCAAGCAAAGATGGCAGAGGTGCAAAGGGGCACGGCTGCGGCCGACGGTTTCCAGCTACGAGATGGATTGTTCATCCGTAAAGGGGCCATCTACGTGCCGGGAGACGACCTTCGCGCCAAGGTGCTGCAGCAGCTGCACGACGCGCCCACGGCCGGGCACTTTGGCAAGGAGAAGACGGTGGAATTAGTAGCCAGGGATTTCTGGTGGCCTGGAATGAGAGGGGAGGTCGCAGACTACGTGGCGAGGTGTGACACCTGCCAGAGGGCCAAACCAGTGCACAAACCGCCGGCCGGACTGTTGGAACCGCTGCAAACTCCGGTCGAACCTTGGGAAAGGGTGGCCCTGGACTTTGTCACGGATCTGCCCAGCTCGAGGGGCAAGACGGCAGTGCTGGTGGTGGTAGACCTGTTTTCCAAGATGGCGCATTTCATTCCGTGTGCTAAGGTGGCCACGGCGGAGCAAACCGCCAAACTGTTCATAGACCACGTGTTCAAGGTTCACGGTCTGCCACGGTCTATTCTGTCCGACCGGGGGCGGCAGTTCATCTCGAATTTCTGGCAGAAGCTGATGGGCTTCCTGAACGTCAAGATCAACCTGGCGTCGGCGAGACACCCGCAGACCAACGGGCAAGCGGAGCGGGTCAATGCCATTATGCAGCAGTACCTGAGATGTTATGCAAATCAACAGCCTGCGACGTGGGTGGATTACCTGCCGCTTGCCGAGTTCGCCTACAACAACACGAAGCACGTGTCCACGGGGGTCACGCCGTTCTTCGCCAACAACGGGAGGCACCCCAGAACCTTCCCGGGACTGGAAAGAATGGGAGAGGGGGAGCCGCAGACAGCAGATGCGTTCGCGTCGGAGCTGCAGGAAGTCCACGATCAGCTGAGGCGCCACCTGGAGCTGGCCAAGCACGCATACAAGGTACAAGCGGACAAGCACAGAAGGGTTGACGAAGAGCTCCACGTGGGAGACTGGGTTTGGTTAGCAGCCCACGCAGTGCCGGCCAGGTCGTTGGCCAAGAAGAAACTAGGGCATAAACAACTGGGGCCCTACCAAGTCGAAGAGCAGGTCAACCCGGTAGCGTTCAGACTGGCACTTCCGGAGGGTTCCAGAATGCATCCGGTATTCCACAGATCGGTGCTCACTCCCTACAGGGCACCGCACAGGTTCCAGGAACCCGGAACGGCGCCGAGTCCGGTCAGAGACAGAACAGGGCACGCGGGAGTGGCACAGAAGGAGCGCATCAACGAAGTCACGGAGATTTTGGACTCCAGATGGGGGGAAGAGGGGGTAGAATACTTTCTCGCCAAGGAGGGCACCCCGGCCAGTGCGAACAGCTGGGTGCCGGGCTACGCCTTGGACGAACCTCTCCTCAAAGACGAGTTTCATGCCCTCTTCCCCCATAGACCTATGCCAGCAGACTTTTTCGACGACTGGCTTTTCACGCCCACGCTTTCGGCCAGCACTTTCCGGGGGTTCGACTCGGACGAGGACCCGACACAAGACGTCCGTTCCCCGGAGGGGTCACCCTCGGGATCTGCATCAGAACCCTCGTATTGGTGGGACGATAGACCAGAGGAGCAGTTCCGCAGACGGTGGCTGGAAGGCCCAGGACGAGCAACACCACCAGGAGGAAGTGAGGGAGAGACGGACATGGACGTTTTCGGGGACGACCCTGGTTTCGAGCACGGCGGCACAGAGATGGAAGCGGAGGTGACCGTTGTCGACGAGAGCAGGGAGGAAGACCTGCGAGACTTCAGATGGAGACCCGCCACGGGAAGCGACCGATATCCGACGTTCGTCCCTTTGCAACAGCAGCCCCCAGCTCCAGCACCGGAAGGAGGGGAGGGGGGAATGGGGGGCTTCGAGGGGGGGATGGATGTCAGGGGTTTAGGAGCAGAGGCACGGGCAAGGGAGGAAACAGAGAGCGAAGGGGAGGAGGCAGAAGAAAAGATGAGTGATGACGACGACCCGAGATCTCCTAGTCTTTCCAGTGAATCAGAGGATTCACAGAAAGGAGCACCAGTGGCCAGGGCAAGGGGGGAGTCTAGGGGGGCACCCCAGGAAGATAGAGCCAGAGGGGACTCAGGGGGGAGCAGCTGGAAATCGGGACCAGCGTCACCGCCAGGAAGCAGGGAAGAGGAAAGGAGCTAGGGGGGAAGCGCTGGCAGCTCACCACAGGAGGGAGGGCATGAGTCAGGAGTGGCCACACCTCCATCGGGGAGCGAAGAAACGGTTAAGAGGAAAGTGGAAGGTTGGGCGCGCGCGCCAAGTTCAAATGCAGAGGAAGGCGGCGCAGTAAGCAGCCCCGAAAGGGAACCAGGTCCTAAAGCCCGGCGCAAGGAGGCAGGAGGGTCCGGGTCAGCGTCAGAAGAATCCCGGAAGGAAGAAGCCCCGGGGGGTAGAGGGACCCAGAGGAGGACAGTCAGGCGGAAAAGGTGGAGCAAGGCTAGGATATTAAGTTGGTGCACACGGGGCGGAGACTCAGACGGAGCTTCGCCGATCTAGCTACTAGACGTAGAGTTGCGCGCAGCAGCGTGAGAATGGAAACTGTAATTCAATAAAGACTTTTACTTAATGATCGCTGGCTAGCGTGATCCTCTGTGAGCTAGGATCTTCAAGCAGCTCTGACATCATGCTTATGTAGCCAAAACCACACTACTTGTGGACAAAAGAGAGGTATTGCTAGACTCAGCGTAAACTGAAGGTATGAGAAATTTTTAGAGGAAAATATCCTAAAGGGGCAGAGATTCCCCAAAAGAGTTCCATAATAGCCCAATTACATTGAATTGGGTTCAGTGAGACAAAACATGACAACTGGATGGAAAGGAGGACTAGAATGGAGTGACTGAGAAAGGAGGACGAATAAACATGTTTGTGGTAGGAGGAGCCAGCTCCTTGTACATATACGTAGGTCACTTCCTAGGTTAGGCTGAGAAGCTATATTTAAATACCAACAGAGACGGAAGAGAGACATGGCCATATACATGAATGGGGAAATAAGAGAATTCATTGGAGCTTAAATGGTGTACATGTGTATCTCCCAGCAACCGGGCCCCTCCAAATAAATTCGACAGCCCAACGGGTACTGACTAAAGGCTGGGCAAACAAGGAGGGGGGGGACAGTGTTTGTGTGAGCAGATTTAGGTGTCTGGAACCCTGAACACAACCACTTCACAATGCAACATTTTGTTGTAGGCCACCACTTAGACATTCTAGGTAAGAGTAGCAGTGTTGCCTTCTTGACAAGCATAAACAGCACCCAGTCAAAAGTTTTAAAAGATCCCTAAAGGCATTTCAGTTACTTCAGTTTTATTTGAGAATCTGTAAGAACATAACGAGGTCAAACTTACAAGGAAGAGTTTAAGTCCCATTGATTTCAGTAGAAAAGTCTTCATGGGGATATCTTATTTCTTCAAAGATACAGTTCAGATACATTGCTTGTTCCTACTGTTTCTGTTCACATGAACTAAGTGTCTTGATGTCATGAGTTCATGAGACCTTTTAATGGGACACTGTATTATTAATTTTATTAAATTCTATACTACTGATATATGAAAATTGTTTCTGTGAAGCAAACCTCTTTTTACTTTTTACTCTCTTCATATATGACATATAATTTCCACTGTATATTTATTTGGAGAAAATGCTGTCTTAGAACAGCAGAGGAAATAAACAAAGAGGGGGAAAAATAATACATCACATGGACTATTCCTCTGCCCCATCACAATCTCACATTTCTGATTTTTCAAGTGTTGCCAAAAACAAACATTTGGAAGATAAAAAAACTATTTTCTGCATTATTGAACCTAGCAACATCTTTGTCTTGTTAAACTCTTGTTTGAGCTGTCAAATATGTAAAAGACAGACTAGTGCATGGCTTAGGATAAAACTAATGAGAAACAGATTTTCCTTGTAACCTCCAGGTCACATGTTCTCATTGTGTGAAATGGCATAGTAGCATATTGATCAGTGCTTTAAATCACCTGTCATTGGACTGATGCCCAAAAGACAAAGCCAGAACTATCACTTTATTGACAGTCTTGTGAAGCTTAAGATTTAGCAGTCAGGAAACACATCTTTGATTCTCGTTTTTTGGAATGCCTTCTGCAGTGTTTAACTTTGGAAGAGTCATGTCAGAAATGTGAGCATCCCAGTTCATTCTAGATGGATTAAATAAAAGTTCTTGCCCAAGGCATAGCCACATAGAGGGTGAATATATGAAGGATTCATGAGGAGTGTGAAACTACATCCATGAGTCATTATCCCTTATATTCCATTTTCTGGTTTCTTCAGCTGAATCTGTCTGTTGAGAGATTGTATTGCCCTGCCTTTCAGATCAGGACTTTACTTGTTTGCTTTCAGATTTTGGTGTGAATTTGCACCATTACACTAATGCACCACAACATGGCTGTACACCTAGCAAATTTTGATTTCTTTAGTTATAAAAAGAAATATATGCATGTGAGAGGGAAAGCATGTGGAACAAAGAGCCATTGTGGAAAGAAGTGAGAGGAACAGGCAGAAAGAAAGCAGAATAAGGTGAGAAATGAAAGAGTGTTGGACAGTGTTCTCGAAGCTCCCAGCATGAGTTTGACCAAACTGCAGGAGGCAGTGGAAGACAGAAGTGCCTGGCGTGCTCTGGTCCATGGGGTCACGAAGAGTCGGACACGACTAAATGACTAAACAAAAGTGGAATCCTTGTCATTCATCTGTCTTCCAGACCAAACCAAGTCCCCTGAGTTGTTGCTGCCATAAAGTGATATTTCAGAAAGAGAAAAGATCATAAGAGCTGCAAAAGCTTTTATCTAAATGTAGATCTTTAACACAAATAGCCATAGTGATAAAATTAGTAACCACAAATTGAAGCTTCAGTTCTGCGTGCACCTACCTGGGAAGCTGAAAACAGTGAGATTTATCATAATAAATAAATAAATAAATAAATTATTGCTTATAACCTGTCAGTCTGACCAGGTTGCCCCAGTCACCATGGGCAGCTTCCAACATAATAAAAGCACAGCACTAACATGCATACTGTTACACTGCAAGAGATATAGCTTCCTAAATGTAAAAACACTTCTATAACCTTGTCAGTCTTTATTGTATTTTCTAAACATGCTGCAATTACTATTAAAAAATCATTTTAGAAAAGATGATATTCTCTGATATGGCCTTGATCAAAAGTAAATTGCTCATCATGTCTGCTTCTTCAAGTGGATAAGTTGCCATATTTTTACATGGCATATGTTAGCACTTTTGCATAATGCTCCTGCTGGGTCAAGTCGTCTGGAATGTGTTCCTCCCTCTAGACTTCCTCCATGAAGAAAACATCTGCCTTGATTTCCTGTGTTCTTTTGGTCTTCTTTTGATTTGTCCCAAAGTCCATTCTTGTCTAAGCTGTCTCCTTTTCAAAATGACAGATGGGAACAATGTGTTTTAGAGACACGCATATGATAACAGTCATTATCCTTGTCACCCTGCCTAGAGGGACAAGAACTTATATCTCATCTCATCAAGATACTGATATCCCGAAAACACTTTCTTAGCTCCGTAGTCACAAAAGAAGGCATTGATGGTGGCAGTTCCTGTTCTCTGCAAAGAAGAGGAATTCCAGGTTATCTATTGAAGGGGGAGGTGGGGTGACTTTGGCCTCTTTGCTCCCTCTTTCAGGATTACAAAACTAATCAAAACCCGGTGAGAGAGGTTTTGATTAGTTCTGTTTCTGTTGCATGGTGTGTTCTCTCTTTTATCTCAACATCACTTCCCTAATCACTGCAACTTGAGTGACCTTAGGTTTAATTTTTAATCACAGTGAATTATTTTCTATCAGTCAAAACATGAGATACATAAACACACAGACACCCCTCCTCACCTCTCAGGCTCTGTCAGCTTAGTTTTGATTCTTAGAAAGGAAAGGAGAGCAGGAAAGTTTACGTGTTTAACTTCTTGGAAAAAAATTGTTGTTGTTTAGTCGTGTCCGACTCTTCGTGACCCCATGGACCAGGGTACACCAGGCACTCCTGTCTTCCACTGCCTCCTGCAGTTTGGTCAAACTCATGCTAGTAGCTTTGAGAACACTATCCAACCATCTCCTCCTCTGTCGTCCCCTTCTCCTTGTGCCCTCCATCTTTCCCTACATCAGGGTCTTTTCAGGGAGTCTTCTTTTCTCATGAGGTGGCCCAAAGTATTGGAGCCTCAGCTTCAGCATCTGTCCTTCCAGTGAGCACTCAGGGCTGATTTCCTTAAGAATGGAGAGGTTTGATCTTCTTGCCGTCCATGGGACTCTCAAGAGTCTCCTCCAGCACCCTAATTAAAAAAAAAAAGACCTCAGGAAGAACATGGAAGCTTAGTAGGTCCCTGATCTTTCTTGTTAATAATGTGATCTGGTCAGGAACATGGAATCATGACTGGAATAACCCCAATTCACCTTATTCAGCATGCACACAGAACTTACGCAGACCCCTAAAATATTTTGTATCACTTCATCCAAAGATCACATGGCAGTTCACAACATAAAAATACAACATTAGAACACAGAATACATAGCAAAACAATAAAAAACAAACCAATAAGCACCCTCCCACAAACATATTCAAAGGGCCATGTAATGTTGATCAGCCAAAGGCCTGGTAACAGAGAAATGTTTTCTCCCAGCACCTGAAGATATGTAATAAAGGTGCCAGGCAAGTTTCCCTGGAGAGAGCATTCCACTAATGTGGAGCCACCACAGAAAAGATCTGTTTTTGTGGTGCTGTCTTCAGGCCCTCATGGAGGAAGCACACCAAGAAGGGCCTCATGATGATTACAGGGTCAGGGTTGGTTCATATGGGTAGAGGTGGTCCAGGTTCTTAACCAAGTTCTTTGTATTTGCAGCTTTGCAAGCACTCTTGCTGAAATTCTGAACAATGGTTGTCCCCATAAACACACATGGAAAATGTTCATTCAGACAGTTGGGGGGGGGGTTCTAAAAAAAACCCAGCAAATGATTTATTAACTCAGTCCTTCACTCAATTTATTTCAGTAGAATACAGAAAGTTTTACAATTCCATTAAAAAAAAACCAGCCCACCAACAACAACCATTTGGATTTTATTTTATTTTTGCAATATGTTACTAATTTATAGAATCTGTTGCCAGCTTTCTCCAGAGAACACAATCTAGCATGTATGAGAATGAAAGCTTTACTGAAAAGAAAAATTAAAGTGAATTTTAAAGAAGAGTAGGTTAATGTACGATTTTATAAATTTGTAGAGTTATGGAACAGAAAATAAGCTGTTATTGTTGTGTTCCAGGGAGTATGTGCCATCTACTGGTAAAATAGGATTCTGAAACTACTATTTCCAATCTGTGTTGGATACTTACTACGTAAACCAAAGAGCTATTCTAAGTCTCCCAAACATGTAGGTATACAAAGTGGGATGCTTTTGTCAGAAACCACACATTTAATCTTGTAGGGTGACCTCTGCCCAATATCTTAAGGTGTCAAGTTTCATGAAAACTGCAGGTTATCTGCCAATTTGGGTTGCAAAGATACATTGGTTTTTAAGTGTGTGAACCTAGAGTGGTTGGTTACAGCAGCAAGATGGTGAATGATATATCCTGCTGTAAAAAGTACTAATTTGTATGTGATATGGATATTTCACATTTCCTCTGAGCTAGCAGAAAAAGTCTTCCCATCATACATTCTGCCTGCATTTAGTGAATAATGCTTTCTTACTGACACATTCTTTCTCCAACCTCACCAGAGACTCCCAGGCCTTTAATATAAGTCAAGGTAACTTGAATATACGGCAAATTATAATAAAAATCAACATTGCATACCGATACCACATAACTGCTTTAATATGTATGTGTCTCCTAGGTAGAGATTGGAACAGTAGTACCATCTGTAACTCGAGAGATTTATTTACCTTCTCCTCTGCCAGAAGAACCCGAAGAAGAAGCATCCACACCTAAGCTTATTGATGGCTCTTCACCTCACGGACCAGGAGTTCTTGGTCCCCATACACATGAAGGTTTGTAAGAGAGAGTTGAGGGACATGATTTTGACTTTCTGCTTCGTCTAGATTTGGGCCTATAATTCCAACACAAGCTAAGGAGCCTTTTCATCAGGGAATATGTAATGCAGTTTTCTATACAGGTTTGCAGTACGCAAACTTGCCTCCTTACCATCTAGACTTCTTAAATTATCTAGTGATCAGGGGGTGGGGGAGGCATCGTTGTGCTCTTATAACTACCACCAGTAGACGGAAAGAAGTATGGGAATGAATCTACGTTCTTCCCACAGAAGTTATCAGGTTTATGAGTGTGTGGACATTCAAGAGTGACAGATAAATTGGGCAATCTAATCTGTTTTCTTCCAGTTTTGAAAAGCAAATTGCTGATTTTGTGTTATTTTGCCAGTTATGGTAGAAGCTGAGCTGAGTTGAGCCAAGCAGTGAGATGTCAGTTGCTAGAGAAAAGGAAATAACTAAAGCCTCCACCCCAGAACACAACATTGATCCCTCCTATAAGTCAAACAAGCCTTAAAACTTGGTTGTATGTTAATTAAAATAATGTCACTAAATTTTAGGTTAATTAGTACTTCCTCCCTGGGCAATGTGGTTGAGAGTGTGGTGGCTAAATTCCTGCAAGGATGGGGTGAGCTCCGTTGTTCGGTCCCAGCTCCTGCCAATCTAGCAGTTCGAAAGCACATCAAAGTGCAAGTAGATAAATAGGTACTGCTCCAGCGGGAAGGTAAACGGTGTTTCCGTGCGCTGCTCTGGTTCACCAGAAGCGGCTTGGTCATGCTGCCCACATGACCCGGAAGCTGTACGCCGGCTCCCTTGGCTAATAAAGCAAGATGAGCGCCGCAACCCCAGAGTCAGCCACGACTGGACCTAATGGTAAGGAGTCCCTTTACCTTTTAGACCTGTAAGAAACAGATTCTAGTCTGGTTTCAGGCCAAGAACAATTTGGCCCTTTCCACGTAACCTCCTTAGTCCCACTCACGTGACCTTATTGGTCCCTGCCTACATAACCTCCTTGACCACAGGTTGCCTCACACCAGGTTCAGGGGTGACCAGTCACTGCTCAGGAACAGTAAGGGAAAAGAGACCAGCAGAAGCAAGGGCAGTGGAGTAAATGGGGCTTTAGGTCTCGAGCAACATGGGAGGTGGGAGGCCCTGAATTCCTTACTTCTGGAAAACACTCCAAATCCCACTAAAAAGAATCCAGTAACGTTAACCAGTAATGTTAAATATTGCTTTCCAGTCTATCCTAAACACCCACATTAACAGCATTAGACATATAAAATGGCATCATTTTGCACCATTATGTTCTATTTCCTATAAATATTTGTGATGTTTCTCAATCCCACCTCCTTTTTCAGAAGGCAATAGGGAAATGCAGAGCTCTTCCCAATTACATCCACATACCTGTTAATGAAGCCCTTTCATAAATTGGTTTAAATGCTTTAGATCATTTTCTTATGTTCATTCAGCAGTAGTTTGATGTTTTATTTAATAATCTACAGTTTTCAAGCAGTTTTTCCTCAAGGGTTGGTTGAAGCCTTTCCTGATGTCATTGTTCTGCATGAAAGATGCTAATTAAAAACAATTCTAAGGAAATTGAAGTCTCATGGGGGGGGACGACCAATTTCCTCAAATATCAAAAAAGCATGCTGGTTACCAAACTAAATGTATGCAGGTTTATTAAGTTTTAAAGGGAAGACACAGATCCTGGAGGTAGAATATAAAATGAAGATATCATCCTGACTATGACTTGAGAAATCTAGTATGGACAAAATACTCCATTATTCATAAGAGTATTTCCTATAAAACATTACAGATGTAGTGAATCACTAGGATTATTCAAGCAGCAATTTTCATATCCAGACCAATCTAATATACAAGGGAATCCACTTGATTTGATTACACTGAGTCTTTCAAAGTTGTTGGTTTTGAACAGCCACATTGCCTCCAATAATAAATCCACTTAATAACTTCTTGTGTGTTTATTTCATTTAATTGTAAATTTACAAAAGCATGGTTTGTAACTTTTAAAATAAATATTAAGGGCAAAAAACTGGAGCATTGATATTGTACACATGTTTGCATGTGCACCCAGTTGTGAATGGCGTAACACAAAGTGCATGAAATATTCAATATAACATTTCCCAATATCTGAAAAATATCACTATGCATTACTCCACAAATAGTGTAAATGTGGAACTTTTATCAAAAGGTGCATGACTGGTGATTATTCTGCTACACTAAGAGGAAAGTTATTCATGAGAACCTACACATGAGCCTAAACCTAGAACAGCTAGAATAAAAGGAGCCAAATGCTTTTCAAAATCTCAAACAGAACCTTAAACTGGTTCAGCAGGATACTTAGACCGTGTGGCTCTGGAGGATGGTATGGCTCTGTGTGAATTTGCAGCAGGTTAGATTTGACAGAAGTCATTCCATGTGTTTCTGAACAAGGCGAATCTAAATTTTTACAAGTGTATAACTAAGTGAATGGTTTCTTCTTTCACGTTTTAGGCCTCCCAACTTGTCTTCTGTGTATGTGCCTAAGTACTTCTGTCTACTGTGATGATCGTGAACTCGAAGATCTTCCCCCCTTGCCGAAGGAAACCACACATTTCTACTCTCGCTATAACAGAATCAAAAGGGTCAACAGGGATGACTTTGCTAACCTAAGTATGGATGACTTTACTATTGGTTACTACACTTTATTTTATTGCACGCTATGCAAAGTACTTTCGCATACTGAAAGATAAGTGCATAGTAGCATACATCTTCTGGACATAACATCATATTGTGAACTATAATTTGGAACTATTTGCATCCAAAGAATGGTGATTGTCTGTCCTCCCCACCCCCACCCCTGGTGTTGGTCTTTAAAAGCAGGTAGAAATGCTGTAATTATTTCCCCCGCTTTGGTTTTCCCTGACTAGGCAACTTAAAAAGGATTGACTTGACTTCAAATTTTATATCTGAAATTGATGAAGATGCCTTCAGGAAACTACCACAACTTCAGGAACTGATACTTCGAGATAACAAGATAAGGCAGCTTCCAGAATTACCACCAACCTTGATATTCATTGATATTAGTAACAACAGGCTTGGTCGCAAAGGAATCAGACAAGAAGCATTTAAAGTGAGTTCTGTATTTAACTGCTGACTAATTTGAAAAAAAATCCCTCTATTTGACTAATAAAAAGAGTCATTATAAGAGCAGGAGGGAGTTCTCTCATAAATGAGAGATAGTTATTCCAGTGCAAAACAACATGGTGGCAGAGGCTTAATTCCTAAGGTCAATGTAGAAAGGATCATGGATTAGGCACATATTATTTTCCTCTTATTTATTTTATTTTATTGTGCACTGCTTGATTGTGAAAAAGCTCCAAGCAGTTTACAAATATAAAACAATAACATTATCAGTAAAAACAACCAAAACATTTTTTGTTAAATCAAAATTTGCCACTAGCATGTATTTTTAAGCAACCTGTGCCATGCACATATACATCAAAACTGATACAGAAGCCATATTTTTGTACTCAAATTTAATGCTCAAATGGAAAAAAATACCTTGCATGAAGTCACTGTCAGAGTAAGGTGGCAGCTGTATGGCTGCATGGTATGATTCTGTCTTCCGTGCTCTGAGAACAACGGGAAAATTGTGCAGTAATAAAGAGAGAACTGCAGTGAGGTCAAGCTCAGTCTTATGGCCTGAAGTAGCCAGGCTTTGCAAACTTGAAAACAAGCAAATAAAACCACTAAGCCGATTGTTCCACACAACTGGAGCTTTGACATTCATTGAATCTCTAAAAAGAATCAATCTTGGTACAGATGTTTAAAATGATTGGCTGAATTTAAGTGTCTGTACTCATGTGTGGCTCAGAACGAGAACAAAGAAATCACTTCTTTTAAAAATAATAATAATAATTTTTTGTTTTCTTTAGGATATGTTTGACTTGCACCATCTTTACATCACTGATAACAACTTGGATCATATCCCACTTCCACTCCCTGAAAGCCTCCAGTCTCTTCATCTGCAGGTGGGCTAAAACAATCAATAAATTCTTTTGGATATAGTGTTTACTGGATAAGAAGTGTGCCAAATTTCATACAAATAGGTTCAGGGGCTTTCGTGCTAGGAAGAACTAAATATCATTTCCTCTTGTTAGAAGTTGGACCCATTGGTTACAAAGGTGCTCTCTCCCCCTCCGCATCCTCGTGCTTTTCTTAAATTTGGAGACATAAATTACATATGTATACACAAAAAGTATCAGGTGTTAAACCATAATTGAACAACAAATCAACAACACCAGAACTGGCTTATGAATATAAAGAACAATTTCACTGGAATAAATATATACCCTCATAAACGAACTAGACAATGGGCAAACTAAAGTGCAATGTGCATAACCAAGCATGGAGATATTCATAAACATAGAATGTACCAGTGTCTCTCTCATTGCTGTACTGGTTATGTATGCAATAAATATGTCATAACACAGCTGGAACAAATAGTCGTTCACTGGAAGCACAAGGCAATAAATGTAGGAGTGGTTGCCAGAAGGCGTTCTTCAAGTGGTTAGCTGGAAATGCAAAGCCAAATGATCAATTGAAGCCAAATAGATGAGACCTGTTCTCCGGATATTATCCAGGTTTCGCAGCGAGCTTCATCAGTCCATGATGCTAATCACTCAACACTGTTCGCTCAAGACAAAAGGTACTCACAGGCACAGCCTACATATGGTTTTGCAAAGCTGCTTCCCCCCATAGCATGGGGAATGTGGACAATGGTAAAATCATGTCCTCTGATAGCAAGCTAGACCTGTCAGTCACAACAGAGTTCCTCCTCTGTGGTCCCTCTAATCCTGGTGTTCTCCCTCCTCCTATCCTCCCAACATAGTGGGTAAGCTTAGACACATTGGGCCACATCCAGCACTTCAGCTTTCCTGACGCAACAGACATCAGTGTGTGCAGTGTAGCTTCCTTTCCCCATCCTGTCACCCTCCGACCTTCCCACAAAATCAGCTTGGAGACGGAGAGGACACCCTCCAGAGCAGATTCTGGTATATGCAAGAGGTGGAGAGAAAATGGAGGTCCTATAGCACCAGTGGAGCCACATACATGGAGCATTGGATAAAACCAATATCTGGTTGCAGCAGATATTTGTCTGCAGCATTATTTTGATGCCTGGATATCTAAGGTGCCACAAAATAATAATAAATAATAATTTTATTATTTATACCTTGCCTATCTGGCTGGGTTTCCCCAGTCACTCTGGGCAGCTTACAGCATATCTTAAATATATATATATATAAACATCAAGTGTTAGAAACCTCCTGATACAGGGCTGCCTTCAGCTTGTGTAATTCTTTATCTCCTTGACATCTGAAGGGAGGGCGTTCCACAGGGAGGGCACCACTACCGAGAAGGCCCTCTGCCTGGTTCCCTGTAACTTAGCTTCTCATAGTGAGGGAACAGAACCAGCAGAAGACCCTCAGAGGAGGATCTCACTGTCTGGGCTGAGTGACGGGGCTGGAGATGCTCCTTCAGATATACTGGACCGAAGCCGTTTAGGGCTTTAAGGCATAGCTGTCAACATTTCCCTTTTTAAAAGGGAAATTCCCTTATTCCGAACAGGATTCTTCGCAAGAAAAGGGAAAAGTTGATAGCTATGCTTTAAGGGTCAGTACCAACACTTTGAATTGTGCTCTGAAGTGTACTGGGAGCCAGGGAAGATCCTTTAGGACCGGTGTTATATGGTCCCGGCCGCTGTTTCCAGTCACCAGTCTAGCTGCCACATTCTGGATTAGTTGTATTTTCCAAGTCACCTTCAAGTCCCATGTAGAGCGCATTGCAATAGTCCAAGCAGGAGATAACCAGGGCATGCACCACTCTGGTGAGACAGTCTGTGGGCAGGTAGGGTCTCAGCCTGCATACCAGATGGGGCTGGTAGACAGCAGCCCTGGACACCAAATTGACTTGCGCCTCCACAAATAGTTGTGAGTCCAAAATGACTCCCAGGCTGCGCACCTGGTTTTTCAGGGAGTCCCCCACATTCGCCCGCCCCTTGTCCCCCCAAAACAATACTTCTGTCTTGTCATGATTGAACCTAAACCAGTCAGCTGCCATCCATCTGCCAGCTGCCTCCAGACACTCAGAGTTCCCTGCTCTTATTATTATTATTGATTCAATTTCTCATCTGACCATCACAAAGCCCTAGGGCTTTGACTTGTGCCTCTTTGATATCCCACTTCACCTCTAAAAAAACCAAAATTCCTCTGAGGCATCCTGCTTGGCCCCAGGATCTATCCAAATCCAGTGCACGCTATTACTAATTATTAGGTTATTGTCGACAAACTGACATTTAAATTGGAATTTAAATACTGGCTTTAATAAATCTTTTGTTTTCTTTTTAGAACAACAATATACAAGAAATGCATGAAGATACTTTCTGCAAAATGAAGGATTATTCTTACATCCGCAAATCTCTCGAAGACATCAGACTAGATGGCAATCCCATTAATCTGAGCAAAACCCCTCATGCGTACATGTGTCTACCCCGTCTGCCTGTTGGGAGCCTTTTTTAGGCTTAGGCCATAACAAAAATGTAATGTAACATAATTTCTTTTGCAAGTATGCTTTCTAAAGCAAACTGCTTCAAAAGCTGCTGACAGTATGATATGGTTGTATTGGTGTAAAATAATAAGTAAACAGTTGCAGTCAGTAACGCACAGTGCTGAATACTAATTCATTCTCTATTAAAATACACCCTGCTTCCATATTGTAACCAGTGCATTGTAATCAGTGCAGAATAGCTGACATGATAACTATGATGAAAGGAGAAGGGAATGAATAAGTATTAGAGAAACTGAATATTAATGATACATGGTTCATAATTTTATCCACATTAAAATTGTAATAGTAAAGCTATAAGAATTGTATATAAATAGAAAATGACCCATGCTACCTTGTTTTTAATCATATTCTATATGTAAAGCTTTTCCATAATTTTTTTCATAAAAATGTAACAAAAGTCCTGTCTGGATGAAACCAAAGCTCCATATAGGCCAGCGTCCTACTTGCTATAGAGGGCAGCTAGGTGCCAGATCAGGTTATTTTACTAAAACATTAATATTAAACATAAATATACTCTCTTGTAAAATGTTGAACACTGCTTTGTACTAAAGAGGAAACATGGAAACTGTCCTTATACTGTATAAGTAAAAAAATGTACACCAAGTATGTGTATTGTCTTCACAGTAATTTTGTGCTAGATAATAGTGAAGAAATAAAATTCCCCGCTTCTCTACTAAACTCACCAACCAACTCAAAGCAACAGTAGAAGACTTCTGTGAAATGGTATATTTCAATAGTTCCTGACACTATGGAAATAAGTGCAGAGCAATACCAAGTGTATTGTAGAAACTTTACAGAATGTTTCTGTTCATATATTTTAATACACCAAAGGGGAGAAAACATTCAAATATGAAGCACTACTTCCTAAGAAACTCTGTCCCCAACATTCAGTCAGTATTTACCTTCTACATATATGCTTTCCTCTCTAGCATCACACTACCTAATACTTACTTCAAGTGTCCATGACAGTTTAGAAGATACTGTCCTTATTGTCTTGGAAGATGTTTTGTAGGGCCAATTCTGAGGTGGTTTCTAATACTTGCTTAGTTATTTACATATTTCTCGTATGGCTGTTGTGCAGAATAGTTGGATTTGGGGGCACTCACACCACATGTGGAGGTATGTGCCTGTGGAGGTGCACCCTCTCCAGCATTTTGGTAAGGTTCCTGCCCATTTACACCACAAAGAACTCAAAACCCACCTACTTTCAGCAGTCAGAAACATCATAACCAGACACTGGAGAGACCTGTCAGGAGTAAGCATGGTACCAAATAGTATGGGAAACAGCCTTACTAGAAAAGTTAACCAATAAACTGAAACTGACATGGGGACAAATAGAAGACGACACCTTCACCCCGGTATGGCTCCCCTTTATCACATACACAGCCCAACAAGACAATGACAAAAATCCACCAACATACAAATCAATATGGCTAACCTGATCCAAAACACCCACCCACCCCACTCACACATGAAAACGAAGACCACCACAGCCAACCACAATTGAACAACCACACCCTAGGCCAACCCCAACCTCTCTCACCACCAAAGGAACACAAGTGAATAGCAGAGAACCTGCACAAGCAACACTGACACAAAACCCCACATATATTAAGTAAAATAGAAATATTGCCACCTAACCCCACCTCCACTCATCTTTCCCCCTTTTCTTCCTAACGTCTCAACAAATGAAACTGATCTGTAAAAAAATGTTACTTGGAATTAAAAGAGAGAGATTGCACATACTTTTGTAAACCAAGAAAATCTTTAATAAAAATACATTTAAAAAAAGAAAAGAAGATACTGTCCTTAAAACAGAGCAGTGCCTACAGTGGTCAGTTCTGCTTAAATTAGAATTGTCCTGTCCTGGCTGTGACTGGTTCCAATAGGCTGAGATTACATGCAAGATAGAAGGAATGTAGCAATTAGTCAGGGTCAGAGCAGATAGATGGCTTGGACTTACTAAATCAACTGACCTTCCGAAAGCTCTGAGTGTGGCAGTTTGCTCCTCCTCGTGCTGCCACACGCTCCCCTCCCTCCCTGCTTCCCAGAACCAGAATTGGGCTGAAATGGACGGAGCAGCGACAGGCTGCACATAGGCTTGGTCCCTGATTGCTTGGGGAAAGCTCTGGAGAGGAGAGACTTAGGCGGCTGCAGGGAGGTTGGAACTTTTTCTTGGCAACTGATTCATGGCGTAAAACTACCAGGGATGAGCTGCTGTGCTCATTAGGCCTGACACTCAGCCAAGTCTGTGAAGGTTGTGTTTTTGCTAATAAAGTGTTAACTCCAACTTTGAATGGTGTGATTTATTGCAGACTCACTCTTTGACTGTCTGTATTTTAGGCGTTTTCTTTTTTTATTTGTGTTATATGCAGTGGTCTATGGCTGCAAGCAATAAATCTTCTATTGAATAAATAAATAACATTCATTTGAGAGCAATGTGATTTGTGCTTAAAGGGGCATTCTTACATGTGTTCCAATGTGTACTCAGATGTTCACTCCAATGCCTAGCCAGCCAGTGCTTCCCATTCTGCTGCTCTACTTTCATTGCTACAGTACAGTGCAACAAAATTTTATGCAGGAGCAAAGGCATTGGTCTGGTTGCCAAGACCATTGAGACTAGAAGGTAGCTATATAGTTACCGTATTTTTTGCTCTATAAGACTCACTTTTTTCCCTCCTAAAAAGTAAGGGGAAATATGTGTGCGTCTTATGGAGCGAATGCAGGCTGCGCAGCTATCACAGAAGCCAGAACAGCAAGAGGGATTGCTGCTTTCACTGCGCAGCGATCCCTCTTGCTGTTCTGGCTTCTGAGATTCAGAATATTTTTTTTCTTGTTTTCCTCCTCCAAAAACTAGGTGCGTCTTGTGGTCTGGTGCGTCTTATAGAGCGAAAAATACGGTACTTGCTCACAGGACCAGCATTTATTCTCTGTGGCCCTTTCATTACTCCCTTAAAAATGGTCAAAACAGGGGCTTCTTTTCAAGGGCAAATATTTGTTAATATTCAATCGAGATATCACAAGTGTTGCTATCTATTTGTTGTGAGACAGGGATGTCTAATCCATGGCCCACGATCTACAACTGGTTCCTGAGAGTTGTAGTCTACTAAGACCTGCCTCCCACAATTTGCCATGTACATCTTTTAATGGCTTCTTTGGATCCCGTTTCGATGTCATGATGACAAATGCTTTTTTTGTGGCCCTCTAAGCCAGTCCTGGTACATTTTAAAACAATACTTTAATGTATATATTAATACATATCAACTGATGGATCCTATAGTCACCCAACTATAAAAAGCATGGGAACCCTTGGAGTTTTCTTTAGAAAAGAAACAATCGTCACACTCGTTTACATTTTGGCGACCTGCACTTTGGCATGCAGTCTCTGGAGGGGTTGACCATGAGTCAATGCAGCCTTCAGCCCAAAAGGTTTATTACCTCAGCTGTAAGAGTTGAGCTTCTTAATACAGGGTGCAGATTAAAGTCAAAGCCACACTTGCACACATATGTGCAGTAGAAATGATAGGAGCCACATGCATCTATCTTTAGACCTCTCCTTTTCCTATCCATGTGGTTTCTGTCAACAACTGTTGATCTTTTTTTACTAGCAACTAAGACGGCAAATACTCGGAAATTTAGCCAACCTCTGGTTTATTTGTTTTTTTTAAAAAAATATTTGCAAATAATATCAGGTTCTTAGAATGTTGATAATTTACTTGCATTGGTATCACCATTTTAAAGAGTACTACTGCCATCATGTGTTGAGATATTATAAATAAAGCTTGTCAAATCCTCATATTTGTATTTTGTGCGTGTATTTAAAGTTGGGTGCTCTTTAACAACAGACTGGATAAGTTATCTAGTAATTCTGGCTGAAGTTTCTGTGTATCAGGATTACAGAACTCTCGTGCTTTTTAGCTTCCCTAAAGTGTCTGGAGAATCAAGCTAGGCAAGGTGGAAATTAAGCCTGTGTCTGAATTTGTGACAGCTCCTGTACTGATAGAGAATGAAAGGAGATAATTCATTATCTTTTCAAATGGTCATTCTTCTCAGTCACGCTGATAAGAATCAATGAAGGAACATATTAGAAGCAGAGCCTTTGTTTTATTTAATGGCCAAGTTTCTGAAGCTGAACTTTCGGCATAGTTTGGAATGGTACTTCGGTTTCTTTCCAATAGAATGCAGTGTTTTGCTTTTTTCTCATAAGAGTGAATAGCAGCCTTTTATCTGAGAAAGCAAAAGGGTGCAGCATTCAAATGTTTATGGGGTGAAATTTGCCACCTGGCCTTGATGACATAGGGAAATTAATAACTAATAATAATATTTATATGCTTCCCATCTGACTAGGTTGCCCCAGCTACTCTTGGCGGCTCCCAAGAAAGTATTAAAAGCACAATAAAACACCAACCATTAAAAACTTCCTTGAACAGGACTGCCTGCAGATGTTAATGAAAAGCTTTCTGGATCAGACCAATGGCCCATCTAGTCCAGCATCTTGATCTCAACAGTGGCTGACCTGATGCCTGTGGAAAACGTGCATGCAGAAATAGAGCATTGCTGCACCCTCCCATACTGTGGTTTCGAATAACTGGTATTCAGAAGCATTTCTGCCTCTGACTGTGGAGGCAGAACATAACCATCATGGGAAGTATCCATTGATAACCCTCTCCACCATGAATGAAGGAGCAGGTTTAGCCCCATCAGCTGAGCCATAGATTAAACCCTAGATGTGGGTGGCGCTGTGGGTTAAACCACAGAGCCTAGGGCTTGCTGATCAGAAGGTCAGCGGTTCGAATCCCCGTGATGGGGTGAGCTCCCGTTGCTCGGTCCCTGCTCCTGCCAACCTAGCAGTTCAAAAGCATGTCAAAGTGCAAGTAGATAAATAGGTACCGCTCCGGTGGGAAGGTAAACGGTGTTTCCATGCGCTGCTCTGGTTTGCCAGAAGCGGCTTAGCCCTGCTGGCCACATGACTCGGAAGCTGTACGCCGGCTCACTCGGCCAATAAAGCGAGATGACCGCCACAACCCCAGAGTCGGCCACGACTGTACCTAATGGTCAGGGGTCCCTTTACCTTTACCTTACTTTATTGCATACATATCAATAGACTATTGATAGGCTTGGTTACCTGCATAAACACAAAAACCTGGATCCTGAGCTCCATGGCAACATTCTGCTTATGATGGGGCTTTTCAACACACACACCCTGTCATACTGCAGCCCCTCCTTTCCCCCTGGAAGCTAATCCTGAGAATTGGGAAACACTTTAGAAAGCCATGGGATGGTGTACAATGGGATGCGGAGCAATGTGGGAGTCAGAGGAAAAGAACCTGGGATGAACAGGTGTTTCTGATCATATTGTGGCAATTTTGGATCTCATTAAGTTATTTTTCAAATCAAATCAAAGACCTTTATTGGCATCACAATCTAAAACATTTCAGGTCACTGGGATAATTAAAAGGACAAGGGTGAAGCTGTCGAGGGTCATAAAGTCACACTGTGATCGTGTGCACTTAGATATTCTGCTTCGCCCTGTCTGTTCCCTGAAAGGATGGTTCATTGGGAACCCTTTCGGGTAAAATTGTGGCTAAAAAGGAAGCTACTAAAGCAGGGATATCTTTGTCCTGATCTGTCAGGAGAAACCTCATTTGACTTCTTCTCAGAGTTACAGGCCGGAGGTCCAACATTTTGCTCAGTATCAGTTGGCGAGGTCTACTGTGTAGAGAGCAATCTAAGAGAATGTGGTCCATTGAATCAGGTACTTCTTGGTTGCAGGCACACAAATGGGCTTGATATGGGGCATGTGAGAATCTACCTTTGGTCACTACAGAGGGGAAGGCAGTTAATCTCGCGAGCATAAAGGCTCTTCAGTGGGAAGGGAGTAGTAGATCCTTTAGATATTTGGCACAGGTTCCGTAGGGTGTTGTAATACCCAAGGCCTCCAGAGAATAGGATCTCGGAGTATGAGGTAACAAGCGCTGTCTTTCATGGTCGCAGAGTCACTGTTTGATTATTTGGAATATGTAACTTTCGTCACATGCTTCAAGGCTCTCAAGAGCAATGCCCAAACTACGGATTTTATCTTGAATTGCTCTATACTATCCAGGTCTTCAAGCATAGAGGTTAAGAAGGAGTTAGATGTTGTTCTAAAGTGGACTTTCAGCCATGCCTTGATTGTAGTGAGCCATGCATTGATTTCCATCAGATGTTGACCAGTTTCAACACATAGGGTTAAGTAACTTATGCATTTAGGGTCACAATGGATCTTAAGAAGAAAAGTCACTTGAATTTGTTCAACTTCTCTGTTAAATGCTTGTATCCAAATTGGAATGCCGTACAATAACTGAGAAAGGGAATTATTTTATATTCTGCTCCAGACCTAACTACACATTACACAGAGACATTTGAAACTGAATCCAAACCAGCTTTCTTAAAAACAACAACAAACCACAACAACAACTGGAAGGGAGGAACAGGAGGGGCCCAGGAGCCCCTATACTGCCTGCTAGGTCTCTGCTACAAACTGCCCTGTAGCCTTTCTCCATGCATAAATCAAAGCACATTTATAGTCAAGATGAAGAAAAACCGGCTGGAGCAGACCTACTTGTAGCTGAGTAGCACTGGGAAAGGAAAGGGTTCTAAGAGAACCCTCTCCCTGCTACTTGTCTGCTCCAAGTCAAACCCCCCCCCCCCATATGGCTGTAGTTAATCCTTTGGGTATTTAAAAGTTAGCTTCTTCTGCCTTCAACCTTTTGATAAACTGGAAGAAGGGCATATTCTGTAGGGTGTGCTCTATCAACTCAAAGTTAAAATTTAACTATAACCAAATACATACATTTATAAGAAACAGAGTTTCTAGCTATAAAATCCATATGAGCATTAAGATATTTGCAGTTTGTGGGCCCAGACATTCTGCACAAAACAGAATGTTAAGTGTTACTGCATCAGTAGTTTGGGTAGATAGAAACATGTTGACTGTTACCCAAGCATCATTTGTAGGAACTGTCCTGAAATAATAATAATAATAATAATAATAATAATAATAATAATAATAATAATATATTTATTTATACCCTGCCCTCCCCAGCCAAGGCCAGGCTCAGAGCGGCTTACAAGCAATAATAAAAACAAGTTGAATGATTACAACTTAAAAACAAAATTAAAAGACAACATTAAAATATTACAACATTAAAATAAAATGTAGCCTCAACGCAGGAGGAGAAGGAAAGAAAAAAAGAAAGAGAGGGAGGGAATCAAATTGGCTCCAAGCCAAAGGCCAGGCGGAAAAACTCTTACAGGCCCTGCGGAAAGAAATCATATATATATATATATATATATATATATATATATATATATATATACACATATACACACACACACATATATATACACACACACATATATATATATGGCAGACACAGAAAATTAAATATGGGGTCATGGGCAGTTTATTCACATCATCCCTGTGTAATTTGGACAGGGAAATCATGAGATGGGTTTGTTTTTCTGCCTTCTGTTCTGAAAAGCAGAACTCATTCATTACTTAATCTTTGGTAACAGCTTTATGTTGAAGTCATTAAAGATGTCATATGGCACAGGTCAGTCTTTATTGATTACTGTTACACTGGACTGGGGTATCTGAAAATAGTATTTGCCTTAAGCTATGTCTGGCTAAAAGATGCACGCCAACATGGCTACCATGACAGTTGTGTGGAGTCAGTTGCCCTGGAGCCTAAAGAAGACAAGAGTCTTTGATTCTACAGAGCTGCTCTCAAAAGAACACCTATCCCAACCCCACCCTGTTAAAAGCTGGCGGAATGTCCAGTTACAGCCCCACCCATTGCTTTATGATTGGTTCCCTGTTGCCTAGGGTGATGACGATGCTTTATTCAATCTATACAAGGCTCCCAAGAGGAAAGGAAGTTACCACCCCTAGTGGCATGACACCTATGGCCCACTGAATCTGGGTCAAAGCAGCATCTCACACCGGGGTCTCATTGTATTACGAGCAGTGGCACCAAAGCCACAAAGAAAGAGGGAGCAACAGAAAACGACCAGGAAAACAAAGTACTGGAAAATCAGGAGTGTGTGCCCAGCTGGTTAAGGGCAGAAGGCACAAACCACACAATACAGAACTAACAGCACAAGCAGTGGCTGCTGTGGAAGGAGAAACTCCTAGGGAGGAAAAAAACGAAAGTTGGAAAGGTATTTTTTTGGAAGAGGCTTCCCAATTATCTCCTGAAATGTGGAGACAGGGACGGCGGTGTTATCAGCAGCTGTCTCTGCAACTAGGATATACCAAACAATGGCCCAACATGGGAAGAAGGGACCAAAATGGTGAAAGAAGTGATCCAGGAGTGTCTCACGGTAGCCATCACGATACCAAAGTGCAGAAGCCCAAAGCTTGTCACTTTTCCGAACGGAAGAACGGTACGTTCTCTGGGAATGGTAGACCATGGAAGAAAAGGGGAGGCTATTGGAAGAAGAAAAGATCACCTAAGAAGGAGAAAGCAAAGCATTGGTGTGCAAGTCACCAGTGGAAATCCAGATGTTGTAGGATTGGGAGAAGTCACCGCCGTAATCGGAAGCGGAAGAGCCAGCGTTTGTTAGCATTTATGCATGCAGCTGTAAAGGGGAGACTGCGCCCCATGAATCTGTGTGGATGGAGGGCACCAGGAATGCGTGCCCCTAGGAACACAACACAGTTTATCATGCATCAGGTGTACCAAGACATGCGCCAGGAGGAGAAAAGGGCAGCGGCGGAAAAAGCAGCTGCTGCCGACAAAAGAGAAGAAGAGAAATCAGAACAACAGCAATCCACCGGAGAGAATGATTGTGCCATGGTATTTCCAAATGCCAGTTGCATGGCCACCATTTCGGCTATGAGCCCACAGATAAATATTTTCATGGGAGATGAGGAAGTTGGAGAAGATGAGAGTAGTCAGAAAAACCAAATATATGAAGATATAGGTCTGGAATCTCACCTGAGTATTTCCTGTGAGCCATAAAAATACAATGACTGGACTATGCGTTTGTATTCCTCGATAGTTCAGAAGAGATCTTGATCTCCAGATTCTTAAATAAATGTATATTCTGCTCTCTCAGCTCTGTTCCGTCTTTATCTGGTGTGGTTCACATGCTTGCAGAGATGTGCAAAAGGCAAAGATACTATTCTTAAAACTCTGTGTCCTCAAAGTCAAAATTGATTCAGGAAATCATTTAAGCTTAAATCCTGATGAATATAAACTGGCCCTAAAGAAAGTTAATTATTCAAAAGTCTCATTGAAAATGAAGTGGGAGTTAAGTGTGGCCAAATTTAATTAAATTGGGGCTATTTAGTTTGATTTTGACAAAGCTTCACATGTTGTGGAAGTGTTCAGTGGGTCTTACTCCCAATGTATAAGATTGCCTCTTTTAAACCTGCTCTCAGTGACAAGTTCCAAAATGTTGGTGCCACTACCAAGAAGGCCCTGGTCCATGTTGCCACTCACTTTATTCTACATTAAATGGGTAGGTCAAACATCTGAAGAAGGTCTTCATGTGCATGAAGGTTCAAATGGGAGAAAATCCAATGTCTCCCATACAAATCCAGCCCACATTCCAACTTGTAAATGTGGTATCCAGTACTGTACAGGTGTGTGCCTGTGTCTTAGTCCCTATACCACAGTAAGCTCATAGGGGGAAGAGCACACACACAGGTTGAGTGGGTATCAGCAAGGATCCTAATGGGCCTTGGTCAGGAAGGTCAAGAAAGTAGCCAGTTGGACTGGTACAGTTTGGTTTAACCTTCATCCAGAAATCACAGGATCTAGGAGGCCAGAATGCGTGGTACCAGCTGGCTTCTCCCTCTTACCTTGGAAGTCAAGGTTCTCAATATGATCTCTATGGGCTCGCTAGGTCCCTGCCTGCATTGCACCCTTGCTTGGGACAGAGCCTCTGCATAGCCAGTGAGTAACCTTCACTCCTGGGCTGTTAGCCTTGGTGTCTTGCCAAAGGAGTAGCAAACATCCCATTGCTAGATCACTAGGTTCCATCTGGCCTGTAGCGGCAATTGTGTGATTTGACTTCTGTGGGTCCATATGAGAGATGACAGGATTGTTCTCTCCAAATGAAAGAAGCAAGATATCTACTACTATTAATAATAAAATACATCAAATGTATTCCAACTTGAGCTTACTGTACAAACTCCATTAATCCAGCCTGACTCCATAAATTCAGTGCGCTCGTTCTGTCTCATTCTGTCCCCTGTCAGACTGATCACTAAATCTTTGTTTCATGGTTGGGTTGGAGAGTTTAATTCTGGAACCTGTAAGGCCAATAAATTGTAAAAAAGAATAGATCAGTGTAGAAGAGTGATATCTTTTGTATTCAGTAATGCTTCCACAAATAGAAAATCGATTCCTATTTCCTGTTTTTCATTATAGAGAAAAGATTATGGCAATCCTCAGGGTACTTACTCTAAAGCAGTCTTATTGATTGCATTCAAAAGCTCTAGTTCAGGTGTCGACTATTTCAATGGAAAAGACATTCAGAGGAGTGCTTAGGATGACAGTCTGACTTGGCGTTGAGCTGAAACAATATGTTCTGTGCGGTGCATTTTTCAGAGGATTAAAATGTAAGATGTGCTGAATGTTCCCAGCACCATTACTTTCATAGGACCCCGGTAAAAGTGGGAAGGATAGTTTCAGGAGGGGAATTTAAATAATTGGGTGGAATGGGCAGGTCTTACCCTTAACAATAAGATGGGCAAAGGCTCTTCTTGTAAAATAAAAAATAGCCTCGCCACTGCTCCATATCAGAGTCCCCCCCCCCATTTTTTCAAAGAGGGCAGAGGAGGATAACTTGACCATTTTGAAAGGACTAGTTATAGTCTTGATACAGCAATGATTAGAAAGGTGTTTGGTAAATTTTGAAATATTCCGCTAGTTTCCATGGCACTTTTGGCTATAATCCCCTTTCTGAGCCATCTATGCCAGGAGCAATTGCTACAAATGGTGGTAACAAATTCTGTATGCTAATCATACATTGTGTGAAGAAGCAATGTCTTTTCTCTGTCCTGAATTGACCGACAATCATTTTAATTGAATGACCCTGAGCTCTTATGAAAGAGGGAGAGAGAGAAAACCTCTCAACACAATTTCTCTTTTAAATAAGCTTCAATCATGGTTCCTCCTTAGCCCAGAGGCTTTAGCTTTAGTCGCCCATTTCCAGCCTTTTTTAAAGGCTTATAATATCCTTATTGAGATTTTCAGTGAAATATCAATCAAAAGTCCAAACTCCTCTTCCTGATTAGCCACCCATCATCAGGCCCTTCATCATATATGTGGCTGGGGGTTTGTGTCATAACTTAATGCTTACATTGGGTATAATTTGCCAGTTTTTTTGCTCCTGAAACTGCTGGGCAGCTTTGGACCCTTAAACTATTAGTGAATCTTTGGGGAGGTTGGAAGGGTTATAGGATGGAGGTGTGTGCTCAGGGCCATCCCTACCATTAGGCAAAATGAGATGATGGCCTCAGGCAGCAGATACTGGGGGACCAGTCCCCTAGCTGTTCCTAAGCCTCCTTCCACTCCTAGTCATTCTGTCAGAGAGCAAAGCTTCAGATGCTTTTAGGGTAGTTTAAAGGTAAAGGGACCCCTGACCATTAGGTCCAGTCGTGGCCGACTCTGGGGTTGCAGCGCTCATCTCGCTTTATTGGCCAAAGGAGCCGGCGTACAGCTTCCGGGTCATGTGGCCAGCATGACTAAGCTGCTTCTGGCGAACCAGAGCAGTGCATGGAAATGACATTTACCTTCCCGCCAGAGCGGTACCTATTTATCTACTTGCACTTTGACATGCTTTTGAACTGCTAGGTTGGTAGGAGCAGGGACCGAGCAACGGGAGCTCACCCCGTAGTGGGGATTCGAACCGCCGACCTTCTGATTGCAAGTCCTAGGCTCTGTGGTTTAACCCACAGTGCCACCCGCGTCCCTTTAGGGTAGTTTAAGCCACCCTAAACTAGCTTGTTGTCTCAGGTTCAGTGGGGCTGGCGGAGTGGCAAGCAGGGAGGGCAACAGCCAGAGCCACACCCTGGATTTGTTATAAGTAAGAAGGCAGGCAGGTGGGGGCTGGTTGAGGACAAACTGTGGTCAGTGGGGCAGTATCTCATTTGTCCTCATAGACCAGCCTCCACTGAGCAGAGGGCAGTGTCATGTCACCAGCGCCGAAGAAAGATTCAACTGGAAGTCTAGTTGAGTTTTGTATGTGGGAGGGAGTGCCATTTTATTCTTCACCTGAGAGAGCAAACCTTCTTAGCTCAACCCTGAGGGTTCTTATTATTCCGAGCAAACAGTGGCATTTTTCTTCTCTCTCTGTTTTTATTCGCTTAAATTGTTTTTGTTGTTGTTCTGTGTGGATTGCAGTGGTGCTCCTGCTGGCTGCATTAATCTCCACCACTTGCTTGCAGGAGGTCACAAAACTACATTTTCAAAAGTGAAAGACCTGAGAAAATGCCATTGTTTGCAGCCAGCAGTAAGTGTCCCTCAAGCTGTTCTAAAACAATCTCTCTTTCTGAAAGATAAATGAAATGTCTCCTTTTTGTTGCCCATGAGTGGTGTAGCAAATTCAGAGAGGGTTTTTCATCCCCCTTTCAGACCTCCAGTGAGGAAACTGGTTTTAATGATAGATTGTGTCATTCTCTTAGGAGATCAGCAATTTCACTTGACATCCTTCAATAACTTTTATATCATATGGACCCAAGGATTTGTTGACTGTTAATTTGTCAATCAGCATAGAACTTCATTTCATCTTCTGTATGTGATTTACTTCTTCTGACGCCCTCCCTGAATCAAGCGGTTATGTGTATCTGTACAGTACTTATCCCATTCCCATTTTATTTTGACAATCCTATGACATAGATTCGGTTAAGTGAGACAGGGACAAATCCAAGGTCACTCAAGGAGCTTCCTGGCTGAACAGGGATTCAAACCAAGATCTCCCTAGTCCTAATCTGACACTAACTACTTCACCACACCTCAGTCTGAAACTGCATGAAAGCTTGCAGAAAGCTGGCAAATACTGAATTGTGCTGACCCATGACTGATTTCATAATAGAAATACTTATAACTTTGTTCCAAATGAATGGTCTTCTCTCCAGATTGTCTCCTGATTTTTTTATTTACCTGGCACTCTGTGTGTGCACATGTGTATAATGAATGATCAAATGCAAAAATAATAATGTTTGTCCTTAAATTTAATTCACGAATCTTAGATGAGTGTAGTAATGATCTCTTCCACTTGGAGGCAATCTTTTCAAAGAAGAAATTAAACATTTTCAATCAGATCTTGTTATGATTGACTGGACAGATTAAATAATTAGTTCCAACCTAAGGAAGAAAGCATAAAGTATTCTCTGTGTATTTCAGCAAAAAAAAGTCCTGTCATTTGTCTATGGTAGGTTTTTTTAAAAAAATAAATTCTTAAAGTGTGTTCTGAAAACTTAAACTGTGAATTTAAAGAAGCTTCAGACTCCTTTTAGATATCTGCCAGTAGTAATTAATAACAGTCAGATAATGACTTGCAGGGACTTAAGTAAGGCAAAATGAAATATTAACATAAGTGCAAAAAATAGAATTCATGTGTTGAACAAATTATAGAGAAGAAAAAGTTGGAATACAATATTCAATCTCGGAAGAGTTTTTATTGTTTAAAAAAGAGAGGCATGTAATGGACAAAATACACAGATCATTATTCTTCCTCCCCATATATTTTCACTTGCAGATGCCTATTTCTAATTTCTCTAACAGCTGACACCCAGTGAATCAATGAAGTTGAACTATTGCCTTTGCTATTCTTCACTTTCACAATTCCCACATTGCCTCTTAGTCACAGTGAGAGGCTGAATACATTACACACTTAATGACTCTTATTGCAGATTTTTTGTTCTGGCAGAAGAGCACTTCTCCTACACTTTTTAAAAAAGCAACAGTGAATTGGGCTGGGTGGGGAGGAGGTTATATTGAAATACACTGATGATTCATCACGAATCTCTCATCTATTGCATAATTGGCCTGAAATCAGTAAGATGTCAAGTGCGAGACATTTCAAAAAGCACCTTGAAAGACCAATGAAATGCTAGAACATTCATTTTGGTTCTTGGTTGAATAGGAGATGTGGGCATGGGTAAAAACTAGTCTATACAGTGTCACCCACCTGTATTTGGTCACTTTCATAATACATTATAATAATAATTTAGTACTTATACCCCACCCATCTGACTGGGTTGCCCCAGCCACTCTGGGTAGCCTGAAACATAAATCTGTTTCTCTTTAAACAGCCACCAGACTGTTGCTTTTAAAAATTCATACACATTAACTGTGCTTGGATGATCATCTCACAACTAAATCTGCCATCTCTTGTTAATAAATAGTTTGCAACAATTCCCCCCTCTTTTGCTTTGAAGGATATCCTTTGTGAAACATGATGCTTAGCTATGCAACAATGCCATCCACATGGCCTCAAAACAAGCTTGGAAAGTATTTTACTCTTGTGATGACATTCCCTCCTCCTGATCTTCAGGGAACCATAGTTTCCCATTTTGTCCAAACTTGGAAATGATAGTCATCAGGTTTGGAACAATCCAGGGCCTTAAACCAACTTCAGCTAACAGGTTGGCTTCCTGGTTTGGAAGAAACAGGAAACTATGGTTAGTAGAATACTTCCTGGATTACTGTAGCAAACTGTGGAGGGAGGAGGGAAGGATAGATGCTAGTGTAACCCACTGCTGTCTCACTTTATCAAGGCTGAAACTTATTAATCACAATGAGTTTCGTAGAATGGTACATAGTGATCAAGGTGCTGCTTTTCAAACTGAACTTCGGGAGGGTGGTGCTCTATTTTGTTAATTTATGGCACTTGTGTAAATTAGATCATTTGTGTAAAATCCTTATGCACTGCTGTTCGACATTTGAGAGTTCTATGTTATTTGCCTCTATAGAAATCATTTGCTGTGAGTCCCTTCAGAGACCCTTAATCAAGACTTTTGGTGAATAAAAATAATCATTAAAAATAGTTACACAAGCATGGACCAAGGGCAAAGCCTCGTGCATGTTTTGATTTAATAAGTCAATATAGGATCCTCCAAAACAAGCCACAGACATATACATATGGGAAATGGATGGATGAAACTATCTTCTCTCATTTTTACTGCTGCAAAATTGTTACATAACCAAGCATCATGTTTCACAAAGGATATCCTTCAAAGCAAAAGAGGGGGGAATTGTTGCAAACTATTTATTAACAAGAGTTTTGAGGTAATGGTGTGAATACAGAGAGTGCATACTTTCCGCTGTAGTATTTTATACTATCTGACTTTGGGGTCTGTGACTATTGTATTTGAGAAAATATGTGTGCTTTCATATATGATTTAAATGCAAAATTGTCTTTCTGGCATTTGGTCTCGAATGATGATGATGTTCTAACTCTGTTTTGCTATAAAAGGGACAGTACTGATGTGAGCTTAATTTGTAATGTAAAATACTTTCCAAGCTTGTTTTGAGGCCATGTGGATGGCTGTTTACAAGACTCAACATCATGGGGTTTTTTTGTCTTGGAGGACAACACTTTATATTTGATCACTGTTTTAAAATAATTCAGTCAAGTTTGTTTAAAAACAATGGGTTAGTAAAATGAGGTTCCATAATCAAAACACATTTGAGGGTTCAAGATTTTGCAGGTACACTTTTCTGAAAAGGGTGGTTTCTTATTGGTGAAAGAGAGAAGATTATTTAAATGAGAAGTAATGGAAAGAAGAGGCTCAGAAGTGCAATTTAAAATTTGATTAAAATAATATGTAGTGAATGCTATTATTTCATATCTCAGTAGTTCAGCAGAGTAGATTTTCCCCCATTTCCAAAGACATTTTTTTTTAAAAAAATAAAGATTCAGATGGCTGTTTTAATCTGGTATGGAGATATGTCTTAGCAAATATCAGAAATGTTTGAATAAGCTGTACAAATATGAGAATGTGTAAGGAGATATCAACCAAGGGTAATGCAGGATAAAGTGCTAAATTTTTGAAATATGGACATGTAGTTAGGAAGGCTCAACAGAAGTGTTAACCTCCTTTGTTGACCTGCTTGCTAAAATGTGAATTCATATTCCATCAGGTAGATGCTGCTAACAAACATATTCATCAGTATAAGAAAACTGACTTCCTAATGCAAAATGGACTAAGTCATCAGTAGATTGCTTTTTCTTTCGGTAGACTTTGCAAAGAACATAGGAAGTTGCCATCTTCTCTGGGGGTTCCCCTCAGTCTTCTGGGGGAGGAGAAGGAAAGGACATTCTATTGCAGAAGGTGTTCTTCGTCCTGAATGACTTTCCTGAATTCACCCCAAAGCAAGCAGATGGGATAGGCAAAGGATAGGCTATTGGTGCAATGTGGCAGACAGATCAACCCTGATTTAGTCTGGATTGCCTCAGCGTTAAGTCAAACTATTTCCTAATTTCATGACAGTCTTAAAGATAACACTACTTATTTTGAGTCAGTTGGAGGAGATTAAGATGGAAGGCTAGGTTCACCTGCTCTTTACTCTTAACTCCTTTCTGCCAAGACAACCTGATCTGAACTGCATCAGCTATGCCCTTCAGCTGCATTTCATTTCCTCCTTCTCCCCAAACGCATGCTGCATTTTACTTTTGCAGTACAGAACATGCCAATGACATTGGAAACAAATACACTAGTAATCTAGTGCTTTTCACATGCCAAAGGGAATCTTGTCAGTGAAAAAAATGATTTTTCTGTGCATGAGTTTCCTGTCTTCTGTTTCCAAGCTACTTTCAAAAGCGTGCAGAGTTTCAAAGTTGAACCTCCAAGATCCACACATTGGATCTACAGATAAATCAAGGATCCATCTGAGATGGCCAGCTTAGAAGGTCAGGTCATGGACACTGGCAGTCCATGATAGGAAAACTTTGTTCCTGCCAACATGTTGTTATTGCATGATTGTGTAGGTAGCTAATCGCTCTATGATTACCTTCATGGTTCTAAAATGACTATTTTCTCCTTTTTGGAAAGTACAACTTTAACACTAAATATAGAATTTGAGTCATTATAGGTAACAATTTTTTCCATGTGAAAGTAAATATTAGCTGATTTTTTTAAAAAAAAAAACTATGTAAAAGATGCAAGAGTTTAGTTACACCAATTATTCAATTGCTTTATAATTCTCTTTCCAAAAAAGGAAAGAAAACCATTTCCCTTAATCTTACATAAAAATGCTAATGATATCCTTATATAATTTACTCCCTATTGATAGATTAAGTTTGTATTGGATCTTAAAAGAGCACACAAGCATTAAGAATGATTATTTTCTAATAATCCACTCTAATTACAAATACTTAGCCAAGTCTGGTACTACTGAGATGGAAAGTTTTATTAAACCAGGTCTCAGCAGAGGCAATTGCTGATTACTTCAACAGAAGTATATTATTCCTTAAAACTTTTGGATCCTGCCTGGTTGGGACACATACTCTGATTTCCATAAATCCTAATGAACACAGATTGCTGTTGGCCGCCTCCTGTCTCTGAGCCAATGGAGTGCACCTCTAGGGGGTGAAGTCAAACTGCTGTGTTAGCAGCACCAAAGTGACCTCCCCAGGTTGCAAGTCTGGACAGTGTGTGTGGAGGACCTGGGCTATCCAGACAACAAGATTCTGCTCTTAATGTTCAGCACTTCCCTTTTGACTATATGTAGCCTGAACCACTAAAGGCCAAATGCCGGATTTCTGCATTCATAACAGCCTGTCCCTGTTTTTTGCACCACCCTCCATGCTCATCAGGGTTCTCTTAAGAAACAGGGTCTGATCCTGAGCAATACAGTGGTAGGGATTGCAGCTGGCTTCCTGGGTCATTTCTGCTGCTTGGGTCTCAACCATCACACTTTTTAGGCCATTACTTTTGCCAGCAACTGTCCTGAACCACGGGTTACCTGATATGTCCCATGAGTGCACACGATCCCACAGCAGATATTAGCGCATAATCCGGCAGGCCAACAGGTCCAAAGTCCAGTCAAGCCAAATTCCCGCCTCGGCAGCCAATCCAGGGATCGGGGCACTAGGATGTTAGTCCCACACAAGCACAGTCCAAAGGAGCTCCCGATAACATCCAAGCTGTGGTCCAACCAATGTGGGAAGTTGAGCAGACACAGCACCTCAGCTCTGCTTTCCTTGTATACCTTGCATGCTGACTGCAGGATCTGGGCTTGATGAGGCATGTGACCCTCACCTGTCCCAAGCCTACTCCAGCTGAGGAATCACACACTCCCTCCCAGAGCTAATAAGCCCCACCTGGCCAGCTAGTGAGCTGGGCTGTGGGCCTTTGCCTGCCTCAGCCTCCTAGATCATACCACACGCTGCTCCTTATGTCTCATAGACTGCCGTGTTTGGGGATTTGGGCCCCTCTGGCTCTGGCTCTGGTTCCTGCTGCTCTGGTTCCTGTGCACTGACCCCCACCCCCCTCACCATCCTCTGTTGCCCCATGAATACTCACTGGAATCCTCTTCCTCCTTCCTGCTTTATGACAGCCAGTTTATGACAGCAACTATTCCTTACAAAACATTTTGTAACATGAGAAAATGGACCCTTGTTGGTTGACTCCAATGTTCAGTAATTATAGGAGTTGGGAATCCGGCAACATCTGGAACACCACAGCACGGACAGCACTGTCCAGATAGGGACATAGGTGGGCCACCAGCCAAAGCTGACGGAAGGCACTTATTACCACTTAGGCCACTTGAGCCTCAAAGGATGCAGGAGCACCCCAAAGCTACGTACCTGCTCCTTCAGAGGGAGTGTAGCCCCATCAAAAGCAGGCAACCTCCCACCCATCTGGTCTAGGGAACCACCCACTAACAGTGCCTCCGTCTTATTTGGATTGAGCTTCAGTTTGTTGGCTCTCACCCAGTCCATTACTGAGGCAAGACTTCCAGCACTTCCACTGCCATACCTGCAGATGTTAAGGAGAAAGTAGAGCTTTGTGTCATCAGCATGGGGGCTGGATGTGCATAATTCCTACCTCAAAAGTAGAGGGAGTTAGCTACACTTACATCAAGGTGGGTCTCCGTGTATGCTATATTATTATGATCGCAATTGTGATTTTAAGGTATTTGTATCCCACCTTTCTCCCAAACACATTGTATACGATCGCATTGTAAATGAACTGAGCCTGAGGAAGCTGGTTTCTACTGAATCAGACCACTGTTCCATCTATCTCAGTACAGTGGTACCTCGGGTTAAGTACTTAATTTGTTCCGGAGGTCTGTACTTAACCTGAAACTGTTCTTAACCTGAAGCACCACTTTAGCTAATGGTGCCTCCCTCTGCTGCCGCACCGCCGGAGCATGATTTCTGTTCTCATCCTGAAGCAAAGTTCTTAACCTGAAGCACTATTTCTGGGTTAGCGAAGTATGTAACCTGAAGCGTATGTAACCCGAGGTACCACTGTATTGTTTACACTGACTGGCAGCAGCCTTTTGTCACACAGAGGTGTTTGTTGGCTCAGTGCTTCTGAAGTTGATAATAGTGTCTACATTCACCTCACAGAGAAAGAAAACATTCCACTTGTCTATCTACATTATAAATAAAGTCATTAAAATAAGAAATGTCATCCATTTCCACATCTGCTTTATATAATGGGGTCACAGATGTCTTTCTATCATGTGGATTATTAATCTTCAATCATGGCAGGAGAAAATGCAACATTTTCAACATTTTATGATATACTTTGCTGAAGTCATTCATGAACTGGGGTATATACAGTCATCTAAAATTCTAGGGTTTTTTCCTATTAAAACGCATCACGTTAAACTGCGAAGCACGTTGTACAATTTGTCATTATTTTTAAAATATATAAATTTCATGTGTGTATTTTCTTATCTGGTTTGACCAGGTACGAGAAATAAAACTTGAGGAAAATTTTAACTGTAGAGTAGGTAAAATGTGGACAGCTTTTGATGGCAGCTTATCTTGGTTCTCAGATACTCTTAACACATTTGTTAATAGCAAATTCTCTCCCAAGAAAATGGAGGTTTCTAATGGGAGCAGAAAGAAGCCAGGGAACAGCATAAATTATGCTGACCTCCACACCAACCCCCTATTTTTACACACAAACACACAACAATTCCTATTAAAAGGATGAATGCCGCCACCACAACACCAGCGGAACACTGTACACAAGCTCTCCACTATCCTGAGAAAAACCCTTAATCCTAATTTTATTTTATTGTATTCTTTGGTAGACTTACAGAAGGAAAAACACACACCAATAAATAAATTTTAGGGAGGGGCAATATTAGATATGGACACATAATATTTTTTATTTTATTTTAAAAAATCAGGATTCCTTGTGCTGTCCTCTGCTCCGCTCCACTCCCCCTTCACTCCCCCTTTCTTCCTGCCCATGGCATCCGTGCTCTCTGCTTGCCCCAAATGTCTTAAGAGTATCTGAGGACCAAGAGCTAGCACACCATGTGGGGCTGTGCCTCAGTCGCAGCAGCCTCTCCTCCTCCTCGCCTGCTCTCCAGCAGCTACCATGAACTGCCCAAGGGAGGAGGCTGGTGGCAGCAGCCATGGAAAGGCCATGGCTGAGAGGCTGGAACCCCTGGGATATTGCTACAACTCAGCAGAGAGTGGGAGCTGCACTCAACCTTTGTAATAATCTATATATATGTCACACACAGAGAGAGCGCCATTTTCCCCAACTGGCAATTCCCAACTGCCATTCTCTCCCCTGGATTCTGTTCAGGAGGAGGGACTTCCCCTTGATGGACAGTTCTTCCAGCCAAGCTGCAGAGACTGCAAAATCACTTAGTCCAGCCTTTCTCAACCTGTGGGTCCCCAGATGTTGTTGAACTACAACTCCCATCACCCCTAGCTAGCAAGGCCAGAGCTCAGGGATGATGGGAGTTGTAGTCCAACAACATCTGGGGACCCACATGTTGAGAACCACTGACTTAGTCACAAGGCTATCAGCTGCTGGGGGTGAAAGCATGCAGGGACAGGAGATGCTTGGCAAGTTGTAAGGCTAAAACTCTGGGACAAGAAGTATAATTTTATATCTTGCTTCTCATTCTACATGAATGACTGAAGGCCACTAGGGCATGTGGGTGGCGGGTGGAGGACTGTAGCTCTGGGAGGGGGAGGGGGGGTCTCCTTACAACTCTCAGCACCCTTAACAAACTACAGCTCCCAGGAGACTTTGGGAAAAGCCATGACTACTACTACTACTTTAAATATACTGTATGTTGCAAATGTTTTATACACATTTTTCTCAGTGTATACAAGCAACTTTTTCTTTTCACTGTGACCCGTGTCAAGTGAACAGAATGGGATCTTAGTAATTACTGAACTTTCTTTTTTTAAAAAAATAAATAAATCAGCAGTTAAGGACACTTGAGTAATTTGCAAAACATGAATTAATTTGAATATCGTTAATTTGACCTAAACTTGGAGTTTCAAAAGCAACTAATGCCCTGGGATGCCAAATGCAAGGCTCGTGTAGGGCACTGAGATCCACTCTTGACAAAAAGATTCATGGCTAAGGTTGACAGCTTCTGACTCAAAGATGACCTCTGCCTTAAATAGTTGCATGACAGTGGGAAAGAAAGGCTTCCATAATGACAGCGCAGCAGTGACAACAGAAGCTGTACCTGTCAAACTTCTTCTGGCCATGTAATTTTTAAAAATAGCCCCCAAACATCCTATAAAGGCCCATGTCAGGACACCAATCCAGAAAAAACACTTGCCAATGGGCAATTCCAGTTCTCTAGATCAGATATAACCTGAATGCAGAGGTTATAACTGAATGAAGCATGACTTCATTGAGTATATGTTTCCATGTGTTTATTCCACACTTAATATTTATAATGCCACAGTCTAGCTCTCAGGACAAATTTCATACTGATACAGATCCATATTCCCATTGTGCTGCTCAACTGGGGCCCACAGAACTGTTGTGAATGTAGGTACACATTCCCATTTGGGCTAATGGATTTCAACCAGTTTAGAGCCCAGGCCTTCCCCTCCTCTAACATCTCTTCCTTTTTCCTTTGATTAAATAATTCACACAAAGAAATGAATGTCTCTGATAGGATTGTGCAGAAAAGGCATAATAACAGAAAAATGAGAATGGATTCCTTCATCCCAACACAAGGTATCTTGATGGCACTGAAAATATAATGTTTATAGGTAAGAGGCCCTTGTCTCTTAGTGTCCACTTTCAGTCAGTCAAAGCCCATAGGGCAAGGTAGCACCCATGGTGGTGAACAGAAGGCACACAGAGAGAAACCAGAGGCAGCAGACAGTGATGACACAATGTCGAAGGCCTGGGCTAGATGTGGTAGAGATCCAATAGTCAAGGAAGGGAGTTGTCCATACATGATAAGGCAGATATTCTCAAGCACGTATTTTGTTCTAAAGCTCCCATAGAAGAGCTGCACCTTCTATAGCAGTAAATGTGCTAAAGACCAATTTAAGCTATGTCCCTTTGATGAAGAATGGATCTTTTGGAAAGTTGTGTTCCTGCCTGGAGTCTAGAACATTTTCAGAATTTTGTTTTCTCTCAGAAGTGCTTCTACTATCTCAGCAGGTCCCATCCTACCATTAGGCAGAGTGAGGTGGCCACCTTATGCACCAACTGATGGAAGGCAAAGAACAGTAGGGGGTGGGGAGTTGGAGGATACAGATTAGAAGTTGACAGTGGTGCAATTTGGAGAGACTATCCATAGCACTGGAAACACTTACTTATTTGTGTATTTATCCTGCCTTTATTCCATCATGGAACCCAAGGTGGCAAAAGGATTGTCTTTCATCCATGCACTGACCAGATCCAAAGCAGCTATCCAAACCCTTCGTGTGTGCTCAGACCAAATGGGGAACATCGTGTATGGGGGGGGGGTATGATGTGGTAACACATACATAAAGCCACTCTGAGGCTGTTTCCATAGGCTGAGTGCTTTCACATTTGCCAAAGAAAGGTAATTTAAAATAAAAGGCTAGACTGCCACAGATTTCATAGTCAACCTTCTTATTATGCACCAAATGCAAGACTGCAGCTTTTATTAGCATAGCATCTGAGGGTATCTGCCAATAGAATATGAACTGTCAAGAGATTAGAATGCTATTTTTATAATCAAGCTTCTTTCACATTCTGTTGAAGCGCCACTATGCTGGCATGAGCTCAGGGGATTGAGCCTTGGCCTAGCAACTGTTGCATGGCTAATTACATGGGACACAATGGGCCGTCACTAACGTGCTAATAAATAATTGGAGTCAAAATTAAATTCACCCATGTATGAATTGTTACAGTGAAGACAAGACCTCATTAGGCTATGAACCAAAATGGGTAACGCAGAGAAGTTAAAACAGATCTGTGATCATGCATTGCATTTAATTACATTTCTTTTTACTAACTATGCTGCATTATTATATTTGCTTTGGATTTGGCAAACAGATTAAAAATAAGTGGCAGATTTTGTGATATTAAACATATGGTAAATGTTTCCTGGCATTTAATAGCTGTCTACATTAATTTGCATCCAGTGAGTGAAAGTCAGCATGGGAAGAGGAACATCACAAGTTATTGCTCACCACTTCAATAACTATATTATGATGGAAAACCCAGATACTATAGCTTAGTTGGTAGAGCATGAGACTCTTGATATCAGGGGCCTGAGTCTGAGCCTCACATCGGGCAAAAGATTCTTGCATTGTAGAAGTTGGACTAGATGATCCTCGTGGTCCCGACTTCCGGGGTGGCGCCATCGGTAATGGCGGACTCCCTCTGATCCGGAGGGACTAGCTCCGCGGAAAACAGGTCTTCCCGCTACAGCGAAGCGGGGACCCTTTCAAAAATCACAGGTGGATGAAGCCTGTGACCATGGGACTCGGCGGGCACCTTTCGTGCCCCCCCAACTCGTAAAGGAACCCCGTTACGGGCTCCGGAGCGAAGAGGGGCAAGTGGCGCGGTGCTGAGAGTCAACTGCTTCTTCCGAGGAGCGAAGCCGCACAGCCGTTGCCTGAGAGCGCTGCCTTTTTCCTGGGACAATTTGGCTTTTAAAACAATTACCCGTGAGTAACTTAATTTTGGACAATTGGACTTTAAATAACGACCTGCGAGTAGAAAGGAAAATTGGACTAAGAAATTCTTAATTTGGCACTGAAACGGGAAGGTCTAAACAGGAAGTCAGCCTTCCGTTTCTTGTAGATAGATTAAAGCAAAGACATGGCAAACTAGAGTTCAGAAAATAGTTTGTAAAGGATCAACTTTCATCATTTAAAATTGTTGAACCCCCTTCGGGAGTAGGAGAAGAGGGGGGATTTTTTCCAGACTGTTTAAACCTGCAGAAGAGAGGGTAAAGAAAAGAAATGTTCCACCGTCTTGAACCCGGGAGCCGGGTGTCAGGACTGACGTTTTTTGGGAAGCTCATTGACCATAGACAAACGTCTTTGACAGATAGTTAAAAGAAGAGATACATAGTGATTCCATTGTTCTCCTTCGCATTTTAAAGAAACAAATATTGACAAAATATCTGAAAAAGGAAACTTTGTTGTTAGATCTGCCTTTAAAAGAAAAGAACAAATAGAAGTTCTTCCCCTAGAGGGAGCCTGTGAAACTGTTACTAAATCTGAATCGGGGAGCTCTGCAGCTGCAACAGATTACGATCGTGGGAACAGACTTCTGACCTTGTAGAACAATGTATTCAGAAGCTCTGGTGCGTGCTTTCTGTAAAACAAGTGCCCTATTGGACCAGCTACATGAGAAGACGGACTTGATGACTGTTGTGATCGGAAATTTTGGACAGGTAGTGGGTAACTATATAGAGCCCACCCAGGAATCAAATCAGGAGTGTGCTCTGACAGATCAGATGAGGGAAGAAGATGTTGCTGAACCTCGGATGCCAGAGGTGGAGGGAGTTGTGGCCCAGCAGGAACATGAGTTGTTGGATTTGATAAATGAACTTGGAAAAAGCCAGATTTGAAGAGATAAAGTTTTGTTTGGTTTGAAAATGGGGGTTGGATAGACCCTCCTATGCAGGGATGTTTTGACTTTCCAAGTCTGGCAATGGGCCACGAGATGTTTGGGGTTGTGAGGGCTCTTAATTCTGGAGGGACTTTGAAACATGTTCCTAAATACCACATGGAGTTTAGTGTGGACTATGGAAAAGGGGCTGATTTGTCGAGAAGGGTCAAAAACATTGTCAAGCTGGAGTTCCCACGAGTGAAAGGAGCAGGAGACAAAGTAAAGTACAGGTATAAATATGAAGAAGAGCCGCGGAAGGGACATGGAAGAGACTTAAGGGCCTCGGACATAAGATTACCAAGTTAATGCGCCAGATTGATGGGATAGAAAGGACTGACAAAACCCGGGACCAGGAGGAAGAGACGCTGGATGAAGATTGGAAGAAAATTTGAATTTTTTTTTATTAGGATTGTTTTACAAAATTGATGAATGTTAGAAAAATGTTGGAACGAAATTATTTGGCTTTAGCAAAAATGTTAAAAGAATTATGTAAGAATATGTTATGGTTATGAGAAATTGGTATAAATAAGATGTACATTTTAAGTTTTAGGGTTTTTTATAGTAAGATAAGGTTAAAATAGAATAAGGTAATGCAATGACAGAATATTATGAAAAATGGAAAGGATTTGCTGTGATAATTAATAACTAGGATACAAAAAAAGGGAGGAGTGAGGAGGTCAATGAAAGAAGGTAATGACAGTTAAGAATTTGAGAATATTGGATTTGTTTTTAAATTCCTGTGGCTTATTTTTGTTTTTTTGATTGTGCTCTGTTACGTGTTTTGTTGTTATTTTTTGATTTTGATTTTTGCTAATTGTTTGATTGTGGTTTGTTCTTCTCTTGTTTTTTTCTCTTTCTTTTTCTTTTTTCTTTTTCCTGTAATTTTAAAATTCTTAATAAATATCATTAAAAAAATAATAATAGATGATCCTCGTGGTCCCTTCCAACTCTACAATTCTGTGACCAACACACAATGTTCATGTTCAGGAGTCATGCTAAACTATATTTTAGTGTGCCAAAAATGAGCCTAGGCAATACCTGGTCCTTCCCCTTTTCCTGAATGTCTGCAAGGAAAGTTTTGTGTCTATTTTTGTTTAACCATTGTTTGTTGCCCAATCCAAACCAGCAAACTGTGGTTAATGTTAACTCTTGTTTATCTGAAGCAAGCCAACTTGAAACCATGCCTCTGAAGACAACTCAGAAACTGCAATTAGTGTAGAATCTAGCTGCTGGGATGTTAATTGGAGCACATGGATGAGAATGCATAACACCAATATTATACAATCTGCAATCATTACCTATTTGCTTCCTGAATTAATTTTAAATGCTGGTTCTAAATGGCTTTGAACCAGAATACCTTTAAGGAGTGCCTCCTCCCATAGGAATCTGTTCAGTTCTCAGAGTCTAATTCAAGGGTTAACCAAGGCAATGCCCGGGGGAACCATCATGCCTGCAAGGACCTCCTATGGCACTCAATATATATCCCACTCCAAAATCCATTATGCACCAGAAACTGTTCACTCTTCCAGCTCAATTCCTGTTTGCACTCGCTTGACCTTTCCTGCACTGAGCATGGGCCCTCAGACATGCCACCATTTCATTTGTTACCAAGATAGGACACCCACTTTCCCTTCACTTCTGAACAGAGGACAGGTGCAAAGAGATTCTCTCTGTGAGTGCAGATGTAGTGGTTGATGTAGGTTCCTGTATTTCATTGATTGGGATGGCAAATGTGTCCACTGACCCAACACCATTGATGGTGACTCCTAGTTTAATTCTCAGTCTCTGCTCCAAGTTCCCCTGTATGGTGGATAGGCATGAAAGACAGAGCCTTTTCAGTTGTGGTGCCAAGATGCTGGAACAGCTCTGTTAAAGATAGAAATGTACCTGGCTTCCTGGCTGCTCACCTTTCAGCAGATAACCAAGAAATGCATTGTTTCCAGCTGCCATTTTTAGCTGTGGTCCTTTAAAATGGATTTCAGTGGCTGATGTTGGAACCATTTTTAAAAACTTTTATAGTGTTTTCATATAATGCTAACTTGAAAATTCAGGATATATTAAAAATTGTGCATGTTTTCTGCCCTAAATATTTTTATAGGAAAGCAAGCAAAGAATTCTGAATATCAAATATTTTATTTCATCTATTTGAAAACATTTGAGCAGTAACTCTTTTCTTTATGCTTTATCTCTTTGTCGTTGTTACACAGAAAATAGCATACCATTTTACACGGTGAAGTGAATTTACTGATTTACCTGCAGCAGCACTAAATCATAGCTGAATCAATAGATCTACCTATCAAGAAAAATTACTAGGGCCCGCTTATTACTGCAAGCTTAGAAATATCACTCTAAGCCGTTCCTTTCCCACTGATATGCACCATTATTTTTGTATTTCCTTGCTTCAATATGAAATAATATCTCAGGTGATCAGCAGCTTCCTTCACTACAGTTTCATGGGTTTCACTATCAATAAGCCAAGCTATTTCTCCCTCACATTTGAAAAGAGTTCTGACACATCCCCATATCATTTGCTTTAGTCTGACGTGCAATCCTGTAGATTGAAAGACATTTTCCTCCTATATGAAATAGACAGACAGAAGAAACCAGTGCTGGAATATATCAGCATTTCCTAACATTATGACCCACCATTCTGCTGTATATTCAACCTTCCATATTCCACACTGCCCAGACTACAGAACACAATGTGTCAGAAACACATTTGGTTATCTTTGACTTCCCAAATCAGTTGGTTGGATTAATATTTGAATATTAGTTATGGAAAGTTGTGCTCTGTTTTCAGAGTTTAGTCTGCATGTAATGCAAAATTGCTCCAAATTTGTGCACATCTTTCCTTAAACCACAAAGCATGTATCATAATAAAGTGATTAATAACAGTGACTTCTCCAGGTTCGAGTCAGAAGTCTAATTTTATTTATTTATTAATTGGTGAGAAGGTAGGAGTGGCACAGGCAAAGAGTACTTTTCCAGCTTGAAATCGCAATCTGAGCTGAAGAAGAACTATCAGGGCTGTAATGCACACCATGGCTTGAGGATAATCTAGATATAGATTCCCCCCCCCCTTGGAAAAAGCATGAGTCATAAAACATTCACTGGATGTGACAAAGTAAAAGAACCACTGTAAGTCTTCCCAAAGAGCTCCACATTCCCTTATAAACAAGCCAAGTGTAACTATTCAATAATGGGATCTTTATAAAAGTCCATCACCAATTTCATTATGGGCCAAGAACAATCAGGTCAGCTCAACTATTTCTTTTGAAGTTATTTATAAATGATACACTGAGTTGTTGCTGGCAAAGTTAGTGGAAAATGTAAGATGATGTAAGATTCATGAGCTTCTAATATTTTGAGCACCAAGGAATATGATAAATCTTTAATGCTTGAGAGCACAGATTTGCAATAACATTGGATTTCTTGAACAATGAATCAAAATCCTGGGCACTGTCTACCATTCACCTTTTGTCTAAAATTCCTATTGAAAACAGTGGATTTTTCCTCTTTCAGTTCTTGGGCCCTCTTAGTTTCTTCTCTGACAACTCTCAATCTAATCAACCTCACAGGGTTGTTGTGGGGATAAAGTAGGGGGCTGAACCCGGTGCACCAGGCTGAACTCCTTGTAAGAAGAGTAGAGCACAACAATGAATGGCTTCCAGAAAATGAATGGCTCCAGTCAAAAATGAATGGAGAAATGAATGAATGGAGTCACCTGCATTGCTAATATCCATTTTTATAGTTCCTCTGGCACATATGGTGTTTAGATAAATGTTTATGGTGCTTGGATCAATGGTATATTCGTGCAGATCTGTCCCCTGATCCACAGCAGCTTACTGGTTTGATGGTTATCTTCCTACATCTCGCTACCCAATGATTGGTGACTATTCTGTGATTCTCCATCTCATCTGTTACAGCAGGTGTACAGAGATCGAATTAAAAATATTTGACAGGATGAAATAATTCAAGCTTGGCATAAATTTTATGAATTTTACCTAAAGTTGGCCTGGAATAAAATATACCATTTAGAAAACGCTTGGTATATGCAAATCAGGTTTTTCAGATTTGATATGAAAGCAAGGCAACTGATGTTGTCTCAGTAAGTTAAGTTCAATCGAGTATAATTAAGTACAATTGGATATACTTTGGCTTTTAATTAGCCTTGGACTTCTTGAGGGGGTGGGATATTTTAATCTTGCCTTTTAAAAATATGATTGCATTTTATAGTTTTCTGTTTTGTTTTGTTTTTGGTTTATGCTGGTTTTGATGTATGTGTTTGTTTATTTTTCTCTGTAAGTTGCTGTGAGTTTTAGTAAAAAACACACCGACTAACTAATAAGTTTAAGAAATAAATAAAAAGTACAAATCAAGTACCACCACCACCTGGTATCTATGATGTAAAAATAAGACCCAGACAGTCAGATGCATAGAGTTCAAAAGATGAAAATCCAGTGCCAAGAAAGATTATTGCACAAGGAGTTGTTGCTGGCAAAGATGACCTTTTCTTAGTGTTTTCAGATGTGGGCTGACCAGATTGGATCTTTATGTTCTTTGTAGAGATAATTCATGCATCCCAAAGAGCAGCCATTGTTTTTGAAATATCAACAGCTCAAGTTGTGGTTTGTATTGTTGCACAAAAACACTAATCAACACCATATTATCAATTATTATCGCAGTGTATGAGTCATTCAGGCAAACCATTCGATTCCTTAGCACCATGTGGTGAATGCCAGCAATACTTGGAAATACTGTATTTGCAGCAGCAGTATTCAATTTAAATTGACCTCTTTAAGCACCCTTATGTAGGAAATAGCACTAAGATGACCCTCCCTTACGTGCAGCCATTTTTTATTAATTCTGTTCATTTGAGGACAGCTGGGGGCCTTCCATTGTGAGAAGAGACAGTGGGGGATTCTAGTTATTCCCTTGCCACTTGGAAGCAGTGGCAAAACTGTAATCACCAAGCTGGAAGTGGTTGCAATGTCCTCCTACACAATGGCCCAATGGAAATGGCACCATGTCCCGGCCAGTGGGGGCATATGCCTTTCTCCCCCCACAATGCCCCTGGTGCTACATGATGATGCAGCATTGCTCCCACTGGACCACAGGACATCGTTATGCTGCCAAACTGCTCCTTGTAGCCCTGTTGCTTTTGAAGCAGTGTCAAAGCATTGTTGTTGTTCCTTGAAGGAAAGGAAATGGAACCCTTTGGCCATAACCGCTCATAATGGAAAGCCCCCCATCTCTGAAAATGAATAGATTTTACCGTGCCCATGAAAAGATGGACATTCCTGTCATTTAAAGTCTACTCAGTATTGATCCAGAGTAGATTCCAGTGTATAGTTAGCAGAGTAAAAACTTAAACACGTTTCAGGATTCCCCCCCAAAATAGACCAGAGGCAATTGTATTTCATCCAGCAGAGCTTTACCTCTACTGAACACAAATGAGAATAATGGTGACAAATCCAATACATTCAGGACTGGCACTGTCCATAAGAAATCCAGTTGCAGCAGACTTAACTTAAACTTACAATAACTTATAATAAGACTAAAGCTTAACCCTACATACAGAATACCACACCAGAAGGGGGGGGGGAGAGATAGAAAGAGAGTGCGTGAAACCCAAGCTCCTTCTGGCCTCACTGTTATAGTCATCATGACCTTGACAGAAAGAGATAACAGAACCAGTTTAAACCAGCTGTATTCAGTTTCTCTGAAGGAATAGCCCAAACATCATGAACCTTCTGCTTGTTTCTTTCACACAGAGAAACTTCCAGAAGCTTCTTGAATTAAGCAGAATAGGAAAAATCTCTACACATCAGATCAATACTTTCTGTACAAAGAAATGTAAACTGACAATTCCTTCCTTGCCCTTTTTGGCCTGCCCCATGATGTTTTTAAAAAAGAAAAAGTGTGGGGGGGATGCTTTGGCCTGGCACAAGACCAATCTTCCCAGGTTTGCCAACATTTTTGCTACAGAGGTTTGCCAGAGACAGCCACTGAGAGAGCATAAGCACAAGTGCAGAAAAAGAGTTTAAGGCAAACCTTTCCCCCTCACTACAAGACCTTTTCCCTTTCCAAGCCAGGTTGTGTACCTGTCGAAAGTAAATGAAATGGTCCTCATCTTGAGCACTGAAATAAGATACAAACATGAAGGTGGGCAGCGTTTTCTTCATCTGCTCCTACGCCTGTGCTAGAAAGAAATACGCAAGGCTGGCACCACGTAACAATTATCATAAAATGTATGCATGCTGGCCTCTTATTCTGACAATGCAGTACAAGTTGACATTTCCAATTTTAAGGAAAGCTAAGAGAACCTTATCCTTCATTAACGAGGACAGAGCTTCCCACTCTGTGCAAACCAGAAACCCAAAAGCCTCATATAAACAATATTTCATGACATTCAGAAACTTTGAAATGTACCTATTTAGCAGTGATCCATTTTTTGGGAAGCCTGTCCAGTTTAATGAGAGTGGTAGTGGTGCTTAGCCTACAAAATAAAAGCAATTGCCACTCAAAGCTTTCATAAGTTATTTGAAGTCTCCGAACTCACTTGTCAAAAGCAGGGAACAAGACCATCTGACGGGTGCTTAACATAGCTCATGCAACGTCTGGGGTGATGTCTTTAGATTTAAATGGGATTCTTTATTTATACAAAGCATGGGCATCTATGATTTAGAAAGGAAAAAGGAAAGAAATGGGCCAATGAGGAAGAAGAAAAGGAAACCATTTTTTTCTGTTTCTCTCATTCTCCCTCTTCCATATCTGCCATACAGACAGAATTAGGCTTTCCTGAATGCTTCTTACTAAAAGCTATTACATAATAACTCATTTGAACTGGTAAGGCTCACAATGACAAGGCATCCCCTGCAAAGTTAATAAAATGAATGTCTCTGTGACTGAAGAAATGCAGCTGTGCTAATATTTAAGTATTTAAAATGTTTATATATCACCCTTCATCCTATTTAGGATGTTAGGATCAATTCCATCCCCATAGAAATAATAGTAAGGCAACATGTAAGATACTTCAAATAATTAAACTTTAAAACCTTGAAGTGCCTGGGTGAATATGGAATAACATTTTTGTCAGGCACCCAAAAAGACTTGTAGCACAGGCACCAGATGCGCCTCTTTGGAGCCCCTTAACCAGGGCACAACTGCCAAAAAACCCATTAATTTTGTTGGGAACTAGTGTAAATAGAATAAAGAATGTATCTGGAGAAAGGCCTTGACATAAAATCTCAATATCATTATTTGTTGACCTCATGAAACCATGAGCCATATGTGCAGAATCCATGCTGACAGTAAGTGAATGCAATGAGAAAACTCTAGTGTAATAACCAACTGTTATAAACTATGGGTGGTATCCAACAAAGTAGATCTGCTAGTGCAAAGATTTTCAGCTGCACAACAGAACTTTCCCTCCCTCTCCCCTCTCCCCATGTGCATTCTTCCCAATCTGGTCTGGATTGTCCTCAACCCTCTAAGTCAAATTTGGGGAGGGTACAAGAGGTGCACAGGAAGAGGAATGGAATGGGAAGTTCTATTGTGCAATGTTAACTACCACGGAAGACAGAACAGAACCCTGGGGAACCCCACAGGCCAATGACAAAGGCATCAAACAGAAGTTCTCCAGACCACCTTCTGGGTTCACTCCTTCAGTAAGGAACAGAGCCACTGTAAAGCAGTGTCTCCAAGTTCCATCCCAGCAAGGCTGCCCAGAAGGATATCATGGCTGATAGTATTAAAAGCAACTCAGAGGTGCAGCAGAACCTACAGGGACACACTTCTCCTATCCAGTTTCCAGCGTACATCATCCACCAAGGTGACTAAATCTGCCTCCATCCCAAATGGATTTAGATACTCAATCTTCTCCTATAACCTCTGGAGCTGAGATGCCACCACATGCACCAGTACATTGTCCAAAAATTGGTTATCAGAGCAAATTGTTTACAACTCGGGCTGTCGAGTGGTCTAAATTATTTTCACGTGGGCCAGAGTATAAAACACTCCTGACCACTGGTTCGCTGGACAGCTCCTTGTTGATGCAATGGAGGCCAAAGAGCTTTTTAAAAAAAATTTTGCTGCCTCCACTGCCGCAGAATAGGGCTTCAAACATACTGTATTCCAGCCTGTGTTCAGTCAGACTCATACTGAGTTTTCCAGCAAGTTGCTGTCTTACATGTTTCATTATCACCAGCTCTCCGGAGAACCAGGGGACTGGTTTAGCTCCACTTTGTGAGAGGGGATGTTCAAGAGCTAGCATATCCACCATCCTGGTGATTGCTCCAATCCAGAGGTCCCTGGCCCATGTGTGGAAGGGAGATCAGGCCAATCAGAGCACCCCACTCTGCCCTGCCCTTCCCACAAACTTTCCTGCTGCCACCAATCCAAAGTCTTTATTTTTCCCTGACTGCCTCTACCAAACAACCTAAGCACCTTGGACTGCCTAGGGAATGTAGGGTTTGGCTGTTAAGTGTGGCATGTATTATAGAAGACAAGGATTTATAAACCAAGTTTAAAAGTTTACTAGGAGAAGATTATTCTTAGGTAAAAGATCTTGCCATCTGAAAAAGCACATGCACACACACAGGGCCGGATTTAGATGAAGAGAGGCCCTAGGCTACTCCACTTGTGAGGCCCCTCCCCATCCCCCACCCTCACAACTAGGAGAAAATGGAAGAGTGTTATAAACAAAATTGAGTGAAGCCAAGAATGATGATGGGTATTTAAAATTCTACCATTCACAATTTCTTCTCTAAAGGACATAAGATATTATTGTTAAATACCATGCTGATTTTAAATTCAAGTTGCGCCCCACTGTTTAAAATTGGGCCCACTGGCTAGCCCTGAGTCTAATGAGTTGCCCTGCCCTTGCATGAAATCTTGGGTTTACAATTTTTGGAGAGGGGAGACTGTGGCACTGGGAAGAGGGCAGGCTGGCGAGGCCCCCTAGATTTAGAGGCCTGAGTTGCCCTGCCCTCACATGAAGTCTTGGGTTTGCAATTTTGGGAGAGAGGAGACTGCCCGCTGGGCAGCGGGAGGGCTGGTGAGGCCCCCTGGATTTAGAGGCCCTATGCTTCAGCCTACTTAGCCTATACATAAGTCCGGCACTGCACACACAACAATCCCAAAGGAACATTTACGTACAGAAATAAAGCAGGTTAAACACATCTAGCTAGTCCTAGTGAATACTGATTCCTATCAGCTAAGATTCTGTTAAGCAAGTCTTACAGTTAGAGTTCTTGAGATCTTAAGACAGTTTCCAGTGATGGTCTTCTTTCTCTTATCTCATTATTTTCTAACACATTGGCTGGCTACCTGCTCTCAGACCACCTCGTACGAATTCCATACATTATCTAGGGAATCCAGCAATCTGTGGATTCCTGAGTGGACATCCAAGTCAATCCTCACGTTGGTCGGGAGGGAGCCAGTGTTTGTCCACAGACAGCTTTCCAGGTCATGTGGCCAGCATGACTAAACCGCTTCTGGTGCAATGGAACACCGTAATGGAAACCAGAGCACACGAAAATGCCATTTACCTTCCTGCCACAGTGGTACATATTTATCTACTTGCACTGGTGTGTTTTTAAACTGCTAGGTTGGCAGGAGCTAGGACAGAGCAACGGGAGCTCACCCCGTCTCAGGGATTCGAACCACTAACCTTGTGATTGGCAAGCCCAGGAGGCTCAGTGGTTTAGATCACAGCACCACCTGCGCCCTGTAAGGAATAAAAGGCTGGTTCAGATGAAATATGGCATGTTCTCCACAACTAAGAAATTGGGAAACAGTTTGTTCCATTAGTTTGCTGGGAATCAGAAAAGGAAAACAAATAGTGGATGCTGTGTTATTCTGCATGTAAATACTAGAAACTGTACAGCTAGCTTTCCTAATTTGGTCTGAGAAGAGACATGCATAAAAAAGACTTTATATGCAAATTGGAAATTAGACAAGGTAAAAAAATGTATAGCAAAGTTTTTTACAGAACTGCTTAGCATTGCAGAAGTGCTCTCACCTCCTTCTTTATCCCATTTTGGCATTTCACACGCAGAGACAAATTAGAGACACCCTTTGACATTTCTGTCTGTTTCATCTCCACACAAGTGATATCAGTCAAATAAAAAGAGGGAAAATGGCAACTAGCTTCTTGTGTGTTGATAGAAAGCCATTAGTGACTTTCCACAGAAGACTTGGATTGGGAATCAGACGTGAATCTCCGAGGTAAAGCCCTTCCAAAGTGACCCTAAGTGAATACCACCTTCCAAGCTATTCAAAATATTCAGAGCTATTAAAAAACAAAAAACCATACACAGTTGCCTAGACTAAGGGTGACATCCACTTGTAGCAGCCTTGTGCAGGACCCAGAAGAGAGTCTTTTCTGTAATGGCACCCTACTATAGAATTTCATCTCCTTGGAACATGAACGGCCCCACGAAGACCCATGTATTTTCTGAAGCCTTTTGAAAGATGAAACTTGGATTTATTTTTGCCTGGATCATCCCAGATATGTATGTATGTATTATTATTGGAATGAAACTGCCCACTATGCTTTAATTGCATTGTATGATGTTTTAGTGATGTTCTTATGTGGAAACTGCTTTGAGATTATTCTGATAAAAACTAGTATATAAAAGTCTCAAATAAATAAATAAAATAAATAGATCTTTCAGAGTAGGTATCCAAACTAAAGTAAGTCAATTGCACATATGATTCTTTGTCTTCTTTCCTACTGTTTCAGGCACAAATAATCATAGTAGATGTCAATATGAAAAGTACAGACCCTCCAAGTGTCCCTATTTTCCAAGGACGTCCCTGATTTAGAGAAGCCACCCCGGTTTCCGATTGATCCTGGAATATCCAACTTTTCCTTAGGATGTTCCTATTTTCATTGGCTAAATGTTGGAGGCTTTGGAATTATCTGACTCCCCAAGCCATCGGAAGGTAATGCTATATAGGGAAGTGGGTTTTTTTAGTGGTTAATGTTTTATTATGTTTTTATATATGCTGGAAGCTGCCTAGAGTGGCTGGGGCAACCCAGTAAGATGGGTATAAATAGTAAAATCATCATTATGGAATGGGACATCCCTATTTTCATCGGAGAAATGTCGGAGGGCATGCGAGTAGAGGTATTTCAAGCGTATCATTGAGGCTTGTAGTATGAAATTATTCAAGGCTTTGGCAGCAAACCAACCAAAAAGTCACTACTGTAAAACACAGAGAGAGAAATATTCCAGGTGCTTGGAATATGTCTTGGTCCAGGCTCAACATGTTTTGAGATGAATCCTTCTTCAGAGGTGCATTTCTAGCTATATCCCAGTGTGTGGAATATTGTCGTGACTGCTGTACTGTATCCCATGTATCCAGTGAGAACCACCGCTAAAAACATGCCCCTGAGGAAGGATTTCCAAGGGCTTGGAATAAATATCACTCTGAGCACTTGGAATTTTCTCCCTCCCTCTTAATTTCTCATTCAAGGCCTGAATAAGGAATGATGTTTCAGACCTACACTATTAGATTGCTCTCTGCTCCCTTAATTTTTTTTTTATTGCCAAGGATTTATTAATACATGTTGGTGTTAATAAACTAATCCCAAAACCTTTAATTGGTAGATTAATTAACTAAAGTTTTACTTGATCGGTAATGGCAAACTTTAATCAGCAGGTTGAGACTAAAAGGCATGTTTGTTTATATTTTAAGCCAGTTTGGCTGTGCCGTATTACTCTTAATGGGGAAGGAAAAATAAACTCTTAAAAGACAAGCACCTCTTGCTGCAACAAGAGTCAGCTTTGCTTGATTAAATTTAAATGATCTTTCAGTTAAGAGCTCAAAAAGGCACATCATCCAAGTGTGCTGATATGCAGAGGGTTTTAAAAGGAAGCAATGAAAGCAAATCTTGAATCATGCACACATCAAGCTCTTCTCTTAGGGAAGCTCTGAGGATGATAGAAAGGGAGAGGGTATGAATGGAGTAGGCCAGGGATGTCCAACTCCCAAGAGAGGAAGGAAAATCCCATTTTTTTTAGGGAGAAACGACCCATTTTGGGGAACATGTCAAAATTTAGTAAAGGGGAAAAGTCGCTAACAAAAGTATCATCATCATCATCCTTTTATTCGACTGTCAGTCAGAAAAAAGTACATTTGTCAATACACAATTAAAAACTCCAGGAAGATTTTAGAACTTAGCCAACACTAAAATGGGCTAAACAGATAGCCTCATATCAGTACAGTCAATTATAGTCTTGCGATGCTTAAAAGCTAAAAAAAGAAATTTGGCCACCAAGGAAGGTATAGCTCTAGTGACGTTATTCAGCAAGTGTAAAACCTGGTTTTCTCCGGGTAGGAAGCTAGATTGACATAGGGATGGGTCTATAAAATTTTGTCTAAGCTCTGCATAAGAAGGGCAAGTCAAGAGAATGTGTTCGGTGGACTCAACCACACCCATGGCACAATGACAGGTTCTCTGGGCGTATGGTACTCCCCTGTACCTTCCCCACAATATCGCAGAGTCAAGGACATTTAATCTAGCTGCTGTAAGAAGTCTACGGTATTCCACATAGTGAATTTCTGCAAGGTAGGGGGCTGGTATGGTCCAATAAATCTGGTCCCCTAGGAACATCCCTGGTTTTACCTGGGCTCGCTAACAAAAGTATTGCTAAGGAAACAGTCTGCCTCACAGCGAAAGCTCCGTGTTAGGTTCCAGCGACCGTGTGGAAATGGAGGAGGGGGCAAGGGGCTGGGGCTGGATGTTCTTGCCACCGCAAAGGAAAGGGAGCCTGCGATCGACCACGATTGACCAGAACCTCCCAGGGATCGACTGGTAGATCCGGATCGACCTGTTGGACACCCCTGGAGTAGGGAATTGGATTCAGGTCTCATTTGAAGCCACATATATCAAACCTGCCCTTTTCAAAACTATATGTGAACCAAAATACAACCTATCCTTTGAAATTTGTACTGTCAACTAAACAATGTATTTTTGAAAATTCCTACATTAAGGGAAAGTGTGCTGAAAAATGAATATATTGGTAGAGTTAACACAAAAAATGCATTACATTGGAATAAACTGCTTACAAAAATGTGTACATTCGTCAATACTGCATATTAAAATGTGTTTATTAGGAGAAATTAACACTAAAATGCTGATGAATTTCCATTAGATTTTTTTAAAAAAGAAATTGTTGCAAAATGTGGTGAACTGAATTTAAGAATGGGAAAATCAGAAACTGAGAGAACCAAAATTGGCAGATCCTTCCATCCCTTGCAGAAGGTCTTTTCATTTGTGATTCCTCATCTGCTCAGTGTTGTCCCCAGTGACATCTGCTTGGTGCTTTTGCTGATATCTTTTCAACACGTGCTGAAAATTTACCCTTCCCCGCACAACGTTTTATGGACTAGGATAATGTTGCTTTTGTTGTTAGTGTGAGGCCAAAGCTTTTTGTGGCTCTTGGGTTTCTCTTATTATTTTTAATTGCATGTGTTTTTGAAGTGATATGTTAATGTTATAATGTAGTTTACTGGTGCTTATGTTTTAAAATATGTTGTAAGTTGCTTAGAGATGCTTGCATAGCAAAGAACAATCTAGGCTAGGAATTAAAGAAAATGTTGAAAATCCCAGTTGTTAAAAAAACAGAGGCATATCTCCTAGGCTTGATAGGGAAAGATATACCGGTACTGCAAGTAAAAAAAAGAATCTTTCTATATGCAGCTACAGCAGCCAGAGTAGTGATTGCTTCTAAATGGAAATCTCAAATCTTGCCCTCAAAAGAGGAGTGGATATGCAAATTAAATGAATATTTAGAACTGGCAAAGCTAATAAGATATCAGTCAAATCAAAAATTTAAAAAGGGATGGAAATGTTTCGAAGATTATATGTTAAAGTATTGTTCTAAGAAAGATATGCTAATATGCTGAGAATAAAAATGTAAAGCATATGTATGGATTGGAAAAGAAAAGAGATAAAAGAAGTACAAATAACGATACATTTGGAGAATGCAAGGATAAATGTGGAGATAGAGATTTAAAGAGGTCGAATTGTGGCGGAGGGAAGCTGCGGGTGGGTGGAGGAAGTACTACACAACAAGTATGTTTGTTTTCAATGTTTTTGAACTGTGTTCTTTTTCTTCTCAATTTCATTTTTTCCTTTTTGTTGATGTTCTGTTTGCTGTACTATTTTAAAAAAAGAAGAAGAACGATCTAGACTAATGATGATGATGATAATCAGGGCTTTTCCCCCCAGCAGAACTCACCAGAACTCAGTTCTGGCACCTCTCAGGTGGCGCACCGTTGCCATGGTAAGAGAACAAGGAAAGTGTTCATGCTGAACCCATGCCAATCTGTGGGCAGACTAGAATCCACCCAGGCAATTTTCCCAGGTCGCAGACATGGCTGTGGCCTGATCACAATGCTGCTGACCACGGAAGGTAAGCAGATTTGTGGAATTTGTCATTTTATGACTCTAATCCTGATCATACTTACTTGGAAGTCAATGCAACTGATTTTCATGCAATTGATTTCCACATTTATGTGAATAAGTCCCTTGAGGTTCAAAGTTTGCTATAGGACTGAAGCTTTTGCATGAATGAGGACAATAAAACCACAGACCCAGTCTGAAAAACTCAAAACAAAATGTGCACTCTCTTGCTCTTCATATCTGACAAAGAAAAGATGAGTGGCATTAAAAAAAATAAAAGCCAAATAAAATTGATTTTGGTGGAAAACGTCCTGTACTTTAGCACTGAAGTGTTTATTGGCAGAGAGGCAAATATGCTTCTACACTATTTTCATTTTCCCAGAGCACAACTTAATTAATGCTGTCATCTAGCTGAGGGAAACAGACTCCCACCATAACAGTCCTCCCACGCCAGAAGATCAATGGACCCCTGCAAGGTACAACAGAAAGAAATTAGAACGTGCATCAAATTTGTGAAGCTGATAAAGAAAACACATTTGCCCTTCATGTATTTTTAAAGAGGCTCTTTTTCATTATTCCTTATAAATGACTGTTCAGTAAAAGCTACAAGACTATGTGGAAATAAACGTTACTCCTTCGCAAATTGCCAAGTTTTCTCTAGCTTTGCACCGAGGCTCGTATGAACCTCTGTTCTGACGATTCTTTACATTTTCTTTCATTCTTAACTCAAACAGTTTCTGGGCTGCTTCTTCCATAGGATCAAAATGAGAAACAATGGGAAACAAATAAAACAACATGCAAAACTGTAGAATAAAACACAGGCCCAAGTCATTCTGAATCTGTTCACTATTGAGAAGTCAACACTGACATCAACCGGAACTTATAACATCTTTCATTTTTGTTCTGGAAAAAAACCAAACTATCTTCAATGAGGCATGTATAGTTTAAATGCTCTATGCCACTGATCTCCAACTGATGGGTTGCAATCTGATCCAAGGAGGGCCACAGCAGGAGCATTACCACCATGCAAATCTGTGTTAAAAGAAATGGGTTAAAAGTGGTTCTTGGGTCTGAAAAAGTTGAAGATACCTGCTCTACGTGAATATGTGACACGCAGAAGAATGTGTAGAACATGGGTAGGCAAACTAAGGCCCGGGGGCCGGATCTGGCCCAGTCGCCTTCTAAATCTGGCCCGCAGATGGTCCAGGAGTCAGCATGTTTTTACATGAGTAGAATGTGTGCTTTTATTTGAAATGCATCTCTGGGTTATTTGTGGGGCATAGTAATTTATTCTTTTCCTTTTCCCCAAAAATATAGTCCAGCCCCCCACAAGGTCTGAGGGACAGTGGACCGGCCCCCTGCTGAAAAAGTTTGCTGACCCCTGGTGTAGAAGAAGGATTGACAGTATGGGAGTGTGATGGAATGCTGAGTGGCATTAGAGACAGACAGTGGTATCTGGCTAAAAATTGGCAAATCTGTCCGTTTTAGTTTTGGTTTTTCATTTTTCCAATCATGAGTTCAGTTCTCCACATTTGCACATCAGTTTACCAAGTCCTTGTTAAAATTTCCCAGCATTTTAGAGCAAATTTCTCTTAACAGACACCTTTAATGCAATTTTGCCTATATATACAATTCAAAGCATTTCCCCTAATATAATGCGTTTTTGTCTCCTGTTTTCAGTGAGATATGCATTTTTATGCACATTTTTACTAGCACATGCATTTTTGCACACATTACTTAGCTGAAGAACCGCACTGAAAAGATCTGAGAAATGTGAATTTAGAAGGATGATTGTTTTTTGGTTTGTGTATTGTTTCAGGAAGTACAGATCAGGTAGATTCACCTTTAAATGTGAACAAAACTGAATTTCTCCTACATCCCAGCATCTAAGAACAGACTATCAAAATCAGTGGACTTCATTTCAGTGTGTGGCTGTGCATCCTGGAAGACCTTTTCCCTGCTTTTCGGGCCTTTTTCTACCTGTTCTGGGAAGGAGGGAAGGACTGACTCCAGCTACAAAAGCTGAAGTTGTGAACTGGGGTGGAGTGTTATTTAGAGGTTATTGTTGTGGGGTGGGAGGTTGCTGTTATTTATATATTTTTTGTATTTTAGATCTTTTGATTTGGTGGAATTTGGTTGTGCATTTTTGATGTTTGTTTATTATTTATGACTACTTTTGTTATGTATGTAACTAGGACATTTTTACATGTTTTAAGCATGAGTGAAGAAAGGACAGAGAATGTATAGAACGAATGCTAGATTAATCTTTCCAGCCTCTTTAAATGTCATGGAACATAGGAGAGCTTGCAGATTCTGCACCTCCTATCATTCTCTCTACCTATTCACTTCTCCCTCTCAACTCATGTCCAAAGCTCTCATTTCCAAAAGCATTTTTTGAATTGAAATCAACTCCATAGTAGTGCATCTTTCACCAAGTATGTCAGGTTAGAAACACTCGATGCAAATCCTCTTCTTCAAAGCAGCATTCCTTGAGCTACAAGTGCTACTTTGTTCACACCTTAATGTAGATACTACAAGAACTGGGTATCTTCTCATCCCTAAATGTGATGCTTTTGTGCCTAGCTGAAATTCAAATGACCTACTCTTATATGCAATGTGGACCTTGTGTATATATATATTTATTTTTAAAACTTGCTATCTAGTATCTGTGTGTTCTTAATCTCATTTTTTTCCATTGCTTGAGAACCCCTATTTCATTGCTCAAGACAATTGACTAGTGTTGCAAACATAATGCTTATATAAATAGATTCACATTTTCAGGATGATAAAATATCATCTAATTTAATTATTCAGCACACCTCTCTCTTTTAATGTCTTGCTAATTCAAGCAAGAAATTAACCTAAGGAATCAGTCTAACCCCCTAAGAAAGAAAGAACTGTGCCAGCAGGACACTCAGTATGTGCTGCTTTTGAAACCGTATATGCTAACCCTAAATACTCCCAGATGCATTTGAAAGAGCTCACAATTTAAAGGGACTGATGCCTTAATAGGGAGTGATTCATTTTCATTCACTGAATCTAATATCTGGTAAAATAAGACTAAGGGTAATATCCAGTGTTGCACAAGCAGATTTCCCCTTCCTGTCTTCTACCAAGAGGCTCCCTCAACCTTTTGAAACAGATTTGGTTGACATATAGGGAAAGGAGTGGAAGGGGAAGTCCTGTTGAATGAGCGGATGCCAATTTCATTATTGGATAGACATAATTAGATATCACCCATTATGATACCCCGGGAATGCTGTTTCACTCTTTCGTTACCATCCATCAATCTACATGTTTTTCTTGGATCTGGGGGTTTTACACTTCAGGTTTCTGTTTGAGCTATGAAGGGCCAATATTAACAGATGATGATCATAAAATCATAGAACTGTAGAGTTGGAAGGACCCAAAGGGTCTTCTAGTCTAACCGCCCCCCTCCATGCAGAAATCACAACTAAATAATCGCTTGACAGATGACTAGCCAAGCTCTGTTTAAAAACATCCAATGAAGGAGAGTCCACCACCTTCTGAGATAGTTCATTTTACTCTAGACTAGCTCTAAACATCAGAAAGTTCTGCCTAATGTTTAGTTAGGATTTTCTTTAAATTTGAATCCACTGGTTTGGATCCTACCTTTTGGAACAGCAGAAAACAAGCTTGCTTCCTCTTGCACTTGACAACCCTTTAGATATTTGAAGATGGCTGTTATATCATTTCTCAGTCTTCTCTTCTCTTTTCCAGGCTAAGCATACCCAATTCCCTTCAATTGCCTATAGTCCCTACTTTCTTTAATCATAAGTATCCAGATAAAATGTATTATTTACATCAGGATACTTGTCATGCTTTTGGTTATGCATTACAGCACACAGGGAGAAGAGGAGGAAACTATTACTTGAAAATTTCTATTGCATCAGTTAAACATAGATGTGAATAAGGAAATCTGTTGTAAAATAATGAGTAGGTAATCTTACTTACCTAGAGTTAGGGTTTCTTACAATGGTTTCTGGAAGGCCCAGTCCAATATCTGCTCCTGCTTTCTGTATTAGCCTCCACTTCCTTCTTGAGTGTAGCTGTGAGATAGGGCCATGTTCAGAGAGGGGACTGTGAGGAGAAAGGGGACTGGCTGCAATAAGGCTATTACAGCTCTTGTCTCTGAATGGAAAGTCATAGAGGCAATGCCCTACATGGTTCCTCATCAAGTAATACTTTAAATACTTAAAACAAATGAAGTTATTTGTATTTGTGTTCTGCAAGGATTTCCTACTCTTTAGGTTCATTCACCACAATATTTATGATCTTGCTATGAAAGAAGATGTCCTACAAGGAAAGGAGTCTTTATTGTAGTGTCACTCAATCCTGGCAAACAGAACACCCCCCGTTTTGTTCTGAATCACAGGACAGTGGCAGCACCATGGAGAGCTCCAAGTGAACAACTCGCTCCATCAAAGGGTGAAGAGGAACTGAGGCCTTGTGAATCTCTTCCTCCAATCCACACTGCCCAGGCTCTATCCCAGTGGTGGGGGACTTTAGGTCCTGCAGATATTGTTGAGCCACAGCTCCAACCATCCTTGACCATTGGCCATGCAGACTGTGACTAATAGGATTTGAAGTCCAATAGTACCTGAAGGGCTATAGGCTTCCCACCCTTGCTCTACCTCCTTGGCCTGAAGACTGCTGCCACCCAGCCTAAAAACAGACATCATCCCCTTTCTATGGCTTGTGTCTTGGTGTGTTCCTCATGCCTTTGGGCAGACATGGCACTTGGAGAAGCACTTGAATTTTCAATTGAGTCAGGCTTGGAGAACAGCATCTATGAGGGTCCCAGTACCACCAGCCTCTGAATTGGCTCCAGCAACAGGAGCCTGATCTAGTTCCCCAGCAATGTGGTACGGCAGCCCTGGCCTCACCTGGCCTCACCTCCTCAGATTCTGAGCTTTAGACCAAGGTCACAACAGGTTGTGATTTCATTTAACTCCATGCACTACATTCACCTTCACTTTGTATCTTCCCCCTTCGCTGCTTAAAAGACAGCCATGATAATACTTGGTACAACCCACATTTGGCAAGTTTAGAATAAGTTTAAATGGTCATGCCTAAACTCATGTGTCTTGTTGGCTAACTTGTTCATACAGGTTTTTGTCTCCTATTCCTCACTGCAATCCTCCAGAATTCTGGTCACAAGCCGGGAGAGAGGCTAAAGTAGTTGCTATTAAGACTGCAGTGAAATCTGGGCAACTGCCTGTGAAGTGCCTCATGCACTCCCAGAGAGGTGATAATAACACTCTGCTTGTAGGCATATTTATTGGGCATCATAGGGAATGATATTCCACAGAACAAGAAAATAATATTTCTATATGCTACAGTAGCTGCCAGAATAGTTCTAGCCAGCAAATGGAAAAGCGAGACAGTGCCCTCCAAAGAAGAATGGATTTGTAAACTAAGTGAATACACAGTTGGCAAAACTAACATCAGTCATAAGATCTCAAACAAATCAAAAATTAAAATCAGAATGGAAATGTTTTGAAGAATACATGGAAAAATGCTGTTCTAAAAAGAATATGTTAATATGCATAGATTAAATATGTAAAGTGGTTGTGAGAATAAAAGTATATGTTTAGTATGTATAGTTTAAGTATGCAAAGTAAAGGAAAGAGTAAAAGTAAGATGGTCGTAAGAGGAAGATTTCTAGAAATGCAATGAAATAATCAAATTTAAAATTAGGGAAGTTGAGTCATGGTGGAGGGAAGTCATGGGGTGGGTAGATGTTTTGTTTAATTTGTAGGGGTTATATGCATCATATGCATTCTATGTGTATTTGTGGTATTTGTATGTCATTGTTTAATGTATTTTCTCAGTAAACAAATAAATTAAACAAACAAACAAACAAACACTGCTTGTCATTCACTAGATGGCATGCACTAAGCACTGCTGGCAGCATTTCTTTCCTCATGAGGGAGACAGAAGAGACTTGACTTCATTGTCTCGAACATTGTGAAACTCTAATTCACTGCAAAATACAGATTTAAAAATCGAGACTTTTTAAAAAAAACTACAATGGTACCTCAGGTTAAGAACTTAATTCATTCTGGAGGTCCGTTCTCAACCTGAAACTGTTCTAAACCTGAGGTACCACTTTAGCTAATGGGGCCTCCCACCACCGCCACCGCATGATTTCTGTTCTCATCCTGAAGCAAAGTTCTTAACCCGAGGTACTATTTCTGGGTTAGCGGAGTCTGTAACCTGAAACGTCTGTAACCTGAAGCGTCTGTAACCCGAGGTACCACTGTACTTACATTATTGCCAGTGGAGGCTTGTCCATTAGGATGAACGGGACAATTCCCACCATCCCCAGCCTGTCCTCTGCTAGCCTTCTTCCTTGCAACTAGTACATGGAACAGTAGCACCTATTGACTGACATGCTCTGAGGTACTCATGAGGATACAAGCCATAATACCCTGATCTTCCCAAACGGCGTGGTTGTGCCTCCTCCACAGAACTTGCAAACACCAAAACTAAGAATGCGACAGGTCAAAGTTTCAGAGTCTGGGATAGAGGAAAAGTTGACTGGTTTCATTAAAGGGGCTCTGGGGGATTATGCAAACATGCAAGAGAATAAAAGCATAGGCACTTTTCTGTTTTGTGGACTTTAAAATAAATATTCATGTGTTCATGCTGTGACCTAAAGTAGGAGATCTCCGTTATTATAACCACTTATTCACTTCTTATTTCTACCCTTTTTAATGCGTTTTCCATGTATATTGTTTATAAAGTGCAGGAACACAAGAACTCCAGTGAGCACATTAAAAAGGCTGTTTATGTGCCTGCCTTTATTTGTTTACTGAACTTTCAGCCTTCAAAATACACTTTGGCAGGACTTTAGCCTGCAATCTTGCAAGGTATTCACTTAGCCTGTGGAGTCTTGTTAGGTTCCTGAGAGTCGAGATTTATTTATTTTTTAAAAAAAGTTACTAGGTCTCATGGATTCAGAGACTAAAGTGAATGAATTTACCAATACAATGTCTTAGCAAGTGGGCCCTGTTCTGAAACCTCCTTCCTGTGTCCTTAGGTATCAATGTCACTATGGGGAAGAAAAGTACCCTTTCTACCCCTTCATGAAAAACTCGGTTGTTTGCTTTTAAATGCTTCAAATAAAATGTAGCTTGGTATTTTAGAGATTAATAGAAATGATTTACAAATTATGTTAACTGCACACAACCAAAATATGCAAACTAACCCAAACATTTATTTGATTGTCCCAGCAAGACCCTTGTGTCTATACAATTCCTAAAATGAAAATGAAAATGAAGCAAGCTATACATTGTGGGGCTTTCCCAAAGATAGGATACAAAAATCAGCATGTGTTGGTTCTCTTGCCCTGGTATTCTTCATGAGGGAAAATGTAAAGTCCATAACATTTTAATTTACAGGGTAGAAAATAGCTTTGTTCTAATTAAAATGTGCAATGGCTATGTTTAAGAAAATGAGAGAGAAAGTCAGATTGTCTTTCTAACCTGAAAACAAAATATTAGAAGCTGACAAATGATATAAGTTGCAGTCAACACGTAAGCTCCTTCAAGGCATCAGTTGTGATGAGTGTGGCTTCAAAGCAGAGATTTCCATTTTAATTTCCAAGTGAAATGATTCAAAAAGCTGTTGCCCTGGTTATTTTGAGAAACGTGTCAAGAATCTAAAAAGGACAAGAAAAAAAATCAGTCGAAGAACATACAAAGGGCCTAATTTTAGAAATGTCATAAGGAACTCAAACCTTTGCAACCCACACGGGGGAAAGGATCTGCCATTTCCAGCAAAATATTGCTTAATGGTATCAGGTGGCTTCATTCTCTGAGCACCCCACCTCCGCATGGGGCAGGTCAACAGAGATAAATAAGCAATCCATGGAGGTCATGATGGCGAATGTCTAGTTATAACACCTTCAATTTCCATTATGTTTGCAACTATCGTACAGGGTTCTGTGGAATTGTGCAGGGATGCTGTCAGCAGCTCTCTGCTAAGGCTGTCCCCATCCATCAGCTGACATTTTACGCTAGCAATTCCTCCTTTTTATGGCTAAAAATGTTATGAATGGGGGGGGCAAATGGTACACAAAACAGGAGCATTTTCAGTTGATGTGAAATAGCAAAAATCTAAATAGGTTCCCTCACTGCAAGAAGCCAAATTACAGGGAACCAGGCAGAGGGCCTTCTTGGTAGTGGCACCCGCCCTGTGGAACGCCCTCCCATCAGATGTCAAAGAGAACAACTACTACCAAACTTTTAGAAGGAAGCCCTGTTTAGGGAAGCTTTTAATGTTTGATGTATTACTCTATTTTAATATTTCGTTGGAAGCCGCCCAGAATGGATGGGGAAGCCCAGCCAGATGGGCGGGGTATAAATAATAAATAATAAATTATTGTTGTTGTTGTTGTTGTTGTAGTTGTTGTTGTAGTTGTTGTTGTTGTTGTTGTTGTTGTTGTTGTTGTTATCCTATGCATGTCCAAACATTTTTTCAAAGAGAGCCAAATTTGATGAAGTGAAGGGCCGTGAGGGCTGACCATTGGGCCAACCAAAGTTGTTAACCTTTTTGTAGGGTTGAAGTTGTTGAGCTTTTTTTTAGGATTGATGTTGATGAGGTGTTTTTGGGATATTGGGATATTACCCCAGGAAATAAACTGCCACAGGGGCCGGATTAAACCAACCGGCGGGACGGATTAGGTCCCTGAAATGGACTTTTGGACATGCCTGCTATTAAGTGTGTTTAGGCTTGCTGCCTTGACTAATTAATTAATGTAAATTAAGATGTGCCAGGTTCCCAGGTCTTCATCTAGTCCCTCTATTTTAGGGTGACCACCTATGGAGTCCATTCAAAGCAGAGAGGTTATTTCCATGCAATGTAGCGTTTTCTTTGCTAAACGGTGCTTGCACTTCACAAACATTAAACCGAACCTCATTAGCAGTTTCAGCGACGTGGTAGGTAATTGGGAGGCTGCCATAGCAATTCAATGCATGCTTCTCCACCCTCTTACCTACCTCCTGTGCAGCCCTTTCTGTTCATCTCCAGTCAGAAGTAACTGGGCTATAGCCACTCTCCTCCTTTGCGACAATCCCAGCGGGATCATAACCCACATTTGGCAAAACCCAGGGCCTTTTCTATTTCTTGCCCTATTAACTATGAATATATTCAAAATATTCTGCATGCCCCGACTGATGTTCTCTGTCCCATTTTATGAAACGGCAATATAGGGAAACTTCTCTGTGGGGGAAAAGGCACTGCTGACAAACTTAATATACGCTTCTGTGCAAGCGGTAATATTCATATGTGGACTATTTCATAGTCTTCCACCTCTGCAGCTTCAGAACACACAAACACTGATAACTGGATAAAATCCAGAAATGATCCAGTAGTGGGTAATTTGTTACAAAGAGTGCTGGGCATTTCAAGGGAGTGGGGTGGAAAATCCCACTGAATATTGCATTAACCTTTGATTTGGTGTGGGGCAGAATCTAATAACTTTCAGGCATGGATGGCCTTACTTTTATAGACAGAGTGGCTGGGTTTCTTTTCTAGATTTAACAGACTAAAAAAACCAGTGAGAGCTGTACGTTTTCTAACTGGAGTTAGCTGAAACTAGGAACTCAGCTAAAGGTAAAGGGACCCCTGACCAATAGGTCCAGTCGTGACCGACTCTGGGGTTGTGGTGCTCATCTCACTTTATTGGCCGAGGGAGCCGGCGTTTGTCCACAGACACCTTCTGGGTCATGTGGCCAGCATGACGAAGCCGCTTCTGGCGAACCAGAGCAGGGCACAGAAATGCTGTTTACCTTCCCGCTGCACTTCTACTTGCACTTTGACGTGCTTTCAAACTGCTAGGTTGGCAGGAGAAAGGACTGAGCAACAGGAGCTCACCCCGTTGCAGGGATTTGAACCGCCGACCTTCTGATTGGCAAGTCCTAGGCTCTGTGGTTTAACCCACAGCGCCACCCGCGTCCCAGGAACTCAGCTACACAGCTGCAAATAAAATGTTTTAAATGTGTTGTAAAGTGCAATACACAAATGTGACACTAGATGACGACAGTGAGCTATGCAAAATTCAATGTATTTTTCAAAACCTTTTTTTTATAAAGCATTTTCACAGCATTTTTTATATGTGTGTAGATTCTACCTAGGTGTCCAGTCTGGGCTGCTTCTTAGGTTGGTCTCTGAGGCACCTTCTGTCTTGAAAGTAGGTATGGGGAAGAAATTCAGTTCTCATTGAAAGGTGTACTTATGTAACTTACTTTATGTAACAATATGAAAAATGAAACACAGCCATCCTGCAAAATTCACACTTCTTCAAATTTTGCAATGCAGTTTCCAGCCAAGTAATGTATATAAAAATGCACACCCTAGAGTAAAGTGTGCATAGAAATCCACACATAAGCGGAAAAAAACATTATACAGTGGTGCCCCGCAAGACGAATGCCTCGCAAGACAAAAAACTCGCTAGACAAAAGGTTTTTTCGTTCGCGATTTGCCTCGCAAGACGAATTCCCCTATGGGCTTGCTTCGCAAGACGAAAACGTCTTGCGACTTTGTTAAACCGTTTAAACCGTACTTCGCAAGACGAAAAATTCGCTTGACGGCAAAAATTGCGGAACGAATTAATTTCGTCTTGCGGGGCACCACTGTAGCATGGGAAATGGTTTTGCAAATATGCATAGATTTGGCAAAATTGCACACAAAAATATGCCAATTAGGAAGCCCACAGCACTGAGAACATGTATGGAGAATCTTAAATAAGTTGCAGGTGTTTTTTTTTTTTTTTGAAGGTAGGAAGGTAGGTAGGTAGGTAGGTGTTGGGCAACATAAAAGATCTCTCAACCACTTTGGCAAATTAATAAGGTAACCACTATACCTGCTCTCTCACCATCTCACAATGATAAATTTATTTGAAGTTTTCTCCCTCCCGACAGAAAAAAAACCCCTATGCCTCTATCATCCAGAGCAAACAACTTAATGTTAACAGGGGATCAGGGTTTAGCACAGCGCTACTATAAATACAGAACACTGTCAAGGTTTGGAACAGGTCCTTTCAGTAAAACACACAGAGAGATTACTTCTGTATTGCAAATGAAGCACTGTTGAAAAGAAGTCGTGAGTTTATGCCATAAAACCCCCAGTGAAAAGCTTATCTGGAAATTCAGAATGCTTCATTGCTTTTCAGAGAAAGCAATGGTGATATTTTCAGTTCTCGTGGGCAAATGTTTTCCTAGTAATCAAGTGAGGTATGGATCAATGTCACTGGTAAATGCACACTGTTATAAATAGGTTAGAATTTTGGGAGTTTCAGAAACTTCTGGATGTCTTCCATGGGCAGCATAATTACGCACCATTATTTCACTTCACAAATTATGTAGAACTTGTTGCTACAGTTAAGCTTCAGGAGGAATCTCTCCTACAAACTTAGTTTGGCCATGTGGGAGTTGTGTACAGGAAGGAAGTTCGTACTGTTATTATTCATTTCATGATGCCACTTTATATTTTTTAGAAAAAACCTCAAAGTGGTTTAAAAATATCACTATCAAATATCAAATACAGTGGTACCTCGGGTTAAGAACTTAATTCGTTCTGGAGGTCTGTTCTTAACCCGAAACTGTTCTTAACCTGAGGTACCCCTTTAGCTAATGGGGCCTCCCACTGCCACTGCACCGATGCCACACGATTTCCGTTTTCATCCTGAAGTAAAGTTCTTAACCTGAGGTACTATTTCTGGGTTAGCAGAGTCTGTAACCTGAAGCGTCTGTAACCTGAGGCACCACTGTAAAGCAATCCAGAACAAAACATTACTGGAGAAAGTCAAATATAAAGTATACATTCAAAGCAGCACAATTAACAGGAAACCAATGTAAAACATTAAAAAGGAGGCTAGCTACAGAATGCACATTTAATGTAGCAAAGTTAACAAAAAACAAACAAACTTTTGAAATCTTAAACATTTCAAAAGAAAACATTACAAGGAAGTGAAATATAAAATGCACATTTAAAACAGATAATTAACAAGAGAATAAGATACTGTCATAAGCATAGAACGTATCTGCTGCTGTTGCTGCCAGTCCTGCCAATGGTGGTTTATGGCGGGTGATGGCAGCTCAGGCTTGATGACTAAGAGACAACCAAGATGGCCTCTGGCCTCTTCAGCAGTCTCAGCTTTTGTAGCTGGAGTCAGTCAAGGCCCATCCTGCTAGGTAGGCAGGAAAAGGCCTGCCAGGCAGGGAGCAGGTCTTCTAGGATTCACAGAAAGATGGTCTCTTATGTAGCCTGGCATGCCATCTTACAGTGAGCCAAACTATGTGCAGAATTGGTAGTGCCTGGGCCAACCCAAAACATTTTGACCCCTGAGGCAAACCACAAAATGGCAGCCATCCTGACCAGGGAAGGAGGCGTGTGTGAAGATCTACATCAAGAACAAGGGAGGAATAAAGATCTACATCTGGAACAAGGGTGGGAAGAGACCAGCAGCCCCTCCTATTCATCAATAGTCCACTGTAGAGACAGCATGGTGGGGTCCTTCTGAGATGACAGCAAATCCAGCCTCCAAGGATTATGTGGCAGTGCATTCCTTGAGTCCAGATCTGCTGTCCCTGTGGATCCTGCTGCATGAAGCAGTTGCCTCACCTTGGGTCACGGGTGGGCCAGCTGTGGGTAGTGCTGAGCTGAAACATGAAGCCATAATTCCCAAGCACAGTTGCCCATTGTGAAAGCTCATTCTTGGCTTGTTCAGGGTTGCCTTTGAAGGTGTAACATGCCTTTGAACATGTAAACTAGCAGTTGCAATGTGACCACTTGACAACGTCATGAATTAGGGCACACACAATGTGGCTTCAGAAAACCATAGCTGGTTGTGGAAGGTCAGGCTTCTGGAAAGCAACTTCCTCCGTCTCTTTGGCCGTGGATAATCAGAACAAAGCAAAAATAGTCTCTTACCATTTAAATATATTTTAATGATCACAGCTTGAGAACATAGAGTCCATCTTGGAGAAAAGGTGCTCCCAATTAAGGTTCCCACCCACTCCCCCCCCCCTAGTCACTTCCACTGCTTGTAACCTGATGTCGCAATCACTGTGCTTTTTGTGTAGCCACCTTATCTGCTCTATGTGACTTGGACTGATAGGCTCAACACTTTCAAGCGAAAGAGTCTGTTAGCTCTCTCTCTTCCAGTTCTTCTTCACCTTGCTGCCTCCCCCCCCCAGTTCTTCCCAACTGTTGTCTTCAGAACTATGCCCCTCTGCAATCCACTGTTCCAAATTTATATTGCTCCACTGCTCCTGGGCAGCTTCAGGATCCTGGTCAGGAGCAGGGGGAAGGGGGAGGCTCCCTCCATTCCTCATCAGAGCTGTACTCCTCAGCCTAGTCTCTGACATGGAACTATGATCACTTCAGAGTGCCAGGATTTGTGGAGGAGAGAGCTAGCCTATGAAGGGATAGGCCGAATACCAGAGTGATTTCTTTGGAGTGAGAGATTTGGAAATGGGTTGGGCTCTACTATACACTACTAAATAGTTAAACAATATATGGAACAACTAATTTCAAAAGTTGGAAGTTAGCATGAGCTGATTTCGGGTCATATCTAGATGCATTCAGACTTTCAAAACAGTAAATACTGAACTTGTGAAGGGAGAACAGGTTCATGGCTACTTACTCTGTCCTTGACTGCCACATGTATGTACCGCTGAAGGGCTACATAAAACTGTACCCATGCAGCATTTCCTTTTACACATTCTGCCAAATGCCTGGAGGCTAGGATGGGCTCAGTCATCAGGTCTGGGATGGTATCTGCTTCAGTTCCTCCTCCATGCATTCAGTGACCAGGAGGGTGAACAGGTAAGTGAGGTGTCTGTCTGAAAGGATTCCTGGCTTTGCATAAGATCTTTGGAAATCTGTAGCAAATCATATGAATGATATTATCAGATACAAAATCCCAACTGATCAAAGGTTTTTTTCTGCTACAATTTCTTAAGAACACAAGTAAGAAAGGTCAGAAGCGATGCAAAGTTTAGTAACTCCATTTGCATATTAATTACAAACCAGTGGAAACAATGAGAACTTCAACAAAGAAGAATAGTAGATAGGTAGCCGTGTTGGTCTGCCATAGTCAAAATAAAATTTTTTTCCTTCCAGTAGCACCTTAAAGACCAACTAAGTTAGTTCTTGGTATGAGCTTTCGTGTGCATGCACACTTCTTCAGATACACTGAAACAGAAGTTGCCAGATCCTTCTATATAGTGAGAAGGTGGGGAGGGGTGTTACTGAGAAGGGTGGTGGGAATGGGAGATAGGCAGATAGCTGGGAGAGCCTGTTGACGACTCTTAACGACTGTAATAGGTCTTACAGGAAAAGGCAAGGGGTGGGAAGGTGAGAAATGGTTTAGTTATGTATAGTGAGATAAGAATCCAATGTCTTTGTTCAGCCCAGGTCTTTTCATGGTTTTAAGTTTGGTAATGAGTTGTAATTCAGCAGCTTCTCTTTCCAGTCTATTTCTGAAATTCCTTTGTAGTAAAACAGCTACTTTGAGATCTTGTATAGAATGTCCTGGGAGATTGAAGTGTTCTCCTACTGGTTTCTCTGTTCTGTGATTCTAGCTACTATGGATGTGGAATCTCTGTATACCAACATCCCACACAACGATGGTTTACAAGCCATAAGGAACACCATATCAGATAAAACCACAGCGGACCTTGCCACCAAACTCTGCCAATTTGTCCTTACCCACAACAACTTCAAATTCGGTGATGACCTGTTTCTTCAGATCAGCGGCACAGCAATGTGCACCCGCATGGCCCCACAGTATGCCAACATCTTCATGGCAGATTTAGAACAACGTTTCCTGAACTCCTACCCACTCAAACCTCTCTTGTACCTGCAATACATTGACGATATTTTTATCATCTGGACACATGGTCAACAGACCCTGGACACCTTTCACCAGAAATTTAATGATTTTCACCCCACAATCAACCTTACAATGAATCAATCTATGCAAGAAATACATTTTTTGGACACTACTATAAAAATACAGGATGGGCGCATAGACACCACCTTATACCGCAAACCAACTGACCGACAAACATATCTACATGCCTCTAGCTACCATCCCAAACATACCAAACAGTCCATTGTATATAGCCAGGCACTACGTTACAGCCGCATCTGTTCCAATTCTACAGACAGAGACTCTCACCTAAGGGATCTACAGCAAACCTTCTCAGAACTAAAATACCCAGCAGATGAAGTTAGACAACAGATCCACAGAGCCAGACTGATACCCAGAGAGAACTTGCTGCAAGACAGACCCAAAAAAGAAAATAACAGAACACCTCTAGTCATCACATACAGCTCCCAAGTTAAAACAGTACAACGCATCATCAGAGATCTACAACCTCTCCTGGACAATGACAGTTCTCTTTCCCAAGCTCTGGGAGGAAGACCTTTCATTGCCTACAGACAACCACCCAATCTTAAACAACTCCTAACCCACAATAATACTACAACCAGATTTAACACAGACACTGGCACCAGAGCCTGCAATAAACCCAGATGCCAACTTTGCTGCCACATACACCCGGACAACACCATTACTGGCCCCAACAACATCACACATACCATCTCGGGACTATTTAATTGCTCATCGTCTAACATTGTGTATGCCATCAAATGCCAACAGTGTCCTTCAGCTCTCTATATTGGACAAACAGGCCAAACCTTACGCCAAAGAATAAACGGACATAAATCTGACATCAAGAATCACAGAACAGAGAAACCAGTAGGAGAACACTTCAATCTCCCAGGACATTCTATACAAGATCTCAAAGTAGCTGTTTTACTACAAAGGAATTTCAGAAATAGACTGGAAAGAGAAGCTGCTGAATTACAACTCATTACCAAACTTAAAACCATGAAAAGACCTGGGCTGAACAAAGACATTGGATTCTTATCTCACTATACATAACTAAACCATTTCTCACCTTCCCACCCCTTGCCTTTTCCTGTAAGACCTATTACAGTCGTTAAGAGTCGTCAAGAGGCTCTCTTAGCTATCTGCCTATCTCCCATTCCCACCACCCTTCTCAGTAACACCCCTCCCCACCTTCTCACTATATAGAAGGATCTGGCAACTTCTGTTTCAGTGTATCTGAAGAAGTGTGCATGCACACGAAAGCTCATACCAAGAACTAACTTAGTTGGTCTTTAAGGTGCTACTGGAAAGAAAGAAGAATAGATAAGTCCCCCCCCCCCCCCGATACAGGGCTGTTGAACAAGTTTTCAAAGGCCTAAATACTGAAGGACTGTTACTCTTGGAGCAATAAAATCTTTCCTCTCCAACTGGAATTGAATTAAAATGCAACATAATATACAGAATGACATTCTGGCTACAGTTGTAATTTTTTTCCTTAATGACTTAACGTTTCCCTAAACTGGTGCCCTCCAGATATTTTTTTATGTGCAGTACCCATCATTCCTGACCTTTGACCATGCTGCCTGAGCTGAAGTCCAGAACATCTGGAGGGCAGCAGATTAAAGCGATTAAATCTGTTTAAGTGGTATTATATAGGAATTATTTATTGTTTTTCATTTTCTGTACACTTTTGAGCACTAAAAAAAAGTGCTTTGAAAAAGTGATGTATCAATTTCTGAAAGGCCCTCACACCTGGGAGGGGTTCTGAGAAGAAGCTGTTTCATTCCAAAATTTGACATTCCAGAATCTGAGCCGCTAACCAAAATTCAACCAGGTGAGAATCAACCAGCTATCAAACTCCTTGAACAATTACAGAATGGAACTGATATGTTCTGCTTGCCTTTATTACAAGTATAGGCCTAAGGATGGGTACTTAAAGCAAATCTCATCGAAATAAAATAGAACTCACAAGTAAATACGTTTAGGGCTGAAGTGTAACAGAGAAGTGCACTAACTGAATATTCTGGAGCTGTGGCTTTCGTTCCAAATTGTGTACTGAACAAAGATTCAGATAAGAGACTGAATGTATGCAGTGGTCATCATTTTATAATTATTGGTTCCTTTTCCTTCAGACTTAATTATCTTTCAGATAGCACTTAATAAGCAGAGAGCTGAAAAATATATAATCACATATTGAACTGAGATAAAGGAAGGCCAAATTCTACTGAAAAAGAACATATTTTTCATAGTACTGATTAAACACCCCTCAACACAAAATCTATTCATGCTGAAGTGGCTGATGGGAGTTGTAGTCCAGTAAATCTGGAGGGCACTTCATGGGGGAAGGTTGCTCTAGAGAGCTACCACAATGAATCATGCCAAAGATTTAAAAGAGGGAGAAAATATTTTTATTCTTTTAGCGGCCATGCCAGTTTCTTAGACAAGGCCTCAGTTAAAATCAGGTTTAGCCTGTTCTGCACAACTGTAGGTGCTTGTGGGGAAGATATTTTACATTGGACACAATATTTTCCATTGTGGAAAAGTAAACAGATCATAAGTCTCTTTTGCTGCCAAACTTCCAGTGAAATTCAGAGGCAAAAGAATGGCGTCTTTGAGGCTGGTTTCTCCACATTTACTTTTGATGAAGTCAAGTCAATATGAGGTGGTTTATAGACTGACGGGATTTTAGAGTTAGAAGGGCCCTTCAAAATCATCTAGTCCAACCCCAGCTCTCTGCAGGTACAACTGCAGCATCCCTGACAAAAGGCCATGCTGTCTCTGCTTCAAAAAAACACACAAAAACAACTAGCAAAGAGAGCCCGCCGTAACTTTTACAGAATGAGAATTCCTTCTGAATTCCTTCTGAATACGCCTTCATGTGGTTGTATCTGAGGATGGAGTCATACAGTGATTTGTAATGTGTGCCCATTTATGAATACACAAGGAGGCTACCTGAAACCTTCTGAAGAAAGGTGGGTCGTCTTATGTAACATGACAACTTATATATTGCTCACCTTGTCATGAAAAACCAGCCAACAGTGCTAGGCTAGGTGGGCAAATAGTTTGACCTGGTGTCAGACAGCGTCCTATTATCCAGCATTGTGAGCAAGCTTTGCCACGTCCTGATGTGTCAGATTTCTATTTCCTTGTGGGAACACAATGGAGCTCACACTCAGAAGTGGCTGGTGCAGTGGGAGGGTGTGTGCTGCGAGTCTGTCCTCCTGACTGCTGCTTACTGGGGCAGCATGGTGAGGGAAGTGGTGCTCTGTGGACACACTGCTTGGAGTTCACAGAGTTCCGCTGTGAGTGCACCCACACAGACCCAGCCTCGCCACTGCTCTGACCCACCCCACTCCAGCGCTGTGTACTTAAGCAACAACTATGCCAGTGTTGGGGTGGCAGCTCTGCAGCACTGCCCCACTGCATGGCTGCTCCTGTTTATATTACTATAATTTTTTAAATATCAGCCACACCACACTGCTCTATTCACCAGGTCCTGGAAAAGACAAGACCACAATCAGTGGCGTAGCGTGGGTTGTCAGCACCCGAGGCAAGGCAAGTAATTTGCGCCCCCTAACCCGTGGATTTGCGCCCCCTAACCCATGGATTTGCGCCCCCTAACCCTAACCCCCAGATGTTGCGCCCGGTGCGGCCAGCCCCCCCTGCACCCCCCACGCTACGCCACTGACCACAATGTCGAAGCTGACTTATTTACGGACACAGGAATATATTCAGACTGAGATGCTCACCGTGTGAAGGTGATTCATAAGTCTCATGTCGCTGTGACTTTACCAGGTTAAAAAAAAAACAACAATGTGAAAAACCAGGCTCAGAGGTGACAACATTAATCTGGCAAAGGAAATTACATATTCACTTTTTCATTTGATTAAATGTTTAACACAAAGGCAATAACCCACAAATGTTTGAGACCTGAGAATTGAAAGAAAAAGGAAAGAAAGAAAACTTTTTGAAAGTTTTCTCTAAACATTTTTTTTCTTCAGGCAGTTTTTTTAAGGGGCACACTAGAGAGAAGTAGCTAAATCTAATCTTCCTCTTCATATAGAAAAGGACCCGAAGACCATCTGTTTTACTCCACGTTAATGTGTCAAGTTGAAACATTTGGTGCTGATATAATGACAGTCGAAGCAGTTCCCCAGCACTGTAATCTAAAGGGAGGTGCACAAAGGAGGGGGGAATCTATATATTAGGCAGTGCTTTGCTCTTGATCTATCATTCCACTGAAATTTAGTTGCCAATATATATTTGTAATCATCCAAGGATCTGCTCTTCTAAAACCAGCGTCTTTCGAATAGAGCCACTGATTTAGAGTATTGGGAGTTTAATGCCAGCAGAACATTATGGAAGTTTTCACTAGAATTCACATTCAATATGAGCAGGACTCTATCATGGAAAGGAGGAGAATAGGTTGGAGGGAGGCCTGAGAGCTGGACAGAGAGGTTTGGAAGGCTCCACTTACCCCTGGACCTGAAGCTGCTGACCACCTGGCTTCAAGAGTTGGAGCTCTGGCATTCACCCCATATATGTTGATAAAAACCATTGGGATCCAATACCAATACCAGTCTGAGAACTGGTTTGACAATAAGCGGGTAGTATCACACAGCAATAATGCATTTCCTACTAAATAATCCATTATTTTACTCATTCCTATAAGGCAACCTGATGTTTCGCATTAAAGGAAGGAACTAATTGTGGTAATATTTTCTCTGGGCTTTAATGAATATTTTATATGTCGTATTTAATTCATAATATTGTACATTAATGTATTTTTCCTTTCTTGGTGCAGCTATTAATGATCACAATACAATACAATAGCAAGTCTTTTTAATATCAGTTTGTTGCCATGTCCTATTTAGCGATGTATATTAGGGAATGTTTTTGCAATCAGATGGGGCAACCATTTTGAATGCTGATGGTCGTAATAAGGTTAACATTCATGCACTGTTTTGATTAATCTCATATAAGCAATGAAATTGAGTTATCACATACAAATAAGGGGGAAAGAGACAACAGTGCAATATATGCAGAGAGGAAATAAGCAAGACTATATAAGGGAGTAATATTGCAGGAGGAATATATATTCAGCTAATTTAGGGTGGATTCATGGTAAATTCCAGATTAGCTGGCCTGGAGAATAACTAAGTTTCCAGCATTCTTTTTAAACTGAACACCCAGCCACCCCACCCCCTTTTAAAAGAAATATCAACAGAAGCATCATTCTTTCATCACTCAGCAAAACAGAGGATTGATTATTCTTCCTGCAGAAAATCCTACTGCACATTTTTATGCCAGACTAAAGTCTTAAGAATTAGAGGACAATTTGCACATGCAGAAATGTGGTGGGCAGATTATTAGCTGGAGCCGACTCACTTGGACTAGGGATGAATAAATTTGGAAAAATACGAAACTGAGATAATTGAAACTGACACTCTTGAATTCAGTTCTCTACATAGCAATTTGTGATTTTTAAAAATAAAAAAATCCTCATGAATATTCATCAACATCTTAGTGCAAATTTCTCTTAATAAACACATTTTTTAAAGCAGTCTTGACAAATAGATGCATCCCCCCCCAATACAATGCACTAATATACATACTTTTACAAGCACACTTTACCCTAGTATATGCATTTTTATACACATTACTTGGCTGGGGAGCCGCATTGCAAAATTCAAAGAAATGCAAATTTTTAAAGATGGCTGCATTTCAGTCCATGTGTTTGTTTCCTGTCCCAGGATTCCCCAGAAGCAGTCAACATAATTTAGCCATGAACAGAATCTTACCTCATTTTCTTCCTATTCCCATTCTCTGCACTTTACGTGAAAAGTGCTTTTAGCCCATATTCACCTGCTCCTAGGAGACCTCACTCCAGCTTGAATCACTGTTCTGAAACTAATAACCCTACAATGAGCAGTGAGGCTCTTCTTCACTTGGATGAATGTATCAGGACAGTGGAAGGATCAATGGCGGCCAGTGACAGAGGACAGAGTGACCCTTATTTTGTGTATATAGTTCCTTCCCTTCCTGCTCTCCAGCACAGCAAATGAAAGAGACCCATGGACCAGTAGAAGACGTTGGGCTCTCAAATTTCATCGGCACTCTGTGCAATGCTAAAATTCAGTGCCCCCACCTCTCTTGCTCCATTCTGCAGCATCGTTGTGGTGCCCCCTGTAGCACAACACCCAGTGCAGCTGAACTGCTCATGCTACCCTAAAAAACACCTCTGCATGGAGTCACTGTGTTTTGGATTGTATGTTGTAGGTGCTTTTGTCTAATGAAGTTGGAAGGGAAATTGGATTGCATTCATGACACTTGTCTGTTTTTCAATCTATTGACCTCAGCTGACTAAGCAGTGTGTGTGTGTGTGTGTGTGTGTGTGTGCGCGCGCGTGTGTGTGTGTGTGTGTGTGACCTGTCCTTCCACTGTGGGAACAGTGTATAGGGTAGCTTATAAGCATTAACAAATACAACATTAATCAAAACATTAGCAGCACAACCTAGTAGCAGAAATTTATTAATTTACTTTACCAAAAAAATGGGAAAGGAGCAGTCTAAAAATGAGGGGTCAAATAATTACATTTATGTCTCACTTTTCTGCCTAGGAGTTCAGTGTTCACTCCACCATTTCATTCAAACAAGAACCCTGTGAGGTAAGAAAAGAGAGGGATTCATTTCTTCAGCAAAGTAATGTGTAGAAAAATGCATGTAGTAGGGTAATGTGCATATAAATGCATATATTAGTGAAAATAACATAAAAATGTGTAGCGTTGCTGGAAATTGTTTTGTACAAATGTGTATATCAGGTAAAATTGCATACACAAATGTGTATATTAGGAGAAATTCACACTAAAATGCTAACAATTTTTCATGAAGAAATGTGACTGGGAAACTGAGAGGCTGAAATTGATGTATTTGCCTATCCCCAGATGTTCTTGTGTGCTCCATGACTGAACGCAATTCCCTCCCCCTTTTCTCCCATGTATTATTGACTATATCCAATTTTAACTGATGTTGTCTCTATTGTATCTCTTTTGTAACTTCATTATACTTAGAAACTGCAGTGTTGAGCGGTATATAAAATGTTGAAAGTGCATAAAAAGAAATATTCCTGATTACACACTGCAAATATCAATGGCACACCGATTTGACTACTGCCTTCTCTGTGCACTGCCAGTTGGGAGTTCCACAGGCCTCTGTAGAGATGTTAGAAGTTGCAACCCTTTCTCCACGCCCAAATTACACACAGGGCTTCTATTCATTCTTTTTTAGGGACATATTTTTCTCCTACACTCTCTCGATGCCCAAAGGAATTGGAAAATTCAGATCTTCAGGAAGGAATGACTCATTAGTTTGCCAAAGAGAACTTACCAGTGGGGTTTATGATATAGCTGAGTTCCTTTTCAATTGCCCCAGGCTTTAATCCATATCAATTCAAAAGAACTGAATTTGGGTGAAGCTTGTATTCCCGGCTCTCCTTTGCATTTAGGTCAAGTGCCAACTGCTACTGAAGAATAATTGGTAGATTTATGGAGCTCTCAAGCTCCTCTAATGTTTCATTTGCAAATTGTCACAAACTGGGACAGGCAAGTGTTTGCAGCTTGTCTCCTGGAGTACGATGACCATTCTGGAAGATGTCATGTTACCTTCCAGTGTTTTCATTGAATGCGCTTGAACAATATGTGCTGATAGCTGATTTGTTCTATTTAAAAATATCGCAATTGAACAAATTGTCAAGCTGATTAATTCAAGACAATCTATATTAGATACTAAATTAGATGGAGTAGCCAGAGCAATTAGAGTCATGCAGGGTGTAATTCATCATTGATTAAGTATTTATTCAGTTAGAAACCACCTTTGTCTCACAGCGAGCACAAGAAAATGAAAGCCGCAAGATAAATGTATTTTCCCAGTATCTCTGAGTTGGCAGACAAGTAATGTGGACAACAAGCATGGTGATGCTTGACAATTTCATTGATGGTCACATTTTAATGGGCATTTCCATTAAACGAAGACAAAATGTATACTACTAGCTCTGCCTATAACACTCCTCTGAATTTCTTAAGGTACAGTGGTACCTCGGGTTAAGAACTTAATTCGTTCTGGAGGTCCGTTCTTAATCTGAAACTGTTCTTAACCTGAGGTACCACTTAAGCTAGTGGGGCCTCCGGCTGCCGCCATGCCATCACCACGCGATTTCTGTTCTCATCCTGAAGCAAAGTTCTTAACCTGAGGTACTATTTCTGGGTTAGTGGAGTCTGTAACCTGAAGCATCTGTAACCTGAAGCATCTGTAACCCGAGGTACCACTGTATATAGCACTAGTCTGCTTTATAAACCCTAAACCCCTAAGAAACTCCACTATGAGGTAGCTATTCCCTTTGCTGTTAGCCAGCAGAGATCAGCTTCTGGGAGCAATAGTGTACCTTCAGATTAGGCAAGTATCTCCCACTTGCTGTCTCCTCTGGCTGACCAGCAGGGACTTGCCACTGGATTGCATTTATGGCATGGCTATAGAGCATGTGTAACCTCCTTCCTGCTCCCTCTACTATACACCCCACTTCCTTCACAATCCCATTGGCTGGGACTAGGTATGGTGGCCCCAGGTTTCCTTTATCAACCTAGGGAAGAGCCACAGTTCATTGGTAGCACATCTCCTTTCCATGCAGATGGTCCTAGGTAGATGTGGATTCAGGGCAGCGCAACCAGTTCCATCGCCCTGGGTGCCAAGCTGAACGGGCGCCACAGGGCATTGCAACTGTGACGTAGGGAACTGAGCAGAATGGAAGGAAAGAGGCAAGGGGCCCTGAATTTTGGCCTCTCCCAGGTTCACTACCCTCTCTACTACCTTCCCCAGAAAAGGGACATTGGCCAGGGGCGTACGAAGTGGGGGGCAGAGGGGGAGGCCACCCCGGGTGCCACTCGGGGGGGCCCCTGCCTCCCCCCAGCTGTAGAGTGGCCGAGGGTGTGCGGCGTCCATACGGGCTGCCGCTCTCGCGTGTCATCCATACAGGAGTCTGTATGGGCTGCCTCTTGCATGGTGACTGTATGGGCTGCAGCGCATGCACACTCCGTATGGGATACCACACATACACATACACATGCAAGCAGCAGCCTGTACGGCCGTGTGCAGTCCATACGGGATGCCTCACATGCACACTCCGTATGGGCTGCCCCGCCCCGGGTGCCGGAGAGGGTGCCTCCGCCATTGACATTGGCAACTGGCCAGTAGCTGCTGCATTATTGCGCAATGCCTGATGAAGAGTTCTAGAGGACCTGAAGGTTTGTTGCATTTTTGTCTCATTTTGGTTGGTCCCAATAAAGATATTGCCCAACTGTGGATTTTGGACCTCTGAAATTTTGGAACATAGTCATTAATACAACAGCTTGTTTGCTGTTTTAGAGCTGTGTCCCCCTGTCCCAATGCCCAATGCAGAGTGGAAAAGCATTTAAACATCCTGCAGGACACATGACCAAAACAGAGGAGGATTTAAATGTCAAGAAAAAGTAAATAGATCAGTACCTGGGGATTTTGCTGCTGGAAATTATAAGTTGTTTCTGAGTGGCACACTGATATTAACTATGGCAACGGGTACATTTTGTGGCCATAGCATTTTCATATATCGAACCCAGTAATAATTTGAAATGCTCAACATGCAGTTAACACATAATTTTGAGCAAAACATTTTGTCAGCTTTTAATTAGCAGTCCAGGACAGCTCATTTGATCAGAATCTAAAGTCTGCATTCCTTCTCAGCCATTCAGAAATTATTTCCATGTGTTCTCATTTACCATAGTTTAATTTGTTTAGGAAATTAAAGTAATAAAACATGAGTTTGTTGTTTGTCTAAGAGAGCTGTGATTGTCTCAGCTGGTAGCTGTAAATGCTTGAAGAAGAAAAAAGACTTTGAAAAGATATGCATATGAAATAAGGCTCTTTTTACAAAAGAGGTTCTATTTATGCTCTACTTTTAGTGTTATGATCACATTAACTGATACTTCCCTTGGATATTATTAAATATATAAAAATAAACAACACTGATGGTGTCAACTTCCTGTTGTGGTGTATGACACATCATGGAATATAAATTGGTGACTGTGCACCTCTGGTCATTATAAAATCTGTTTTTCAGTAGATGGCCTGAATGCAGAGCATTGCCCATTTTGTAGTCCTGGCCACAAAAGTCCTGCCTTCTGCATTGTGGTGGCTTACATGTATTCTGTCTTGTACCCAATGGACTCCATATTGACCCTGCAATGCAATTTGTGGAATGATAGTGCTAGCACCCAAGTCTGTCTGGAAATGGTCTCATTAAGTTTGTCCTGAATCCCAGAAGTACAAAGGCATTTTGTGCTGAGGGGAAAGCCTGTTCCAGAACCAAGCCTGACAGAGAAAATAGATTTCTGGCTATCGTATAGGTACTGCATGCTGACTGATTCAAATAATCAGTTCCACACACCATGCATGATATTTGCAATCTCCTTACGCTGTCGTAAGGATGAACTAAGAGCACTGGCTTAGCATGCACAAGATCCTGGATTCAGTTTCTGGCCTCTCTTGTGAAGAGTCTCACGTAGAAGGACTGGGCTGCACTTGAGACCATGGATAACCTTTGTCAGTCCAGCTTGAACCAATGGTCTGGCTTTGTAAGAGGCAGCTCTTTTTATGTCGTTTAAAATAATCCAGTGTGTTCCTCATCAAGTTGCAATTTTGGGACTTGCTGAAAGCATTTTGATCAAGGATCCCTAGAATACATGTGGAGTTTTTCTCCCATCCAGACTGATCTTGCACTTTCCTCTTTGATAGCATTCTGTGAACATTCTATGCCATCACATCACAGCCACAATGGTTTGGGGTGGTAGGGGAAGGGCTGTTGGCAGTTAATATTAGCCAGTTTCCAGTGTGTAATATGTGTGCACAAACCAAGCAAAGGCATCTCTCTCTCTCTCTCTCTCTCATGTACCGTATATTCATATATAACCAGTTAGAAAAAATAAAGATATTCCAGCAAAGGAAGTTGTATTATTATTATTATTTTTTTAAAAGAGGAAAACACTTTTAAATCATACAGTCCATTATACGATGAAGCTAATGAATTGTAGTCTTGTGTAACAGCAGCTTGCCTAATGATGTCATTTGTTTGTGGGACTGGAAGAACTTCCTTTTTATATTAGAATATGTGATGGTGCTGGAGTTAAGTTTGAGTAAATCACACTTTAATGACCAACAAAGAGGAACTCCATTATGTGCTTTCATGTTCCTTAATTGTTTCAGCTGGGTGGATTAGTAAACTGAATTGAATGAGCTGCAGAAAGACTCAAAAGAAAATTAGAGTCTCATTTGATTTCAAAGGGGAATTAGTATACAAGTGGGTCATGCAGAATGAAACTTACTTTTTACTTTACCCTTTTGAACCTCTAAGCTGTTTCATCAGTTAGATGTAGGGCTTCCATTTCTTCAGTACTAAAAGCACGAGAAATTTAAAATGTTACCATCATTTTCCAGCCTGAACCCATGAGTTCCTTTGCCAGACAATTAATGTGCAAGATAGGATCTAAGATAAAATCTGGAGCATATAATGGAAGACTAACAGCAATTTATTAAATTTGGGAACAAAGCTGCTCACCAGAGGTATCCATTCAGGCTTCTTGCTTTCATGAGCATATCCTGCTAAGTCATCTTCTCATCATAATGGACAAAGTTATCAGTTGGACCAAATAAGTAATTATGTTTCATTTAGCAATGTGGAATAATTAAATCTGTTAATTATTAGAATATAAACTTTGACTTTGGCAGTGAATAAATGCATAATCTAGTAAAATCCACCTTTAAAATGGGATTTTACCGCTGGTCAACACATGCAAATCCAGCCGCCAGCAAATTCTCTTCAAACTCCTGAATGGACACCTTCAAGCTGTTGTGCTACAGGTGACAGACAAAGAGATGGCCAGGGTCATTTAAATTACTCACTAACACGAGTCTTTCACCCTTTTGTTAAGCAAAGCATACACAGAGTGAGAAGCAAACAGGGTGGCCGTTTTTAGCCATTTCTCACTAGGATGGACAAGGTGAAAAATGGGCAGGAACTCTGGGGGAAAGAAAGGATTTCCTCATCTCAAAGCCCCTCTGTTATGTACTAACCTTGGATCCTAAAACAATAGGCAAGTAGGATCCAGGAAGAAGTTAATCAGCCTATTAGGCTGGTAGGATCGTAGACTGCAACAACTGACTGGCCTGCAGGAAAAGACCAATCAGGCTTCAGGAGGGAAGCAGAATCAGCCAATCAGACGGGACTAATTATGTAAATAATGCATATAAAAGCATGAGGTTGGGGGGGGGGGCAATTCAATCACTGTTTTACAAGCTGCAATAAAGAGCATGGAATTGCTACAGGACTCTGAGTATATTTCACCCTCCCTTCCCTACTAGGAGACAATAGTCAAGAATATGATTTAAACCCCAGACTTTCCAGTAATCAGTAACTCTTCTAGCTGTGACAGAACAGAAGTTATGCAGCACTCCTCAGGATTCTGCCCCCTTCTGCTTCACTTTAAGGACTGGTATACTTTCCTCCCCGCCCCTCCTACTTCTGGGGTGGGTTTATGGCAAAATTGTCATGCCCACATTCTGTAGACTTTAAAATAGTTAGGGAGTCACTCTTCAGATCGAGAGGTGTGTGTGTGTTTTAGGGGGCTGCTGCCTGCTTAATTTGTATTTTTGTTATCTGAAGCAGTATTTATATATCCTGTCACTTCTATTTTGTATATTAAACCAAGCTTTCTTGGAAGTTACTTTTGTATTTACAGTGGTACCTCGGGTTACAGACATTTCAGGTTACAGACTCCGCTAACCCAGAAATAGTACCTCGGGTTAAGAACTTTACTTCAGGATGAGAACAGAAATTGTGTGGCGGCAGCGGGAGGCCCTATTAGCTAAAGCGGTACCTCAGGTTAAGAACAGTCTCAGTTAAGAACGGACCTCCGGAACGAATTAAGTACTTAACCCGAGGTACCACTGTACTGAATGTGGCTAACTGACATCAATAAAGGGCAATCCTTCAAATAGAGGGCTGCCCTCTGTTATGCAGGACACATGGCTACCTTAAACAGATGTGAAGGGCTGCTTCTCTGAAAGTCACCCTATATTGCATTTTTAAAAAATCTCAGCATGGGGGGAATGAAATGGAAATCCCTTCGGTTGGGAGCTTTCCCCAAAGAAGGAAATGATCATGTGGGAGTCACTTTCTAAAGAGCAAAGCCCAAATGTGCACTCTGAGGCTGTCGGAGTCACATGCAAGCACTACAGCACATCAGCACCTGCATGTTTGAATCAGCTCTTCTACTGACAAGTATTTGATATATTTACCATCATTAACTTTTTAGGGTGGTTATTTTGGGTGTTGCTTCTTTTAAAAGCTTTAAAAAAATATATGCTGTTCCCTTTATTTACTAAGTGTCTCAACATATAATTAGAGGAAATGAAATGACTCAGAAGTTAGGGGGCAAACAGGATTATTTTTAAACCAAACCTGCTGATTATGGAAATACAGTAAGGGAGCACACTGGGAGGAGAGAGATCTCCCACAGGAATTCTTGCAATGAAACTGCAGTTGGAATTACCTTCAATTCAATTACTCTCCTGGGATGACTAAGGAAGTGGTCATTTGACAGGTCTAGAGGGAGGGTCTTCAGAGCAAAGGAGGAAAGGTACATTGGGAGAGGCAGATCTGGAAGCTTAGCCCCAGGGCTGCTGCATCTTGGATGCAAAAATACTTGGGCTGAGCCTGAGGGCAGAGCCATTAGGCCAGAGATAAAGCAAACATTTAAGGGGTGGTGGTGGAACTGAGATCTTTCCAGCATTTGGAGACCAGGCCTGAGGACAGAGCCCAGTATAAAATCTGTAGAATTGGGTATGAATGGTATTGTTTTGCAGTGGTTCCACTCAGTGGAGGCTAATGAGCTAATGTGGAACCACCAGAGCCAGCCCAAGACATTTTGGCACCTGAGGCCAACTACAAAATATCCCCCTCCCCAACAGGGAAGAATGAGTGAGTGAAGATCTGCATCAGAAAGGAGGAGGGAATAAAGATCTGCATTAGAATCTGCTGCCCCTGTGGATCCTGCCACCTGAGGTGGTCACCTTACCTTGCCTCATGGGTGAGGCAGCCCTGAGCACTGTCTGCCACCTTCCTTTCCTTATTCCCAGCAGCAGCACTCAACAGGGAGAAGGACAAAATTAGAATTAGTTGGCTGTGCCTGCACTGACTCTGGCTCCACTTACCATTTGTCTCCATGTCTTCTGCCTTACAAGTTCCAACAGGTAGTTTGTGTTAGTATCTCGGCTCACAGGCAGAGGTACCTGGCCTCCCCCGAGGCAATTGAGCGAGATACTGTGCTTACCGTCCGTCTGCGACCTCGGCAGGCTAGGTAAACAAACCCGGCGATTCTTCTCATTAGTCGTGAGAAGAACACACCCTCTGCTTCCCTCTCCCTCCCTGCATTCTCCCAGGGAGGAGAAATGAGACAGACAGGAGTCCTTTCTACATGTTTTATTCCTGTCACTCAACAGTACATAGAAATGTGACTGTTCCCTTCAGACTCCATTAGAAGAGTCACTCTCCTCCCCTGTACTTCCAGCACAGGTCACATGACACACTGAGCTAACATCCGGTGCTCAGTACAGAGAATAGGCTCCACCTTTTCCCCAACAGTACAGTGAGAAACCACAACATCCTGTTTTGCATTCCAGCTATCTGGAGCTGGCTTTTGCCTTGGTGCTTTTTCCTGACAGTTTGTCCACTCCTACATGTAAGGCAGGTTTCAAAAAGTAGTGTGGATGGATTTCTGTTCTATCTCATGGAACGTATCATGGGTGGTGACACAGAGTTCCATTATGTGAGCCATGCATTTCAATATTTACATCAAATAGATGGAGAAGGAGCAGAAGGGATTTGCTGCTGTCAGTCCATCAACACTCAGGTATATATCTCCCTTTCCTCAGATCCCAGTGAGGCAGTGGAATCGTTGCCTAGAATCATTAATGGGCTAGATGAGGGTCGGTAGAATAACGCTCAACCCAGAGATAATGGCATTGGGTATCTCCTTATGTCCTGTCAGATCATAACCTCATCTAACCCCATGTTGTCTACTCTGACTGGCAACAGCTCTCTAAGATGGATCTAAGGCAGGAAGAAATCTCTTCTGTCGCTTGCTACCTGATTCATGGGGATAAGGATCTGGCCTTTAGTTCCTAGGTTCCAAGGCGTGGTTGTAGCCAGCAGTACCTTTCTCCAGCTTTACTTTGTGAACTTCAGATAGCATCTGGAATGGTCTCAAGCAGGAAGGGTCAAGAGACTTGTCCATGGCCATCAGGGTTGCTGGCACTGGTGGCCTTGAATGAGCACATTGAGCCAAACAACAGGTGCAACTTTTCACTTGCTGCCATCTGCTAATTATGGAGAAATCTTTTCTCTTGGTCAAAATAGGACTTACTAGTTGCTGGAGAGTGGAGACAATCAAATAAGTCTTCACAACTCTTTCCCAAGTTTTGGTGATTCACCAGAAATAGAAAATGCAGAAAGTTTCACTTGTTCACTTATCTGTCTTGTACACTGAAGTCATCATTCCTTTAGGAAATATGTTCCCATGTCATTTTTATTAGTCATCATTGACAAATCATTGCCATTTATATAATTATTGTCAACAAATTGTCTTTTTGAGTGGCATCGGCAGAGATGATGGAATAATATTTGCCAGTAGTGCGTATGCTGATTATTTTCTGACAATATTTATTTGCAGCTCTGTGGGCTGCTACAAGATAACATATAAATAATTCATATTATTTCATTGATGATGAAATAAATCATTTAATATTTGTATAAGTTTATGTCAGTTAAATCTTATTATAGATGATATTTGCAGTAGTGCACTTGCGTGTAGAGCAGCTGCCATGCAGTCTAACCCAGGATTTTGCAGTGGTTGAAGTGCACTATTATGGGTCAGTACTAGTGACTGCTAGTATTTCATCACAAGATATGGCGTGGTAGGATGCTTCAATTTGCCTAGCACAAATTCAGGCCTGCCCCGTGGCAGCTGATGCTGATCAAATGGAGTGAGCAGTTTGAACCCTTCACGTAATAGATTCTACAGTTTATCTGTCACAGAGATTGCAAAGCTGACCACTGACTGGAAAGGGAATAGAGCCAATGATTTCGGTAAGACTTCAGACTTGCAATTCTGTACAGAGGAATAATATAGTGCAGGGGTAGCCAACATAGTACCCTGATGAAGGCTCCCCCCCAAAAAAGCAAATTGATGCAGACATGTGGTGAACTAAACTTAACACTGAAAGAATGAAGTACTGAGAGAAACCAAAATTGACAGATTTGTGCATCCTTAACCACAAGGAACAATTTAAAGTACCATCCCTAACTTGCAAACAGGTAATTGAAGGTATAAGGCCATTTTAATTGAATACTTTCCCCCAAACATTCTTCCCTAGTATTTTTTCCCCACCCCATTATCTTTCTTTATACTTGCACTCTACAATTCAACATAAATATCATGGTTACATCCGGCCATTTTCCATCATGGCTTTCCTTAAAAGTAAATGCATGCAAGTTTGGTTATTCTACATGGAGCACAGTCTCATATGCATAATTAGGAGGCTGGATGAATAGAAATCACAAAATTAATTTCTTCAAACAGAGACAAGAATAAAAAGCAATCTGTATAGCAAATTGAAGCATGCTGCATGAGTGACCACAGGTTGTGTTGCTTTAGCAAACATTTGCCTTTCTGTTTTTCCTCCTGACGAATGTGCTTCTAATTTTCAGATTTGAAGAGCTAGGCCACTTTAAAAAAAAGAAAAGAAAAGTGTGACAAAAGCTTCTCACTTCGAATTTACCAATATGCTGGGATCCATATTGGAAGACTTTGTCTGTATCAACCCACACACCCTTCATAGGTGTTGCTGGAAGACTCAGTAGGTTGGTGTTGCAGGATGAGTGGAACTCACACTTCACACTGTGCTTCTCCGTGTAGAAATGGGACTACTTTATCCCATTCTGGTACAAAGAATACAGACCCCAGGATCCATCACCAGGCAGGGCATCAGGGTTACATGACTAGGTAGAAGATGAATCCTCTTTCTGATGCTCCATGGTGAATGAAATAATCTCATCTAATGTACCACCCACTGTTATATCAGCACTGCTGTAAGATTCTACTGAGGTGCATATTTATCAGTCTATCTTCTGCTTGTTCTCTCTTTGATAGAGGAGGGAGTTTCCTTTGTCTAATAATAATAATAATTAATTAATAATATTATATTTATTTATACCTTGCCCATCTGGCTGGGTTTCCCCAGCCACTCTGGGCGGCTTCCAACTGAATATTAAAAACAATACAGTGTCAGACATTAAAAACTTCCCTAAACAGGGCCGCCTTCAGTTGTCTTTTAAAAGTAAAATAGTTGTCTATTGCCTTGACATCTGATGGGAGGGCGTTCCACAGGGCAGGCGCCACTACCGAGAAGGCCCTCTGCCTGGTTCCCTGTAACCTCACTTCTCGCAGCGAGGGAACCGCCAGAAGGCCCTCGGCGCTGGATCTCAGTGTCCGGGCTGAACAATGCGGGTGGAGACACACCTTCAGGTACATTGGACCGAGGCTGTTTAAGGCTTTAAAGGTCAGCACCAACACTTTGAATTGTGCTCGGAAACGTACTGGGAGCCAATGCAGATTCTTCAGGACTGGGGATGCATTGCCATGCAGAGGGGCAGCAATATTTTTCAGTGACTGTTCTGCATCATTATTTCATGAATTTAATATCCAGAGAGGGGTGGAATGGCAGTAGGGAAGTTGGCACAGTGGAAATGCACCAGCAGAGCCAATCTGGTGCTCCTGCTAGTGCATTTTCACTATACCAAACTTGTTGCAGTGACATCCACCCTTGTTCCATCCTGGTATGCTGCAGAGATTCAGATAGATGGTGATCAGGACAGCAACACCACTGCTAAAATGCTTGCTTGTTTACAAGATGCATCTAAGCTGTTCATTCAGTTTCTATGCATATCAGAGGATGGGCAAAGATATATTATCTCTATGGCCTTAGGAACCGAAGAAATGCTAATTACTTTCTGTGAGCAACCATTCTTGACCAAGTATGCTATATGCAGTACAAGGGATGCGGGTGGCGCTGTGGTCTAAATCACTGAGCCTCTTGGGCTTGCCAACCAGAAGGTCGGCATTTCGAATCTGCGTGACAGGGTGAGCTCCCATTGCTCTGTCCTAGCAGTTCGAAAGCATGCCAGTGCAAGTAGATAAATAGGTACCACTGCAGCAGGAAGGTAAACGGTGTTTCCATGTGCTCTGGCACTCGTCACGGTCCTCCATGCACCAGTAGCGGTTTAGTCATGCTGGGCCACATGACTCAGAAAGCTATCTGTGGACAAACACCGGCTCCCTGGCCTGAAAAATGAGATGAGCACCACACCCCATAGTCACCTTTGACTGGACTTAACCATCCAGGGGTCCTTTACCTTTTTTTAACCTTTGCTATATGCGGTAGTGCCCAATGAAATTCTCTCTGAAATAGCTTCTGCTTTGCCTAAGGGAAAGCAAAGCTCAAGGTGCCCTATGCAAGGCATATTAGCAAAAACAGTTCATCTATGGCCTCAGGTAGACCGATTGCAACCTGAGAAACGGCAGAGCGAGAGTCTAGACAGCACCATAATGTTGTCTGAGGGCTCCCAGACATTCGTAGTTTTTCCATAGACCGAGCCACAATGTGAGCCAAGCCACAAACATTTGTCTTCAGGACCATATTTCACTTGTTACAGCATTATCATAGCGACCCAAGCCTAGCCAAAGCCACAATATAAGGCTTCCTATACTAACGACTACAATATATAAGCAATCAAATCATGCAAATAGTGTGAAGGGAGAAGAAGCAAGAGTCTCGTGGCAATCCCTTGCTAGAGATTGTAACCCTGCAATCACCAGAAAGCTGAGCCGAGAAACCCAGATCACTCTTTATTTTCATTTATGCACAGTGGATTAAGTGTCACTTTGCCATGCAACCAAACAGACTTTTAATATTAAATGGACCAACAATATCTGCATCAGGTTACAACATCCTATATTCAAATTTATTTTAGTTTTTTTATTGTAAAGAAATAATTTGAACAGAAATCACAGCATACAGAGTAGGTGATATTTAAAGTGAATGAGTAGAAGAAGGTTAAAAATGTTGGTAAAAAAGAGCCAACAGTGGTTATTGCTTAAAAGATGCATTATTATTATTTTTGATAACTGAAGTGTCTATATTAGGAGTACAGGAGGTGCAGAGGTGTAATTCTAATTATTGATCTTCCAAATCATCTGTTGTTCTCTCACTCAAGAATACAAGAAAGGGACATTGCTTGAGCACAACATTGGCCAACAGTGTAATTTTAATATACATTAAAAAGCAGCATTTTTTGGCTAGCAACATCTATATGTCTCCTTGTCAGGTGGATGATTTTCAAGATACTTCAATATGTAGATCTTTGGGAATTCTAATGCTAAGATAACAAGATCCACACCTTCTGGACAAATGTGAATTGGAATCAGTTTTCATACTTCCCAGGCGTTTCAGTACAGCTCTGTTTTTTTTATTAAAAAGTATCAGAAAAAGAGTCAACACAATCTCTTGGGAGGAGTTCCAGAGTCTGAGTGCCACATGTCTTGAACCAGTGATGTGACAAGGAGCAAAGTATTCCCCAATGGCACGGGTCACAATAATGCAGGGCACGATAATCTTTAAGCCTCCTGGTCTTAAACACCTGAACATCTCTCAAGGGCATTGGGGCTTAGATGAGCTTCTGTGAGCTCCATGTACTTAGGTAGCCAATGCAGATGTTGTTGGAATTGAGCTCCTAACTGGCATGGCTATTGGCCAGGGATGGTAGGAGGTGGAGTCCAGCAACCTTTGGAGAGAACCATAGTAGCTACACATTAATCAGACATTCTCCTTCATGGATCACTGCCTTGTTGTGGCAAAGGGGCTTGAATAATTCAGAGAAGCTATGAGCTATGCCGGAAGGGACGTGGGTGGCGCTGTGGGTTAAACCACAGAGCCTAGGACTTGCCGATCAGAAGGTTGACGGTTCGAATCCCTGCGATGGGGTGAGCTCCCATTGTTCGGTCCCAGCTCCTGCCAACCTAGCAGTTTGAAAGCACAAAGTGCAAGTAGATAAATAGGTACCACTCCAGCGGGAAGGTAAACGGCATTTCCATGTGCTGTTCTGGTTCGCCAGAAGTGGCTTAGTCATGCTGGCCACATGACCCGGAAGCTGTCTGCAGACAAACACCGGCTCCCTTGGCCAATAAAGCAAGATGAGTGCCGCAACCCCAGAGTCGTTCATGACTGGACCTAATGGTCAGGGGTCCCTTTACCTTTGCCTTATGAGCTATGCCATGCAGGGCCACCCAAGACGGACAGGTCATAGTGGAGAGTTTTGACTAAACATGATCCACCTGGAGCAGGAACCGGCAAGCCACTCCAGTATCCCTGCTGAGAAAACTCCATGGACAAATCACTCATTAGAGTTCTCTAATGTGGAAGGGAACAAAGAAACTCAGCATCAGCCTCTGCTATTGGCCCTCATATATAACTTCCTTGGATTGCTTAGGATAGCAGTCTTACAGTCAAAAGGGTTCATTTGAGCAGTTTACTTCATGGACATTAATTTTGTCCTATGGTGAAGTGTGCAGTCTTTAACTGACAAGACAGCTGGAATGGCTCCCAATGGTGCAATCCAATCATATATATAGCAATTCCCTTTCCCAGAGCTTTCTCCCTTAGCTTGGTTCAGAATACAAATGGCAGACAATCTTACTTTCCACGAGGGTAGCTAAAGAAATCTTTCAGCAGTAATGGGGGTTGAGAATAAACATTTCGAGATTGAAACCCACTCATCTGTAAACAGAAATGGGATGGCTTGACATTTGCTGAAAAAATAAGGAGAGATTATCTTTTCACAGTAGCTGGAGGATGAAAACCTGCAGACGAGCAGCACGAACTCTCCTCGGCAAACCAAATCAAGCCACTGGGATGCTGTGTAGATGTTTTGATTTAAGTACACTAATTGCTTTACTTCTGCTTTTAATGAGCATCCATTATGCTTCCTCGTTTAATAGCGAGACCTGACTAATTCACTGGAAAGAGCAGGAAAGGGCAAAGACACTGAAATGGTTACTGAAATAACTTCAGCGAAGAAAAAGATGCTTAAAGGACCTCTCCTAACAGCATTTAGAAAATGGGAGGGAAAAGATAGATGGCCTTCATTGTTGTCAGGTCTATACTAGCTGTGACTCTCACTGTAAAATACTGAATTTCAAGCCCAACTCTACAAAATACAGTTACAGATAGGTAGCCGTGTTGGTCTGCCATAGTCAAAATAAAAAAATTCCTTCCAGTAGCACCTTAAAGACCAACTAAGTTAGTTCTTGGTATGAGCTTTCGTGTGCATGCACACTTCTTCAGAAGTGTTTTGTTCTGAAGAAGTGTGCATGCACACGAAAGCTCATACCAAGAACTAACTTAGTTGGTCTTTAAGGTGCTACTGGAAGGATTTTTTTTATTTCTACAAAATACAGATACTTTGGAAGGGGCTGCTTTCCATTTAGTCGTAATAGTAATAAGAATAACAGTCATTCAATGGCTTTGACAAGCACTGCAGATGCTTTACAGTGATATTCTGTGCTAACTACATTTATAAAATTATTAAAAAAGCAGATTGGAAATACTGATAACAAACACCCAACAACAGAAGAAAGAAAAACAGCAATTCATTGTTTGAAATGTGAGGGTCTTTCCAGGTGAGTGGAGTTATGGCTGAAGGATATTTCTGCACAGTTACAAAACTTGATAAAGATAAGAGGCTACTGGATAATAACTGCAAGCCCACATCTCAAGCTCACAGGTTTGGATGCAGACAAAGTTAGTTCCCATTGAAACCAATGGGTTGTATTCAACGCAGAGCTAAGTCAACCATTCCATCAATGCAAAAATTTCTTCTTGTGTGAGGAAATGATCTCCGCTTGCCTCCTCCTGTGTGCTGTTCTGTGGGTTCTCCTAACCCCCTAGAGCGGATTCAGAGAAGAGAACATATGGGGAGGAGAGGGTAAACTTCCATTGCACCTGCCCAGGAAGGAATTTTGAGTCTGCTTCAGCAGGCCTTAAGCTTCTACCTGATGAACCACTGCTGTCACTCTCCAACCCTGGCAGATGCACACAAACTCTTAACCTAGCATATTGCAGCTGAGCTACAAAGGGTCAGAAGGAAGTACTGCAGGAAGGACCATAGTGTCATGGCCTGGCTGGATGCAGAGGAGTGTGGGAGGCACCAGCCGGGGAACCACCTAGGAAACCCCCAGGGGAAGAAGTCTGGGAGCCAGGGAATTAGTGCTCAGAGGGAGGAGGAGCTGGCTGGGAGGGGAAGGTGTAAGGAGCAGCAGAAGCTATAGGGTTTAGTGAGCAGGGAGAGGCTGTGGAAGAGAACAGTGCAGACTCAGAGGCCAGAGAGGAGCGTGGGTGAAGAGATTGTGGACGAAGACAGGGTATCTCCCCTCCTGCTGTGACCTGCTCCCCCCCCCCCCAGTCTCCCAGAAGATGCAGAAAAAAGATAGGCATGAAGGCGAAGGCTTAGGCTATTGGAGAAGGAACTGGAGGAGGAGCCTTAGAGAGCAGGGGGGAAAGACTTCCTGGAAAGAGTTGCTGAGACCACTAGGCCTGAGCTGTGGTTTGTTTCCTTGAATAAAGACCTTCTTTCATTGTCATGGGGTGATTTATTTCTTTATTGCTGATCTACGCCTGCATTGCATGCAGAAGCTGTAAGGTTCAATCCCTAGCATTCCCAGAAAGGTCTGAAACCACTTTCCTCTTTGCACCATCCTAAGAGTTGCTCTTCTCATGGAACTGGGTTGTTGGCTTTAACTCTCCAGCAAATGAATCTTTTTTTGGCTTTGGAAATACATTAAGTCAGTTAGGTGTGAATCACAGATACTTTATGTTTGTCAAAGCATACTGTGTTTCATGCATATTTATTCCCCATTGCTCTTGTCAAATTTCAAGAAGGTGGATTTTGGCTCTCTTAACTTCCTTATACTTTTAATGGATGTAATGCTCTCTCTTTCCCCCTGTCATAAACCAACATGCAATCATTCTTTCTATTCTTAAAACCAGAATTTAATTTCTCTCTGGAGACTACTATTATATCTCAGCAGTGGATGAAGTCATTTCTGGAAATATATTCCATGTTGATCTGGAAGCTTTTAAAAAAGAAATTGCTTGCAGGATTTAACTCTAAGGAAATGCCTGGTTTTTTTGGTTTTTTGTTTTGGAAAAGTGCATACCTGTAAACGTTGTAAGCAAATATATTGGCAGCATAAGCAGGGAATAAATGTTGGGTGTTATCATGATATGACAGGAAGCCGTAGAAAAGGAAAAGGAACACTGAAACATGGTTAATACATTGGTGGGCCGGGTGAGGAACAGAGATGGTTCTAAGATCAGACAGTGCTGATTTGAGGTATCATGAAAGAATAGCACAGTTTTTGTTACTTCTTAACTGTTTTAAGAGTGGTTGAACTCCAGCTGAAGGAACAGGTCCATAGCCTTGGAGCACCCTTAGAGTCCAACCTGTCAATGGAGTCCCAAGATGGCTCTTTGGCTAGTAGTGGTTCAGCCATTCTGGGATACTCAGGTCTCAATTGACCATGCTCTGACAATCTCCTACCTAGTTTACTGCAGTGTATTCTACACAGGTTGCTCTTAGAGGTCTGAAGGCTACAGCCTGTGCAGAATGTGGCTTCTAGGGTCAGTTTAATGTGACCATGTGTCACTAGTCCTGAAAGTGCTGCGCTGACTGCCAATAAGCTAGAAGCTTTTATCTCCTTTCTCTATGAGCCTTGGCAGCCCCTGAGTTGTTGGTTCTTTGGTGGTGGTGGTGGGGAAGTGGTGCGTGGTGGGTCAGGCACGGAAGGTGGAGGAGGGCTGAGAGCGGGGATCCCTCAACTGCAGACCAGAAGATCTGTTTCACCCTTCACATTAGTGCAGGCATGTTTTATTTCCAGTTGAGATGAATACATTGTAAAATCTCAGTTAATGTCAGTTGGTCTAAATCAGGTATAAATATATTTGGACACAACAAGTATTCCTGTTCATATGTTGTGAACTTAAAAGTTGACAGACAACCTTTATTACTGTGTACTGCAGTGGCGTGGCGTGGGGGGTGCAGGGGGTGCCAGCCACACCGGGCGCAACATCTGGGGGTTAGGGTTAGGGGGCGCAAATCCACGGGTTAGGGGGCGCAAATTACTTGCCTTGCCCCGGGTGCTGACAACCCACGCTACGCCACTGGTGTACTGTACTTTACAATGTCCCTGACATATATTTCAGCTTTCTGGATTTATTTTTCATCTGGCCTTCAGATATGAACGACAGAGTGATTTAACACCTGTATAGATTTGTCATCCATGTGGCGAAATGAAAAGTATGCCATTTGCAATAAACTTTGCATAAAATCGTTGCATAAAATTTGCATCTAATTTTAATGATTCTAAGAATGACAGGCAAAATGGCCGGGCCTCGCGCATGTTCACTTCATCAAATCAGGCCTCGGCTCTCATGCTATCTGTTGCTGCTGCTGCTGCATGTTGTAGTCTCCATCATCTGGGGCAGCAGGTTGACAGCCCAGGAAAGGAGATGCCAATAATAATGGAGAGCTTGTTTCTTTGAAGTTTGTCTCCTCAACACCTAAGGGTAAATGCAAGTTAAACCCAACCATTTTTGTGGGGAGCAATATCCTAAAAAAAAAACACCCTCAACAACTTCAATTAGACTGACTGGTGACAGTCCTTAGGGTCTCCCCCAGGTCTACCTGGAGTTGCCAGGTATTGAACCTAGGACCTTTTGCATGAAAATCAGATGCTCTACCACTGACCTGTGACCCTTCTCCAAAAGCAATGGGGTGAAAGCATTGTTAATTTGTCACCATTAAAACGTAATGCATATGTATTTTGATATATTATTTTCTATTGTTATTCAAGCTCTGTTGGGATTTAACAGCTCATGGCTAACACCTCTGTCTCGTTTTATATCACTGCAGCTGGTATATCTTAAATGAGAAGCCACAGAAAGCAACAAGAGCAGCAGCACAACAATATATATAACACCACTCATGCATGACGTAAATATCAGACAAATGATACTCAAATATTCATTTGGCCTCCATAAAATTAGAGGTAAGAGCTGTAGGCAATATCTTCTATTTAACAAAAAAGAAAGGAGAGAAGAGAATAAAAAAATGGAAGAACAGATGGCTCAAGGACTGGTAACAAGACACAGAATCTATTTATCTTTATGTCAGTGACTTAAATTCATCTGAGGTTAGTGACTGAAATCTGTTCACAACTGGCTGCTGTTCAAGTGGAAAATTAGTTGTTGGTTTCAGTAGATATTTCAATGGTGGGGGGGGGGAATTAAAAAACGGAAAAAGCAGAAATCCTTGTGTAGCATACACACAGTAGGGACCACAAAACAGAACCAGGATGTAAATTGAAATACTAAATCTTTCAGCCGGGACAGTGAAGATAATTACAAACCAGACTAAATTTGCAGCTTTTTTTATATGAACTTCATAGACCTGCCTATAAAGGAAGCCACTCACTGGTTCAGCAGAAAACTATATGTGTGCAGAAAAAAGTCTCCATGCAGGAGTCACCCACAAACACACCCACCCATTACATGCAAGAGGCTGTAGCAGGTGGAGGTGAAGAGCTGGTTCGAACAATTATATCTCTTAATATTAAACCATAGTTTCAGAACAAGGAAACTATGGTTATGAACCTTTGAACAAGCCCAGGCTTTTAAACCAACTTTAAAGCATGATTTAATATCTTGGCTTGAAGCTGGTAACTACAATTTCATGCTTTGGACACAACAGTAAACTATGGTTAATTGGAGCCTTTCTGCTTTGGTAACTGGCACTGCAAAGAGAGAAGCAAAGGCACTGAGTGAACAGGTAAAGGACTGCATATCTCAGTTTAATACATTGAGATGTTTTTTATTATTATTATTATTATTATTATTATTATTATTATTATTATTATTATCCCGACACTCTGGGCGGCTTCCAACAGAATATTAAAAACACGATAAAACATCAAACATTAAAAACTTCCCTAAACAGGGTTGCCTTTGTGAGAGCTGGAACTTAACGGGTTAAGCTTTTCCCAGGATGCTACACCATTCTGACGTCAGCTTTAGAAGCTGGGAGGAGCTTGGGGCAAAGTTTGCCAGTCCCACGATGTGAGCTGTGGGGAAAAGACGTGGTCTTGGCATGGCTGCTAATAGCCCTGGAAATTCCTGAGAAATGTTGGAAATAAATGCTGTATAGAGACAAACGGGACTCTGTGTGTTTGTCTGGGAGCTGAATCCAACAGGTGACAGTTTACAACGCTGTGCGAAGCTCTGCTGAACCGTGACGGAGAAGAGCTGGAGTGGAAGCGTGCCGGGCAGCAATAAACCGCTAATCGAGGTTTGTAAATCAATTAGCGGGGGTCACGGCTAATAAAACAGCACAGGTTATGGGTCATCACCGCTTGTAAAACTGTCGGGAGCTTTGATCTGCGGCGTCGAGCAGGGGGCCGGCAGGAGGCGGAAGGACTTTTTGCCTGGTGTTGAAAGGCAAGGAGAGCTGCGAAGCAAACAAGCAGGCTGCAAGACGCAGAGAAGTGCCTGTGTTGCTGAGAACTGCCAAGAGCTGCGAGCAGCAGGGAATCGTTTCTCCACGCCAGGGGAGCTGGAAGTCTTGTAAATACAGCTTGGGGCGCCTTTGGAGAACGGGAGGCCGGAATCTGAGGCAAGCAGGCAAGCAAGCTGAAAGACGCTGCAGAGAGCTTGGAAATGTGCCTAACGTGTGGAGGCAAGCTGACGACGATGCTGATGCCAGCTTGGAATTCTGCCTGGAATTGTGAGAGGCAGGGGAGCTGATCTGCTAAACCGGGAGCCGAAGAGCGGCTGGTTGTTTACGTGAGTACGCTGGGCCCCGGGGGAAGAAGGCAGGCTGCCAGGTCTTGGAGGACTGTGGGAGGCTCACTTTAAGAAGTTGGGCAACCTGGCTGCTGATCTGAAGTCTACTGTTCTGGATGCCAAGAAGCCAGAGGCCGTTTCAGCGCTCCAGGGTGTTTGTGAGGCTGGAGGCGGAAAGCAAGGGCCGGGAGATGGCTGCTTCAGAACAGAAAGACAAGATGGCGCTGATCACCTACGTGAGAGCCGGTGCACAGCTGGGAAAGGCTGTGGGCCCCAGAGGGGGGGCAAAGGGACTATTGGCGCTTGGAAATGTACTGCTGTGTTTGCTGTGAAGGCTCAGCAGGAGGCCAAGGGCAGATTGAAGCTGGAAGCCTAGAGATGGCTGGAGCCCCTGTTCCTGATGCTTTAGCCTCAAGGAGTGCTAGTGAGCAAGTCGGGGGGGCGGAAAGTTCCAAAGGCAAGCTTGAAAAGTTTTCCACTGAACCTGCTGGAGCGAAGAGCGGCTTCAGGGGGGGCGAGGCTGGTGGGAGGCGCCGTTCCAGAAGGAGGAAGGCAAAGCCAGCTGGGAGCCCCAGGCAGTGTTTTTCCACTGGAGTTCGTCGTTGCTACGTGTGCAAAGCTCCGGGACATCTGCGGCGAGATTGCCCCCACCGGAGCAGAGAGAAAAGGCAGGATGTTGCCAAGGTCAAACTGTTGAATTCTCATGGGAACCAGTCGGGTTACCATGGCAACCGGCCTGGAAAAACAACCAGGCGCGGGACTGAGGCTGGTGTACGTGCCAGGTGCCAGGAAGAGACAAGGCCAAAGCAGAGTTTTGTTATTGGCTCTGCTGCTAATTGCAATTTGATTCCAGAGACATCTGCTGGGAAGCTGCGGAAATGCAGGGCTGCTTTAACAGGGATGACTGTTAGGTTCACAGACGGAACGCAAAAGCCAGTCTGTGGTATGGCTAACGTGTCTTTCTCTACTTCACAGGAGGAGCTAGAGATCTGCGTTGTGCCGGGACTGAATAGTTGTCTTTTATCTGTATCAGCTCTAATGAGGCAGGGATACAATGCTCGGTTTGAAAATGACACCTGTTCCATTTTCAGAGGAGGGAGACAACGGGTCAACATGCAGAGGGAGAACAACGTCTTTGTTCTGGAGTCACCTCTGGAGGGTTGTGGGAATGCTGGAAAAGCACAGGTGCAGTGTGCTAAGGTTCCCAGTCATGTGCAAAAGTTGCACAGGTGCACAAAAGGGTACAAGCTCTGGAAATGTGGGAGGAGGTCCCAAGGGTGCAGGGCATGCAAAGGTGCAAAGGTGCTTGGTTTTTCCCGGGTTTGGGAGGGTAACCAAGGAGGTTTTGAGCTGGTTTACACAGATCTGTCAGGACCCAAGAGGTCTGAGAGTCTGGGTGGGGCCAGGTATGTGCTGTCGCTGACAGGTAACCACAGCCAGGTTGGCTGGTGTTTCTCTCTCAAAACACAGGGGGAGGTGACGCAACTGATCCAGGATTGGGTTGCGGGGGTGGAACTAAGGTTCTCCACCAAGGTGCAAGGGTTCAAGAGCAACCGAGGGTCACAGTTTACTGGGTCTGCTCTGGAGAAGCCTTTCAAGGAAAAGGGAATACGTCACCAGGTGACGGGTGCTAAGTCTTCTCAAGGGAGAAGGGAGGCTGTGGCTGAACCCAGTGATGGGGATAAGGTCCAGAATCAGGGTTCAGATCCCGGTGATGGGGACCAGATCCGGAATCAGGGTTCAGGGCAGGTTTGGGCATCTCCAAGGGTTGTGAAAGGAGTGTCCGGGTGTGAGGCTTCATCTCCGGTAATGGAGAAAGCTCACGGAAGGATTGTCAAGTCAGAGGGGGAAGAGTCTGACGGAGAAGACACAACTGCTGGCTCTAATGGGTCAGTAGGGTATCAGGTCACAGGTGCGTGGAAAAGTGTCGCACAGTGTGATTCTGGGAGTGTTGAAGGGGTTCAACAGGTGCCTGGGAAAGATGCTGGGAAGAAGCACAAGGCAAAGGGAAAGGTGTTGAACTCAAAAAAGGGTTTTGTCAGAAGGTGCAGCAAGGGGGGGTGTGAGAGCTGGAACTTAACGGGTTAAGCTTTTCCCAGGATGCTACACCATTCTGACGTCAGCTTTAGAAGCTAGGAGGAGCTTGGGGCAAAGTTTGCCAGTCCCACGATGTGAGCTGTGGGGAAAAGACGTGGTCTTGGCATGGCTGCTAATAGCCCTGGAAATTCCTGAGAAATGTTGGAAATAAATGCTGTATAGAGACAAACGGGACTCTGTGTGTTTGTCTGGGAGCTGAATCCAACAGGTGACAGTTTACAACGCTGTGCGAAGCTCTGCTGAACCGTGACGGAGAAGAGCTGGAGTGGAAGCGTGCCGGGCAGCAATAAACCGCTAATCGAGGTTTGTAAATCAATTAGCGGGGGTCACGGCTAATAAAACAGCACAGCCTTCAGATGTCTTTTAAAAGTCAGGTAGTTGTTTATTTCCTTGATATCTGATGGGAGGGCATTCCACAGGGCTGGCGCCACTAACAAGAAGGCCCTCTGCCTGGTTCCCTGTAACCTCACTTCTCACAGTGAGGGAACTGCCAGAAGGCCCTCGTAGCTGGACCTCAGATGTGATAATTGGCTGAATATGGCCAAATATCCCACACTTAATGTCCCAGTTGTGTATGCAGCTATAGACATAATCTAGAGATCAATGTTGCACTATGTACACACTAACTTCTGCATTTCCTGATACAGTGGTACCTCTGGTTATGAACTTAATTCGTTCTGGAGGTCCATTCTTAACCTGAAACCGTTCTTGACCTGAGGTACCACTTTAGCTAATGGGGCCTCCCGCTGCCAGCACGCATTTCTGTTCTCATCCTGAGGTAAAGTTCTTAACCCGAGGTACTACTTCCGGGTTAGTGGAGTCTGTAACCTGAAGCGTATGTAACCTGAGGTAGCACTGTACCTGTATACTGGCTTAACTTGGTTAGAGAAAGAGTGCAGGCAAGCCTATCGCCTTCCATTAATCATCAGCTTGAAGGAGAAAAGTCAAGATGTGAAGCTTGAGTCTCTAGGTCAAATCCAGTCTGTTTGTTCTGCACATTTTAACTGGATGATCTAGTGTCATTTCATCAGTCTGATCCTCAACCCCACCTTGACCATACTTACACAAATGAGATCCAAATAGAATTACTATCAAACTACTCAGCGCTATTCACTTGCTCTCTCTCTCTCAAAACACTTAAGTAAATTAACAATAGATTTGTAAAGTCCCATGTAGGGCAAAGAAGAAGAAAAACACATACAATTGCAGAATATTGATGAAATATTAATTCCTTTGAATAAAAGCTTACAGTTTGCTTTTGATTTTCTTTCCATTTTGAGAAAGAATATTAGTAATTGTCAGATTGTGAGCTAGATTGTTTTCATCCTCTATGTTGATTGGTGTTCGTTTGTACACACAGGTATGTGTGTCTGTATAACTGGATTTGGTTCAGTACAGTCCAAACCCACTTAATTTTGAAGAAAAACAAATACTCCTTATCTGAAAGGGTTGGGGGGCAGGGGAACATTAAACAGTATTATAAAATGCAAAAAGTCAACTGATTTTTAATTGCTGATTAAACTGGTAGAGTTGATCATGGAACTTTCCAAACCAGGCAGATATACCAGTTCTGTCCTCTTTGAGCCAAACTGGATGAATACGAGACATCAAGGTTGTGTTCCTTCCCATTTTGCACACTAAACTAATGGACAGTTCATCTTGTGGAGTGGCTTGCTATTCCAGCTTCTTGGTTAGGAAAACCACAATTACTCCAGCACAGTATCTCCAGCATGGTGCCACGCCAGTTAGTTGTATTAGTTGTGTCATTGTTAATTATTTAACCTCAGAAAAATAAAAGCACACATTGAAAAGTAATTTTAAATGCCAAGGCTTAAGCATAAGGTGGAATTGATATCTGAAAGCCAATTGGGAGGAAAGGAAACAATAGATTTGGGAGGTGTAAGGGGGAAACAAGTAGCAAACTTAATTTGTGAAATGCAGTCATCTGTAACTTTGAACTGAGGGATCAAAATAATATTTTCTTAAATGAAATTAACTTTATCTTTATTTTTGCTGATATAGTTATGAAGATTTGGCAAGAAGTATGAAAAAGACATTCACAGAAACATTATAAGATCCACATCTGCCAGGATCTTAAGGCGTGAATGCAGGGTGACAGTGTGAGCAGATCAGGCCTATTTAGAAATGTTTATAATTCTGAGGTTTTGCTATAACTATAAATAAATTACTCTTTATATGTACTGGTATATTTTACTTTCTTTTTCTTTAAAAACACACACACCAGAGTTCTTCTATGTTCCAAAGACAGACAAAAGGTACAAAAAGTATTAATTACTTCTATTGTCTTGTCTTCTTGGATTGACAGCATCTTAAATACTGAGTGAAAGAAAGCTCCATTTTCTTCCAAATATATATATATTGAAAGCAGTGAGCTATGATTAGAGAACGCCTGATCACTGGTGTTCTTGAAAGGAATAGATTTTAATCTCTGTCTATAAACAGATAGCGACATTTTTAAAGGAACAATTATATGTTTCTTCAGAGGGATGATTCATCAAATTAGTCAAAGAATGCACATTATCAGGCTTTTTATATTTATGCTTGAGTTGCCAACAAGCAGAATCTAATGGTGGATTCAGACAACCAGGAAATAATATGAGCCCCCCCTTTGAAAGCTTACCACAATGAACCTCTAGACATGTTGTATGGACATATGAATGTGCCCTTTATTCAGTTGGACCATTGGTCCATTTACCACACTATTGTCTGTTCTGACTGACAGTTGCCCAGGGACTCCATCACCATGAAACTGGAGATATGGGGAATTTCTCATACTTTGCAAGCAGAAGACCCTATCACTGAGCTCTAGTCTTTCCCTAGATACCAGGAGACATTTATATGGAGCCTTCAACCACATGGCCAACCGTAGAGTTCAAAGCCACCCAGATTCACATGTTCTCCCTACACAGGAAAAGGATACCTGAATGGGTTCATTTCAGTGCTAGCGCTAGGTAAATTATAAATTGGGAAAGTAAATCATATGGAGAGCATTTGGGCTTAGGTAAACTGAGGGCAAGGTGGCTGGTGGCAAAGACTGATAAAGAGGACAGGAAAATACTAGGAGGAGGAGGAGGAGGCTGCTTAATCAACAGAGACAGGGAGGCAGTTTCAGGCATAATATTTAACATTTTTGTTCAACACATTTCAGGATTCCTCTAATGTTTTCAGGAGGTTAATAAGAAAGGTGACTGAACGTGAGCCAAGTGAACTGATATAATGAATGTCAAAAGAATAATAGCAAAAAATGGCTTTGTCTGAATATCCTTTGGCAAAATTGGGCTTTTAGAAAGTGGAGGCTTTGTAATATAAAGTGTATTGCTTCATTAGCTTCCAATTGGCACAGAGCATTGAGTGCAATTAGCCCCTCATCACCAAACAACTTATTGAACAAGAGGATTTAGCAAAAATGACTTTTTGCTTCTAGAATAACAATGCCAGGATTTTGGAAATATACTTGACAACAAAAATTATACTAAGCTAACATTTGTTAACAATAATATCAGCGTGAAAACTTGATCATGATCCACAAATATTTGAAATAAGAGATGGGGACCTGTGACTCTCCAGATATTGTTGGGCTCCTGCTCCCATCAGCCTGCCCCCCTCCAGCCAGCATGGCCAATGGTCGGGGCCCCAGGTTGCCAATGATTGTACACATCTGCTATCAGACACAGACTGCAAGCAGGACCACTGTGGTAGCTTAATGGTTAATCTCCTCCTCTTCAAGTGACATAACAGGCTGCTGGAGATAGAGTTCCATATGATTAAAAATGAGTTCTCATCAGGAAGTCTCATTTGGTTTGTTCCATGAATCTTCCTTGTAAACTCAGCCCACTTTACAATATTTGGACCCCACCTTTTCCACTGAATAATTTTAGCTGCGACTACTTTGTAAGAAGCAGTTGTCAGAAGAGATATTCATTTGGTCCAAGGGATAAAAAACAATTTTTCTGCTGCTTTTCAATGAATTTGAGCAACCCAGTACCCAAACCATTTAAACCAGACAATTTGTATTTAAATGTGTTTTTACCCTCTCCCCAAATATTCTTTCGACTAGCTGTAAAGCAGTCAGCCTAGGGATATCCACCTGCCTAATGTTGGGTAGTTATCAGCCAAGATCTCACATTTTCTGCTAATTATTTCAGCACTTATTTTTGCATGCACATTAGACAAGATTGCATTTTCTCTGGAAAAGTCCACTCCGACAATGTCAAAGAATTAGAAGATTATCTGTGCTTAGCGTGGGAGTGGGCACACCAGTGATGATCATCATGCAAGGCATTACTTAGTAATTTTCTTTCAGTAACTCTGTCAGTTTTACCATAGAAACGAAGAAAGAAAAACCCAGCAAATCTAATAATAATAACCAAGTGAGCTTTAGATAGCATTAATAAGCATGTTATTTACTATTTTTGAAATTGCTAGCTTTGCTTTTTCAGGGGAGAAAGAAAATCTGTTCTCCTTCTTTGCAATTCTCCTGGAATGTACTGCGTCTAAATTTATGCTCTTCACCATTTTTTGACCTGATGCACACAACAATCAGGTGTCAAGGAAGAGACTGGAGAGAGGAACAAAGTTTCCAAACAATCCCTTTTAACTCTTAAGAGGCTTCTTGTGGGGTTTTACCCAGACGCTGCCCAAGTAAAAAGTACAGGAACTCATCATGGCAGCCGCCATAGAAATTCCCCCATAAGAGCCTGCTTGATTAGGCCAGTGTTTCCCAACCTTTTTTGGGCAAAGGCACACTTGTTTCATGAAAAAAATCTCGAGGCACACCACCATTACAGCCCCGTGACGTCAGCGCGCAGCGTCACGCCGGGAGGGACATGAATTGCTAGCAAATTACATAATCACCTCCTTGAGGGCTGGCTCATCTTCTCCGAAGGCAGAACCCCATTAATTAACAGCACAGACTCACCCCATAGCCAAGACGAGGGGGGAAAACCTCAGTCATGCACAGTCATGCACATGTGGGCTAAATGAGGACGAAGACCGGGCAGAGAGCAGGGTTCAAATCACCCCACCTGGCCAGGACAATCCCTGGGTGCTCCCTTGGGCCACTCGCCTGACCCACCTCGCAGGGCTGTTGTTGCGAGGGTAACACGGGGAGAACCACGCGCGCCCCCGGGAGCTCCTTGGAGGAGAAAGCGGGCGATGAATGCAATGCACGAAATATATGAGAGGCGACCAGGTTTTGCAGGTGAGGGGCCCCCGCCAGCCTCCGCTTCCAACACCCGGCGCAACGACGCCGAAGTTTCCCCCCGGGCTCGGCTCGGGGAGCAGCGCTGCTCCCCCCCGGCTCCCCTTCGCCCTCCCGGCTCTCTCTGCCGCCCACTGGGGACCCCCCTCACCTGCCAAGTCCGGAGCGCCGGTGGAAGTTGCATGCATGCATGCAGGGCGCCGCGTTGCCATTGCATTGCACTGCACTCCATGCAATGCCTGCACGCATGCATTGCCTTGCACGCCCGCCAAGGGGTCTCCCCGCGGTCCGATGCGTCCCCTCCGGCGCGGATGCAGCATTGCAAAAATAACCCCCCCCGACGCAGCCCTACCTGGGGGGGCAGCCTCCGCCTCCCCGCCTCCGCGGGGATCCCCGGGCTCCATCCTGCCGCCCGATCTCTGCGGGGGCGCAGGCAGGCTGCGCGGGGTCTGCGCGGAAGAGCCCCTGCCCGCCCGGCCACCGCCGCTGCGCTCATTCCATGGCCGGGAGAAGAGCGCTTCAAACAAAACGCCCGGCCCGCCAGGCCACGCTGGGAAACGTAGTTCGCGGATCCCGCGCGGGCGCGGAGCCCAAGGGCGAGGGGACTACGGATCCCGGCAGCCCCCGCGCCGGGGACGGAGGGGGAGAGGCCGGGTGCAGGGATGGAGGGACGGGTGGGCGAGCGAGTGAGTGAGTGGCAGCCGCCAAGCCTTGGCCGAGAGCCAGGAAGGGCCTCCCCGGAGGAGGAGGAGGAGGAGGGAGGCGCAGAGCGGGAGGGAGGGAGGGAACCCCAGGGGTCATCTAGTGACGGCGCCCCAATCGAAAATTTGACTTTAAAAAAAAAATCTTTCGAATTTTTTAATTTTTCCCGTGTCACACCAGGCAACATCTCGCGGCACACTAGTGTGCCGCGGAACAGTGGTTGGGAAACACTGGATTAGGTCAATGGCCTGCCCAGTCCAGCAATCTGTTCACACAGTGGCCAAAGAGATTGTTGTTGTTGTTTAGTCATTTAGTCGTGTCCGACTCTTTGTGACCCCATGGACCAGAGCACGCCAGGCACTCCTGTCTTCCACTGCCTCCCGCAGTTTGGTCAAACTCATGCTGGTAGCTTCAAAGACACTATCCAACCATCTCATCCTATGTCGTCTCCTTCTCCTTGTGCCCTCCATCTTTCCCAACATCAGGGCCTTTTCCAGGGAGTCTTCTCTTTTCATGAGGTGGCCAAAGTATTGGAGCCTCAACTTCAAGATCTGTCCTTCCAGTGAGCACTCAGGGCTGATTTCCTTAAGAATGGATAGGTTTGATCTTCTTGCAGTCCATGGGACTCTCAAGAGTCTCCTCTAGCACCATAATTCAAAAGCATCAATTCTTCGGAGATCAGCCTTCTTTATGGTCCAGCTCTCACTTCCATACATCACTACTGGGAAAACCATAGCTTTTACTATACGGACCTTTGTTGACAAGGTGATGTCTCTACAAACAGATACCTGTGGAAAACTGGCAAGCGGGACCTGAGGACAACAGCACTTTCCCCTCTTGTGACTTCCAGCAACTGGTATTGGAAGACAGTCCATAGCCACACCAAAGTTACCCAGTTTATTCACCTTCTGGTTTGACTAAGACCCCCTAGATCCTTTTCACATGTACTGCTGTCAAGTCAGGTGTTCCCCATCCTATATTTGTGCATCTGATTATTTCTGCCTAAGTGCAGAACCTGACATTTGTCCCTATTGAAATTCATTTTGTTCATTGGCCCAGTTCTCCAATCTGTTGAGGTCATCTTAAATCCCAATTCTGTCTTCTGCGGTATTAGCTACCCCATCCCGGTTTGATGTCATCTGCAAATTTGATGAGCATCCCCTCAATTTCTTCATCCTAGTCATTTATAAAGATGATGAACAACACCAAATATTTCTCATGCTCTGCTAAAATAAACAACCTACAATTGTGCTCCTCTCTTTCCCCTCCAGTACACCAATTATTGCACCACTCCTTCTAGATGCCCTATCTCAGCCTTTGCTGAGCTGGTACCCTCATGGTTGGGGCTGATGGGAATTGCAGTCACAAAAACTGGATGGCACCAGTTTGGCAAAGCCTGCACTCTCTCCTCACTAGTTATGCAATCATAGGTCCTTCATGGACATAATGGAATAAGACATCAAAAATGCACGAGCATTTATCAATAAAAGTTAAAACAATGCAAGAATAAATACAAAGGCATGATAGCAAAAAATTAACAACAACCCTTAGATAAAATACGCATCTAAACTCTTCATCAGAATCTCCCTCTCTCTATATTCTCTGATAACTCAGCTGCTATAAATAAGCTTCTTTGCCCCTGGATGGGAGCTCTGCTTGGGATCCACAGTATACCTATTTTATGATAGTAGTAGTAGTAGTAGTAGTAGTAGTAGTAGTAGTATGCCAAGGGAATTCTCTGCAACATTTGCTCTTCTAAAGGACCATCAACTTTTATTTTTAATGGTTTGTTTTCCACCACCACCCCACCTCAGCTGAAACTAAAATTATTATACCGAAGGGTTGAAATGTTATGACCCCTCATTCCATGAAGACAACAGTGTTTTGCAACGCAGAGTTTGCTATGCAGCTTTAAAAATAAAAAAAGGAAAACACAGGCCAATAAACTCCTTCTTAAGCAAAATTGTGAAACCACGATTCCATCTGTTTTATCTGAATTGCAGGTTGTTCAACATAATCTACTTCAGCAATGTGTGTTATCCCAACGATTATACTATTAAAAAGTAAAATGGCTTTCTTGCAATCTTTGTGCCTTGTAATAACATACTCAGCTTTCCAAGGATGACTGATGCGGCTCTGAGACTCCTAAACAGGGAAAGGGAGCCCATTTCAACAATCTTTAAATAAGGCTGTTATTTATTATTTGTATCCCCAGTAGGAAAAAAAAGAACACAGTTTCACTGAAATGAAACAGACTGTTTTGTGTATTGAGGGGCTTAACTAAGAGAGCCAGGATGATTTCTTCCATAAGTAAACCACACTGTACCACTTCCTAATACTGTCCCTGAGGACTCCCTAATTTGTTTGCAAATATTTCCTAGAAGACTGAAACAACTTCAAGTAAATGGAGAGTCGCTTCAACAGGGATTGTCTCCCAAATGTTGTGTTTTGTCTATAATTCTATCTATTATTCTTTGGGGATAGCAAATTTAGAAAGTTAAGAGGAGGCCTCAAGGATTAGTCAGCAGGGAGAAGTTTTGTACATCAGTTGGGATGGTATCTGTCCTAACTTCGTTTTCCAGGAATAGTTACGAGATTGCCAAAATACTTTGGCTGTAGCTACCCAACATCTGTCCCTGCTTCACTGTCTTTATTCTAACATGCTTGAATCCTTTTGTAGCTACAACTTGGTTTTTCTTATGAATTTCCCTTTCTGAAAACAATGGAATAGGCACAGTGGCTCTTTTACGAACCAGACACCTTTCTTTCGCTTAAGAAGAAGAAACACTGGTTGCCCAACTGAAGCTCTCCTGAGTAAACCCCCTGGGACTGGCACAAAACTATAATCATCCCCGTCCTGTTCATTTCATTTTCACAGGAAAATATCCAGATGGGTTGCGTCCGAATGAATTGTGCATTCACAGCGCATGCTATGTAAGCAGCTACAGTAGCTAGGTTGTCCCAAACATCCACAAAGTACTGTGGGAGCTGTTATGGAGAAGCCCATAGTCTGTTAGGTGGCCGTTTTTAAATAAATAAAATAAATTAATAAGCCACACTCTTTCCCCTTGGCAACTCGAGACATGGGTCTTCTGCAGTTTTCCCTTACAACATCAAAGCCTACCATTTGTTACATGGGCAGTTCTCCCTAGGTTGTGTGAAAATGCATAACAGAAGACCTATTTCCAGAAAAATGGAGAGTACCACTGAACAGCAGTCCTGTGGTATATGCTTTCATCCACGGGAATTGCTGCCAAAAATAGCTCTGACTCCGAGTGCCTCCCCCACCTCTCTCCTGCTCTCCCTCTTCCCTTTTGTGCTTTTCTCTTCTTTGTACTGATGCTTCCCCCTCACTGCATCCTGTATCTCACGTTATCGTTTATTCCAGGGTGAACGGGCAGAGCAATTTGGTGTGAAAATGAAAAACATTGAAACCCTTGACCTCTTCTGCTGAAGTCAAGCACATCAGTTTATCAGATACGTGCAACGCTATGAGCACAGAACTAAGAATTTACTCAATTTTTAAAAAAATAAAAAGCCCCATGAACTAATGCTATTAACTTGAATAGAACTAAATTTCACAAGTGGTCCCCTCAAAGTGAGCAGTGCTATTTATGGACTAATGTACTATTCAGTAGAAGGGTGTGGGCTCCTGTAATTTACTGCTAATTTTCAGTAAAAGCAGTTGAAGCAAAAGGTATTTATAGTTAGCTTTATACAGGAGGAATATTGAATATTCCAACAAGAAGACTGGAGTCCTGTTCAGACATCATGTGTGCACTGACTGAATGCATGTGAGCATGGGTGGCTCAGGATCATGCCCACTGCTTCCCATGTATCTTTATCATAAACTTTCCAAGAAGGCCCAATGTACGTAGGAAATACCTGCATATAGGCTATATTAATTAATCAACCACATTTTACATAAACTTGAAGGCAACTGAGGAATGTACCTGCTGCTGGCTCCCATTTTGGAAGGAAAAAACAGGGTACAAATATTCACACAAAACGAAATGGAAATGGGAGGAAGATCTTTGCTTTCTATAGCAGTCCTTACTAGTGGTTCAAGCTAATGATTTTTCAGTTAAGGTTAAGACCTCAGGGAATGTTCTGGAGATGTATTTTGTTGTGTGAATACCATGAGTTTACAAAAATGTTCCCTAATGAATATTTCAAGCAAACAGGGCAAGGAAGCTTTTACTAAACTAGGCATTAAAAAAAGATGAATCAACAATTGCATACATATTTTACTGAGGCTGTGTCCCAAAGTGTTTATGTTATGAAGCTCCCACAGTGCCATTTTAAAAAGATCACCATGTTCCCATGCAACCTAAGAGCACAGAGGCTGTGGAAGAAGTTCAGGTAAGGCAAAGAGGGGAAATGATTTCAGAGATATTTCAGACACATCCATGCCGTATATTTTAAGCATTGTTATACCACTTTAACAGTCATGGAGAATTCTGGGAACTGCAGTTTGTTAAGTGTGCTGGGAACAGTTCTGTGAGGTCAGCACCCTTATCAAACTATGGCATTAAAAGTGGTACAGTGGTGATTTAAATGTATGTTTTGGATGTGACCTTCCTGATCCTGAAATTGTTTTTATTCACATTTCCAAAGAAAGCTGAACAGTTCTGTCTTAATCCTACATCATAATGAAAATTGCTTTATTATGTAAACTGAAGGCCATCCATTTGCCTTATCTTCCTCAGGTGCCTTTCAGATCATGGGATAAAAGCAAGCAGTGAACATTCATCCAGACATCCCATCTGATGCTGTTAGTCACAGAGGACATAATCCAGTGTAAAAACGGAGGGCTCTCCTCCTGAAAATTCAGCAATTCTGCTTATTGTTTAGATGCACCGTGCATTTTAAATATGAAGCATTAAAGTAAGAATCCAAACTTTTGCCTCATCACATCTAAAAGAGCTTTTAAAGCATGAAAACTGAAGTAGGAGCAGTATCTAATCTATGTGCAGAAAAAGAAGGAGGTACACCTTGTTAGTATCATTGAAATTCTCTCTCTCTCTCTCTCTCTCTCTCTCTCTCTCTCTCTCTCTCACACACACACACCCACACCCACACACCCACACACCCTACATTAAGCTCTTCACCACGCACTCTTCTCTAAGTTGCCCTGCTTAAAGAGGGAAGGGCCTTTCTCGAGGGGGTGCCCTGGTTTAGGAACCCTCTCCCCAGTACGGCTCGCTTGGCACCTGCATTAAGATACTTTCAGTGCCAGACGAAGGCCTTTTTATTCTCCCACGCCTTTTAAAAGTATGCTTCAGTGTATTTGAGTCCTTGAGACAAATTCTTTTTAGCTGAGTCTTAATGCTGTTGTTCTGGTTCGCCAGAAGCGGCTTAGTCATGCTGGCCACATGACCTGGAAGCTGTATGCCAGCTCCCTTGGCCAATAAACCGAGATGAGCGCCACAACCCCAGAGTCGGTCACGACTGGACCTAATGGTCAGGGGTCCCTTTACCTTTGATGCTGTTGTACAATACTTGTATGCTGCTTAAGGTGGTTTGGTGTAGATATTTGTATACAGATATTATAGTTTTAACTTATCACATTAACCTTGGCCACCTTGAAAGTACAGTGGTACCTCGGGTTAAGTACTTAATTTGTTCCGGAGGTCCGTTCTTAACCTGAAACTGTTCTTAACCTGAAGCACCACTTTAGCTAATGGGGCCTCCCGCTGCTGCTGCGCCGCCGGAGCACGATTTCTGTTCTCATCCTGAAGCAAAGTTCTTAACCTGAAGCACTATTTCTGGGTTAGCGGAGTCCGTAACGTGAAGCGTATGTAACCTGAGGTACCACTGTAATCGTAAGGACGCCCCCCCCAAAGCCTGCACCCTCAGCAACAATAATTTTATAGAAATGGCCTCTCCTATTTCATAATGTTAGAATGCAGTTTCTCTTCTCCTGAATGGATAGGTAATAATTGCAAAATAAAGAATGCAGGAGACTTTTGTTGTTGTTGGTTGGCACTGTGTTCTAAATCATAGAGAGAACCTGCACGTATGAACACGGGGAGCTGCCTTATACTGAGTCAGAACACTGGTCCCTCAAGCTCATTGTCTACAGTGACGGACAGCAGCTCTTTAGGGCCTTTTTTATGCAGACCCGATGCTCTGAGCTATGGCCTCCATAGACAGGCTGCCCATGTCAGAACTTATTTTATTATTACATTCATTTATTAATGTAATTGAATTAAGAAGTAAGAAATTCAAGGTGCCATACATGGTTCCCTTCCCCCATTATTTCCCCCACAACTCTGCAAGCTGGGTTAGGCTGAGAAACAATACAGTGGTACCTCTGGTTGTGAACGGGATCCATTCTGGAGCCCCGTTCACAACCTGAACGGAACGCAACCCACGTCTGCACACGCGCGAGTCGTGATTCGCTGCTTCTGCGCATGCACATGATGTCATTTTGCGTGTTCGCATGCGTGAGTGGCGAAACCCAGAAGTAACCCTTTCTGGGTCGCCGCGGGACACAATCTGAAAAGACGTAACCCGCAGCATTCGCAACATGAGGTATGACTGTAGGTGGCCCAAGGTCATCCAGTGAGCTTCAGTAATGGCTGAATGGGGATTTGAACCCTGGTTTCCCAGGTCCTAGTCTAACACTCTGACCCCTACACCAAACTGGCTCTCACCTTCAGCCCTCGTGTGTGCGTGGTTGTGGCTGAGGACTCAAGAGAGATGTGCAAAGAGCTTCTCCCATCCCACACAATTATAACCGTGTGATTAGAGAACGACTGAAGGGAGCTAATAAGGTGTGGTGGTTGTAATTAGGTGACAACTATTCCATTTCTATTAAAAGATACTGCTGTTAGAAAAAGATATGACAGTAAGAGGGAGTGAAGCAGAGTGTGTGCCTGACTACACTCGAGCTAATTGTCAGACTCCCTAGATCAGTTTAACTAGCCTAAAGTTATTCTTGAGATAAGTTAATTGAACAAATTGAGCTGCACTGAGGAATAGCACTGAAAAACCTGGATTGCTGAAAAGGGAAAAGAGTGGTGTGGGCTTGGAAGGGGGAAAACCAGGCTGACTGTTTCCTCTCCCCGATGCAAAGCTGTCATTTTGAGGCAGCTAATTAGGCACAGGGAGTTCTTCTTCTTCTTCCCCCAGATTTGTAGATGGGGAAGCTTTCTCAGCTTCTTACGAGGCTGCTTTCAGAATCCTCCTCTGCAGGATTCCTGCCCAGATTTTAAAGTTCTACCTTAATGGATGTAAGTGGGGTCTGCAAAAAAATAAAAAATAAAAACTGTGGCAGCATGGAATGCTCCTGTTCAGGATTCTAACCACCCAGCCAGCCATGCCCTTTCCCCAGCCGCTCTATTCCACCACCCTACTACAGCTCTCATTTCCCTCCTCCCAGCGTCTTGTGCCTACTGAGCACCCTCAGTCCTTATTTCTTGATCCTTTAGGGTTCTCAAGGTCAGAGTCTTTTTTGTACTTCAACAAACCACATGGTCCTCTCCAGCCTGCTGATGCCTCCATTTTGTACATGGATGGTGCCATTTTGATGATGATGATGATGATGATGATTTATACCCCACCCATCTGGCTGGGCCTCCCAACAGAATATTAACAACACAATAAAATCAAACATTAAAAACTTCCCTAAACAGGGCTGCCTTCAGATGCCTTCCAAAAGTCAGATAGTTGTTTACATTAAGAGTTTGTTGTTCATGGGATGCAGGGATGCTAACTTGGATAAAACATTGTGGGGCCCAGTTAAGCTTTGCTCTGCATAATCAGCCACATGATGCAGTGCACACACACCATTTGAATAGGAGTGCCCACCAACTTGGGGGGGGGGTGGCCCCCTCAAATATTTTATTGTGGGCGCCATAGCCCCCATTGCCCCTAGGTGTTGGCTCCTCTGGTGGGATGTTTACTAGAGTGGAAACCTTGGCTCTTCCAAAGGTACGCTTCTGGAAGGTGGCAAGGAATCATAATAAAATTAACTGATCAATTAGCTATAAACATGGGCTACAGGTTTTGTTTTTGAATGGGGAGATCTACCTAGGACCATGCCAGTTAATAGCTGGGGGGGGGGGAGGTGTTCTTTGAAACTCCATTGAAACTTGCAATTGCCCTGAAGATACAAGGTAAATGAAAGAACCCCTCTAAAGGAATGCTGTTGTCATAGAAATGAATCAAGACCACTCTTTAATCAGCTAGCTACCTTGAGCCAGACCATCAATTATAGAAAAGGATTAGAGGCTGCACATTGTTTCCTCTTCCTGCCTACTGATTTTCATTTGTTTCATTGAAGGACGCGGCCACCTCTCATTTGGCTGTTCCCTGAACTCTGTCCGGTGAATGGCTGCTTAGGAACACCCTCTAAACAGTTCTAGAGGCTGCCGCAACAGGTTTCCATGCAGTTTTCCAACTTGCAAATGTCCCCAGAGGGGCCTTTGGATTGTCAGCAGGGAACTTCTGGCCCACAGACCCAGATAGGCCCATCAAGCCTCCTCCATTTGGCCTGAAAGTCCATCTTGGTTCAGTCATGTCCACTTGCTCTATTTTCCGACCGTGAAAAGTTAAAAGTGCAACTTAAATTCGCAAACTTACAAAAATGGGCTTTTATGATATCGCCGCTGAAATAGGCATACGGTAAAACGGAACAAAAAATGTTTTGTTGCCGATTTGCGAGCTTGAGACCATTGTGCAATTAATTCTAATGTCATTCATCACTTTCATTTGTGGGTCCTCTGTAGGATTTTCTTCTACATTTGCCATTTATGGTATGAGTGTCTGCGGAATTTTAAGGGAGCAGCTTATATTCGGGTATTGTCTTTTTTCTCCCCCCACCCCCTTTAAAGGTGCGGCTTATATTATATTATATTATATTTGGGCCAATACAGTATATTGTTTCTCTGGTGAAAATAGGGACATCCTATTCCATAATGATAATTTTACTGTTTAAACTCGACACATCTTATTGGGTTGCCCCAGCACTCTGGCCAGATTCCAGCATATATAGAAACATAATAAAACCTTAAAATATTTTTTTAAAAAAACACTGTTAAAATGGTGGGGGACTGCTTTAAATTTACAGTGTGGATGTGATCCCTTCTCTGCAGGATATAAATTCAGAAGGCAGTTGCAAGATGCCTGTGTTCCTTGTAGTAACAGTTGTGTACCTCTGCCCACTTCCTCAGCTTTCACCAGTCCAATTCTAGTCCAAAATATTATAATTGCATAACAAAGATAACATATCCAAAGCAACATATGCAAAAAGCTGCTTTGGTGCCAATTTATGTGGTGGTTATTAGTTTGGAATCAACAAAACGTTTTTAAAGGTTACAATAACAATGGCTTTCGCAGGATATATCTTAATTACCAGAAGAGCATGAGATAATGGGTTTCTTGAACAGCAGTGCAGTAGATTTCCAAATGCTCCCAAATAAAAGTTTCTGAAACACAGTGATGGCTGGTATTTATGGGGACTGTATGGGGACTGTAGAGTGGGAGGCCAAGAGTAGAGGGAGCCAGAGTCAGTGAGAGGCAGACCCACCTAATTCTGCAATGCATAGACTAAAGAGTTGGAAGCTGACAGACGGGGGGCAGGGGAGGTAAAGGATGCCTGGACGGTTACGTCCAGTCAAAGGCGACTATGGGGTTGTGGCACTCATCTCTCTTTCAGGCCACAGATAGCTTTCTGGGCCATGTGGCCAGCATGACTAAACTGCTTCTGGCGCAACGGAACACTGTGACAGAAACCAGAGTGCACAGAAATGCTGTTTACCTTCCTACCGTAGTGGCACTGGTGGAGGAAGAGGAGTGCGGGGGAGCGCACTGCCCCTGACAGCACAATCCTGGTAGGGTGCCATCGTGGCTGCGCCCTGCTTACGCTGGGCGCCCCACCCCTGCAGGGGTGGCATGCCCCGCCCCCAGGATGTGCACCAGCCCCACCCCCACCTGCTCTCCACCCCCCAGTGCTGGAGCATGAAGCTCTGCCACTGCGTACCTATTTATCTACTCGTACTGGTATGCTTACTGCTAGGTTGGCAGGAGATGGGACGGAGCAACAGGATCTCACCCCAACGTGGGGATGCGAACCACCGACCTTCTGACTGGCAAGCCCAAGAGGCTCAGTGGTTTAGACCACAGCGCCACCCTGACAGACAGTGCCACCCCCTGGATTGGTTGTAAGTGAGAAGGTAAACAGGTGGGGGCTGGCTGAGGGCAAACAGGTTACTGGGACAATACTCCATTCGCTCTTAAGGGAGTAGTTTCATTTGCTGAAACAAGGAGTAGATCTGGAAGTTTCAAACATCTGTCCTTGGCATGGTTTTGTATCAGCTATCTCTCACATGTTTTCCTTGTTTGCTTGCCCTGTAATTTGGAAGCACCTCCTTTTGCTGTTGAAATGCCTCTGCATATAAAGATAATTTTACAGTGGTTGAAGTGGTGATACACTTTTTATATTGTCATGCTGCTTTAATACAGATTTTACGTCATGCGACTGTGTAGGCTCTGTTAGATTGCTAAAACAAACGTTACATAAAATACAATGCTCAGGACTTTAATTGCTTTTCCACTGGCAACAAAACAGTGTTTATCTCAGCCTTTTCTATGGGGCCTGTCCTCTGAATTATAGGATCAACTGTACTACCTGGGCATACAACATGATTTAACCTTTGTATCAGGAAGACACAAAAGGCCTTTCCGACAACTCCCATCCCACTCCAAGAATCGGAAAGTACATTGCGTGCCCAGGTGCAGAAGCACACAGGCTGGTCAAGGCAACCCCAGGCAAGGAATAAGACTAAGGACACCAGCATTTGGGTTGAAATAGGCCACAGCTTTATTGATTACACCCAAGTAGGCACTGGGTATGGATTCTGTATCAGACCACCCGCATGCTGATAGGTGAGTGAGCTGGGTCAACCCTGGATGGAAGGTTGCCCTATGACATGTCAAATTCGAGCACTCTCCTTGGGGTAAGGGCAGGGCTACTTTTTTTTTAGAAAAAGAGGTGCCGAAACCTCCTTCAATCTCTTAGAATGGCAATGGCGTCCACCTGAGAGGTGGTAGAACTGAATTCTGTCTGGAAAAAAGCCCTGGTGCTACCCTAGTGGGCTCCCGGACAGAAATACCTCCTTAAACCCCTTTGATAGGGTACCCGTTAGCCAAAATTCGAACCCAATTCCTAATCTGCCTTATCCACCATAAATTGTAACGATTGCTTTGAGACAGACAAACACCAGTTTGTCTGCAGGAAGAAAATCCTCGCTGGCCCTGAAAATGGTGGCCAAGCATGCCATAGCAAGGTCAAGATGGCCCCAGCCTGCTCACTTTTGGGATGGAGATAGCAGTCTGCCAACAGCTAGAGGGCACTACATAGGCTACCCTTGTGTAACGGCAGAATCAGAGGAACTCGAGGTAAACTGTCAAGCAAAGGCTATAATCTGAAAAGCAAGTTTTTAATGCAGAGTTGAAGAACCTGAGGGACTCCTGAGGTTGCTGGATTACAGCTCCCATCATCTCTGGCCATTGGCCATGCTGGCTGTGAATGATGGGAATTGGAGTCACACAACATCTGAAGGGGCTCTATTTCCTCACCACTCCTTTCACAGATTGCTTAGGCTGCCAGCTGAAATGCATTTTGATGCTCCCGTTAAATAACAGACTTGAGCACATATTGCCGTTGGAATGGATGCAGTGGGATTCATTTCCACCCTGACCTCAATCAGACAGTTAAAATAGGTTGAAACAGGAGGGGGAGCTCTCACTGCATGATCCAAGGAAACAGGGAGGACAAAAATACATTTGTCAGTCCTGACTTGTCTTGTGGAAATGACACTGAGACACACACACACACACACACACACACACACACACACACACACACACGTGTAACACCAGGGCTTTTTTTCAGCCAGAACTCAACAGAACTCAGTTCCGGCACCTCTCAGGTGGGTGCCACTGCCATTATAAGAGAACAAAGGAGGCGTTCATGGTGAGTTCCAGCACCTCTTTTTCAAGAAAAATTTCACTGTTTTAAACCAGTATCTTCTTGCCGCATCTAATTTTTAAAATTACATTTTCAAAAATAATTTCTGCTACTTGGGAAAATAGCAAAAATCCTTGTGGGAAAATAAAATAAAATAAAATACTATTTTGTTGTAGGCAAGCCTGGGTATCAGCTATTTGGCCCAACTGCTGGCCCAGAAAGCAAAGGCAGAATCAACCTATGAACAGCTGAGGGGTTTTGTAAAGGAAAGAGATCTTACGCAACAGGGTGACATTTCCGAGGAAGCAGGTTTCTCAGATTTAAAGCCACTTTAGAAAGAAAACATCAATCAACCAAGGCTGGTTTTATAACGCTGACAACACTATTACTGAAATTGTTAATGAAGTACTAAATTCTATGAGTTGCTAAGTAAAACAGATCCTTCACACTCACCGTGCTATACATCATCAAGAGTTATGAGACATCCCTTTGCACAATGGATGAGATCCCCGTATTGTGAATAATAGGAACACATAACAGTAGCTATTATCGTGGGCTCTCTGTTATTGGTCTGATCAGCATCATTTGATGAATAATACATACTTTCAGTAGAATAGCCAAAGCATTTCATTAAAGTGCAACAGGCACTATGTGAAAATGGACGAGAGACGCTGCCACTTTCCTTAGCTGGTGACTCCTAGCAGGAAGTATTATGTCTTTGAACAGCCTACCTCCCAAATATACCATTGATAAATAACAGTGATTAATCAGCATGTTCAAATTGCAATAAAGAACCAGCACCAATGCTCTGTTTGTCTATTAGTATACTGTTATCTTTATAGAGACTTTATAGAGACTTTATGGAGACTTATTAGAAGCAGAAGGCCGCCAGTGTAAACAAGTCTGTACATTGTTCCTCTTCCCATGCAAGGCTTTTTAGACTGCTCTCCAAATCTCTCAGTGTTTAGTTTCAAATGTAAAGTCCCTGCACAATTCTTTCCCTTTCAGATGTTGTCTGATGTCCTCATTTTCTTTCTGACCTGCATTTCTATCCCAAGGAGCTTGAGGTGGTGTGCCTGGTTCTCCACTTTCTCAGTTAATCCTCGCAACAACTCTGTGAGGTAGGTTAGGTTGAGAGACAGTGACTGGCCCAGTGAGCTTCATTAACAAGATCGGAATTCAAACTCAGGTCTCCAACTAGTCTAACCACTACATCACACTGGGTGCTCAGAAAAATATTGAGCAATACAAAGTTTTCACTGAATGCCAAAATTTTCCAGTCACGTTTCTCATAAGTTCAGCTTGAAAAGCGATCCTGATAAGATGGTTAGACAAGAGGCAGAGGATGTGATTATAGGTGTTTCATACATGTTGTAAGATCTAAGCCCCTTCTTCCTCTCCTGTCAAGGGCTCACCTGTTATTATTGACAGTTCGCATACAGATTCTCTCTCTCTCGCCTGCAAACAGAAGCAAAATGATATTTTGATATTTGGAGATCCTCTGACAGCTGCTAATGTGAGCGCTCAAGTAGCATGAGGCAAGCAGCTAAAGCCAGAGGAAGCCCAAGAGACTTTTTGAGTACAAGGCAGGAAAGGTGAAATATCTTCCAAACCAGGGGGGGAAATGACTGGGCAGGAAAGGGTCAGGTGTTCTGGGAGATGTTCAAAAGGGTGACAGCCTGTGCTGTTGTTTCAAGGTCATTGTTGTGAAGGAGAATGGGTGGAAAGTTTGAAGTCTCGCACAAATATGTGCTTTTCGTGTGCTTTTATTTTCTCTGTGTGTTCCACGGGCAGTGCTGTCCGTGCACAGATTAGTGCTTTTAATACGGTCTTTTGGCAGAGCGTTTCATTTATTTATTTATTTATTTCTAAAAAGGATTATTTTGCTGCCTTCGACCTTGTTGCTTGTGGCAGAGTTCTCTTGTGTGCACCTGTTGTTTATGCCCGTTCCCTCTCGGCAGATGGAAGCAGGCAGCACAGCGAATGCTGCTACAGAAATGCCACCGACCGTACATTAGGAGGTTCCCTTTCCCCCTGCTGTGGGGATGGGGAGAATATGCCACTAGCAGTTCATCACAGGCAGCTGCTCTGAACCTTTTAAGACTGGTGAAACAAAATGCTAATCACAGCCAAGAGTACCCCATTAAATCCATAGGATTCCTCTATACAGCCATTGTGAGTTGCCACATCCTGAAAATAACGTGCTTTTATCGATTGCCGTTTTACCTCACATACCACAGTGTGAAGAAAGATGGTGGTGGTGGTGATTCTTTAAGACATTCTGTTGGATGCCAGAATGATGAAGAAAGGACGAAAACTAAATAACATAAATATTAAACTAAGTACAATTTAAAATACAGCATCCAGCCACAAAAACAGCAGCAAGCATTTGTTATCTCAAAATGTCTGGGTGGAAATATATTATTGTTTTATATGATTAAATATAGTCTGCTATATAGTAGTTATATTTAAAGTTACTTTTTATATGGCACTTCTGAATGTACATACACGATTTTGGTAATCATTACAACAGGCCTATGAGGTAGGCTAATGGTATTGTCCCCATTTTGCAGGCTCAAATATGGCGGCTTGCCTAAGGTGACCCACTGAGCTTGTAGCTGGTGTGTGCTGTGAAAGGCTTCCTATCTCACAAGAAAGTAAATGGGCCTGAAAGCCAGGCTACAAAATACTCAGCTGGGGCTGGCAAGGGAAACTGATCAGGCAGATGAGTGTCAGGAACTGAAAATTTGGTTTGCCGATAGGGGTGAAATGTAAAAGCTAAAAGGTAGAGGACCCCTGGACGTTTAAGTCCAGTCAAAGGTGACTATGGGGTTGTGGTGCTCATCTTGCTTTCAGGCTGAGGGAGCCAGCGTTTGTCCACATACAGCTTTCTGGGTCATGTGACCAGCATGACTAAACCGCTTCTGGAGCAACAGGTCACCGTGATGGAAACCAGAGTGCATGGAAACACTGTTTACCTTCCCGCCACAACAGTACCTATTTATCTACTTGCACTAGTGTGCTTTTAAACTGCTAGGTTGGGAGGAGCTGAGACAGAGCAATGGGAACTCACCCCGTCAATTCAAACCGCCGACCTTCCAGTCAGCAAGCCCAAGAGGCTCTGTGGTTTAGACCCACAGCGCCACCGCTATTACACAAAAAGGAACTTCAGGAACTAGAAACTCATTTGGGAAAACAGCAACAACAACTTTGTGTGAGGTTAAGCCAAATGGTCAGAGACCACACTGGAAATGAGTGACCAAGGGGGTGGGCACCAGGAGCAGCACAAAAGGTGGGTGAGACAAAAAGTGCTAAAGACTTCTCGGCCCTAAACACAGTCACAGAAGGAACACTTTCTTCTGCAGAAAATGGTGGTGATGACCACACTGAATTGCCTTTCATCTTTTCTGTTCTTTTGATTAACTCAAGCATTCAAACATGCCACGGGCTATCTAAATAGGTTTCAGCCCTGTGGCTCTTATTGCTGGTTTATCACACTTCACTTGGGTCCCCACCCCACCCCACCCCCACCCACCCCGTTCTGCTGATTTTATATCAGATCTATTTGGGCATTGACTCTCACATGATTACAATCTTTCCCAGGATTTAAGTAGGCCCTTAAATACCTGTTCATTTAACAACAACAAAATAAGTTTTCAGGATGGTTTTTTCCAACTCAAGCTACATTTCAATCTTTCTTGGGGATAGAAAATGTTCCAAAACCAAACAATGGACGTGGCATCAGTAGTAGTTGGGTTTGTTTTTTTTCTTTTAAAAATGGAAACTCTGGGCACCTAAATGTGCGTCATTGGATCTGTTTTTGCTGAGGAGAAATGACCCCAATATGTTACAAATGGCCTGAACAAAAGCACATCCCAACAGCACAATCAATAGACTCTCTGTAGGTGCTTTCTGTATATTTTTTGTGTATAGAAAGAAAACTGTAAATTTGCGGGATATTGTGTATTACTGTACAGAAGGACTACAATGGAGGTCTACTTCTGTGTAAATTCTGCAACAAAAACGGGTACTGGGGGTGTAATGTAACCACCATGGTCTGGGACATGGAAATTTGTGAACCTGTTTTTAAAATTATACTATGCTCGACTCTTTTAATGTACAGTATTTACATGTCAATTTATAATTGATAGTGCTATTGATTGTCTTGGCTTAAAGTATGTGGCTGTGTATATTCTTGTATATTTGCATAATTTATCTATGGGCCACTCTGTGATACAATTTTTCAAAAATGTAGGCTATAAATTGGTTAAACCAATACATTTAAATGAGTAAGTGTGGGGGAAGAGTGGGGCTGTGTCATCTCTGCCATCTTCCCATCACTCAGCACCACCAGCTTCTACTGCATTGAAGGGGGGAAAGTCTATAGGCGAGTGTCCCTAGGAGATTTAGAGCCCTGTGTGATGCTGCTCACTGAAAGCAGAAGTAGCAAGCTTTCTGAATGGCATCCATTTATAGCTAAGCATCAAATGATTGCAGAGACTGAAAATCAATTTTGCTGCACATAAAAATAGTAAATAAAAAAAAATCAATATGAGAATGCCATTAAATTATCTTTATGTCTTATAGGTAATTTACTTAAAGCAGAAACACATAACCCAAGACAAGGTAAGAACAAATAGCTGCCTTTTGAAAATTCCTCTTGGCAACTGCTGGATTTACACTAGTTAACATTGCAAAACATGAATTTGAAACTCTTCCAAGAGACACGTAAATACCCACTGACAGCTGTGCATTAATAAGCCAAGACTGGTGGGTGGGACACATCCTCCAAAATTTTGGGGAGAGACCAAAAAACTATTTTGGGCAAGGTGCCTGAGCATACGGTGGTGAATCAACTTGCGAGGTTCTTATGGATTGTCTGGATCTTTTTCAGTATAGGTCCATTTATAGGACAGAGGCAGTCTTGGTCGCCCTAGTGGATGACCAACACCAGAATCAAGATGGAGGGAGAGCGTCCCTATTGATTCGGTAGGACCTCTCAGCAGCTTAGGATACCATCACCTGCAGTATCTTTCTGAACTTCCTGGATAGGATTAGGCCAGAAATTAGTTTTGTTCAGTTGCTGCTATGTGTTTATGCTTGGACAACTAGAAGCTAATCCCCTCTGAATCAGCATTCAACTCATGAAATCCAGTATAATAATGTTATTACTATATTCCCCTCTGGTAATTATATTACAACTCAATATGAGGAGTCTGTGATTTTTCTAGGAACTATAAGAGCTAGTGCTCACTCATCCCTTTGTGGTCTTCCTGCCTTTGGTGCTCTTCCCACAGGAAAAAGCTGCTTTCAGATAGCTATGAAGAAATCAATATCTCAATCAATCACAAAAATTATTGTTGTAATTGAGATGTGAGGGTAGGCTGGCATGTGCCTCTTGACCTTGTACTAAAGTGAGAGCAGTCTAAAAATAAAAAGTAGGACATTTCACAGTTGCAAATTTCACGATGCTCAATTAATAATAATACAAGCCATAGATAAATGACTGCTGTCATAGAGAGGGAATCTCATTTGCTGCTCAGTTGTTCATTCCTAAGAAGAATGAGACACAAGCAGTCTGTTCCATGGAAAGAGATTGCACAAGCAAAGCCCTGCGTTCCTCTGACCCATGTATTTATTGTAAGTTGAGTGGTTAATGTTAAGAACCATGGCTAGTGCACATATTCAATACACTCCCTGGAGAATGTGCACATAATCTGTCCATGGAGAGGAAATTGTGTGCATTTCCTGGTCAATATACCTAATCTTCAACAGGCCTTTGGGAATATGCATATCTTGATAGCATTTCATGCAGCCTCTGGCCATTATGCATAATCCTAAATGGGCCTTGGGGAATGCTCGTATCTCGATTACATTTGGTACATTCCCTAGCCATTGTGTATTAATCTCTAACAGTCCTTGGGAAATGTGCATATTCGGCTGCATTTTGTGTATCCTCAGAGCCTCAAGTGAGGGCAAGTGAGGTGCAATTTAAGCAAATGTGAAGCTTTCTCCATGTGACTCCATGTTCCCTGAAGCAGGACACCTCACCCTGTGGCCTGGCAGGGCTGTACCCTGCATGGAGCCAAAAATATGCTTCTAACTGTGGACTTCTGCAGAAATTTTTAAAAGGATGAATAACAACAAAAGGCACTTAGCAGAGTGCTTCAGTTCTTGTTGTTCAGACCAAGCTTCTGGTAGGTGAGGCTTTAGATCAGAACAGGCAACCAGGGCTGTCTTTAGCAGATGCGGCGTCAGGGTGCAAATATCCTCCCAGCGCCCCCAAATTACCACGGATAGTGTTGGGGTGGCCGTAGCTGCGCACTGCCAGCCATGGGGGGGGTGCAACTCTCTCCCATGCCGCTGCAGGACAGTGGTCACCGCAGAGGCTTGGGAGTGAAGCTGTGCCCCTCCCAAGCCTCCTCTGGAGGAGAGCGATCCCCGCAGAGGCTTGGGAGGCTTGGAGGGGAAGCTGCGTGCCCACCAGCCTTATGGTTAGTGGGGTGCAGCTGGTGGGCATGCAGGGAAAGGGGAGGCTGCGCTGCTCCCCCACTTGCTGGGGCATCCCTGAGAGGCCGACGCCCTGGCGCAAAGCACCACTAAGCCCTAGGGCTCTGCAGGCAACCATGTAGTACACGTTCAGGGCATTCTGGCCAACTTCATTACAGGCTCAGGCTGGGATTCCAGCTGGGGCTTAGGCAGTTTGTGAGCAGCCCAGGCTACAGCTAAGTAATGAATATCTGAAAGTACAGAGAAATCAGGCCAGAGACAGTGGTTATATTCACCCAGGTGAGGCTGTGTTTAGAAGTTTGGCAGGGGTGGACTTTGATGTTCTTCTGCAATATGGCTCCCTGTGTGAGCCCAAAAGTTGGTGCCCCCAAATGGATCTTCTCAATTATGAATCTTCTCAATTTTGTGCCCCCTTGGCTTGGCGCTCTGTGTGAGGGAAAATGCTCACACTTCCCTGAATCCATCGCTGTGCTTGAGTCAGCTGAGGGCCAGTGTGGCCTGGTGGTTATAGAGTGTTGGACAATGACTGGAGAGTCCCTTCTTCATATCCCTACTAAAACCAAGCAAGAGAAGAGTTGCAGCCACTCTTATAGTTTCATTTTTCATCCCTTTTATGTTAGTACACTGTGGCTGGTGCCCATTTTCACAGAGCAAAGACAACTCTTTTAAAGCCTCTGGAAATAAATTCTGTCCTCGATTAGAACAAATCGAGTGTTCTTCCTTTTAATTTATATATCAATTTGTTAAAATGACTTCTAGCAAGTGCAATAAAAATCTCTGTGGGGAGCTAATTCAGAATATGAATTAGGAATGATAATTTAATTTGTAGTGCCACAGAAAATGTTGGCTGAAAAAGTATTCTTCTCGGTGCAAATGTATTCCTTTTAAATAGACTGCATACTACCATGGGTGTCCACTTAATAAAAAAGAAAGCAACACATTGGATCAGTCCAGTCTACTGGCCGCCCTAATTTACCAGCCCCAAATGGAATCAGCATGGAATAATCTGCCTCCATTATGCTTTCTTCTCCTAAATAAAAACTGGATTCAGTCCCAGAGAATTTGTTTTCAATCCATTCTAGCAAATGTAGGATGCCTCAAGGTGGGCCCCAATGGGCTTTGCTTTTTAAAAAGCATTTGAGAGCCAGTGTGGTGTAGTGGTTAAGAGCGGTAGTCACGTAATCTGGGAAACCGGGTTCGCGTCTCCGCTCCTCCACATGCAGCTGCTGGATGACATTGGGCCAGTCACACTTCTGTGAAGTCTCTCAGCCCCACTCACCTCACAGAGTGTTTGTTGTGGGGGAGGAAGGGAAAGGAGAATGTTAGCTGCTTTGAGGCTCCTGAAGGGGAGTGAAAGGCGGGATATCAAATCCAAACTCTTCTTCTTCTTCTTCTTCTTCTTCTTCTTCTTCTTCTTCTTCTTCTTCTTATGGGTGGGGGATTAATCAACTGTTATCACAGTCATTTCATATGGGAGGGAAAGATGACAGATGAGGGTCAGATCTCAGGGGAAAAAAAGGAAAATACTATGCAGGAAAATATCCTATGCATTCTTATGCAGTATTTCTTTATTCCTAATTACAGTTACTGTCCCTTTGCACAGTTGAACTGAAAAGAGATCTGTGTGTCTAACCCAAAGTAGACGGAGAAATAGCATGTATTAGTTTGATGAATTTCTTTGCATTTTTTTCTGAGATGTCATGAGAAGGCCATGTAATGGGAAGAATAAGAAGAATCAGTCTTTTTGTTGTGAGAATAAGCATGGCTGGCCCCAAGAATGCACATGCTCTTGAACATAAGTACCCTGGAGAACTGAATGTTTATCTCCTCTTAAATAGTATACAGAGATTAAGATACTCACCATTGTGAGTAATGTGGTTAAGATCATGTTCATCAATGCAAATTCATGGTCTTAGAGTGGAATAAGAACGCTTATGTCAAATTGATCACCAGTCTCCCACTCCAAATGGCTAAATTCTGCTGTTTGTTTCCGTTACCATGTCTACAGTTAATAGACTGTAGACAAGAGGACAGTGCTAATTTGGATACATTTGTAATGATTTGCATTTAATCCCCTGCAGAGGACATCCTAACCAATGGAAATGTCAAGTAAGGTTTTGAGCACAACTTTTCTGTGACATGTGATGAAAAAGTGATACTTTGAAATGTTGAACTAATAATGTCTGTCTCTGGCTTTTCAAAACAGCAGCTGTTCCAAGGCAGGTAATGAAACACCTGTGATGACAAAGATGCTTGGGACCGCAGGTGTGATTCACACAGGCTACGGAAAGGCAGAAGCCCCAGACACAATTCAGTTAAGGTAAGACTACACAGTGCCAAGGGCACGGAGTCTCAAAACTTAAATTATGTTCCTTGTAAGAACACCGTTTCCTTTTAAAATCTGCATGATTGGGAGGATCAGTGTGGATGGGAAGGTAAACATGTCATTGAGACAGGGCCCCAGAGATTTTGCAACACACTGGAAATGACTGTTCAGAGTAATGTTCAATCATCTAGGTATCCTGTACAGTGCGGAGCCAAGCAGGTTACAGTTATATAGATGAGAGTGGAGCTGTGGAGAGGAGACTCCTATCTGAAAAGAAACTGGGGTTTGGGCTTCTGGACTATGGCGAGAGAGATAATGGTTTACAACTCAGATATGGGATGTATTTAGACATTAAAGTAAAGGTAAAGAGACCCCTGACCATTAGGTCCAGTCATGGCTGACTCTGGGGTTGCGGCGCTCATCTCGCTTTATTGGCCGAGGGAACCAGCGTACAGCTTCTGGGTCATGTGGCCAGCATGACTAAGCCACTTCTGGCGAACCAGAGCAGCACACGGAAACGGCGTTTACCTTCCCGCCGGAGCAGTACCTATTTACCTACTTGCACTTTGATGTGCTTTTGAACTGCTAGGTTGGCAGGAGCAGGGACCGAGCAACAGGAGCTCACCCTGTCGTGGGGATTCAAACCGCCAACCTTCTGATTGGCAAGTCCTAGGTTCTGTGGTTTAACCCACAGCGCCACCCGCGTCCCTATTTAGACATTACTGAAGCGCAAAACTATGGTTTGGATGATTGGGGAGTGTAATGTGTTTTCTGCATGTGCCAGTATTCCTTCCTCCCCCTGCCTTCCATTTCCTCCTGCTCTTTTGCACCTGGTGTAGCAGAATATTTCCTGGTTTCTATAACCACAGTTTACCAAGATATTTTGCATTCCCATTGTGGATGCAGCTGAAACTGCCAGATTACTGGTGGAAATGTAAGGTAGTAAAATAATTTTGGGAACTGATATATAATGAGTTGAAAAAAGTGTTTAAAATAATCTTTTCTAAAAAAAACCAACCCTCAAACCTTCATTTTAGGAATTCTAGGTGCCAATATCCCAAGGGAGCAGAAAAGACTATTTATGTATGCAACCACAGCTACATGGATGCTATGGGCTCAGAGACGGAAAGAAGATCAAGTCCCTACCAGAGAAGAATAGCAGATCAAGTTGATGGATTATGCCGAAATGGCTAAAATGCCCGGAAGAATGAGAAATCAGGAAGACCAAAATTGTAATACAGAATGGGGAAAATTCATAATTTATCTTAAAAACCATTGTAGACTGTTAAAATCGTTAGTAGGATTGGAATAACACTTGTAGTTTAATGGTGAATTTTGTACACAATGGAGAGGTAAAAGATTTGGATTTTTATAAAAGATGCGGGAGGAAATGATTAACAATAGAACCCACAAAAGGGAGGAGGGAAGTCCAGGAGATTCTTGGGAATCTTGTTTCTATGTTGTATGTTGGATATGTGATTATAAATTTTAATATGAAAAACAAAATAAATAAATTTATTTTTAAAAAGAAACTGCCAGATTGCCAGATGAATATTGCCATAAACTGCAGCTGTATTCCAGGGCTGTTCATTACAGAAAGCAGGGTCCTTGAGAGACCATCTTCATACATTCTGAGTGACAGTTTCCATTGGTACAAGACTGGCGATTGTGTGTTCAGGCAGGCCAGTTTGTGTCTGTCCTTGCATGAAAGGGAGTTCATATACTGATGAAACAGAATAATGAAAAATTGGGTGAGTCGAGAACACAACGGTCTCCAGGAATAAATACCCTGGGCATTTTCTTTTGAGTTGCTTTGAGAAGTTCCTTCTTTTATTGGGGTAACTCAGGGACAGTGCATTGTATTTTAAGGGCATCGGTTTGGAAGCTGATTTCCTTTCCCTCCCACTTGGTATCTGAAAAGAGCGCTTCCTTTTACAGTAGATGGCATTGTTTTTCTGTCGCTTTGCCAGCTGATGTCAAAGCACTTCCACCGTAGATGCAAAAGAGTAATGGGAACAGAGGACTACTTGCAAACAATCATTTAAGTGGCAAGGAGAGAAACAGCGGGGGTGGGAGAATGATCAAGTGCTCTCCCCTCCAGCCCCCCTCCCCCCACGGCCAGCCCCCCTCCCCAAAGGAAGATGTGACATTGTTGGCTATTATCTGGCTCTTTGCCATTTTAATCTACTCACTCTGTCGGGAAACAATATTTTAAATACTAAAAGAAAACACTGCGATAAGAATTTCTTATTAAGAGAAAAGCCAGAGGGAGGGAGGAAATCCTCCCCGCTCCCTGCTCTCCCCAGCTCTGTAGAAAGAGGCCAAGCTCTGACCCACTCATCTCAGCCCATCCCTATTGCTTACATTTGGCTGAACCCAAAGCAATTTCATTTTGACTGATAGACTTGCATTAATGTAAAGTCATAATCTATGTGAGAATAAGATCAGGCTCTTAATATGCAATCTATCTGTTACCCCATAGAAGGCAGCATGGAAATTCCAATAGATTTAAATGGCTTCTTAAAGAGGGAGGAAGCATCTCTCCACATCCATTTGAGATAAGAGACAAGAGAGTACTAACTGCTTCCGTGTTGGTGCAAGTGATATTGAGAGGGCCTTCTGCAAGGCGGTACTCCTGTTCATACCAACACAGATGTTTACTATCCTTCGAGTGAAGAATCAGGATCACGCTGTCTTACGGTGCAAAATAATCTAGAATTATACACACTAATCCTCCTTTCCAAATACAATTTAGAAGAAGAAATGAATGCTGTTTCATCTGCCCTTGCCTATTAGGACTAGTATTTTGTATGTTCCTGACAAAGCTGCAACCCTGAGCTCAGATACTTCCATGCAAGGACCACAAATCTCCGTGAAATGGTGAGGCCCACGCTTGCATGTTCATCGCTTGATGACTGCAGCAATAAGTGATACCTTGAAGACCATTTTGGCTTATAAGGTTTTCTGGACTGGAGTAGGCAAAAGAGTGAAGGTGCCTAGTTTGCGCCGCTTCACATTGCTTGCTGTTTTCAAACTCAGTTTTCAAGCCAAAAATTAGCAAGGGTGGAAGCAATAACTGTAACAGGATGCCAGTGGAGAAAATCACCTTTTTCCTGTTGGGACAAGAGAAATCAGCAGTCATATTGTAATCTTTGTTCAATTTAATACATTTATTTCTATAAGTATGTGTCCCATCCACTTTACGAGCTGCATAAATGAAAATTGCATAACTAGGGAGCAACCTCTAAAAACACTTCTATCTCCCTCTCTGCCACTCTCTCTCTAATCCAGACCAAAAATACCATGTCCAAAAATATCTAAAACCAGAGTTGAAGCTCTGGGGCCAGCTGGCGGCTGGAGAACGTGTGGGAAAGAGGCTGCTGCTGTGCCACCCCATGCACCAGCTGTTAGGCGGGGATGCTGAGCAGCCTAAACAATGCTGCACTATGCCTCTGGTCTTTTTGGGGCTTCCTCCACCCTCACTGATATCCTATTTGAGCTCCAGGGAGGGTCTCCTCATGAGTTGCAAGGACTCTCCAGCTCTCCTGCCATTTTCAGGTTTGAATCAAATTCTTTATTTCCTGAGACCACACATATATGCACAAGTCAATCATGTGAAAGTGGAGGAGGCGACGCCTGTATTTTAGAACCATTACAATTTTAATGACCATTTTTTTATTTTTTTGAAAGAAAATGCACACAGTGCACAGCCATGAGAAGATTAGCAAAAGCTGCAGAATTACCCAGCAGGTCCACCCGCTCCCCTCGCTGCATGCAGTGGGATGTCTTGGGCTCTGCTTCACCTCCCAGTTGAGTAAAACCTGTGCTTTCCCTCTGCACCCAAATTGCATCTGCCATCTGCCTCATGCACAATGTATGCCCAAGCTTTAAAAAAGTAAAGCCAAAGGAATGCCTGTCTGTGCTACTTCAATGCTGCTCTGTCAAGCACTTGTCAAGCCAAAGCCCATACATGGACCCTGGTGTCTAGTCAGACCGCGGCAAAAGATTGGAAACTGGGTGCCATTTTTTATTATTTGTTTTTGCTGGAGTGACTTAATAACTATCTTGAAAATGAACACACATTAGGCTGGTCAGAACTCCGCCATGCCTTATATGGTAGGATTCAGTAGCAAGGCATGCTACAATTAAGCACAGATAACAAGACACTTCAGTTCAGTGGAAGAGAGTGAGAACACAAAGCTTTGTGGAAGACTTCAATGCAGAATACGACAGCACTTGGTAGGAATCCATGAGCTGCCTTCATGTTATGCCTCCTGCTTCAGTTAGTCATTTTGTTATACAACAGCACCATCAATGAGCACAGAACTTTATCGGCAGTTCATAAGCTGGGGGCAGTAAAAAGCTTAGTTGAATGAGGCAACCTTTCCACCTCGGGTCCCCAGAAGTTGTTGGACTACAACTTCCATCATCCCTAGCCAGCCGGGCCAATAATCAGGGGTGATGAGAGTTGTAGTCTGACAACAGCTGGGGACTAGGACTGGGGGCTCCAGGGTTCAAATTCCTGCTCAGCCATGAACCTCAGTTGGTGACCTTGGGCCAGAGACTAACCTACCTCACAGGGTTGTTGTGAGGATAAAATGGGGAGCAAGAGAGAAATATATGCCGCCTTGATCTCCTTGCAGGAAAAGCAGGATATAAATGCACTAAGTCAAGCTAAATAAAATAAACTCTGCTGAACACACACACACACACACACACACACACACACACACACACCCCTGCTCTCCCAGTGATTTAGAACTCTGCTCAACATTTGAAAGAAGCAAGGCTGCAAGATAAGCGAGTCAGTCAGGCTGGCTCCTTCTTGGGCAAAGGGCTCATAAGCTAGGACCTGACTGAGGAAGAGAATGCATTTTTTTATTTCTTTTAAGAAAATGACTTTGGTGTGGGAAGCCAGGGAGGGATGTCCTCTTTACTTAGGCTGCTGGGACTCTGTCAGAACAGCTTCGTGTTTGGCATTTGAGAGGCTGACAGATAACACCTGGGATTTCCAGTATGGCATTTCCCCCCCTTAGGAAATCCCTCTCCAATGAAGAATGCGCTGAGTATGTGCCTCGCCACCTAAATATGGACTGTTCTTGGCTTTAGCAGCCAAGAAATCCCCGGAACAGGTGTTATATTAAGCCAACCCTGCTAACATCTGCCCCCTGCCTCAAGGTCACTAAGTGTTAACATGGGCAGCAGGAGTTTGGAGAAAATAGCTCACAGCTCAGGGAGGCAAAGGAAATTAGTATTGCCCAGCACCGTAAACAAAATCTGACCTCAGAAGTCCTCCTGTGCCTGTGTGCAAGGCAATTTAATTTTGCTTTGACAGGGAGCAGGTTCAGTGCTTCTACAGAAAACATACTCATCTTTTCCTGCCAGCATTAATTTATGCCACATTCCATTTCTATGAATACTCCCCAACCTACCTAAAAGTGCAACAGATGCATTCACATATAACCAAATGCATGAAATTGGAGGTAATCTCTGTGGAAGGAAGAGTCCATGCAGGATTGACTAACAATCCAACAATTTCTCCTTGCAGATAAAACATTTCCTGGAGAAGATGTTAAAATATAGTTAAAATGCTGCCTTTAGACATGGATCTCTGCTTAGTGCTAGAGGACAGTTGTCCCAGCCAGTAGTTTCTCTTTCCTATTTCTGTCTAAGCAGCCCCACCTTCTCTCTGTACACATTTAGTGTAGGAATGTAATGTGTGAATCAGCAGATCATAAATATAGTCAACAGTGGTGCCTCATGACTGTAGCATCTGGGGTTAATTGTTGTGGCCACCATGGAAATTACTGCTCGCAATAGATGTGATTCCTCAGATCACCCATGGCATGCCTCTGCATGACCACATCTTCAAAATAGGTTGGGTTGGGTTTACACATGCGAAGAAGGAATACACTACACAAACCCACCCCAAGACTATACATTTTTATATGGTTATTTGCTGTATTGGTGCAAATATAAGTAACCCTCAAATGTAGGCCACACTTCTATATTTGGATGAGAAGTCTGCTTATGACAGCAGCCATCTGGGTGTCCATGCTCCAGTTATGACCATAGCGAAGACATTGTCCCGTGGTTCCCTCTTCCCCCTCCCCCACTCCAGATTAGGAAGTGCAGGGTGGCCAAGGACGCTGCAGAGTGCTGGATAAAAGTTGACTGGAAAGAAAAACACACACACACAACCCTTGGCTGCCTAAGGTATTGTCATGTGTTTGGACAGGGGAGCAGGCTGTATGTAGTGACCCTTCTAATTCCTGGACCCAGCAAGTGTTAAAATCTAAGCAAGGATTCACATTGCTAGCTGCCCTGTTGAGGTGATAGCCCTAGGTAATGGGCTATTAAGGGAACAAAGGAAGTGGCTCAGGGACAGACAGAAAATGCAAGGGCCCCCTCCCTCAACTGGCTGGAAAGACAATGGCCAGTGTTGAGACAAGGGAGTTGAGTGACGTGAGCTAGGAGCTAGAAGCAGGAAGAAAAGTTTCAGGGAAGCAACAAATTGGGAAGCGAGAGAGTCAGAGAGATGCTTGATCTCTGTTTGAATCCAAGGCTGCAGCTAAGGTGGAACCAAGGCCCTTTTGGGTTGCTGATACTGTGAATCCCTCCATCGTAGGCTCAAGGTGTATATATGTGTAAATAAACCATATATCATAAATACACCACAGTCTCTGCTGTCCCTCACTCCAAGGAAAACATGAACCCTGAGTAAGTGCTTGGAACCCCTGGAATCAGAGATTGGGGTGACTCACAGTGGTATGCTCAAACCCCCCACACAGTGAAATTTTAAAGAAATTTTCAAATGCCCTGAGAATTAGACAGAAAAAATGTCTCTTTTGCAAGGGAAGTAACCTTAGGAGAAGTTGCAGGACAGGTTTCAGCACAGCACTAGTACCTAGGAAAGCCAGGCTGCTCCCTCAGCCTCATCCCATCTCTGAGTTTTCTCCTCCTTGCTCTTGACAAAACAGAATTTGGGCCTCAAAGATTGTGTACAATAAGCATTATGAGCTCCAGCCCTATGACATTATTTACTGGCTTCTGAATGATATCATTCAAGGTATCAGCATATGCAGAATTTTGCCGTACAGCCTGCAGAAGTTTGGATATTGAACAGCAGGGACTGTATAAGTTGTTCTGTGAATAAACTATCTTGGCATACAAGGTTAGAAAGAGACAAAGATTGCCTTTGACTGTAATGTTGAGTGACTATCTGTGTGTGTGTGTTTTTGCCAGTAGTCCAATGTTGTGTGTATAAAAGAAACATGGTCAGGAATGTCGACATTCAGCACACAAACAAAACACTTGACTATTAATTATTATGCTCCCCACTGACAACTTAATATACGTCTTCTGTGCTTCCCATTTTGTTCATCATTTTAGGTTGGTGTTTTTTTTTTAAAGACCTATAATTATTACAGAGCATCTTTTAATTGTGAAACCGTTTTCCAATGTTTTCTTGCCAACCTCTTCAAACAAGATGATAGGACTCTGTTATTTCAGTTCTAGAAATGGGGCTGGGCTGTCTTTCAGCAATGAAACTTCTACATGCAAATTCACATGTCCACAGCTTCCGTTCCTAGCATTTTCTATCCTCAAACGCAAGAACATAAGAAGATCTCTGCAGGATCAGACAAAAGACCTATCTAGTCCAACATTCTGTTCTGACAGAGACCAACCAAATGCCTAAGAGAAGCCTACAAGCAGGATATGAGTGCAATAGAAGTCTCTCCCTTAGAGGCTTCTGATACTAGCCATATGATAGCCATCCTAACCAGCGGCCAATGTTTGCCTTATATTTTCCATGAATTTGTCTAATCCTTCTTAAAGCCATCCAGATTGGTAGCCATTGCTACATTCTGTGGTAACAAATTTCACTAAGCACGCACTGTCTAAAGAAGGAAAGAGGAACGTGTGGTGGGGGTGTAAATATGTACAATGGGGGGGCAAAGGGGGTTTAAGGAGATAACAGAAATCACTGGGTTAAAGCTGACCGAAAGTCCAAAGGTAGCATTATTATCAATTTACAATGGGGTGGAAGGTTCACAGGCTAGGAAGGACCTGCTCACAAATTTATTGACAGCTACACTAATTATTATAGCCAGGATGTGAAAGGGGCAAGCAGATTATAAAATGGAAGAATGGTATAAAGAGGTGTGGGATATAGCTATTAATGATAAATTAACATGTGCCATTAAGGTAAGGCGGGGAATATGTAGGAGAAATTATTTTGAGAAGATATGGAGGGTGTTTGTAGAATTTGTACTGTTAAAATGGAAAGGGGGTCAAACCATCGCAAGAGGTGTTGACATTCTGGGAGGCTGGATAGTTACAATGCAATGGTCTTGGTGGTGGGGTGCACATTTTTATTCTTATTTATTATGATTATTACTTTGTCAAAATAAAATAAAATTTAAAAAAGAAGGAAAGAGGAAGTGCTTCCTTTCTGTCTGTGCTAAATCTCCCACCCAACTTGCTCTAATCAGTTGATTCAAATTATTTTGAAGGAATGAGATAGGCTTGAGTTTGCAAGGAGAGGAGGAAAGGCCATGCTCAATGATACAGCTCCTGTTTTGTATGCACAAGGTGGTTGAATCCCTGGCATTACCAGGTAGGGCTGGAAGAGTCACCCGCCTGCAACCCCCGGAGAGCCACGGCCACTCAGTGTAGACAACACTGAGCTAGAAATAGACCAGATATAAGACTCTAACTCAATATAAGGCAGGATCCTACGTTCTTTGGCTCAAGTGCAAAGGTGCCAGCTAAGGTCTTTCGTGGGTGACAATATAATACTCCATTTGGTTTTCACTGGTCTTGTTAACAAAACTGCTTTCACCTCAGCCTCAGAGCTTAGCAGCTGATCGTTCTGGTTGTGAAACATGTGAGCGTTTTGCTAAATAGGTTACATGCCTGCTCTCTGCTGGGTACTAATAGCTGGCACATCAGGCTGCTTGCTGAACTGTGACAGACATACGAATATTTTCAGCAGACTCTGAATTCATCAAAGAAATAGAATTTCCACCCCGTGATCCAAGGGAGCCTACACTTAAACCTGCTGCATTTTTTCCATAACCAGCTGCAAGCAGCAACACATTTGAGAGCTGTCTGGAGAATGGCTTTTTTTAAATAAACAATGCTGAGACACCATGGATCTAAATATGGTTTCTTGGAGCAATGCCAGAGGGAGCCCATGCAGTGTTGCATGATGAAGTTCCTGTCTGCCACCACTAAGTGGGGATGAAGGAAGAATCCATGCATTACCAATGACATCGTGAGCAGTGCTGCTTGCTGATGGCTGTCGAAGCACAGGAAGGCTATACCTACATCAAAGCAAAACAGATCAACATCCATCCTTCATCAAAAAATGATCTACTTTGGCTCCCATTACGTTTCTGAGCACAATTCCAAGTGCTGGTGTTGACCTTTAAAGCCCTAAATGGCTTTGTCCCTCTATACCTGAAGGAGCATCTCTGCCCCCATCGTTCAGCCCTGACATGGAGGTCCAGCTCTGAGGGCCTTCTAGTGGTTCCCTTATTGCGAGAAGTGAAGTTACAGGGAACCAGGCAGAGGGCCTTCTTGGTAGTGGTGCAAATGCTGTGGAACATCCTCCCATCAGATGTCAAAGAGAGAAAGATTTCTATGACCTTCCGCAGACATCTGAAGGCTGGACATTTTTCAGTGCAGCAGGATCCTTCTTATGTTATTCTGCTGCCCCATCTCCCTATATCTCAAGTAAATGGTAATTATTTGACAGGGCACTTATTTCTACCAAAAATCATACATAGTTTTAGTATCCTGTGCAATCTTTTCAAGTACTCTGCAGTGATGGAGGCATCCGTGGTGTGTGTGTTTATGGTACATAGGCACATGTGCTTAAAAAGGTGCAGAATAAAGGAAGGCATTCACTTATCAGCCCATCTCCTATCGTTGAGCAGACATTTCTTAGTCCCTGTTGCTGGTTGCTTGCCAATCATTCGTAGAAGACTGACACTTCAGTGAAAGGCAGCCCATATCTATGTCATGCTTCATGGAGCAAAAAAGAAGGCAGGAAAGTTCAACAAGAAGATTTCTGTGCACTTCTTCTTCAATTTTATTTGATGTATTTATGGCCCTTAAGAGATTTCGTAGGTCCTCTTGATCAGAATATTCCACAACAGTGTACAACCTATATATACTGTGATTAACAAGACACAGAAAGAGATCATCCAGAGCAAGCTTGTGTGAAATGCTGCTTGATTAAAAGGTAAAAGGTAAAGGACCCCTGGATGGTTAAAGTCCAGTCCAAGGTGCTCATCTCACTTTCAGACTGAGGGAGCCGGCGTTTGTCCACAGACAGCTTTCCGGGTCATGTGGCCAGCATGACTAATCCGCTTCCATGTACAGTAGTTGTAGGGTTGGGTGAGGTCAGACTTCAAAGCAACCATGGGGAACTTGCAGTGAACTTGTGATTGCTGTTTTGTTGAAAGAAGACATGCTCCTACTCACCCATCAGCTGGTGTGACGGTGCTCCAACAGTCTTTTCTGCCCAGTCTTTTTAGATGGTATCTCAGCTCAGGGAAAAAGTGTTTTCCATTCAGTGGGAACCAATTCAAGCACTGCGTTCCAGAGGTTCAAAGAGAAACACGGCTTTTTGAAAGCTCTTCCTCGAACAGACAAGCTCTGCTCCAGTTTTTAGAGGTTTAAGGAGCTGTGCTGGGGGATGTTTACAAAGGGTTTTCAAACAGGATACAGGGTTGCTTAGAAAGGGTTGTTTGAAAGCCCAAGTAAACTTTTCCACTAAGGAGCAGCACAAGGCTGCTTGCAGAGGGATTTCAAACAGTCCTGTGCTGTGCTTTGAAGTCCCAACAATTGGGGGTTCAAAGTGCAGCACCATGTCATTAAGCAATCCCTTCTACTACCATTCATCAGCTGAAATTCAAACCTTCAGGTGGTGCTTTTGCTTTTAAAAAAGAAGAAAATGTAAGAGGAAAAGATCCTGTATAATAGGTAGTTTTATACAGCTTAGCCCTGGTTTATTATCCTCCACCAACACCAGTACAAAATTCTGGCCTATGGAGCTGTAACCTATAGTGCCATAATTATTCTACACTTTGCTTAAGCATTGGTCTAGATGAATCTAATTCTCCACAGCACGCCGTACATAATATTCTTCCATGGACATTCTTATATGGAATGCATTATTATATTGCTTATTGTAAAGGAAGGTGATACTCCAAGTGCCTGAGTATGGTTAATGGTGTCACAATCTGGCTGAAAGTGACTTATAATCAGCCAACCACAGTAATATGCTGAAAGCGTTTGGAAAGCACTTGTGAAATATTTTAATTTATAAATTGATTGTCCCAAGGAATCATTAGATGTGGCACTTGCCAGGTCATTTTGGGCAGAAAGCCATTGACGCTTAGCAGCAGTTGCTGACATTTGGAACTTAGAAGAAAAGGGGGGGGGGCAGAGGAAGGTGTGGTCATACATTGTTGCGCTGAGCCAAGTATTGGGGCTTCAGATTTTCTTTTAACTTTATAGGCCACTAGGGTTGTGCAAAAAGCTTCACACAAGGTATGGACAAAAGGTGAATAGTCCTACTTTGGAGGTAGTCATATCACCTCCAGAAAGGTGTGCTAGGGTTAGGGTCCAAAGTAGTAACATTGCTGAAATTTGGGGATACAATTTAACACTGACCTGGAGAAGAATTCAGCCCATCCACATTCCTCTGATCTAGTCTCCCAAAACCCTCCTAACCAACCAACCAACCAACCAACCATGAACCTACAAGCACTGTTTCCCTTAGTTATCTAAGATGTCTCTACTGATTGTGGAATCAGTAGGAGGTCTCTCCTACACTCCACTATGACACCTGATGAGACCTGGGAAAGCCATTTTTTTCCATAGGCCATTGCCATCTGCATGCATTACAGGGTTCACTGCATAGCAATATGCCAGGCATCAGCACAGGGAAGAGCTGGTAGCTACTGGGCAGATGGGAGGGAAGGCAAAAGAAGCTATGAGGCTCATGTACCGTATTTACTCCAATCCAATGCTCACCTTTTTTTGGCCAAATTACGTTGCAAAAATTAAGGTGCACATTAGATTCGATGACACATTTAGGTTTGCCAGCAAATACTTTTTTTGTTTTCAAGGTTCTGAAAACTGAGGTGTGCATTAGATTCGATGGCTCGTTAGACTCGAGTAAATTTGGTATTAATGTGGGAAGAAGGATCCTGTGGAACACTGTGTCCAGTTCTGGGCACCACAGTTAAAGGAGGATATTGATAAACTCGAAATGTGTGCAGAGGAGGCGACCAAGATGATCAAGGGTCTGACAACCAAGCCTTATGAGGAATGGCTAAGGGAGTTTGGTGTGTTTGGCCTGGAGAAGAGAAGACTGAAAGGTGATATGATAGCCATCTCAAATATCTGAAGGGCTGTCACATGAAAGATGGAGCAAGCTTATTTTCTGCTGCTCCAGAGGGTAGGACCTCTGAAAAGAAAATAAAAAGAAAAAAGATTCCAACTAAACATTAGGAGGAACTTTCTGATGGTGAGAGCTGTTCAACAGTAGAACAGACTACCTTAGAGGGTGGTAGACTCTTCTTCACTGGAGGTTTTTAAGCAGAGGTTGGATGGCCACCTGCCAGGAATTATTTCACATCTAGAAAACAAATGGAATGTAGTGCATGTTTAGCAATTTATGCATTATTTGATTCGGGGGGGGGGGGGGAATTGCAGCCCCTTTAACCCAGAAAATTGCAGGCACCCCAAACTTTGAGGTGGTATACCAGCATACAGTTCTTTCCTGCTGTTTCCATTGGGGACTCATGGGGGAACAGAAGCACGCATGCTCAGAAAGGGCGGTAGAGTAACAATGTCATTCAATGACGTTCACTGTTGGTGTCACACCAAACCCATTGGTGTGAATGAAATTTAGCACAATGTAATGCCCGTGTATCGGTCAAAAAGCCACAGTTTGACAACACAACAGGCACCACACTATGAAAGGCGTATTAGAAAATGGGACAGAATTGCTAGCATTATATTTCAGAAAAGTACTGCTATTTCCCCCACATCTGACTGCACCCAAAGCGTCATGCTTCTTTCTGCCAATGACTGTACCAGAAGAGCTCAGCACTATGCGGAGCTACTGCCACTTTAACATAACAAAAGCATATTCGGCTACAGCATGGCTCAGCTGTGTAAACTGAACGTCTTAAACTATGTCAAATAGTATTTCAGGGGCCGACACAGTGCTTTATATTTTAGCAATATCCTTTTTTTTCTTTTAAAGACAGGGAGTTTTATATCCACATTGAATCTGGACTTTATTTGATCCTTTTCTTCTCTTTCTCGCTCCAAGATGCAGCTGCCTCACAAAAGAACATTTCAACATAAAGAACAAATGGATTCTCTGTGTCTTGTGGGTACAGATTGCTGCTTCCTACACACAGTTTTCTCCGTTTAACAAAGACATGTGAAAAGCAGCACAGCATCGCACTTGCTCATCCAGCTTCCAGGGTGGATACTTTAAACTTCCAAATCTAATCTTAGTGCTAAAATTACTGGCTGACACAACCTGAAAGGGGGCCACGGGATTCATTTCCACGTAGGCAGACCTTTCTAGAAAAGGCCAGCAGTGTTGTGGTAAAATGGCAAGTTGTGCTGGGAGCTGTGCTTGATGAGGCAACCTCAGAAGTGCTTCTCTGGGTGTGCAAACTAGCTCCCGTTTCCATATACAGCTCATGTGCAGAAACCACCTTCTTGAACGTTGGACCTACTATTGGTCTCATCTGCTCAAACCACCAGAGCCTGTCTTCACATGCAGGGGAAGTCCCTAATTCACCGAGGGTTTGAGACTCATAGGCTACTCTCAGTTGGTTTAGCCGGCCAGTCGAAGCAGTTCCCAGGGTGTGGCCGCTGCTGCATGCTGACAGCTTCTAGGAGACATAGATGAAAGCTGAGTGCAGAGTGAGGACCCAAGGTGGACAGACAACCCCAGAAGGAACATAACATTGTCCCCCCAGCACAGGTACTACCCCTTCCCTAACACAAATTGTCATGGTCCGGTTCATGGGCGATTGAAGTCCCAGCTGGGGACGTTGGGACCGGGGGCAAGATGGTGGGGTGGGAGCAGGAATGGGAGTCCAGAAGCCAGGAGTCAGAAAGCCAAGAGTCTGAGGGTCAGAGAGCCAGGAGTCAAGAAGCCAAGGGTCCGAGGGTCAGGAAGCAAGGAGTCATGAAGTCAGGGGTCCAAGAGGCAAGAAGCAAGGCAAGGAATGTGTTGCTGTGGCAAAGAGCCAAAGGGAAAATGCTGACCTTATATCCCTCCCCGTCTCTTGCCACCAGGTGCTGTGAGTTACCAATCAGCCTCACCTGTGTGGCTGCACCTTGCCTCTTCAGAACAAACTTAGGAAGGCCCCAGTCCTGCAGAGTCCTATTGCTCACAGGGCCTGGCTCCTGCACGCACACCTGACACAAATCCACATTCAAAACAACAGCCCAGTAATTTTAGGTGCAAGATGAAACTTGCATAGCACTCAACAGAGCCTTATTTGAATGCCTGCCTCCTTCTTCCTCATTCCATTTTAATACTATTATAATTTTATTTTTAAAGCCATTACATTGAATGAGGTGGGGAATTATGTAGTGGTTACATCCAGACTAGACTACTATAGCGTACACCAGGCAACAACTCCCATCTCCCAATGGTCCTCTTAGCTAGGGATGGTGGGAGTTGTAGTCCCAAAACATCTGGAGGGCTGAGTTTTCCTATGACTGGCATACACTATGTAGGGCTGCCTACACTTGAATATTATGCAGAAACATCATCTGGTATGGAATGCGGAAGCCAGAATATTATACTCATACTGTACTGACAATGTTGTTTGTGGATTCAATTTAAAGTGCTGCTTTTGACCTCTAAAGCCCTGAATAGGTTATTTGAAGGATCCATTTGCATGGATCAGGAAATCTGCTCAGCTGTCTGATGTTAAGGTCTATCCGATACTAGAGACAGGTCCTTTGCAGTGATGGCCCCCAAATATTTGGAATTCTGTCTTCAAAGAGGCATTGATGATCTGTCTGTGCTTTAAGCAGAACTTGTTTAAGCAGAAAAAGTGTTGCAGGTTGTGTTTTACTCATATGTTTGTGTACTGGCATCTTAACTACAGCTTTAAGGAGCAGGGAGTTTTATAAAACTTATATTTATTATATTATTCTGTTTTTAAAATTTCCTCAAAGCTGCCTTGGGAGGGCTTTTGTCCTGAAAGGCAAGATATAAATTATTCAGAATAAAATAAAATAAAATGGGACTTTATGTAGCTGCCTACATTGGGAGGGGGGAGTCTTTCCCCATGTAATACATGACTACAATAAGCTTGATAACTGGGGGAAGAGAAAGAAGGATAAAGGACTAATGGTCTGGCAGACTAAAGTGACCTAAGCTAATCTCTTGATGATGAAACATCATCCTACCTAAACAGACCTGAATCCTCTTCACAAAGCCCAGCAGAAAATGTTTCTTCACAAAGCTAGGCAGCGTCCTTTATCCATTCAAAAGCATTTGAAAAGAAAAGGGGAAAGAGGATAAAATCTAGCACAGACATTAGTTGTGAGTTCATTACTTATCTCCCCTCCACCCCACCCTGCTTCAAGCTTTTATTTTCCATGCTGCATATCCAGAAACAAAACCAGCAAGGACATGCTACTGGAAAAGATGCTCTGGCTCTCAAGCCTCCAGTTATGAATAAAATGTCAGAAGTAATTTATTCAAAAGGTGGTTTGATCCCTAAGGGTCAGTTCACTCCTCTGTAATCTGAATCACAATAACAAGAAATACTTCAATAATAAGACTAAGCTGGCCTTTTTATTTTTTAAATGCAAAAGCAAACTTATGCTTTGGAGACGACTTTGTCAAAAGTAAGTACAAACTTGGCTGGTTTTTATTATTATTATTATTATTGCAAATTGCACTGGATAATATGGTAATTGTGTGTGTCAGGATTCATATAATTCTGAGTCATTCAGAAAGGTCCTGGAACATCCATAGCTACTGGGAGGGTTTCCTGAAAGAAGAATTGCATAATCCTGTCAAAAATTCTGATCCGAGTGGACATTTAGAAGTTTAACTGTCAATGAATTCCATATTTCTACTGCCTGCTTAGCAGAAACTGCTAAGTGTGCCCACATTCATCAACTTGAGAACAGGCAATCTGCATTTGGAAGGGACCAGTGTCTTCTAGGTCTTTAAATAAATTGTTTATCCTTTGCTATTATTCCTTCTTTCTTATTGACTAGCCTGCCAGGCCATTGCAACTTCCATGAAAAAAAATAGTGTAAAAACAACCAAAAATACAAATCCCATTCATATAATAAAATATACAAATTTATCAAGCAGGAGAATCATATGCACAATCAATACATTTTTTTTAATAAGATCCCTTTATTCTTGGCACCTGAAGAGCAAATCTGGTAAGATCATTTGTAATATAGTTTTGGTCATCTTGCTATAAAGAGTTGACCCCTCCCCCCCCCAAAAAGCCCCCAACAGGTCAGGTGTAACCAAAGGCAACATAGAAGCGATGGAAGAGATTCGTTTTCACGCGTTGTTTCCAGAGGAAGAGGAACAATGCTGAGGATTTATTTGAGTCATCATCAGGGTAGCCATACGTCACGTGGGCAGAGAGCTCCTGACAAGTGGCATGTTTTTCTGGAATAAAACCTGTTATGTACTGAAGTTCTCTCCCTGGGTCAGCAGGGGGATACTGTAAATAGTTTTCACTCAGGTCCACATATGCAAATAAGGGATTGAAAGTGACGTTCAGTGATTGGATAGTTACAGAAAGTTGTTACAGTTGCGGTGTAGTGGAGCTCTATATAAGCAGGCTGGCTTAACCCTTCAGTTCAGTTCTGTTCTGGCCTGTGAATAAACAAGAGCTGTTTGAAGAATCGCTGTGTCGTCTGATATGTTCACCCACAACTTAACAAAACCAACTTTTAATTGACTGTATGTGTACGCGTCTTGCTGCCACTACAGAAGCACAGCTCCCAGAAAGCCAGAAAAAAGAGTGGGATCCTAAAGGCCAATCAAGCAGTCCAACCCCTTCCCAAAAAAATCCTACTCGTCCCCTTGAAAAGGCAACTGGCAAAGCCCACACTATTGGAGGGAGGGAGGGAGAAAGAAAAGAGTTGGTTTGGGGGGTGGAGCTGGCTTGAGAAGCCTGGCTCCAGCTACAGTTTCTTTGACTGGCCTTCTCAAACCTGTCCCTTCAGGATTGAATCTCCCAAGTCTTCCTCACAAGAATGGATGAGGCAAACTGCCCCTTCTCGCCCCGCCCCCAGTACAAGCAGAAATGGATCTGACAGGAGTTTTCTATCACAACTATTTTCCAAATGCACATTGAACTATCTCAGATTTTTCTGTTGCCTTCAACGCTGAATGTAAACTGATACAAATTTAAGGTGGGGAGTCAAGGACCAATACTCATTAGTTATCTTTTGACAGTCTCAAAATAAAGATGAGCTAAATGGGACAGATAGCTAGAATTTTATAGGAGTATCAACTGCCACCTTAAAATAGCAGAGAGGAAGTTGTTGAGGGGGCACAAGGAACAAAGATAGATCGGAAACTTTAGACTGCCACATAAATAGATAGGTAGGAAGATGTTGAGAAGAATATTAATCCTGTTTACCTCTAAGGCTGTTGGGTATTAAACTTGTTTTCCTGAGTTATGCTTGAATGAACATCTGATGATGAGGTCTGATGTTAAGGTCAGTTCTCTGGTTCATAATGAAACTGAACTCTGAGACAACTGTATTTAGGAGAAAGTCTAAATGGTTCTTATTTTTCAAAGTAGCAATGGCACACAGGATGAGTCATGAGTTTGTATGAAGGACACAACAGACTGTTCCTGACTACATGATAGCATTATTCACACCATTCTGAAGCAGCTCACATACTCATGAGTTTTCACATCAAAATGCACATAACATGCATTTTGAGGCCATTGACCATTGGAATGTATGGGACTTGGAAACCATCAAAATCTGGAGGGCCACAGGTTCCCATAAATGCCTTACACAGGGATGGATTGGGAATGATTATTTTTTGTTGAGGGGGGGGGGGGGCTGTTATATCAACTGGTGGCAAGTATGGCCAAAAAACTTCATTTTTTAAAAAAACACACCTTAAAATATGAAAAGTTATTTCAGAACTTAAAAAATTAACAAGGCCGCAGTCATAAAACTGAACTGACACTGAAATCAAGCAGGCAAGTCATGTGTGCTTATAGCAGCTTAAGCAGCTTATAGCTAAAAAAATTATTTCATTTCATTTATCTATTGACGGTAGTGTACATTATCCCTTCCCTCATACATTTTCTTCTTTACAAAAATCCTGTGAGGTAAGTTCGGTGGAGAGGTTGTAATTTGCTCAAGGTGACAGAAGTATATGTGCAAATGACGCATCTGTGTTCAGGGAATCAAACACAGGAGAAGCTTCCGGATGTAGAATAGAATATCCCTATTTTCAACTGAGAAATGTTGGAGGGTATGAAAGCCCACCAATTGGCTTTATGGTGGGTCCAAATCATGCAAAATTGCCAGGTACTTGTGGTGTGCAGTTAAATATTTTACTTGGCCACCTACATCCTCAGTTCATATAGAAGTGAATGGGTCTTATCCTGCTCTATCACTGCCTTGCTTGTTGCCAAGGCATGTTTGAAAACGTTCCGCCATGTGCTGTTTTCTCTTCTGATGGCTAATTGCATTTGGCATGCATAAATTTGCAAAGGCAGTTCAATCAATTCATCCTTCACAAAGATAAGAGATTTATTTTTAATGGGAATGTAGAACAACCAGGCGTGTATTTTAAATGTTAGATCATTGTGTCACTCAATGTACCTTACACTTTGTACCAAGCAAAGATTGAGATCTACAGCTTTGTTCTGTTTTGCAATGCATTGTAGTTGTTGAACATGTGCCACGAAGTATGCTAATGAGTCAGCCAGAGAATCAGCTGTGATAGTTTTACCCCAAAAAAGCACAAAACCCTCCAGAGATATATATATTCAGGCTTAATGCAGTAGTGTTGCTGAAGATTTAAAGAGGATTACTTTGAAATATGTCAATATGGCAAAATCTTTTGACAATCTGCATCTGAACTTGAAAGTGCACATTTATTCAAGTACTATTTTAATTTTAAAAGAATATGAATGAATAACCCTGCAAATTTAGTAAACACCTTTAATATGAAGGACAACATAGTCCTAAGGACATTGTACAAATCTATGGTGAGAGGTCCGTATAGTTAAAGCTACGGTTTTCCTAGTAGTGATGTACGGAAGTGAGAGCTGGACCATAAAGAAGGCTGATCAACAAAGAATTGATGCTTTTGAATTATGGTGCTGGAGGAGACTCTTGAGAGTCCCATGGACTGCGAGAAGATCAAACCTCTCCATTCTGAATGAAATCAGCCCTGAGTGCTCACTGGAAGGACAGATCCTGAAGCTGAGGCTCCAATACTTTGGCCACCTCATGAGAAGAGAAGACTCCCTGGAAAAGACCCTGATGTTGGGAAAGATTGAGGGCACAAGGAGAAGGGGACGACAGAGGACGAGATGGCTGGACAGTGTTCTCGAAGCTACCAGCATGAGTTTGACCAAACTGCGGGAGACAGTGGAAGACAGGAGTGCCTGGCGTGCTCTGGTCCATGGGGTCATGAAGAGTCAGACACGACTAAACGACTGAACAACAACAAAATGGTGAGACCACGCTTGGAATATTGTGCACAGTTCTGGTCATCCCACCCCAAAAGAGACGTTGCAGAGCTGGAAAAGGTGTAGCAAAGGGCAACCCAAAGGACCAAGGGACTAGAGATGCTCCTTTATGAGGAAATTTCCAGCATCTGGGGATTTTTAGTTCAGCAAAAAGGCAAGCAAGTATAAAAATATGCCCAATGTGGAGATAATGGATAAATACTAGAATGTGGGACTTTTCGATGAAGCTAAATGTTGAAAGGTTCAGGGCAGATAGAGGGAAAGACTTCTTCCCATATAGTAAAACTTCAGAATTCTCTCCCACAAAATATAGTGATGGCTACCAATGTGGGTGGCTTAAAAGAGGATTAGACACATTCATGGATATGAATGACTACTAGCCATGATGGCTGCATTTTTACCAACATCATTGGAGGCAGTATGCCTCTGAATACCTGCTGCTGAAAATCTCAAGTGGGGAGAGTACGGTTGTATTCAAGTCCTGCTTTGTGTGGAGAGCCCCAGTCACGTTTCCAGGGCTTACCTTTTCTTTAGAAGTAATTCTGTCCATCTCGCCGAGAGCTAACCTGCGTAAACTCAACAGTGTCCCTAGCACTGCTGTGAATCTCGAAGGTGGACTTAGTAGCTCATGAAGTATCCTGGCATAGACAGATTCTATTTGTTATTAGATCTGGAACTGATCCTCTGCCACGCCAATGTCTCTGGCATATCAGGGGTTGCTCAACTCTTTTTTGTGTATATGTGACTTAATGGGGAGAAATTGTGTTGCTGGTTTGTCTCACATATCTGCTGTCATTGATCTGGCACAAGCCAAATCTATGGTCAAGCAGAGAACAAAAAATATAGATGTGCAAAGAGCTGCCTATGTCAGCTAATGAACTATGCACATCACAGTCTCTAGGCCTGACTTGGACTGCCTCTGGCATATGAATGCCACATGTAAATTTTCTTACAGAAGAGCAGGGTTTTCAGTCCAGTCCATTTCCATATTTCACCCACTAAGGTCGAAGTACGTCAGCAATAAAAACACCAGTGTCAGTGAAGTTAGCTCTTTATTCAAGAAACCAAAGCAGTGCAGTGATCGCACTATAGGTTTGCCCCAATGAGGCAATCGTGAGGCCTGAAGGCCTTCCCACAGCTGCCTAAGTCCCCTCCTTTCCAGGGTTTTTGCCAAGCAACCAGAGACTGTGCCTGCAACACAACCAACCTCTTCTCTGCTCTTTTCATTTCTCTGCATGTTCTGGGAGACCAGGGGGGAGGCGAGCTGGTTTCAGCTAGACAGAGAGACTCCCTAGATTCTTCCATAGCCTGCCTCCTCTCTGTCTCCTGGTCCCCCTCCTCTCCAGCCTATGAATCAGGACCGCTCTCTGCCCCAGTTTATTACTACTCACTAATCCCGCTTGTCTCTTCAGCTTCTGCCACTTCCTCCTCCCAGTCTGCTCCCTCTTCTCCCTCTGACCACTCATGGTCATCCCACCACCAGTCCCCTGGCTCTGAGCGTTCTTCCTCTGGGGGTTCCCTTGGGGGTTCCCCAGCTGGTGTCTCCAGCCAGCCCATGACCCCCTCTAAGATCCTAGACAGGAGATTTGACAAAGATCTTTTCATGGATAGGTGGTGGCATTGTAATCAGTCAGAGACTGAAACAATCTCAAGGGCTTAGAGAATGTATAATTTATCCTCTTATGATGAAGTTTCTTTGCCTTTCCTTAGGGGCCCTTTTGAGTGGCTTGCTGACCTTAAATTTATTACCAAACAAGTGGTAAAATATTGTAACTCTCTGACCTGCTATGACTGTTAGTTCCTAGTTTACCAGTGTTAATCATTCATAAGTGGTTCCAATGAGGCTGCAAATTTGTATTTTGTTTATTGGTCAATTGACCATAATAAAACACACAAGTGATTGGTTTTTAGTGGTAAATTTTAAAGAATTTACTATTGCCATACAATCTTGATCATTTCCCTCAAGGTGGCTTTATGCCTGACATTTCCAGGCATCTTCACGTATGGTTGCTCCCACATAAAGAACTCACATCATTCTCAGTGATGCCGTGAGTCACAGATGGCTTCAACACAAAAAGGCTTGTGTTGAACAATTGCCTCCACGTGTGCATTAGAAAACAAATTATTCATGAGCAACTGAACTTTTTGTTCAACAACTTGCGCTGCCCGAACTCCAAATTCACGAGGTTAATCGTGCATGGTCAGCGAAGAAAGGAGTCTAAACGCATGCTCTCAGATATCACCACCAGACTGCAGAGTCCGCTTTGTGTTTTAATTTGTTGTCTAGTAAGGTTTGTTAAGCAATTGGATGAAGTGTGTCAGATACCCACAAATGCAGTCATCTCCCTGTTTTTGGATCTTCTTCCATTCCTTTAGTCATGGGTCTTGTTAGCAGGGAATCATTCTCCCAGGTCACTTATAAATAGGAACACTCTTATAGTTTGCTGTTTGCAATTTGCTGATGAACAGAGTTGCCAAAGCTTACCAGAACTCAGTCCCAGGAATGGTTTTCAGTGCTCTAGCTCCACACAGTCCTTTGTGAAGAAAGAGCTAGGCCTGGCTATGGCTACTCCTTACCATCACTGAGCCTGGAATCACAGGACACAGGACACAGAAGGTGTGGCATCTGGGGGTCCTGTAGCCACTTCACAGACTCACCACCTGCTTCATAACTGGTCTGACAAATTGGGGTAAAAAGAAGTAAATTTGTGAGAGGGAATAGAGAGTCCAGTAGTGTCTATTACCAGATGTTGTCAAACAACTGCTAAAGATCCTGCCAATTGCGAGTGAGCACTTCTATCCTGGCACATGGCCCAGTCAGGTCACAACTGTGTGTGTTGTGTTCAGTCTACCCAATTTCTGCACCAACAGATCAGGGACTCACAGGGTGCTTCAAAAGAACACCTGCATAATATGACCTCCCTCACAGACTGCCAAATCCTTCCTCAAAACCCACTTCTTTCATTCAGACTTTGGTACAAGCCCCTAGTTCCTATGCCCTATCTGCAGGGATGTCCAACAGGTCAATCACAATCTACTTGTCTATTGCGGTAGGTCCCTGGTCGATCATGTGATCCTGATTGATCCCCCCCCCCCCAGAAAAGAAGAAGCAAAAGCTCTACAACTTTGGCTCTTCCTCCCCCCAAAAAGCTCAACAACTTTGGTCAATACAATGGGTAGATCACTGCCAGGTTTTTCTTAGTGGGAGTAGATCGCAGTCTCTTGGAAGCTGGACATCCCTGCCCTACTGTAGCCAAGGTTGAGTATCTGCAGCTGATGCAGTTTGTACCTTCTTTCCCTATTTACTCCTGCCCACTCCTTTTTTCTGGGGGGATGTGGGGGGACACATACCCCTAAACATTTTGTGAATCTAAGTTTGGCCTCATTGAGGGGCAGTATTTAATATGAGTAGGAAAATGAGAGTACCCCTAAACATTTTTTAAAGAAAAAAAGCACTGCTCCTGCCTCTACGTACTCTCCAACTCTATGATGAATTTTGAATTGTAAATTCCTCAGGACGGGTACCTGGCCTCTTGTATGCTGTAAAAAAGCATGTACAGTGTGTGCTCTCCCCATTTTCAATGTATATAGATGGGTGGGTGACACCTATGCCCATGCCTTTCAGTGGCATCTTTGGAATCACTCCTTTGGGCAGGAATGGGGAACTTACAGGCCTTGAGCTTATGTTGGACTACAGCTCCCATCATCCCTGACTACTGGTCATGCTAGCTGGGGTTGATTGGCGCTGTAGTCCAACAGCATCGGGAGGCCCACAGATTCCCCATCTCTGCCTTTGAGTTAAAGAGGTCTCTCTGGAAGAAGCATGGCAGCAGAATCAAGATGCCCCTGGGCACTTTCTTTCCTGAAGGGGTGTCTGCATTGCAACCCGTAGTGCTTCATGGTGTAGTGAAATGGTGACAGATATATAAATATATGGAAAATGAAGGTCCATCCGTGGAAGAGTTAACTGGGAAATTGTGAATTTCTACTTGCAAATTGCTAAACTGTGGTTAAACTGTGACAAAATAGGGGGCATTATCTGTCTGGCAATTCACTGACCATTATAAATAGTCAGTGAATCACTCTCTGAACTCTCTGTGTTGCATTTTCATCAGGAGTTGTCAAGAGCCTAAAATTGCCTGTGTCATATAAAAGCTACAGTGGGCATCTTGCCCAATTTTAGCTGGTGTATCTTAAAAGGCTCAAGACATTTCCCTGCTTGAGGTGAAGGACAAGGTGACCCCCATTCCACATTCTGCACACAGAAGTAATTGGACAGACACTTGAATTTCATTTCCACAGTGGTAATGTTACAGCATCCATAGAATCATAGAACTGTACAGTTGGAAGGGACCCTGAGAGTCATCTAGTCCAATGTCCTGCAATGCAGAAATCTTAACTAAAGCATTCGTGACAGATGGCCATCTAACCTATGCTTAAAATACTCCAAGGAATGAGACCCCACCACCTCTCATGGGAGACTGTTCCATTGTCAAACAGCTCTTAGTGTCAGAAAGTTCTCGTTTGGTTGGGATCTCCTTTCTTGTGATTTTAATTCATTGGTTTGGATCCTACCCTCTAGAGCAGCAGAAAACAAGCTTGCACTATCCTCCACGTGACAGCCCTGGAGATATTTGAAGATGGCTATCATCTCTCCTCTCAGTCTCCTCTTTACCAAGCTAAATATACAAAATTCCCTCAAACATCCCTAAAGCTTGGTTTCCAAACGCCTAATCATCCTGGTTACCCTCCTCTGCACAAATTCCAGCTTGTTAACATCCTTCTTAAATTGTGGCACCCAGAACTGGACACAGTACTCCAGGTGTGGTCTGACCAAGGAAGTATGGAGGGGGAATATTGTTCCTTCCAGGTTTCCTTGCAGCCAGTTTTGGCTATTGGGCAGGCTGGCTCCCGACTGTTGGCCTAGGCAGGTCAAGGCAGGCCCCCATACGTTGAGGTGGTCAATGCTGTGCCCCCCCAGATGCTGTTGTACTCGTTTCCATCAGCCCCAGCCAGGATTGCCAGTGATTAGGGATGAGGCAAGTTATTGTCCAAGAACACCTGGAGGGCACTATGTTAGTTACTTATATGAACCAACTGGAAATGTAGTTAATAAAGTTGTGTCCCATTTATTCATGCAGTGCTGTGTGTTGGCTCCATCGTTTGTCCTGTATTCCTACTGGGGCAGAAATGAATGTTCTGTGTTCAGGCACTTGGGTCATGGTCAATTATGTTGCAGAATGTGTTTTATATATTAAACCGCATTCATAATATATTACAAAGAAGCTGGCAAGTGAAAGCCCATCACGGGTCTTGGGTTATATTGGAGAAAAAGTGACATGTTGGTAAAAAGATGCTTCCTAGCCATCCATGAAAGATGGGCAATCCATCCCGCTCTCCCGCTCCCCGAGCAGTGAATTTAGTCACTTTTTAAAAAAACAGTGCAAGCTACATTGAAAGACAACTCATTCCATTGTTCCAGGGATTGCTAGCCATCAGTCAATGGGCCTTATCTAGCCCACAAAACAGTTTCTAAAAGTTCCTACAAAACCTTCCAAAATTTGGTGGCACCACCACTTCTCTCCTTATCACATCCCCCACCAACTTCCCTTGGTACCTTCTTGTTGCTGGTTTTCACTTGATACACATTTGAAAACCCTCCCCTTGCCTCTTCCTCTGCACATGCCCCAGGTGAATGAAGAAGGAAATGGTGATCGCGATCTTGGTATATGCTCACTCACAACATCATTGGGAAGGTGTGCATACACACACACAGCACTACATCTTTTTTTCAAATGGGCACACTGTAGAATAAATGAAACCAGTTTCTCAAAAATTGCTTTACAAGGGCAAAAAAATATGCAATAGATATCGGTTGTATGTGGACGACAGTTTTTTTTAAAAAAACAAATAACACTGGGTCCCCATTGATTCTGGAAAAAAATGTCATGTGTATGCAGCCTAAGTATGGTGATGTGCCTTGTTAGGGGTTTCAAACCAAACGCCTGTGCTTTTTTCTTGTTAGATAAGCATCCAAAATACAGCCACATGCCTCTAGGAGCTCAGAAATAAATATCTATGCTCATTACCTAAATTATATAGGAAGAGGCTTGGAAACAGGTGGCTAAATACTAAATATACTGGTTGATTTCCAAGCATCCTCAATGGGGTGCAATGAAAATGGCATGAAAAACAGAAAAACGGCAGCTTGCCTAGGGCAAGTAGAAGCCATGTACCACCCTCTATGTGAATAACAGAGAATCAATAGACCATTTGAGAGAGAGAGAGAGAGAGAGAGAGAGAGAGAGAGAGAGAGAGCGCAGTACATTTTGGCATTATTCCTCACTGCCACCCCTTCCCCTTCCCATATTTGCAATTTGGAAAACAGATTGAAAATATTCTACCAGCAGACAGTTTCAAATACAGTGTTAGAAAGTTATTCTGCTTGAGGAAGTGACAGAAAGCTCTGTCACTAGATTTAGATTATTCATAGCCTGCGGCATTTCAGAGAGAGAGAAAGAGAGAGAGATTGGAAAAAGGAGTGAAGAAAACAGAGAACTTGGAGATGTTGTAGAGATGATGCAAGAACAATCTGGGTAATTTGAAGGAGAAGCAGATGAGGCAATCACATTCGGGGAAGTGAAACTGATTTGACTTTTAAAAAATGATCCGGGCAGCAACTGTTGCTAGTTTTGCAGTGAGAGCGCCTGAGCTTCAGCATCCAGCACTCCAACAGTTTATGATCGTCCTCCGCGCAAAGGCTTTGCATCCTTTTGGCTTTCCTCTCACACTAGTGCAAGAACAGAGCTAACTCACTCATGCATGTGCATAACTCGAGCCAGTGTCTCATCCCTCAGTGAATATGTGAGCCGGAGCACTGAAAGGTGTTTTGTCTAAAATGATGCAATGTGGTGATCCGAAAGCTCTGTCCATGGTGGCTCCCTCAACATCATTCTTCGCCATGTCTGTGCTTGCAAGTCTGCAGAGTGGGAGCTGCTTGAAAAGGCACCTTTACAGAGGCAGGTCCAACTGGCCAGCGCTTTTCTTTTCTTTTGTAAAGCAGCCTGGGATTGAGCAATGCACATCTCCAAGGCCAACCTAAGCACATGGTGTCACTATGCAACATCCTGTCAAGTCCTCCTTTTTTTGCATTCCAATCAGTGCTGAGCAGCTGGATCTGAGAGCTGCCATTTAAATCCCATCATGCTCCTAATCTGATCTCACACCCAAACATTGTGGTTCATTTAAATAGGCATTCCTTGACTCACCTGTGTGAGCATGGATCAAGGTGCTGATAAAGTGATTGCCACCAATTTGGTGGCTATAAAAGAGGATTACACAAAGATGGAGGATAAGGCTGTCCACTGCTGGAGGCAATATGTCTCTGAATGCCAATTGTTGGTCCTGCTTCCTATGAGCATCTAGTTGGCCATTGTGAGAACAAGATGCTGGACTAGAAGGACCAGATGGGCTTTTGGCCTGATCCAGCAGGACTCTTCATACATTCTAATTTCATACCAGTTAGTTCTGCCAGGGAAAATCTGTGAATGTGTGTCAGCATGTTGAAATTTTCTGATTGACCAAACCAAACCAAACCAAACCAAACCACACCACCTCTGTAGAACTACCTGCACATGGCAATGTTTTAGAATCCAATTGAATCTGTATCCTTTCCTTAAGTAAAGGTAAAGGGACCCCTGACCATTAGGTCCAGTCGTGGTCAACTCTGGGGTTGCGGTGCTCATCTCGCTTTATTGGCTGAGGGAGCCGGCGTACAGCTTCCGGGTCATGTGGCCAGCATGACTAAGCCGCTTCGGGCGAACCAGAGCAGCACACGGAAACGCCGTTTACCTTCCCGCTGGTGCGGTACCTATTTATCTACTTGCACTTTGACGTGCTTATGAACTGCTAGGTTGGCAGAAGCAGGGACCGAGCAGCGGAAGCTCACCCCATCGCGGGGATTCGAACCGCCAACCTTCTGATCAGCAAGTCCAAATCTAAGCTGTGGATCAAATATTCCTGGCACATTTATAGTCATACCTGCCTCTTCTACCACTTTTCCAGCCAAGCATAAGGCCTGCCTATTGAAAGCAGAATGCACTTATGATAGATTTCCATTGAGCCAATATTGATTCTGGAGCTAGTGAACAAAAGCAAGAGGAACTGATACTGGATCAATGAGATTTACCCCAGGTGTTTTAGTGTAGACCAGTCCTCTGGCAAAATTTGAGAATAAACTTGTATATGCACACAAAATAGCATGCCAAATAAATGATCCTTTTAAAAGTGTGCAGATTCAAACCAAAGAATCCTGGGAACCGTAGTTTGTTAAGAATGCTGGCAATTGTATTTCTGTGAGGGGGAACTACAGTTCCCAAAATTCTTTTTGGGGAGGGTCATGTGCTTTAAATATATGGCATGATCTGCCTTTAATCCAAAATGGCTTCTCTTCTGCTATGCTAACAAACATGTTAAGTGCCAATGAAAATATTTGTTTCTTGTTATTTGTTGATAGCACCGCAAGGAAAAAAGGCCCCCGAGGAATGAAAATCATAAGGAATGATACTCAAAGGTTTCTAAATGAATGTGGAGATGAACTCTTCTTTTAATGTTAATTTAAACATTTTGAGGTTTTTGCCTACATTGCTGCAGCTAACTGAACTTTTCAGAAGACTGATAGTAATGAACAAACTTGGCTTGTAGATGGATGCTGCCTCAAGGAGAATTTCCATAGTAATGCTGTCCAATTATAATTCAGAAATGATGTATCATTAGAGTAAACACTAACGGCATTTTGGTTATCTACAATTAACACGGGCAAATATTTGCTAGGTGATTTGTCAGAGGAAAGATGGATGAGTTCCAGACGGATCTTGGGAAAGCACGTTTGAGAGGTTTCCAGCTCACAAAAGGCTCTTATTTTTAAGAGGATGGATAAAATTGAATGCACTCTGTGCAGTGATTAAACCCTCACAAATTGGGAGAATATATTTAGAATTAAATAAAAAAAGATGAATATACTTAGAAAATATATGACTGTAACCTTTTTTTAAAAAAAAAAATCCCCTCTAGGATAACGGTTAGGAAAAATCTTATTATATTATCATTGATTTAATACCAACACCGGCTGCACTCATTAATCTATGCAAGTCATTTCAAAACACTTGGGGTCTGATCCATTTGGCTTTAAGAAACGAATAAGTCTGCTTGAATAGGGCAAAGGGCCATTTAATCCACCATTTTGTTTCCCACAGGGGCCAGACAGATGCCTATGGGAAGCTCACAAGCTGGAAAAGAAGGTAATAGCTCTCTCCCACTCCTGGTTCCCAGCAGCTTATATTCGGAGGCAAACTGCTTCTTCCACCGACTCTTCTCCCTGGTCTCGGATTCTGCCAGTCATTTCCGCCAATTCCATGTAGTCCATCAGCTTCATCTGCCATTCTTCCCGGGTGGGTAAATCTTGTGTCTTCCAGTGCTTTGCGATAAGTATTCTTGCTGCTCTTGTAGCATACATAAAAAAAGTTCTATCCTTCTTTGGCACCAATTGGCCGACCATGCCCAGGAGAAAGGCCTCTGGTTTCTTCAGGAAGGTATATTTAAATACCTTTTTCATTTCATTGTAAATCATCTCCCAGAAGTTCTTAATCCTTGGGCATGTCCACCAAAGGTGAAAGAATGTACCTTCAGTCTCCTTACATTTCCAACATTTGTTATCAGGCAAATGGTAGATTTTTGCAAGCTTGACTGGTGTTATGTACCACCTATAGATCATTTTCATTAGATTCTCTCTTAAGGCATTACATGCCGTAAACTTCATACCTGTGGTCCATAACTGTTCCCAGTCAGCCATCATAATGTTATGTCCAACATCTTGTGCCCATTTGATCATAGCAGATTTCACCGTTTCATCCTGGGTATTCCACTTCAACAAGAAGTTATACATTCTTGACAAATTCTAAACTTTGTGGTCTAACAATTCTGTTTCCAATTTTGATTTTTCCACCTGGAAGCCTAATTTTTTGTCCAAATTATATGCCTCCATTATTTGATAATAATGGAGCCAGTCTCACACTCTGTATTTTTTAATTTTTCAAAGCTCTGCAGTTTTAGTCTATCTCCCTCTTGCTCCATAATTTCCCAATACTTCGGCCATTTGGCCTCCATATTGAGTTTTTTCTGAGCCTTTGCTTCCATTGGTGACAGCCATCTCGGGGTTTTATTTTCTAACAGGTCTTTGTATCTTATCCAGACATTAAACAGTGCTTTCCTAACAATATGGTTTTTAAACGCTTTATGTGCTTTAACCTTGTCATACCACAGATATGCATGCCAACCAAATACATTGTTAAAACCTTCCAAATCCAACACGTCAGTATTTTCAAGAAGCATCCATTCTCTCAGCCAACAAAAAGCAGCTGATTCATAATAAAGTTTAAGGTCTGGCAGGGCAAATCCACCTCTTTCTTTATAGCATCAGTTAATATCTTAAATTTTATACGAGGCTTCTTGCCCTGCCAGACAAATCTAGAGATATCTCTCTGCCACTTCTTGAAACAGTCCATTTTGTCCAAAATTTGCAGTGTTTGAAACAGAAACAGCATTCTTGGCAATACATTCATTTTTATCACAGCAATTCAACCTAACAACGATAACTTCAAATTTGACCATATTTCTAAGTCCTTTTTCACTTCAGTCCAACATTTTTCATAATTATCCTTAAATAAATTCACATTCTTAGCGGTCATATTAACCCCTAAATATTTCACTTTCTTAACCAGTGTTAATCCTGTCTCCTTCTGAAACTTATCTCTCTCGTTCTCAGTTAGATTTTTCTCTAAAACCTTAGTTTTCGTCTTGTTCAGCTTAAAACCTGCTACCTGACCAAATTCTTGAATCAGTTCCAGAACTCTTTTAGTACTAGATTCTGGCTCCTGTAAAGTCAATACCAAATCATCAGCAAATGCTTTCAGTTTGTACTGTTTGGCTCCCACTTGTATACCTTTTACCAGTTGGTCCTTTCTAATCATGTTTAGCAAAACCTCCAGGACCGATATAAAAAGCAATGGAGAAATTGGGCAACCTTGTTGTGTTCCTTTCTCAATCTTAAATTCTTCCGTCACTACGTTATTCACAATTAATTTAGCCTTCTGTTCTGAATAAATTGCACATATACCATTTCCAAAGCCTTGACCAACCCCCATCCCCTGCAAATTCTTCTTCATAAAACTCCAAGAAATGTTATCAAAGGCTTTCTCCACGTCCACAAATATCAAAACTGCTTTAGTATTGATCTTCACTTGTAGTTTTTCTAAGATATTAATTATATTCCTCGTATTGTCAGACAAGTGTCTGCCCGGGAGAAAACCCGCTTGATCTTTATGAATTTCTTCTGTTAACACCTTTTTTAATCTTCTAGCCAAAATGTCTGCAAAAATTTTATAATCCACATTAAGCAGTGATATGGGGCGGTAGTTCTTAAGCTGTGTCTTTTCAATCTCTGTTTTCGGTATAAGTAATATATGCTTCTTTGCACGACTCTGGTGCCTTTTTCCCTTCCAATATTTCATTACAGACTTCTTTTAAAGGTTGTATTAACCATTCTTTCAAAGATCTATAGTATCTTGAAGTCAATCCATCCGGTCCTGATTGCATGTTCTGGATGGCCCCTTCTACTTCCTGTTCTGTTATTTTATGATTCAGCATTAACTTATTTTCCTGGGAAATTTTTTGTAGTCCATTAATTTTCAAAAATTTATCAGTGTCCATTTCTTTCTGCGTCTCCTGTGTATATAGTTTTTTAAAATACCTCTGGAAGCACTTTCTAATTTCCATTGGATTCTGTATATTCTTTCCTTCCACTTCTAAATTTGTAATAGTGTTAAGTTTTTGTCTTTTTTTCATTTGCCAAGCCAACAATTTTCCGCACTTGTTTGCCGATTCAAATGTCTTTTGTCTGTGCAGGACATTCTTAAGCATGTTAGTTGGGATTCAGTCCCCGCTCAATGGAGCTGACTTCCACATAGGTAATAATTGGAATGGAGCCCAAAAATGGAAAGAGGGGTGCACAGAAAGCCAGTGTGGTGTCATGTGTAGATTGTTTGAGGGGGGGGGAATGTCATCATGTGTTTGGTTAGTGCTGAAGCTCACTGGGCGACCATTGTTGCAAGACATAACAAAGTTCTGGGCTTCTTCAAGAAAGAGAGGGATGCAAAATCCAACAAGGCAACAATGGCATTCTGGAATGAAGAAGATCTGGCAGAAATATCCCAGTAGCCAGGGACAGTTCCAAGCTGACAGGGTGGGTTTATATCAAAAATAGTGGTAGAGATCAGCAGGCAGTAGCAACACTCTTAATTTCCCACAAAATCCTGGAGCATTAGGAAATGCTTCATGTACTGTCGCATAAAGCTAAGAGTCAAGGCAAAGCATCCCGGTATCGAACAAGAATCTGAGCACAGGAATGCATCTTATGCAAAGCTGTAATCAGTGTACAAACTTAGCTTTAATTAGTTTAGGCGTGCTTTGGCTTTGCTACAGCAATAGTGACGGAGCCTCTTTCTAAATTAAATGTCTGTAAGCACACATACAAATGAAGCTGTGTATTTATAGTAAATCAATATACAAAGAGAAGAGCTTATATGTATGCAGTTACAAGACAAGGAAACAAAATAACCACACCCAGGTTTCTTCAAATTACTGTTATTCTTTTAAAAACGCTGCTCCTCTCTCTCTCTCTCTCTCTCTCTCTCTCTCTCTCTCTCACACACACACACACACACACACACACACACACACACACTACAAATGATTAGCCACTGTTCTATTTTGGGTGGGAGAACATCTGAGCTTAGAACATTTCACAGATAAATTGTAACTTGGAATAGTGAACTCCTGCCTACCTTGTCCTTAGGCAGAGTGGAGGCATGGCAGACGTGCTGGTGCAGAGGTCGCATTTCCAGAGACAGTTTTGTAGGTCAAAGTTGCCCATTGTCAGTTAGGGATCAGAAATATCTGAAATTTATCTTTCACATTAGTATGTTCTTTTTATTTATTTCCTTCCACCCAGGAGTTTTTAGTGGGGGATGGGGGCAGGAAAGTCTTCACCACCAGAACCTATGCAAGTTTTAAACTTTAGGATCATACACTAGGCCATCAGATTATGTGTTCAGCTACACTAATATATTCTGTGCTGACTGGTATTGGTTCTCCAGGATCTTAGGCAATGGTTTCCCTCCCCCCACCTGGTTTTTTTCACATCATCGTAGCAGAACCCGTGGTCCCTTTCCTTCTAAATTTTACATATTGTTGACTAAGGCCAAAGACATTATTTAAAGTCGGGCAACTGACAAAGTGGCAAAATGGAGACACCTAGGCATGGTATCTAATTGGCTGTTTTGCCTGTAGTTCAGAATGTTTGCTTCTCCAAAAAAGGTACTTAATTATTGTTTTTTCCCCATCAGCTACACCATAGTAGCATCCTCCTAGAGTGCATCATTTGAGTCAGTGAGTCCCCTCTGCGCTCTTTTTCTGTTTCGCTCACTCAGGCTCTTCCTGGGTTGCTTAGTTCTGTGACGTCAATTCCCCACAGGCAGACAATGTCATTATCATTACCAGACAAAGACATGCAAGTAAATTTGTCCCATGGGATTGCTGATATTATTGACCCAAACTAATGTATCTGACTACTGAGAAATGCTGATTGAAGCTATGTGACATACTACGGCTTGCTAATATCAATCAAAAATGACGCCGTCGCTTTTTAAAGTGGGTAGAAGCTTTTACGACCCGATACAGTCCTTGAACACAGTTGCCATCCACATGGCCAGCGCAGATGGCGCTGGGACAAGAGTTGCCAGATTCCAGATTACTCACGCCCAGATCTGTTCCAACTGCTGTGTGACAATAAAAACTATTTCTTTCCTCAGGGCGCTTGGTCACCTCTCTTCTCCTGTTTGCCAGAGCGACCAGGACTCCTGTGTTGCCTCGTTGTAGGCAAAAGGGGAGAAGGGACGAGGGCAGGAGTGGGTTGGGAAGAACTGTGACTGCACCTCTTTTCACAACTGCAGAACTGTTCAAAGAACAAGCTGGTTCTCTTGATTGCAACTACCAGGATAGCACCACGGTTTTGCGACTCCGTTGCAGTCCAGAAGGCCGTCCTAATAGAAAAGCAGACATTGTGAAAATGAAAATGGTGAGAAGGCCGGCTTGGGCTCACAAAGAAAAGAAAAAGAAATGCACATTTGGACAGCAAAATTCAAAAGTGAATAAACACAACAGAAGTGTAGAGATCTTTTGATATTTGGTGTACTTATTCACATTTCCCACCATTTGCAGGAGAGTTGACAGTGCAAACTTATTCAAGTAACTATGAAGGAATTGTTTGGGGGATGTGGTCCTACTTATTTGATCATGTAGTTCTAATGATGTTTTATTGAGATATGATTGCTTTGTTATTATTGTAGTTTGCTTCTCTGAGCTTTAGATTGGAGGGAGGACAGGATATCAACATATTACATATCTATCTATCTATCAAATAAATAAATAAATAAATAAATAAATAAATAAATAAATGCCTACCCAGAAGTAAGCCCAGTTGGGTTCTCATCAGAACCAGCTATGAATGGTGGGATGGGGGTGGTGGTCTAACAACATTTGGAGGCCCACAGATTCCCCGTTCCTGGTACATATGATTGCATCCTTGGACTCTTAATATGTGATTGGTGCAATAAATCTCCTAGGCCCTAAGACTTGGGGCATTTATTCAAGTGAATTAAAGGTAAAGGGACCCCTGACCATTAGGTCCAGTCACGGACGACTCTGGGTTTGCGACGCTCATCTCCCTTTATTGGCCGAGGGAGCCGGCGTACAGCTTCCGGGTCATGTGGCCAGCATGACTCAGCCGCTTCTGGCGAACCAGAGCAGCACACGGAAACACCGTTTACCTTTTCGCCGGAGCAGTACCTATTTATCTACTTGCACTTTGAGGTGCTTTCAAACTGCTAGGTTGGCAGGAGCTGGGACCGAACAACGGGCGCTTACCCTGTCACAGGGATTTGAACCGCCAACCTTCTGATTGGCAAGCCCTAGGCTCAGTGGTTTAACCCGCGTCCCACTCAAGTGAATTAGAACCACATTAAAAGGTGTGTTAGAGGTTTCCTATGAGAAATTTGTGTAAGATACTTGACAAAGAGTTTTGATAACCCATGATGTTCAAGCAATGCTTCTCAGAGGGAGCTAACAAGGCCCAGGGAGGTTTAGATGATGGGCAAACCTAACACTTTCTTTATTCCCCTGACCAGCTAAGCAGAAGCGGGAAAATGAGGTGTTTTGCAAAAATTTAGACTGGGAGACAGGGTCACACATAGAAGAGACTAAAAGAACTGCCCCTGGAAAAAAAACTTGTTCAGTTTGGGTGCTTGCTTCCTCTCTGAAATATCTGATGTCCATGCAGTGAACTTTGGGATATCTTTAATGTCATATCTCTGTCTATGCTCAGCATGCATGATTGTAATTAAACACAAATATTATTGAATTCCATATATTCCCTGTGATTTCCTTCCAACTGAAACAAAACCTGAGTAGCACTGTTCTCTTGGAAATTCACAACACTGGGAGAAATGGGGCAAGGACAACCAAAGAACCAACATGCATTCTTTAGACCAATATGAAATCCAGATTCTGCAAAAAAAAACAACCAACCCCCCCTACATTCTTTTTCTATTCCCTTTCCCCCCTCATTGATGCTAAACTCTTAGTTAATAGTTTATTTCTTTATTTATTAGGTTTTCTTCAATGTATTTGTTTTGCAATGTTGATCACAAAATCAAAACAATTTAAAATGTTTTTTTCAAAATACTGTAACTTATCTTCGAACCTTCTTTAAGCTGGTTCGGTTTAGTATTTTGCCAGAGGAAAACAGTTATTTGTTAAAAATTGTTCAGATCCCACAACTCCACAGTTCAAAGCAGCTCACTGAAAGTCGAGATTTAAAAACCATTTGCACCTCTGTGCCTGTCGTAGATCAATTCCTAAAATCTCTTTTGGCAATAAATGGGAAAGCAGTATGTGCATCACCACTGGGGTCTGGTTAAAGAAATGAGCTACAGAAGAAGTAGCTGGAACCACAAGTCATGTGATATGGTGTGACCTATAAAACCTTCTGGGTCAGATTTCCCACTGGCCTGAACTGCATAGGGACACAGCTGACTGCTGTATCCTGTCTATGCCAGCCTTGCCTTCCTGACTTTGCAGAATAAAAATCTGTGCTGCAATACTTGGGTTCCAATAGTTTACACAACTGAAAGAGGCAAGAAAGAGGGTGCCATGCAGGGATTGGGATGTCTCACGTACACTAAGACCTGTTTTGCAGAACGTTTGCCCTCCCCCTCTGATGGACAAAGCCTTATGGAAGTTGCATGCAGACATGCACAGAGCTGGTAGACTGAATAAAAGGGGTGAGGAAGGCATTTTAACCTACAGGAATGGTTTGGATAGCAACAATGCGACAACAAGAGCTTTGGCATATTTTTGAATGGCAGTCAGAGCAATGCATGAGACACATTTGCTCTCTGACAAATCTTGAATGAGAACCTAAGGGAAAAGCTATATTATCTTGAGAAAGATTGAAGCATCCAGGGCTGCGGGGGGGGGGGAGAGGACTAATTGAGAGAATTAGAGTGATAAAAGCCACATTGACTTTCTTTCTGTGGTCTGCATAGACTTCAGGCAATCACTTTAATGGAAGAATTGTTGGCATGTTTTAGAGGGCGTGGATTTGTTCCATGAAACAGGGTCTCTGTGGCAGGACGTTACTCAGTCCGACTCCCCCCGCCCGCCACCCGGTATCAAATTATTGTGGGTCACGTATTCTGTACTGCTTCATTCCAACATCAGCAGTATCACTGGGGTTCTATATTTAAATTTGATCCGATCCCATCCTGAAGACTCTGGCTATTAACAATAAATCAAAATGTGCGTGCGTCCACCCAGAGCTAGGTACTAATCATGCCTGCATCCCGTTGAATTTAATGACCAAAACGGTTTATGAACCAGCACTATAGCACTAACAGAGCAGCTGCTCCACAGTGCCTCTTTCCTCCAGCGACCACTTAATTTCCTCCTTTGCACTTATGGGCAGCGAATCCTGGACTGTCATGTCAAGACCAATTGGCAAACTGGGCTTTGGAAAGTCTATGATCTACTGCTGGCCAGATGGTCATAGCCTGTACTTTGCGGGAAGGGAGGCAACCACGCAGCCATTCTGGCAGTTCTGTATGCACTCGATAACATTTATACTGAATAACAATTTTATATATATATTTTGGGGCTGTCAAAGCAACTTAGTCTCCCTGCATGTTACATGCTGCCTGGATAGCTCAGTTAGATAGAGCATAGTACTGATAATGTCACGGTTGCAGGTTCAATTCCTGTATGGGACAGAGGTTGGACTAGATTATCCTCAGGGTTCCTTCAAACACTACAATTCTATGATTCTGTGGACATTAGGGATGAATAGCGGCAGAGGAAGCTTCTCAGGCACCTGGGGAGGGGCGCACCAAGTCTGCCTGCCTCCTCCCATTCAGCCACCCTACAGCTGGGGTGGGGGGAGGCAGTGGGTGGACTGTTTGGGCAGCATGGAGCCTGCCTATGCCCAAGCCACCACGTCTCTCCTAGGAGAGACGTGTGGCTCAGGCACGCTGCAGGTCCCGTGGTGAGTGCCGCCTGGCATTTTGTCACCCTCCTCAATGGTGACACCTGGGTCGGTCAGCACCCACCGCACCCCCCTTCCTCCGCCCCTGGGGATGGACTGATGACTCTGCTTACTGCCCATGTCTGGATCACCTGCATTAATCATAAGTTTCTCTGCATTTATCTGCATAAAAAGCATTTAAATACTGTTGAATCCATACTTAAAAGTTCTTTTAAATGCTTGCTTTAAATATATTTAAATACATAGATATGGATCTCTAAATATGCTTTATCCTACAATACACATTTTTTAAAAATCATTCTAGGTCTTTTTCCTGAGTATAGAACCGTATCTCAAAAAATGGAGGTGATAATTATTTAAAGGATACAGTGGTACCTCGGGTTACAGGTGCTTCAGGTTACAGATGCTTCAGGTTACAGACTCCGCTAACCTAGAAATAGTACCTTGGGTTAAGAACTTTGCTTCAGGATGAGAACAGAAATCATGCTCCGGCGGCACGGTGGCAGCAGGAGGCCCCATTAGCTAAAGTGGTGCTTCAGGTTAAGAACAGTTTCAGGTTAAGTACGGACCTCCAGAACAAATTAAGTTCTTAACCCGAGGTACCGCTATAATTAAGTTCTGATCTGCATATTTACCCTAGATGTACAGATTAGGTTTGTTTTCATCAGACTTCACAGAAAAGAGAAGTCTGAAATAGCTGCAGAAGGTGGGCATGAAGGAGATCACACATGATATATTTTTTTAAAATGTTCAAAAATCCACATAATCAATGGGGGCTATCTCCTGGACAAACCCTGTTGCAACACAAATGTAACTTGACAGGGCATTCTTAAGAACATAAGAAGAGCCTGCTGGATGACGCCAATGGCCTATCTAGTCCAGCATCCTATTCTCTCAGCTGGAAGGGAGTTCCACAGGCTTCTGCCCCCTGCACTGAAAACAGGACTTCTGGCAGTTATGAGCACTGCATTTGAGCCTTGAGTGGCTACCAACAGTGACTCCCTGTGGATCTCATTAATCGGGAAGGCATATAAAGGGTCAGGCAGTCCTCAAGATACTCTGGACCCTAACTTTTAAGGACCTTGTAAGTTAATACAAGAACCTTGACTCTGGTCCAGTAACATAGGAGCAGCCAGTGCAAGTTTTTAAGCACTGGCGTGATGTGTGCCGGGGGTATTTTTCACCAGCTGGCACTTCCAGACTAGCCACAAGGATAAAGACCATGAAGCACTTGATACCTTCAATATTTGGCGAGCCTATTGCAGATTTTCAGAGAGACTCATTTTATGGGAAAGCTGAAATGTGAAATGGTTAAAAAGAACCAAAAGTCCTTTCATCATTGTACTTCATTATCCCCATCACTGTGCAAGCAGAGATGAGCCTTTAGGTATCCTGGTTAGCAGCACATCAGAGGATTAAGCGAAAGCCAGCTGTGATAATGTGGTGGCAGCGGGGAGGGCTAGCTGGCAACCACATACATAGCAGTACTCCCGTTGCTTTTAGGAGAGTTACTTCAATTTAAAAAGCTTGCTTGTTCCCATCATTATATTCTCGTTTGTGCCACAGCGAAACCATTCTGTTTGATTTTGGCTAGATCTTTTTCTGGAAGGTGAGCTATTCACACAACATGGAGCTGGAAGGTAATTTTGAATGGACGCATTCCACTTCTACTTTAGCACATCAAATTTTCTCTCTCTCTGTTTAAAGAAAAAGGACAAACCTCCATCCTCCATTTCTCCTCTTGCAAATATATTGCTTTGTCATACAACTGCCTCAGGGGCTAATCCTCCACACTTGCAAAATCTTCTTATTCTAGCCACCAGAGCACTGCCGAAGCCAAGGTTTTAAATCCCTAAAAATAGTAGCCGTAGCCGGATTTACTTGGCTTGCAGACTGCTGCAGCACTTTTAAGTTAGTATTCTTTCTTTTTTTTTCCTGAGGGAAATTTGCCATTCACTAAAAGCTTGTTGATGGAAAAAATTAGCATGGTTAGCTTTTTAATTACTCAGCTGGTGGCCTTGGTTATTTTCTTGCACAACTGGAATAACCTTGGTGGATTAATGTGTATCTCTCTGACAGAGATAAAACACCCCCTCTCCCCCTCTCCCATAAACTGTTAATTCAACTTCCTCTCTTCATCCCTCTCAGTCTAAGAATGTCAGAGCTTTGGATCACTGACTTTGCATTTTGGCCTTAGTTTTTTGTTAAGGCGGAGAATCTGGCCACTTGAGAGGAGGCCCACAATTTAGTCCTGCCATATACAACGCCTTTTGGTTGTATTTCCTGGAGATTGTCAGGTGAATGCTGCAGACAGCACATATAGTAGCTGTACAGGAGTCCTGCTGGGAAACCCTGCCAGACAATCAGCGACAGGAGGATTTCTGAGTTTAATCCCGGCATATTTATTTATTTATCTATCAGGGTCAGTTCACTGAGGTGCCCCTAGCTAGGAAGTAATCAGGCACAACTGAGCCTAATTATTCAGTCAGAATCTTTGCAGGGTGAAAGGAGGATGAAGGGATTGAAGATGCCAGAAGCTAAAATGATGAGGCAAGTTACACACGCACACAAAACACACACACACACAAGTCAATGATTTCATGAGACGGAATGCATTTCTAAGCCTCATATTGGCCTCTATTCAAAGCTGATATCAAAGACTTTACTGGAGCACTAAAATGGAAAATTGTTTAGTTAGTTATCTGTCTATTTATTCGTTCCTTCGCTGATCTTTAAATTCCCACAAATGGCTCCAAGGGAGGTGTCAGGGCAGTTCACAGCATATTAAGCAAACCATAAGACACCCAATCAATAAAATATAATTCATTAGATTTCCCCTAAGCTGTCATCTACATATTAATACTGATCTCAAGTCTCTGAGTGCTTGCATTTACATAGCCAAATCTATACCATCCACATACAAAGTTGGGGGAGGGGTGTCCACTGATTCTGATTTGTAGGGCTACCAAAAAAACCCTTAGGAATAACCCAACCATGAGAGGGTCCACCCAAACAGCTGAAGAAGGACTGTGGACAACTGTTGTGAAAAAAGAGGAAGAAAAGAGGAAAACAGAGGTGAGGTGAATGGAATGGAATTACTTGGCAAACATGGAGGAAGTGTCACATAGATATAACTGGTGGGGGAGAAGCACCTCATTGCCAAGGCAGAATTCTCTCACTAAGAAGCTACTTTTAAATGTCTCCAGGGACGGAAGTGAGAGCTGCCCATATAAATCAAAGGAAGAATTCAAGATTATTATTTTGTTTATTAAATTTATATATCACCCTTCATCCAGAGGTCCAAGTGTGGTTTACAATATAAAAATACAAAATAAAAACACAAAATACGTAATAAAACAAAAGGGGGGACAATTACCCCTTTCCCACAAACACATTTAAAAGACGATAGAATGTTAATCAGCCCAAAGCCTGGTTATGGAGAAACACTTTTGCCAGGTGCCTAAAGATATGCAATGAAGGTGCCAGACGAGCCTCTCTGGGGAGAGCATTCTACAGACAGGGAGCCACTGCAGAAAAGGCCCATTCTTATGTTGCCATCCTATGGACCTCTTGTGGAGGAGGGTGCAGCCAGCTGACTGAACAGGAGTACCCCAAAACAACATTTTCTTGCAGGTCCCATGGATAAAATCTACAGCCCTAATCCCACAACTTTTAAATTGAAATCAGCATTTCCATATAACACAGAAGAAGGCAGTGCCATTTGCTTTGTTGATTTCACTTCTCCAATCTGGGCTCATCAGATGCATTCTCTGGAATTTGAATGTTTTGATTTTTAAAGATCTGTTTCTTGAGTTTCATTCTTCCTTTTTTTTTTTTAAGCACACACTCATTCTTGAAGGCTGGTTGACTGGCGGCCATATCAAGATTGCTTGTTGCACAAGTCTGCCTGTCTGCAGGCAGCTGCTGTGGGTTCACAGTTTTACTTTCTGCTTCTACATTGATGCTTGGCCCTTTATGCGGCACTTACGTAATTTGACCTCCATTTTCCAAAGCAAGGCAGGATCTCTCAAATCACATGGCAAAATGCTTGAGAGTGTCACCATAGTAAGCCCCACAGACATCTTGGCCGGAGACCTTCATGCATGACCTGGAATGACCACCCCTGGTGAGTCAATTTCTGAAATAGACTCGCCAGGGGTGGTTATTCTAGGGCTAGGCTGATATGGGAAACCCTCATTGCTTGCAGTTATCAAAGCTTTAGTTGTCCCTTATTTCACAGCCCTGACCCTTTCAGAGGCGTTGGACAGAATGCAATATACAGTAATGTCTGTATATACTGAAAAAGAGCATAGCTAGAGTGTTAGCTTAATTGTAACTTTAACAATTGTTCCCTCTTGCCAACAGATCTATAACCAAGAATACCCACTGAACTACATTTCTTTGGTAGAAGACATGGCCATTCAACTGATATAAAGATTGTGTATAGAGCTGGAATATAAAATATAGGTCCTATTCTGACATGCATATACATTCCTGTTATATCTGTTGGAATTACATACATGCAACAAGGGATCTAGTCTTGTGGCCAAAATATTTTATCCAATCAACTCTCCTTACTCTAGAGGATCAGTACATATCTAACTACACAGCACATATACCATACAATGAATGTAGGATGCTTTTAAATCCTTTCACAATCAGTGAATAATTTAGACATGGTTTTAAAGCTTGCATACCTAATTTTTTATATTTTTAAACGATTTATGAACACCAGTCCTCAAACCATTAGTTGGACACCAACATATGGCTATGCAGCAAAGCTTTAAAAATACCATACGGGTAATGTGCAAAATCTATTCTGCAATCACATTAATCATATAGGAACAAATTAACAAGCCACTAAATCAAAGTATCTGTTAACACTGCTATTACTTTCAGGAAACTTTTCACCAAAAAAAACCCCTTCTTAAATCTGTGGTGCTAGAAAGATTTGTCATTTTGTCAAAAATGCTATGGGTGTATTAATTGGTATAAGGTTTATCTGAAGGGTACACAGACAAGGCATTAAAATCACCAGCACATCAAAATGGGTGGTAGAGTATTGTTTGTGTATGTTTTATTAAGGTCCTGCACACATTTTAATTTGTGTATGTCTCGTTGCCACCCACCCTGAGAACATAGCTACAGGGAGGCATATAAATATTTCAAATAAATAAGAAGAAGAAGAGAAGAAGAAGAGTTTGGATTTGATATCCCGCTTTATCACTACCCGAAGGAGTCTCAAAGCGGCTAACATTCTCCTTTCCCTTCCTCCCCCACAACAAACACTCTGTGAGGTGAGTGGGGCTGAGAGACTTCACAGAAGTATGACTGGCCCAAGGTCACCCAGCAGCTGCATGTGGAGGAGCGGAGACACGAACCCGGTTCCCCGGATTACGAGACTACCGCTCTTAACCACTACACCACACTGTTACTTGCTCCATTTTGCTTCCATAACTTAAATGGGTGTTTTACAGTGTTTTTTCTCCTGATGGCAACCAAGATGCAACTATTTGCACAGTTAAGGTATTGTAATAATGAAGAAATGCTTTAGAGTATTTATCTGATTTACTTCTCACAACAACCCTCTCCATTAGGCCGGGGGGGGGGGGAATCTCAGCCCCAGGAGCCAAATGCAGCCCCCCACCCTGGCCTCTCTATCTGTCTCTTCCCAGGTCACCCCCCCTTCAGCCACACCCTCCTTCCCCAGGCTATATTTCTCACAAGTCTTGCTCCACACCCTCCTTCAGTGTTTTTGCCTGGTTGGAATTTGTCCTTGAACTCTGCAATTGCCTCTTGCTTGCCTGGGCCAAGAATGCAGAGGAGTGTGTGAGTGTGTTGTGCAGAAACCAGCCTCCTATACAAAGTTAAAATATGTGGCTCCTCAGAAGGGAATGTGGCATTAAGGCTAAAAAGGTTTCATGTAAAAATGGCTACATGCCAGGCTGGGGGAGAGACTGAGGGGTGCCCAGAACAGGCATCAGCAGCTGGTCTTGATACCACCATGGAGTCCTTGCAGCTGCCCAAGGATGCCAGGCATTGATGCCAGCCCTGAGTAAGGTGAATCTGAGTAACAAACTTATATTGTCCTGGTCAGAATCACCCCACCAGGGCTAGACTTGTCATGATCTCATAGTGCGACCTTGTGAAATTTGGTTTTGATACTTGAGCTGACATTGACTAGAGAGTTCAAGCTTCAGTCAACTTGCTTCTCATGAAGTCTAGCCGCTTCCCATAGTAGTCTTTCAAGGAACTAGGGTTATTCTGACTCTCTTCCTTGCTTGTGTCTGGTGTCTTCCAAGGCAGCAGCTCTCACCAAAATCCTCTGAGATAAGAGAGTAGGGTTGAGCAGTTGGGTCTCCATCAGCCTGTGGTGGAGGCCAATCTTCCCTTGTTGCCAGTGGCCAGTTAAGAGTCAACAGCTGACTCCAAGGTCCTCTGATGTAAGAGAGAGGGGCTGAGCAGCGGTAACTCACACAGTCTGTGATGGAAGCCACTGACTTCACTCCTTCTTTGTGAAACTGTCTGTAGGCAGCAAAGCTGCACCAGCCTTTCTTCTCCAAGCTGGTACCCTCCAGACATTGTTAGACTACAACTGGCCAATATGGCTGGGGCTGATGTTACATTGCCTGTTCTTTGACCCAGCAGTTTTCACATCTTCTTTGCTGAACCACTGGTGTTGTGAGCCTTATCAAACACTGTAATTTTTCAAGACCCCTTTAGTACAGTTTTGTTACCTCAAAGAGGTGCTTTCTTTTGTACCCGAGGCACTTTTCTCATCAGGTTTTCAAAATTAGAATGGTTTGCCATATTCAGTTCCCTTTTTCTGCCCAGAAAGCAAGGATAGGGTAGCTACCAGACAGCTGCCTTTGACAAGCACCATTGTGACCAGCCAATAGCTTTCCTTAGAAAAGGACAACAATTTGAATGTAATAGGTCTACTGTTGCTGACAATTCAAGCTAATTGAAGCATAATGGGTAAGAGGGTCTCCTGCTGTCACTTGCAATTTGAGCTAAAGGGGGCAGAAGCACTGAAAATGAGGAATGATTGGCCTAAATCTTCTCTGAGTGCCCTCTACTCCTTCCTTATGGGAAATCTGTGGTGGCACAAACCTTTTAAAGCTCTAAATAAAGCCCTTGTATTTTGATTCCTGTGGCTACATTTATTAATGTCCAGCAGACTCTCTGGGCACATCCTGTTAAAGTGGCCTCTTCATAGTTTCCACTTCTGACAGCACGAATGGGAGAAGGGGGTGGCTGGATAATGCAACCCATATGTCTGGAGCAGAAGGAAAAAGGGGCTAGCAGAGTCGGTCTGGCCCAAACGGCAACTGGCCCAACACATGCAGGAAAACTCAAGTTTGATTTAAAAAATAATAATCAGAAAGATAATGGCAAGCAGGTGCATTTCAAATAAAATAAAACCCCACTTAGGTAATTTGGAACGCAAACAAGAAATAAGAAAACTGATTGTGAGATATTATTCAAAAAGAACAAGTGTGGAGAATTCTCAAAAATATACCAAATGCTGATAAAGGAATATTGTAAAACAAACACCCCCCCCCCAAAAAAAGTCCCTTGTGCAGAATTTCACTGACTGGATACATTAGGGGAATCCCAACGACAGTGCTTTAAGTTGTTGGGGTAAGTTCTTATTTGAGAATTTCAAGGTATTTAGGAGATGAGAGATATGCAAGGAATTTGTTATTCGAGGAATGTGAGAGAAGTTGAGCTATTTAAGGCATTTGTTGCATGTAAGAAATCTAAGCTATTTATTACAGTGTGTTTGAATCATTTATATGGAGATTCCATTTTTTGTTTAAATGATTAGTGTTTAGATTGCATGTTGGTTTGTTTGCATATGACTTCTTGTTTTCCACAGTAAATTTGTATAATTTTTTTTAAAAAAAGAAAACAGAAAAAGAAGCTGTGCAGCAGCTTCTGGTTCACTAACTTTCCCACAGAGGGAAAATTGGATATGAGGGAATGCAGCGGAGAAGGGAATCTACAGAAGCGCAGACTCTAGTGAAAAAGTGAGCCACACTAACTGGCAGTTTGCAGCTCATTTTCTGTGAGACAGGTTTATAAAATAGTAGGCAGAGATCTGAGGAAAGTGTAGTGTTTAAGAGCGGTAGTCTTGCAATCTTGGGAACCGGGTTCGTGTCTCCGCTCCTCCACATGCAGCTGCTGGGTGACCTTGGGCTAGTCACACTTCTCTGAAGTCTCTCAGCCCCACTCACCTCACAGAGTGTTTGTTGTGGGGGAGGAAGGGAAAGAAGAATGTTAGCCGCTTTGAGACTCCTTAGGGTAGTGATAAAGCAGGATATCAAATCCAAATCCAAACTCTTCCATTGTTAGTTTCTTACCTCTGTGCCTTCTATCCTCCTTTGAAAATCAAGGGGAATTCCAAACAGAGCTCCAGAAACATTCAGTGGTGCACAACTCAAATGAAATAATGTATCTGCTAGGAAGAGCTCTTGCAGAAATTTAGCTCACACAGACTTTCTAAATTCCGCGATCCTATGCATGTTTACTCAGAAGTAACTTCCACTGTGCTCAGTTAGACTTCCTCTTAGGTAAGAGTGCAAAGGATTGCAGGCTAAATCAAACAGTTGGTTTTACCTTCTACTCTTTCACTCCAAACAAAAATAAAGTGTACCAGCCTGTTAGTGGGTTCAGCATTAGTCATGTAGTTGCTAAGCAAGTATAGAGTGAGTCTGTGGGGGTTTCTTTATGGCTGCATGAAAGACAGACATTCAACAGGTACAGCCTTTTTTTAGCAGAGACATAGTGATGTGGTGAAGTTTTAGCTGCTGAATATTCATTTGTTTTGCAGCTAATGATCCCACAAGAAGCTCCCAGAAACAAAGCTATCAACCCTACATATTTTGTTATTGTTCTGTTTTCCATTTAATTATGCTTCGCATTCATTGGAAGGCCAAGTATATCATACTTAACCGTCTGGCATTTGGAACTGTTATTTAGCAGGAGCTATTCCATCTGGCTATGACCAAGGGAGAGATGGGAATGCTGGGCATGTCCACTGGCCAAGTTGACAGACTAGCAACTTTGGGTTACTTCACTCCTTCCATTCCAGCAGGTTGCTACTAAAACACTTGCCCTAGTAACTATTTTAACAGGTGCTCTAAAGGCTTCCTCCCTGTCTGCACATCCTAACCCAAAATAGCCCTATGGGAGGAATTACAGGACACCCAGGAAGGCTGCAGAGTGCAGACCCCCTGGTGAGTTAGTGTGTAGAATGAAGGGATATTCTCTCACACAAACACACATCTCAGTCACTTCAAAGTTTTAAGTTAAGTGTGATAACCAGGAAGAATGTCACCAAATTTTCCTCTCTGTCTCGATTTACGGTATTTACATATTTATTTTATAAATTTGTATAACCCTCAAAGCAGTTTACGAAAAGAATAAAACAATAGGATTGCTGGGGGGGGGGGCACACAATTAAAACATTCAAGAAAATTAAAACCAGCAATAAACTAACAAAACCACATTCTGAATATCTGAGCAGGCCTGTCTAAACAAAAATGCTTTTCGCGGGTGCCAGAAAGAGAACAGTGAAGGAACCTGCCTTGTGTCTGTAGGCAGGAAACTGGTAATTTTCGAATGCAATTTCTCTCCTGAATTGATGGAGAATCGTTGAAAAAGACACAGGAGACATTTTTTGGCACAGCACCACACAGAACTATTGTTGTTTCAACTGCTCTAGGCCTCTCATTCTTTGAAACCAACATGGCAATTAAACCTCAGCCCAACTGCAGCTTATGTTGGTACCAATTTACCATCTACTGTCATTTTAATCCCATCCCACTGCTGGAGAAAAACAACAACATCCTAACCGTTCTGTACCTCTTACCTAGCAGACCACAATAATGATGCCTTCCAAGTTCACTTCTATTTAATTATTACAACATAGGATTAGCGCATAAACATTAATTACCTATGTAAACAGGAAATGCTACTTAAAGTAATGAGTGGGCCTAAGCTAGCTAACAGTGAGGTATTTTAGCAGACCTAGGTCCCCCCTCTGAAACAGCAACCAATTCTTTTTCAGTGATTTAATCACTTCCTTTCCATTTAATTACTTTGAGGATTAACTGCAGGCAAGTGTATTCCATTTCCAATAATAAGCTGATCTACAAAGAGCAGAAAGCTTCCGGGAGGTGGGGTGGGGGGGGTAGGGGGCTTCACCATGTCTGTCTGTAATTCAGCTACATAACTATCTATCATGTTTCCTTAGCTGTCTTAAGCCTTATGTGTCACCTTGCTTGAGTTTAAGAAAAGCATCTCTTCCTAGGCTATTAATGTTTTCCTTTCTATAAGCAAGGACATAAGTGGAGGCATTTAACTCAAAGGACAGGAAGCTATTTCGCCCACCATTGTCAAAAAAATAAAAATAAAAATCAAATGCTGCTAATGCTTTTACAAGCTAAAGCTTCTGTCAAGACAAATAAAATTGCCAAATGGGCATGTTTCTTTCCCAGTTGCTCTAGCAGGAGTGGGGGGAAATGCTTTTACAGTCATCATAATGTAAAATCTAGTTGATATTTATTTTTAAAAAGAAAACACTTTGGATTCTCTTATCTGAAAGCTAGGATTAAAGATTCATTGCAGATTCTGTATCAAAGTGTCACAGAAGAGAAGGTCTCTTCCACCCTCACTTCACAACACAAGGAAAGAACAATTGTTTACATCTTCTTTTGCATCATCGGAACCTTCAGACCACACATAAATATTAGATTCCTATGAAGCTTGAATGAAAAGTAACCCCTGGCTGAATTCTGCAGGCAATTCAATCACCTCTGTACCGGTTATGTTCAAAGTTCTGCAAGCCTGTCCACCCTTCACTTACAGTGGTACCTCGGGTTAAGTATTTAATTCGTTCCGGAGGTCCGTTCTTAACCTGAAACAGTTCTTAACTTGAAGCACCACTTTAGCTAACGGGGCCTCCCACTGCTGCCGCTGCGCCGCCAGGGCACAATTTCTGTTCTTAACCTGAAGCACTATTTCTGGGTTAGCGGAGTCGGTAACCTGAAGCATATGTAACCTGAAGCGTATGTTACCCAAGGTACCACTGTATTTGGTTCAGAAATACGCTGCACTTTTTTTTGCCCCCAAATGGGAACAGTTCAGGATTTTTTTGAGGTAGTTCAAACTCAGATTAATCCCGCACTCATTATTCCTCCCCCCTTCTCACCAAAAAACACCCTCCTCCTTTCCTTCATAAAATACATTGGTGTCAGGAGCTGGAGTCAGGAGCATATCAGCAATAAAAACCTGGTGTCAGAGAAGTTAACTCTTTAGTTAAAGAAACCAAAAAAGCACAGGCCTCTTCACATTCTGGGAGATCAGGGGGAGGGGAGCTAGTCATAGCAGGAGGGGGAAACTCCCTGGCTTCTTTAGCAGTTTGGCTCTACTCAGCCTCTTGACCCCCCTCCTCTCCTGCTTCTGCTTCTGCCTCTGATTCTGGGCTGCTCTCAGCCACAGCAGCTTCCTGCTCACTAAACCCTGTTACTTCTTCAGCTTCTGCCACCTCCTCCTCCCAGGCTGCTGCCTCTTCTCCTTCTGACCACTCATTGTCATCCCACCACCAGTCCCCTGGCTCTGAGCTGTCCTCCCTTGGGGGTTCCCCAGCTGGTGCCTCCTACCACTCCTTTGCATCCAGTCCACAACAGCTGCCTAGACCAGGGGCAGGGGCAACAGTGACAATCCAGGCATAGGGATCATGAATGGTGAACAGGGCATGCCTGCCTGCCTATAGAATCATAGAATCATTGAATCAAAGAACTGTAGAGTTGGAAGGGACCTCAAGGATGACAGGCTGGAGACAGCTGGGAGGGGTGGCAGATCCTAGCTATCTCACCACCTCCTGTGCTTGTTGCCTACCCTCCTCCACCCCCTGCAGCCTTCTCCTCTCCAGCCTCCTTTCTTTTCTCCCCACCCACCTTCAGCAGCCTGGGCTTCCCTGGCCTACCTCCAGTCATCTCAGATGGTGGAAGAGGCAGCAGGAGGGCAAAGGAGGAGAAATTGGGTGCACAGCATGTTCTGTTTTGCCTCAAGCAGCAAATTGTCCTGGGCCAGCCCTGATGGTGAAGCTCTCCCTTTAGCTCTTTGGCATGTGGCGCCCTTTGTTAGAAGTAGGGAATTTCCCAAAAGCCATGAGGGCCTTGGGTCCAGTCAAGGAAGTGGGTGAGTGGAACATCCTATGCCCATCTCAAAGAGCAACTGAGTAAGGCGGCGTGAGACAAACTTTCAGATGCAGACCTGAGTTTATATGTCTTTCCCCTGAAAAGTTCTCTGAGGTCCCAGTATGAGAATGTATCTGTCTTTTTAAATATTATAGTAGAAAACAGCCCTTACTCTCAACCACTTCTAGATGGGTTATGCACACTGATGCGTCAAGCAAGCAAACCATCAGAAAGCATCGCAATAGAGCATCTCTGGGTCCTGATTTTAACGAATTGTAAACGCACACACAATGTGGAAGCTTTGTGGATTCCAACCATACCAAGATCTTGTGAATCCCAGTGCTGTGCAGGAGAACCTGATGAACTTTGAGATCATTTCCAACTCTGCAATTTTGTCACTATGTGAGTCAGCTTTGCCTAGCAGCTGAAATGAAAGAAGTGGTTTTGGGAAAAGAAAATTTAACTGACTAACCCTTGCAAAACTCCTGTGTTCAAATTTCCAGGGAGGGCATTCAGGAAAAGCATTTTGCTTTACATCATTTCAAATGTAAGGAATATTTATTATTCTCAACAGCAGCACCCTATAAATCAACCTCAGCTTATGTAAGGAAATGTTCCTTTAAAATTCTGCACAGGTGGCCCTGTGCAGCTTTCTCATATGACATCAATTACCCCCCAGGATTGCATCCCCTCCAACACCCCACAGAGGAGAATCAGGACACGCCTCTTTCAGAGTCACGCTCCCAGTCATGTGACACGTGTGAGAGCACAGCCCCTCAAATGTGTGTCTTTTCGGGCCACACTCTTGCGGGAGCCAAAACAGAACATCCCAGGATCCAATCAGAAGCCAAGGTGGCTTCTGTAATTCTGGGATATTCCACTCAAAGTCAGACAGCTGAGGGGTATGGGATTGTTGGTGTGGTGGTGGTAGCAGGTGGACATTTTTCCACTTAAGGCAGGTATACCCAATCTAAAACTCCCCACATCTTGCCCTTTTGAACCTGTGGGTTGATCAAACAGCAGAGGGAAGTGGCTTACCACTTCTGGTGTTGGACCAGAGTTGCTGTCCTACCTTCTTGTCTGGTGGTTTCCTGCTTTCTTATGAGGAGGGAGAGAGGAAGGGGTGAGTTAGCAGGGAAGTTGCTGGGGTGCAAATGCACTAGCAGAGCCAATCCAGTGCTCCTGTCAGTGAGTTTGCACCACACTGATCTCCTTGTTGCTTTGCTGTTCTCCCTCCCTATATTCAACAGCATCTCACCTGCCAGGAACCTAATGTAGCAGCTTGGCCCCACCTTGTTGGTCCCAGAGGTGGAGTGCTCACTCAGGCCACCATGCTGTGACAGGTTCTTCCCTCTAGTCTGCGCTCAGCAGAGACAACTTCCTCCTTATTGGAAAGAACACATGGAACTGTAGCAAGGCCGCAAGGCACACACAGAGAGACAGAACAAACAAGAACAATACCAGGCCAGTAGCAAGCGAGGAAACCTGAATATATTCCATTACAGGCTCCTGAAATATTCCTTTGGTATATCAGATATGCTATGGCAACTTGCCTGTAGGCCACTGATTCGAAGGAAAGGGAGGGAAGCGAATCCAAGCCAAAGGCCTTGGCAACTCAGATGTAGGCTCTAAAGGCATGGGCTGACTTCCCCTTCATCTACATAGTGGACCACAAATTTGTCAAAATGTTGTAGCTGTTTTATATATATTTATTTTAAAAAGAACATGGTACCTGGGAGAGTGACCGCAGCAGAGTATAAGACAGGTTGTTACATTTTCCTTTGTGAAATATGAGCAACTGTCCAACTCTCATGACTTTCTGTGTCAAGTATTGACTTTGATAGCATCTGAAGAGCAGGCAGGGCAATCCTGTTGAATCTGAAGGAATTAGGTGTCCTGCACAGGAAAGAGACAGCCAGCAAGCGAAGATTACACACCCCCACACACCTGCACAGCAGAAAGCATTTGGAAGATGCTTTTGGCGCATGATCTCCTCTCATAAAACATTTCAGGGAGTAAACAGTCCAAAGATATTTTCCAGTGTCATGCTCTCTATTATAAGTATTTTAAGGTGCTTATCTCTATGGTATCTAAGCAACAAGCTTAACAAGCTTTAAGGAAAAATTAAGCATTTAAAGTATGCAGAACTGTGCAGAGGCAATATATCTGACATAACTAGAAGTATCTGAACAGACAGAGGCATGCTCTCTGGACTCATGTCTCAAAAACACTATTCCTGACACTAGCTTCTAATTATTCTTTTTAAAGGTGATTAGGAGTCCAAGATTTACTTAATAAGTGTTTGTTAGCAGAGATGATGAGTAAATAATGGGCAAAGATATAAAATAAATCCCTTTTGATAGCCCAAATCTCTGCTACAGACTGATTTCCATGGTTACTCTGCTCCCTGTTTTTCTGTACTACAGTTTATCATTTCACCTCATTAACATACAAAGAGAAATGGACTTGCACAGAAGGAATGCAAACCCAGAAAGGCCTGGCTCTCCATTAGTGTGATCATGTGTCCTTCTTTACAGAAGATGGTTCTCTATTTGAAGGAGCCCTGTATTTGATGGGCTATCTGCTCCAAGTCTGGTTTAAAGATAGGAAGGGCGAGCAGGAGCCTTGAAGTTGCCCATCACAGTTGACACCTAGAAGCACGTCTGAGCAGGCACACTTGCCACCTGTTTCTTCCCCACTGTAGTAGGTGTACTATTAAAAACAGTGTGGCAAATATATATATTTTTGGCTCAGAAGCCATATTCCCTCCTGGGGGCCACAGGCCAGCACTGGTGGTTACAGTATGTTCATTCAGCCCTTGAGATCTCTGATGGTGCACTCCTATTCACATCTACTAAGAAACAAACCACACTGAGTTCAACGAAACTTATTTCAAGGTGTATAGGTACAGGATTTCAACTTGAGTTTCCTACATCCCAGTGGCGTAGCGTGGGTTGTCAGCACCCGGGGCAAGGCAAGTGATTTGCGCCCCCTAACCCGTGGATTTGTGCCCCCTAACCCGTGAATTTGCACCCCCTAACCCTAACCCCCAGATGTTGCGCCCGGTGCGGCCGGCCCCCCCTGCACCCCCCACGCTACGCCACTGCTACATCCCTCTTCCTAGTGCAGACTGGGTTCTCTCCCTGCCCTCCCCGTACTCCCAGACTGCTCCATTTGGGACACTGCAATCTTAATGCAAAACCATTACTGCAAAACAAATGGACATATCTATTCTACATGCATCTTACATTTCACAAACTGTCTTCATTTTTAATTGGATGCTCAAAATGTTGTGGGGAACAGACCGCAAGAACCAGCATCGGAAAAATCCAGCCTGACCAGTTTTTCAACAACAGATAGCAGCTGGAACTGTTATACATATATATAAAAATTCTCTCATATCTGAACTCATGACAAAATGAAGGTCTAATATTTTGTTCATTGGTAATCAAAATGGCTGACTTTCAAGTATTCCCATAGAGTTTATTGCACGTGGGTCATCCCACAAATGGGAGTTTTTAATAGAAAATTTTCTTCTTAGCCCAAGTCCACTCTCCTTAAATTTTGCAAGTGCACAGGTAGTTATGATAACTTTAACAGAATCACATCCTTGTAGAAACTGGTAGAATTCACTAGTTCAAAAAGAAATGATTCTGAAATAAATAAACAAGCTCATCAGTTGTGCATCATGAACATTTGAAATGAAACTTGCCTACATTTTATAGAGTTGGAGCAAAATCATTTACTGCTAGGACAAAGAAGTCTAGATGATACAGTTCCTTTTATTCTGCAGAATAAAAGCAGTAAAATGCCAATAGTCCCACAAATATACAGCAGATAAGCACCATTGTATTAAGAAGACATAGCACTATATGTCAGGCAAATCCAATATTCAGTAACTGGCTTCTTACTTGTCTTTCTCCAGAGTTACCTGTTTTCAGGTCGCAGTCAAAGGCCCTTTTATCTTGCTCTAAATAGTTCATTGTCTAGCATTTGTTGTTCTGAAAAAGGCTGTGATTCACATATGCTCAAACCCAAACTAGCCTCTGAGATGTGCAGGGGTTTGCTTCTGTAGTGATTACAAGGAAGGAGAAGAATGCTCTGTTGATTTGGCAGCATGCTGAATGCTGCAGTAAAACTTTAAAAAAACAAAACAGACCAGAAAGATAAAGCAGCCTTTACTTTATCACATAAAATTAATTGTTTAGCAGCGCTGAGCTCTGGTGAACAGCTGAGAGTGACTCAGCCTTGGGCAAGTGTGCTGTGCTCTCGCCACTGTGTTTCATTTCAATATGAGAGCAGATTGTAGATTTTCTAGTGTGATTGACAATGACTAAGCCCCAAAGACACTAGAGCTTGAGTCATTGCACTTGTTTGTCCAAAAGCAATAGAAAAATAAATTACTTAGTGCAAAAGAGAGAGAGAGAGAGAGAAACAAAAGGTCTATAAGCCCTTAAAATGACTATCAGTCGAAAAACAAATGCTGCTGTAGCAGTGAAAAATATTGGGGCTGTATCAAGAAGAACACTGGTAATCTTGATCATTTAATATGTCCACACTTGGGACCCTAAGCCCTGTCACTGCCACTGATTTGAATAAGCCATACTTATCCATAGAATCACTGGGTGGGAGGAGGTGGGCGAACAAGGCTTGCCTAAGGCCACCTTGTCAGAACTACACTGTAGTCACCCTTGCATTAACCCCTGGGCCCCTGCATTAAACTGTCCCATGGAGCAGCCTGGAATCATAAAACTGTAGAGTTGGAAGGCACCATGAGGGTCATCTAGTCTAACTCTCTGCAATGCAGGAATCTCAACTAAAGCATCCATGACAGATGGCCATCCAACCTTTGCTTACAAACCTCCAATGAAGGAGAGGCCATTACCTTCTGAGGGAGTCCGTTCCACTGTCAAACAGCTCTTACTGCCAGAAGGTTTTACAGTACTTACATTTCAATGCAGACAGCAGCAAAGTGGTGCACAGAAAAAAGTACTTAAGTTACAGTAAAACAAAGGCTGCATACATTCCTAGGGGCAAACTACACGTGCTGTGCACATGCACCATTTGGAACGACATGTGTTGTGCTTACGCCTGACTGCAGTGGTTCAACTTTTAGAAAACACCGAACTTTAACAAAAGCGCTTCCACCAGCCAAAATGCAATGCAAACTTATAATCTGAACTGCAAGCAATCTTGCAAAATGTGTTGCCTCTTAAACAGCTAGCATGAAATGGGAATGCCATCAAAGAAAAGGGAAAGTATCTACTTTCTGCTCCATTACTTCCCTTTATTCTGTGAAAATCCACAACGACAATCTGTCATAACCGTGAAAGCTTCGTTATCACCTCAGTCATTTTCCAGAGCAAAGCAAGCCCTTCAGTCATCCTGGTGTTCCAGCAGATGACGGCCTCTGAAAATGCCCCAGAGTTGCACTCCCCTGTGTTTCCCCTCAGCTACATCACTCCTAAGCATCATGTGCAGTTGGGCCCCTTCAAGTACAGTGCAGGATATTGGGAAACGAGATGACTAGCTGACTTCCTCTAAATGGATTTTTTTAAAAAAAAACTATTGGTTTGTTGTTGCTTACTCGTTTAGTCATGTCCGACTCTTCGTGACCCCATGGACCAAAGCAAACCAGGCACTTCTGTCTTCCACTGCCTCCCGCAGTTTGGTCAAACTCATGCTGCTAGCTTCGAGAACACTATCCAACCATCTCATCCTCTGTCGTCCCCTTCTCCTTGTGCCCTCCATCTTTCCCAACATCAGGGTCTTTTCCAGGGAGTCTTCTCTTCTCATGAGGTGGCCAAAGTATTGGAGCCTCAGCTTCAAGATCTGTCCTTCCAGTGAGCACTCAGGGCTGATTTCCTTAAGAATGGATACGTTTGATCTTCTTGCAGTCCATGGGACTCTCAAGAGTCTCCTCCAGCAGAATAATGGGGGGGGGGAATAATGGGGAAAGGCACAAAGGGATTTTGGAATGGGACAGTACAAGAAAACACTTTCAGCAAATACCTTTGTTGTTTGGGAGTTTTCTCTATCTAAGTTTACATAATGTTAATTGTGAATTAAAATATCTTAATAAATATCTGATTGTCCATTAACTACTTTTTTATAATATTTTTTTCTTTAAATAATCTTTTTCCAACAATCCATACACTTACCAGCATATAAACCCTTTGGCTCTGCCGATCCCTGACTTCCCTCTGTCCCTTCAGCTGGTATCTTCTATCACATTTTTATCGCGTATTTTGTTCTTTTATCTTTACTAATTTACATTGTAGGTGTTATTCCAATCCTGCTAGTGTTTTTAAGCTTTTACAGTTCTCCTTTAAATACTCAGTAAATTGATTGTCCATTAACTACTAGTTATCCTTTCATATTTTGTATTTGGAAATTTCTTCCTTCTGTTTTTTGCTAAAGTTGCAACTAAAAAAAAGTTCTCATTTTATTGATATGTGTAGGAGGCAGGGAAGTACAAAATTCAAATTACTGTTTGCATTTTGCCATTTTAACTTAGGAGGATTTTCAAATGGCAAGGAGCCCCTGTCATCTTCATTTTTCTTCATTTTTCTTTTTCTTTTTCCAAGGAATCGGTACAGTGAATCAGTATCTGTGTTTGAGCCCCTGGGATATGTTCACCTCGGCTCACTAGGTTTTGCAGAGAAATCCAAGAGCTGGAATGTATTCTGTGATTCTCTTCCTGGTGTACTATTAATTTTTAAAGCCTTTAATAATTTATGGCTATGGGCCATTCTCCTTCTGCAGCCATTTCCCCCCCTTCCAGCATAAGAAACCCTACATTGCTAGCTGAAGATGTGTCTTACTCCTGTGAATCCATACAGAGATTGCGGCATTCGCATCTGTTGCATAGCATGATGCCCCTCACACATTCAACACATTCAACACACGCTGATGTGTTGCCTTTAAACAGAAGCCCTATGAAGACATAAAAGGTAGAAAGGTTTGTGTGGAACCAGTGGCGTAGCGTGGGGGTGCAGGGGGGGCCGGCCGCACCGGGCGCAACATCTGGGGGTTAGGGTTAGGGGGCGCAAATCCACAGGTTAGGGGGCGCAAATCCACGGGTTAGGGGACGCAAATTACTTGCCTTGCCCCGGGTGCTGACAACCCACGCTACGCCACTGTGTGGAACAGAGGAGGGTGGGTTGGAATGGTGGGTGGAGACAGAGAGTGGCAGGCAGGGAGTGTAAGTGAGGACAGCTAGAAGACTCAAGAATAGAATGAGGGGAAAGGCTGATGGTCAAGATAGTTGGTATACAGGGGAATAAGGTACAGGCAAAGCAACTTATGGGGTGGAGGGGTCTTTGACCCTCTCAATATTTGCTGCCTGGGGGCAAGGCCCCCTTGATGTTGAGAGATGTTGGAGGAGGCTGAGCGTGTTGTGGTTCAATGGCTGGCTTCTCCTAAGTGCAAAAGAGAAAGCCATGCCCTGCTGGCCCCAGACCCAGTGGGTACACTAACCTGCTAGACTCCTCATGTCAGGGACACGCCCAGCAGAGAGGAATCTCCAGAGAAGGAGGAATTGGCTGCCCCTGGGTCGCTAAGAAGTAGGAGGCAGAGCAAGCGATTTTTGCAGGGGTCAGCAAACTTTTTCAGCAGGGGGCCGGTTCTCTGTCCCTCAGACTTTGTGGGGGGCCAGACTTTATAATTTTTTTTGGGGGGGTGAATGAATTCCTATGCTCCACAAATAACCCAGAGATGCATTTTAAATAAAAGCACACATTCTACTCATGTAAAAACACGCTGATTCCTGGACTGTCCGCGGGCCGCATTGAGAAGGCGATTGGGCCGGATCTGCCCCCCGGGGCCTTAGTTTGCCTACCCATGGATTAGAGCAGAGGCAGGCCAGCAGGAGGCAGGGAAGGACGTGGCGTATATCTGGCCTTGGGAGGGATCAGAAGCCAGTCAAGTCAATTGACTCTGATGGCGAAGGATGAGTTGTCTTATTGAGAAATAAACCTCAGCTACTTAAACTGCCAGCGTTCCGCGTCTTGTGTGGGAGAAACGCTAAACCTGACACCTAGTTACTTTGACTCCTGAGGCTCAGGGCCTCATACTCTATGGGCACAACCTATTCACTTCATTGATCATCTCACCTACTAGGCAGAAGAAAGAATACATTAGCCAGTCGGGTAATCTGACTGCCCATTGTGTGAACCAGGATGTGGGACTAAATGGCTCCAACACTCCTTCCTCAGCAGCACCCACTCTTCCCAGGCCACCCCATCCAACAGCCTTATTTCATACCCCTCTTGAGTGTTTTTGCCTGGCTGGAATGTGTCTTTGAAGTCTGATAATGCCTCTTGGTTGCCTGAATGGAGGACAGAGGGGTGTATGTGTATAAAAAATATCTGCCTGTATAAAGGTAAAAATTATATTTATTGGCCCGTCCACTTTTGCCTCTGGCCCCACCCACCACTAGCACCTAGCCCCCAGGAAGGTTGACCAACAAAGCCTTGGTCTGAAAAAGTTTTCTTACTCCTGGCCCAGATGGACAAATTGTCTGATGTGGAATAAGGCACATTCCTGCCTTCCATTGCCTTTTGCATTGCCAAATGAAAGTGCTTCATTTCTGACGTGACCTGGGTCAGATTAAGTCAGATTATCTGTCCTCACAATAGAAAAATACGGCCTATGATGATACTGCAGTTGTTACACACTGTGATGAGGAGAAAAATGCAGGGTTGAGTCGATCGTCCTGCGCAAACTGTCAAGATGATTTCGGTAATAAAAGCCGCACTGCTCGGTTTGAGCTGTGCTGTACATCACGCAAAATATTATTTTTAATCCAGCATTCTTTGAGATTAAACATTAGGCAGCCCCTTGCTTAAGCTGCTCTGAGTCCAAAGCACTTAAAAGAAGCAGCTTGGATGAAAGAGGTAGAATGGTTGAAGGTGGATTTTTCCAGGTTAAAGTGTTCTGGTGTGAGTCTCTGACAGATGGAAGGTGTTCCTGAGGGAATTCTAGGCAAGTGGCAGCAAAGTGCTTCCTGTGTTAATTCTGTCAGCAAAATGCAGCCAAAAAAGAAAATACCCGCTGTTTTCCAGAGTGCTGCTATTGCAACTTCACTGTGCATTAGTGTCAGTTTCTGGAAATGGAATTTGTATCGTAGACACACATGGCATACTGTACCTTAAATCTGGTCATGTCAAGGAGACTTCTTCTTTCCCCACCTTTGGATGAGCTAAAAATTCCCCTGAGGGTTTTTTCCCCTAACCCTTCGCTGTCAACTAATGATAAAATAAATTGCACCTTTGTAAATGTTCAAATGGGATAGAAAAATCTGAGTGGACTTCTCATGGGCGGGGTGTTGGGTTTTGTTGCACTTTCTCTGCTTTTGAGGTAGCTGAGGGTATGTAGAAGGTCCAAGGTTCAGTCTTCAGTCTCTCTGGGTAGATGTGGGAAAGATTCTGGACTGGGATCCGTGTGTGTGTGTGTGTGTGTGTGTTTGTATTGAATGGTGAATATAGCATGACAAACAAAAAACCAAACATTTCAACAAAACAAGAATCAATGAACTATGCTATGGCATATGCATCAACTTCAATAAAGAGAATTACTTCAAAAACAGATATACCATGCAAATTCTTGTTTCACTCAAATATCAGCACTATATAATATGAAAGGGAGTGTGGAATTTTCAGGCACCCTTTCCATCAAGTGATCTGAATCATGAGTGGATAGACGAGATTTCCATCTCTTCGCATAAAACAGAAACCTGCTGCAACTCAGTGTAAACAGCACACAACTAAGTGGACCAATCGATGGGACTCATTGTTGTTGTTTAGTCGTTTAGTCGTGTCCGACTCTTCATGACCCCATGGACCAGAGCACGCCAGGCACTCCTGTCTTCCACTGCCTCCCGCAGTTTAGTCACACTCGTTATGTAAGCTTGGAACTCAGAAACTCCTAGGAACTCTGCAGTTGTTTGGAAGCTGATTATGGGCTCCTCAGTTAAACTACAAGCAATGGGGGGTGTTGTGAGGAAGGACATACTGCCCACGGTGATTGATCTTCAGATGTCAAGCACAGCTGGAACAGAATGTTCCAAGGTATAATGTATCCCAGGATTCTCTGAAAGGGGCAAGGATGGAACAAATGCCATTCAGTGGCTTCTCAGCAGACCAATTGGTGCAGAAAGGGTTTTCTGAGGGAAGAAAGCCTGAAATCCATTCCCTTAAAAGCAACAAAGCAGAACATTTCAGAAGGATGTCACCTTCCCTATTTGTCTTCTTCCTGCTCCTGATTTCTGCCAAGGACAGTTTCCCTTCCTCTTTCTGTTCCTCCTTCTTGTTAGCTGAAGAAGAGAGGGCACATACTACTTTCTCATTCTATGTCCCATCTGTTGTGACAGATGGAAGGAACACATATCCTCCACTCCCAGTCCAATGGACATTATATGGTTTCTCCAAAAGTAGAACGGACAGTTAGGAGAATTGATCTAAGCATCAATTATAAGTCACCTTACAATAAATTTCAACAAAGTCTTCATAGATTAAATCATAACTATCTAATTTGTTGCTACACAACATTGGAATATGCAGAAGTCAAAGCATCAGGTTTGGCATAGGCTGGTTTCCTTACTCAAAATAAGTATTTTCTTCACACGTAGCACATGTCTCAGGGGCTATTTGTCACCAATTTGGATGACTATGAAGGAGAATGTTCCTTAACAGATGCTCAGTATGTTATTTACATGGTCTCAGGCTCCTTTCTGGAGGGAAAGGTGTCCTCACAGGAACTTCCTAGACCACTTTAATCCACCTGGATTTTGGTATATTTTTGTTTTCTTCAGACAATTTGCTACACAATATGATGGTGCAGCAAGTTGGCCAATTCTCATAATTTTATTTTAACTGTTTATGAAGTGCCTTTCCAAAAGGTTCATGGCAGTAACAAAAAATGCAGAAATACAGAAAGGAAAGAACATTTTTCAAATTACATTAAAAATAAAAACAAAAACTAACTAATCCACCAGATCAAGTAACTGCCAACTCTTAAAAAAAGCTTTTGCAGCCAATATCTAGATATAACTATCTTAATTCAACACAATAATGAAACAGTAAGCAGAGATTGCTGACTCAGCTGCAGTTGGCTACAGCTCATAATTTGTCTCACCTCACATGCCCAGGTTTGGATGCAACACTAAGTCAAGCCATGGTTTAGCTCTGGGTAATCTGACAGCAGCAAGACCAGGGAAGGATCAAAACAGCTTCAATTTTACACCATAAACACATTCATTCATGTCTAGCCATGGTTTGCTTTAGGATTATGTGCAAATTTGGCCTTAGAGACTGATGTGATCTGCAGTGTCAAAAGCAACTAAGATTAGCCCAGTGAAATAAATAGAGAGCTATTCCCTCTGTTGATCTCCAGACAAAGATCAGGACTACCAAAGTCATCTCCATTCCAAAGCCAGGCTGGAAGCCAAATTGAAATGGAATTGTAGCCTTCACATCACAAGAAAAAAGTGGCCACTGGGAGAATATGCAGCTCTGGAATTTAGCCCACAGGGATGAAATGACTCATCTCTTAATGTGATAATAACAGAAGCCCCCTCCCCTATGATGCTGGCATAAAAAAAAATGCTAATTCTAATTTACTGTACCTCAGCCACTTCTTTCCATAAATAGGTTTCTGTTTGCATGAGATAAGGAGCTTGATTGCTGGCCACTGCTGTGAACTTTCTGTTGTTAATTATGAGAAGACAAAGGAAAAAATATATGGCAAGCTATTAAGCTAGAAGGACAAATTTAAAGCAAATTATTGTTCAACTTCTGATCAATGCAAAGAGTATTAACAATTGTCCCTGTTTCGAGAGAAAGAGAGCAATGCCATTATTTCATACTGCAATACTTTAAATAAGCAATTTATAGTAATCATGGTGAATCAGAATCATGCAATGATTCAGCAACACTTTCTGCTCCTTCCCAGCATGTGCTTTTGGAAGAGGAGTTGGGAAAGGTAACCAAAGAACCCCTTAGGGGAAAGGCCTAGACACAGATGCTTCTCTGCAATAGTACTGGTAAGGCGTGATATCATCTAACAACAGAAATGGCTCGCTGGATGTGGCAGAGCTGTTACACTAGCTTCCTGGCTTGTGGGAGGGAAGAGGGTAGGGCTGAGACTATGGGAGGTCAGCATGGTGCAAATGCACCAGCAGATCCAATCTAGCACTCCTGACCGAAGTTTGTTTGTATACTGACCTTTCCACCACCACGCCCTTATGACAAGCAAAAGTGACCCATCTTCCTGGAAGTTAGTGAAGTGGCTTTGCTGCACTCAGTTGCTCCAATGCACAGTTAAGGCACTTCCTCCAACCCCCTGAAAACAAACAAACAACAAACAAAGTAAAAGGAGAGACAAGTGTCAATGGGACACACAATTCACTCAGTAATATATTTGGGTGCTGTGATTTCGGGCAATTTCGCACTGAGATCTTGCCCTGAAAAAAAGTGATCCCCACATTTTGGGGGACTGTGCGAGTCCCTGGTGGGAAGATGTGAGTCCCGATTTTTGGGACTCAAGCTGTTGGAGGGTGTGGTATCATATTACTTTAAGCAGTCATGGCTGACCTCAAAGAATCCTGGGTGCTGAGAGATGTTAGGACACCCCTATCCCCCTCTTACACAGATACAATTCTCAGAGTAGTAAGACTGAACCACATCTCGAAAAATCTGTGCTTATATTTCCTCTTGTCACACTAAAAAGACCCCCTTGAAAGCGATCTTCTTTTATTCCAAACACAGAGAAGTATTCAACCCACTTCATACGAAGGGGGCAGACAACATTTAAAATGTGTAGGATTTCTTTTTTAAAAATCACACATCAAATATTTACACAACAATCAAGATATTACACAGCCTTTCCTTACCATTTATGTAAATTATACCAGTTAAACTCCAGCGATTGTTCTTTAAACAACCAATTAGCCTCTAATTAACACATAAGTATCTATAAGCCCTGATTCAAAGTACTGGCTTGGCCTGGCTTTGTTTTAGTCCTTTGAGAATAGAATGTTTGCAGTCCATCAAGTGCAAATTGGCAGGATTTTAGTTTGAGCAGGCAGGTGTTTTGGGGGGTTAAACCCAGAAGAGCACTGATGGTTTCAGCTGCTGTGAGTATCTCAAAGGCCATTTTAAGACCAAAAACACTAAACAAAAACTTAGTTAATTTTTAAAATGATCCTATATTGTGCTCCCTGGCCTGTCCTTTCTGGCTTTAGATAGAAGTGTGTTTCATTTTGTCGTACAAATCTAGCAGCCGTATTTGATAACGTAGCTGTAAGTCATAGGCCATCACAATAAAAAAAAAAATTAGACAGAATGGCAAATAATATGCACAGTTGTTTGCCAATACAGATATAAAACAGAAGAAAACAACCCAGAAGGGCTCTCTCTTCTGATCATTCTTCAAATCTGGAAGGAAGACACATAAGCAAAATATTAATAATAAGTTATAATACACAGATTAAAATTGGAGGAAGCTGCCCCATTCTGAAGAAACAAACACATCTTAGTTGTCACACTAGGTTGGGTTACTGTAAGGCACTTTATGTGAGGCTGCCTTTGAAGGCAATGTGGAAAGTGCAGCTTCTGCAAAATGCAGAACCACTAACAAGAACCATGCTACACCCATTCTGAAAGTTGCACTGTCTGCCAATACATTTCTATCAGAATTCAAGGTTTTACAAGTGACATAAAGGGCCTTAATGCTGTTGCACTCAGGTCCTCCTTGCTAGCTTTCCATTAGCATCTGATTGACCAATGTGGGAACAGGTTGCTGGACTAGATGAAAATCATATTTTAAAAAAACCAAAAACTAAAGCAATTAAAAGCTTATTATACATGGTTATTTTATTGTTAATCACCCTGTAACCTGATATTTTTAGATTAAAGATAGCGTGTAAATATTTTAATAATTAATAAATTTTTGTTCAATGGTGTAAGCATGGGCTCTGTAGCACAATTGGGATCTTCACTTTCGTAGCATCTGAAACTGTGTGGACAGAAGACTGTACACGTACGCACAACTTAAACATGCATTTACTGAGTTCAAGCCTCCAGACAGATGCATGGAAACCTGGGGAGGGAGCAGAGCCACTTCCACTCGCTTTGTGTTCATTCTGTATACATTATTCTGTGTGAATAAGACTTCAGGCCCCAATACAGATCATATTCAATACTAAAGAAAGAAGCACAGTACTGTACTCTAGAAGCCAAACAGACATATCTGGAAGATACATTCTAGTACAGTGGTACCTCGGTTTTCGTTCCGGAAGACCGTTCAAGTTCTGAAATGTTCAAAAACCGAAAACTTAATAGCTGCCAGCAAGGCCTCAGGATCTTGCACTCAGCGGAAGTCACGTGGCATGTTTGACTTCTGAGGCGTGTTCGAAAACCAAAGCCTTTACTTCCGAGTTTACAGCATTTGAAAACTGAAATGTTCGTCAATAGAGATGTTCGAAAACCAAGGTATCACTGTACTGGGATAAAATTTGGTGAGTGATGAGAGAGAGAGAGAGAGAGAGAGAGAGAGAGAGAGAGAGAGAGAAGGCATATAACAACATGCAAAATGCACACACAATGCACACATTCTTCTTGTGCTTTATTTCATAATGTTTGAGTTACCAGTCCAAGAAATATGCACTTAGTGTTCGACTTCTGATCTGTACCAAAGTAGCATTGGGGAAATCTAAGTCCACAAAAATCATTCATGGAAACCAGTTGTCATGGGCATGCCTAAGTCTGAACAGAGAAGAGCCCTTAATCGTCACCCAGCAAAAAATGTATCTGAAATCTGTGTTATCTGGCTTCAGCCAGTTTGCTTCAAATCAGCTTAGTACAACCTAATCTTGCATGCCTGTTGTGACTTAGGGTGGGTGGGGCTAAAGATGGGGCAGGCGGACAAGGCTCAGGATGGTTGCTGGCATGGAGGCTCGGTGAAGTGGCATCCTCTGTCCCTCGTGACATTTGCAGGGCCGGATGTCTCAACAGTGACACCGACTTGATGTTTATAGATGTGTAAATGTGCGGTGGAGTGGAGGGGGTGGGGTGGGGTGGCGGTACATCCAGAAACTCCTTCCATAGCAGGGAAGTCTGTGTGCCTGTGAATCAATGAGTGTTTACCATTCGCTGAGCTTCATTCTGGCAAGGAGCCAGGCAAGAGTGTACACTGAAATTAGAATAGATTGGGAGAGAGGACTTTATTCCAAATTGATCTGGATGACGATAGCAAGGCCAAAAGCAGCTCTGCCGTTTTAAAGGTTCGCTGTATATTTTTAGCAAGGGGGGGGGGAGAGAGGAGGGAATGCATTTAGGAAAATAACAGGAAGCAGAGCTAAGGCTGGGGAAATGGTCTCATTTTATTCGATTGTGTTGCAGGCAGCAGCACTGTTTTATTATCATCGGCATGAGAGCTGCAGCCTGCAAATGCCACACACAGAAGTGCATGAAGCAGAAAGGAAGAGAATGCTTCTACCACTCATCTATTCATTATTTTGGGATCTCGTTTCTCACCCCTTTTCCAGTTTCAAAAACCACAGGACTCCAGCCAACCACATCAAATAGTGACTCCAACAGGGGTGGAAAATATGTATTGGTACTTAATGAGAGTAATCCAGGTTTATAATATGATTAAGAGGTCTTTAGCTTGGGTCTGTATGTATGTATGTATGTGTGTATGTATGTGTTTGTGTGTGTGGTGCTGCTGTTCTTAGTTTTTTTTTGCAACCTTTGGAAGTGGTGAATGAGCTAAGCACATAGCAGCGGAAATTAGGGTGACCACAAACACCACACCCCAAAGGAGGAAATACATCACTCAAGAGAGAATAAAAGATGACACAGATATGCACAAATGTGGCACATGCTTGTTAATTTTTTTATTAACAGGTGCAAATTTGGAAATACTTACTGCACTTTAATAAGAAACACAATTCATTTCACTACACTGGGGAAGACTGTAACCTGTGTGTCTGATCAGTCTTGCATGCCCTACAAGTGTCCCCTGGAAAACCAGGACATCCCATTCCCCCCCATGAGACCATGGTGGCCATTTTGGTTGCAGTGTAATTGCGTGATTTTGTGCCAAGATCTCACCCTGAAAAAAGCTCTTTTGGGGGGCCACAATCTTACATGGCACCCCACAATGCTTGTTCTTCGGCACTGTGGAAATGGAGGGGGGCACCACATTTTTTTGCTCTGTGATCTTGCACAGGACACATGATGGAAGTACAGATGGGAAGACGCACATCCTGGCTTTGGGACTCAACATGTTGCAGGGTATGCCACTGATGTGCAGTTTCAAGGCCCCTGATGCTCTCCTTTCTCAGAGATCTTTATATATACTAGATTGGACCCTTCAACTGAAAGATGTCTTCAGATAGCAGAACTGTCTTCTGATAGCCCTACCAATGAAAGACAGTCTTCTGTAAAGTAAGACAGATGGCTACTCTAGTGGGAATAATCAGAACCAAAGGAGAAGGAGGAGAGAAAGAAGACAATTTTATTTGCAATTATTTGGGCCTTCACCCTCATTTATAGAGAGGACCCAGAAATAATATGCTAGAACTTAGCCTTCCCATGTTCCATCGCTGAAATACATAGGGTTGTTGTTGTTTCAAAAAAAGACTTGGCTTGCAAATGTTGGCTAAGTCCCTCATTGGACCCACCAGAAAGCCACCACTACTCAAAGTTGGCAGCACTAGGCTAGATGGACCCACAATTTGGCACAGCAAAAGGCAGTTTCAAATGTGGTGGAGCAGCATGCAGTGGATATGTTAAATATCAGCCTCATTTGCTTCATGAGGCTCTGAGCAGAGAAACATTCCAAACAGTCCCATTTTGAAACATTTGCCATCAAGAAAGGCCAGGAGCAGAGTTCACAGAGGGTTTACTGTGCATTCAGGGTGGGTCTCGTTTGTAAAAAGCTGATACAATGGAAAAATAAATCTTGTGCAAGAACAGATTGCTAAAAAGGGAAGAACTTTGACCGCCAGCCACCTTTCCTTTGCTAGCATTCTGCACAGTGAAATGAAAAAATACGAGAGATAGTCAAATCTGTCAGACTGCCAGAATGACAAATCTACTCATTAACCCTATAAAATATTTTTGTGTTAAAAAACAAAAACCCAACAGCTCTTCGAAAAAAGGTCCACAGAAATCACAAAAAAGGGAAAACATTTAAAGTCTTTACCCTTGGCAATGCTTTCTGCCCCTGAGTAGTGGTCAAGCACAGGATAATCTTTACAAGGTCTCAAATGACAAGGTTGGAAGAGAGACAGTTTGGTATTTGTGGCATCTTTAGAAAACTTTTATCTACAGATTATAGAATGATAAAGAGTAAAAAGAAAAGAAGAAGAAAAAAACTAAAGGTAAAGGACACCTGGTCAGTTAATTCCAGTCAAAGGCGACTCTGGCGTTGCGAAGCTCATCTCCCTTTCAGGCCAAGGAAGCCAGCGTTTGTCCACAGACAGCTTTCCGGGTCATGTGGCCAGCATGACTAAACTGCTTCTGGCACAACAGAACACCGTGACGTAAACCAGAGCACACGGAAACACTGTTTACCTTCCCGCTGCAGTGGCACCTATTTATCTACTTGCACTGGTGTGCTTTTGAACTGCTAGGTTGGCAGGAGCTGGGACACAGCAACAGGAGCTCACTTCGTCGTGCAGATTCAAACTGCCAATCTTCTGATCAGCAAGCCCAATAGGCTTAGTGGTTTAGACCGCCAGCCACCCACTCACAATAAAGTTTATTCTATAACAGCAGCCTACATATAGTATTTTTTAAAAATAAAATAAAATTGTGCCTTCCAACAAAAATCTCACAACAACACCATGAGGTGGGCTGAGAGATAGTGTCTGGCTCAACAACAACAATTAAGCTTTGAGACAGAGCAGGGATTGGAACCTCAGTGCGCCTACTCTTGACTAATGTTTTAACTCAGGGTTTCCAAAACGTAGGTCTCCAGCTGTTTGGGGACTACAGTTCTCATCATCCCTGACCACTGGTCCTGTTAGCTAGGGATGATGGGAGTTGTAGTCCAAAAAAACCTAACAACAACAACAGCTGGAGATCCAAGTTTGGGAAACCCTGCTCTAGCTGGTACATTGCACTGTCATGGGCAGCCCTGTTCTCAAGGTAGAATAAATGAAGGTCCCGGAGCTCAGCACATTCTGAGCATACTTTAAACCTTGGGATGTGCAGATCCTGAAGCCAGGCTTGGCCCTGTAATCCATCAACTGGGACCACTGTTTCCTATGTTTGTATCTCGGGTTGTTTCCTGAAGAACCTGTTTCCTATGTTTGTACAGTGGTACCTCGGGTTACAGATGCTTCAGGTTACAGACTCTGCTAACCCAGAAATAGTACTTCGGGTTAAGAACTTTGCTTTAGGATGAGAACAGAAATCGTGCTCCAGCGGTACAGCAGCAGCAGGAGGCCCCATTAGTTAAAGTAGTTCCTCATGGTTAAGAACAGTTTCAGGTTAAGAATGGACCTCCAGAACGAATTAAGTTCTTAACCCAAGGTACCACTGTATCTCAGGTTGTTTCCTGAAGAGGCTACATTCTACTGATTTCAAGTGTTAGGTCAGCAGAAGGCACAAAGGAGCCCCAAGGTTAACAGTGTAGTGCTTCTGTTTATTCCAAGGGTGTGGGAACCTATGGCCCTCCTGATGTCATTGGACTCCATCTTTCATCAATAGAAACCAGCATGGTCAATGGTCATGGATATGGGCACTGCAGTCCAACAACAACTGGAGGGCAACACTGGCCAACCATGGTTTGTTCCATGTGAAATCCAGTGGGGAGAGAGTAGGGGATGGGTTTGTGGGTTCATCTGTCCCTGAGTCACCCATACAGTCCACAGCTTGCCAAACTTTGCCAATGAAACATGTTTCAAGAAAGGAGTAGAGATGGCGTTACATAATGCCATCATCCACATTCAGAAACCCAGGTGGAATTCTGTGTGCAATGAAGAACAGTTCCATTTTGTACACAATGTAAGCTTATCATCAGTTCCAGTGAAGTTTAAGAAGGGTAACACTAATTTGGTGAGCGTCAGATGAAATATAGATTTGCCTAGTTTGAGAGAGAAGCTATTTAAGTCTAGATTTGCAGGTAATGGCCTATTTCTTTCCATCCCATAGACAATTCTAACGTCAGCCACTCACAGATGCATGTCTATTGCATACTGCAAATAAAGCTCCTTCCGTTCCACTGTTGTGTGACCTCAGGGCAATTTGCTTAATTGTGTAATACAATTCTCAGAGAACAAGAGTTTTGGGTTAGAGCTTTAAATGGTAATATCATGCTTCATGAAAGATTAGTACTCTTGGTAGGCAGCTAACAAACTGAACTACACGTTTGCATGGATTTGGAATCCAATCCAGTCCTGTGGCAACAGAGCATAGGATTCACTGCAGGACTCCTAACTATGGAAGAAGGAGACAACTCCCTTGCTTCCAATCTGATCCTCCCTGCTGAGGCAGTGGCAGCCGCTGGAACAACTGCAGAGAAATCTACAAAGTGATGGGGGATGTTTGAACACAGCAAGAGTGAAGAGTGGCTCACACTGTCAATGCATGGTGACTATGGACGCAAACCTCGTCAACTTAGACCTATCACACAGTTGAACCAACAGAAAGCTATCAAACTGAGGACATGGCCATTGCTCTGGGTTCTCCTACACCTAAAATGCTTCCTCAGTGGGCACTGATGGCTAGAAGATGCTTGAGAAATGACCACTGATGGCTGGTGCTTAGCTGCTGTAGCACACTTTACTTGCTTGGCTGGGAGCTGAAGTAAACTCTGACAATTTTGAATGCCAGCTGCCTGCCTGAAAGCAGACTTAGGATTAGCCCAAGGGCATGTTGCTTGCTCTCTGGGGGAATTGATGCTGCCTTGAAGACTACCTTAAAACCTTGTTGCCTCTCCCATCTTATCTTTCTAGGTAAACACATATTAAACACACACCCAGAATAAATTCTCCAGTTTCCTCCAAGTAAACTAACCCATCAAAGGCCGGCTCTGGGAACTCCCTATCAGCCTTGTAGGCAAGAGTGTAAAATGGTATTGTAACTTAATAAGGGTAGAGGAGATTTAAGAGTTGGTGGGGCAAACCTGAATTGCTTTGATCTGTCTCCCTTGCATGGGAAGCTATTTTGGCAGCAGTAGCACAAGCAGAAGCCTGCCCTTCAGCAACTAAGGCCTCTGGAGGAGCTTGGCCACTAAATTCCTCATCAGCTGAAGTTTCTGAAGCATTTTCAGAGGCAGCCCCACACATAATACAGCAGGGCTCTACTCATGGTTCTTAGGATTAAGGATCTTCTTCCAGCTGTCTTTTTCTTCCTTCTAAGGCTTCCACCTGCTTCTTAACACCCCTCACAAACATCCCTAATTGTCCAATGCCGTGGAGTCATCCACATTTTCACTTACCCTGCTGCTTTCCCCCAGGAAAACCGATCTTTAGTGCTCAATCGGAGTAAATGGCAAATTGGGTCCGTCCCCCCCCCCCCCCCAGATTGCCACTTGTTCCGATCTATCGCTAAAAAGTGGGTTTCCCCTTGGAAAGGAGCTAGGCAAGGAGGAAATCGCTCTGACCCATGCTTTATAGGGATGGCACAAACAGAAGTGTGAATTGCAGCAAATGTCCATAGGGTTTTCTCTGGATTGATGTTTGCCCTGATTTAGTGCTAAAGAGTGGGGTTTCCAGGGGAACGTGGCAGGGAAAGGGCAAAACGACAAGTGGAAAACCAGTTAGACCTGTATATACTCCATTTTAAACATACCCCCCTCCCAGCACATACCCATACATGTGCTTTACATGCATAAAGTCCCAGGTTCAAGTCTTGGCATGTCCAGTTAGAAGGATCAGTAAGCAGGAACTCTCTGTGAGAGTTTGAAAAGCCACTTCCCGTCAGGGCACACAAATACTGAGCAATGTGGACAAGTAGTCTGACCTCAAATGAGGCAGATTCCTACATTTCTAACCCCTTTTCGAAGTTGGAGGGACAGACAAAGAAGATTTCAGAGCAACATTTCAAGCACATTCTCTCAAAGGCTACAGTGGCAATATTTTTGCAAGAAACTTACTTGCCAATGCCTAGATATTGAGCGCTCCAAGGCTGCACCACAGGAAGTGAGAGTTCCCATTGCATCATCGTAGCCTAGTGTAGAAAATATGCTTGTTTCTTGTGCTCCCCACACCCCAAAAAGGAGGAGGGATCAAATTCAGGCCTTCACCTCTACCTCATTTACATGGACCTAAACTCTACTGGTTTTAATGTAACCTATTTCTGAGGGTACTCAGGATTACAGCCAGGAACACGGTCCCCAAAGTGAATGGCGAAAAACTTTATTACTATAATAATGTTCATTTTATAAAAAAATATTTCCATCTTGCCGCTGGGGGTGGGGTGGGGAGAATCAGCCCATTTTCTTCTTTGCTGGGGCCAATTTCCTGAGTGGTCAACGACAGAGCTAAGAATAGATGCTTGCCTCTTAATTCACAGTCCCTTGCTTTTACCACTAGATGATGATGTCTCGCCAAGGTGCAGGGAATGATGCCCAGTGACATTCTTTTCTGGAGTGTGAGACACCCGCCCTGACAGGGCCCTATCAATTAGAAATGAGAAAATGACAATAGGCTGCATTTAGCATGCTTTTGGGCACGGGACCAGATCTAAAATGCTACCATTGCAATTCCTCTTCCTCCTCTTCTTCTTCTTAGTATGAAGGCAGAAACCCATTATTCCAGGGGGGGGGGAGAGAGGGCTTAGGAGAACTCTTGCCGTTTCACTGTGATTTAAAAGCCTCTGATGGAGATCTGTCTTAAGACATCAGAGAACAAGGGTCAGGGTGCTCAGCCAAGAAGCATTAGGATTAGCCAAAGGAAAAAAAGCCTGCTAATAGGCTAGTGTATAAACATGATCATAAGGGAAATGTACAGTTTTCCCTAGCAAATTGCAAGTAAGCCAGTCACATTGCATTAGGGTTTTAATGATAATCCCCCCTCCCTTTTCCTAAAAAGTCCTGCGCCAAGAGCCCTTTTTCTGCTGCGACACGCAGTCACATTTCTGCATTTGCAACACACGCAGGCCCTAGAGGCTGTACAGTCTATTTCTGTCGCAGATTAAGTGGCCCGTGAGCCTTTTTGCTTCTTCTAACCAAGGAGAAAGTTGCAGGTAGATGTTCATCCCTGGCTGAAGCTAAACCTTTGTTGGTGGTGTTCGCATGAATAACTTATAGTGCCATGGCATCATGAACAGCAGTGCTGACACTGTTGACATGACAGCACTATAGACTGAATCCCGATCTGCCCTCCGAGGAGAAGATGGAATATTTGCTCGCCTCACATTTCACCAAGTCAGGCTGTTCAACTATTTATAAGATGAAGAGAAATTTCCACTACTTCAGCTGACACACCTTTACCTGGCAACTGATCAGACAGGACTAGCTTGGCCGCATGAGTGTCAAAGAGCATGCCGGAGGGAGGGGGGGGGAGAGAGAGACCTGCCCGGGGCAATTGCAGGAGAAGCCACTCTTTTACACCCATGGACTGATTTTGTGGAGGAGAGACCAGAAAAACTTTAACATATCAAATTATATAAGTGCTCTCCAATTTTTATTTTTAATTTTTAAATACATTTAGCAGTGATTCTGATGCAGAGGTGAAGCTGCTCTCAGATGCAAGGGAATCATTTGAGAACCAGCATGATCAGGTGTAGAGAAAGTTTTGGGGCAAAATGCAGTAGATCCCAATTGAAGTCTGACCAAGCAGGATGTGTTAACACTGAAGTCATGTCCCTGATGATTCCAGGCTCGCATTCAGTGACCAATATATTGAGTCTTAATTACTTCCAGCAGTAATTTACTATTCCTTACCCCCAAGATGCTTGAAAGAGGCTAGCCGTCTTCATTTATTACTCAGGTGAAGAGGGAAGTTGAGTACAAAGGGGCTGGAGACAAAGAAACTACCTTGGAAATTGGTTTTCATTCTAAATATACACTATAAGAAAACATTGTTGATCATAGTTACAAGCGGGTTGAAAAACTTAATAAATCCAAAACTATAAAACATTCTGATAGCCACATGAAGCCAACGCTGAGCTTCTGGGGCTGAGTACACATCACTAGCTTAAAGCAGAGCTTGGTAGTTCTCAATTCAGATTGGAGCTGGCTTGGGGAAAACGCATCAAAACACACTATTTCATTTTTAAGAAACAGAATAGATACAGATTGTAGCTAATGTAATATGTGCACCACTTCCCAAGCCAGCAGTGGGAGCATGCTGGAGGTGGAGTAAAAGGGAGTGCGGACACAGCCTATGCTACATTGAGTTTAAGATGCCCAGTAGCACTACCCAAAATATGCATTATTATGTAATTATGTAAAACTTGAAATTTAGGGTTTTTAAAAATGTATTTAGAGGCTCCTTATAACCTGAGGCCCTAAGATTTAGCCTGCTTAGCTTGTGCATAAATCCAGAACTGCCTGGAGGTGCATTACATAAGATGTCTTTGAAGCAATTTGTTGTGCCACATTCAAGGTAGTGGGAGAGGGAATAGTCATGTCAAAAGCCCCAGAACCACAAAGGATTTGAGTTAGGCATGATCCAGAGTTTGTTTTTGCAGATATGAGCATTACTTTCATTCATCTTCCCATAAAACGGATGATTATTATGTGAACAGGTAACACAGGTATCTGATTCACCTAGAAATAATGCCATAATGATGATGATGATGATGATGATGATGATGATGATGATGATGATTTCATTATTTATACCCTGCCCATTTGGCTGGTTTTCCCCAGCCACTCGGGGTAGCTCCCAGCAGAGGACTAAAAACAGAACAAAACTTCAAACATTAAAAACTTCCCTAAACAGGGCTGCCTTCAGGTGTCTTCTAAAAGCCAGATAGTTGTTTATTTCTTTGACCTCTGATGGGAGGGCATTCCACAGGCTGGGCACCACTATTGAGAAGGCCCTCTGCCTGGTTCCCTGTAACCTCACTTCTCACAGTGAGGGAACCGCCAGAAGGCCCTCGGCACTGTACCTCAGTGTCCGGGCAGAATGATGAGGGTGGAGACGCTCCTTCAAGTATACTGGGCTGAGGCTGTTTAGGGCTTTAATGGTCAGCACCAACACTTTGAATTGTGCTCGGAAACGTATTGGAAGCCAATGTAGGTCTTTAAGGACTGGTGTAATATGGTCTCAGTGGCCACTCCCAGTTACCAGTCTGGCTGCCACATTCTGGATTAGTTGTAGTTTCTGGGTCACCTTCAAAGGTAGCCCCACATAGAGGGCATTGCAGTAGTCTAAGTGGGAGATAACTAGAGCATGCACCACTCTGGCGAGACAGTCTGCGGGCAGGTAGGGTGTCAGCCTGCATATCAGATGGAGCTGGTAGACAGCTGCCTTGGACACAGAATTGACCTGCACCTCCATGGACAGCTGTGAGTCCAAAATGACTCCCAGGCTGCGCACCTGGTCTTTCAGGGCCACAGTTACCCCATTCAGAACCAGGGACTCCCCCACACCTGCTCACCCTCTGTCCCCCCAAAACAGTACTTCTGTCTTGTCAGGATTCAACCTCAATCTGTTAATCACCATCCGTCCTCCAACCGCCTCCAGACACTCACACCTTCATCGCCTTCACTAGTTCTGATTTATTTGAAAGAGAGGTAGAGCTGGGTGTCATCCACATACTGATGAACACCCACCTCAACCACCCCTGATGATCTCTCCCAGCGGCTTCATGTAGATGTTAAAAAGCATGGGGGAGAGGATGGAACCCTGAGGCACCCCACAAGTGAGAGCCCAGGGGTCTGAACACTCAACATAACTTCCTGGACACAGCCCAGGAGGAAGGAGCAGAACCACTGTATAACAGTGCCCCCAGCTCCCAGCTCCTCTAGACAGTCCAGAAGGATGTCATGGTCAATGATATCAAAGGCCGCTGAGAGCTCCTGTAGAACTAGGAAACAGTTTTCACCTTTGTTCCTAGCCCGCTGGAGATCATCGACCAGCAGTTTCAGTCCCTTGATGAGGCCTGAATCCCGATTGGAATGGATCCCAATGATCCACATCCTATATTGATAGCAAAACATATCAACTCCTAGCTTAAGCCAAACTCTAATCCCATATTGTCCTTGTGTGTGGGGGGGGGGTTAACCTAACCATTCCTCCCCTCCCGCATTTTTGTTTTGTTTTGCCGTGACTGTCTGATAATGGCTTGTGAAAGAGCTAAATGAATATTTTAAGTGCTTTCCAAGTGTGAAGTATCATTAGCACTATATACTGAATGCACTGGACAAAAGCAATAAGGAAACAGTACGTGGCACAAGCAGGCACTAACAATTAGTACATTTGTTTTGAATCAAGCTGGTCTTGAATATTTGCTAAATCTTCTTTGCAGATACATGCCAGCCACTGGGCAAAAAAAATAAAATAGAATCCTGATCTGGCAATAAAACATTAGCATTTGTTAGTACGATCTGTTCTGTTCTTGCGCGTGGGGGAACAAAGAGAGAAATCGAGAAGAGGTTGAGTCCTTGAAAGCAAACAAAGTGAACATCAAGCCCCAACCAAGCTTGGGAACCAAAGTGGTTTGAGAAACGCACCCTCTGAAAGATGTGGCTGTCCGAGATTCACAGCACTGGTGGCACAATAGCCTTGAGCAGGTCTGATTTTAAGCTTCAGAAGAGGATGAGCAAGTGCCTTGCAGCGTGCCAGCACCATGGTGCCATATAGCTTGGATCAGTGAGCGTTGCGTAGGCTGCAAGAGAAGACCTAGCTTGGGCTACACAATGTGATATATAAGAGGTTGCAATGAAGAGCTGATGAAGCAGGAGCAATTGGTGCAGGAGGATAATAATAATCATTCCGAACAACCCATAGTAGATGAACAGCCTTCTCTTTAGGCATGTTCTCTTAAAAGCAGAATTAGGATCAGATGTGGGTGTAGATAGAGTAGTCAACATAGTGTCCTTAGATTGTTGTAGAACTCCAAGTTCCATCAGCCATAAATTGCATGCAAAAATACATTATATTAGGGGGGGGGGATTGCTTGCAAAAAAAAAATGTTAGTCAAAACTGCATACAAAATGTGCCTGTGGGAGAAATTTGCACTAAGATGCTTGCAAATTTTCATGACATTTTTAAAACACAAATTTAGCAAGCTGATCCGTGCATACAGACTGACATGGCAGTGGATTATTGCAGCCAAAAGACTTACTTATTTAAAAAGGTAAGGAAGACAGAATCTTCCCTCAGGAGCAAGCACTGCAATATTCCATTTCATTCCGCACAGCAGGGCTGTGACAAGATCTAAGGAGGTCACAGGCAGCATAACAGAAGAGATCTTATGCTAAACCTTAGCTAACAGCGAGAGTAAAATTTGCTTTTGTTGGAAAGAACACAGAGTACTCTGGGGGTGGGGACATTTGAAATAGAAGTATTTCAGTCTCTCGCTTGATTTCCAGGATTGCTTCTCTCTAGTCTGATACAGGTGTTATTTGGTGTCTCTTAAACCCAAAAATCAGTTACCTGTGCGAGTAAAGTAACTCATGGGATCTCAGCCAAAGCAACTTGCATGAACTGGAAGGTGGGGGTCGGGGGTTTCTGCTTGGAGGGTTGTATTTGAGGAAAGTGCCCCATTGATAGTTAAATTCACTGTGGGATTCATTCAATCTGAGCAATAAAATATCCCCTTCTCCACTTGTCTTCATTAAGTTCATTCATTCATTGCATCTACCGTATTTTTTGCACCATAACACTCACTTTTTTCCTCCTAGAAAGTAAGGGGAAATGTCTGTGCGTGTTATGGAGGAAATGCCTACGGGTGGCATGCCTACGGATTTTCCTCCTCTAAAAACTACGTGCGTGTTATGGTCGGGTGCGTGTTATAGAGCGAAAAATACGGTATATTCCACCTTTTCTCCAAGGAGCTCAAGACGGTGTACATGGGTCATCATCTCCCCATTTAATCCTCACAACACCCCTGTGAAGTAGGTTAGGCTTTGAGGGAGTGACTGGCCCAAAGTCACTCAGTGAGCTATTTAGCCATGTGAGGATTTGAACTCTTATCTCCCGGGTCCTTGTCTGGCATTCTAACCACTACGCCACACTGGCTGTTGAGTAAATAAATGGCTTTTAATTACCTTGTTGGAAGAAGGACTTGCATAACTTCATCAAAATCCCCGAAAGATAGTCTGTGCTGTGTTGTTTGTTTTGGATATTTAATCCATCTGCAGAAATGGCGGAGGTCAGAGGCAACTATGAGTTTTGACTGAACAAAGCAAGCTATTCTGGAGTAGGGTTTTCTTTAAAAAAAAGCATCATGATTGTTAATGTCTTCCAGTATCATGCACTAAAACAAAATAAAATACCAGTGAAGAACACTGGGAAGACGACATGTAGCAAATGTTCTAGTATAATGAGGGACATAGAAATGCTAAATCAAAGTCAACTGGCTTTTTAAAAGACGTGTGCATGCTCTGACGCAGCAGAACAAAGATCATGAGATAAACTAAGGGTGGCTCCTTGGAACCCAAGTGCCATATTTATCCTGTGAAATCAAATAAATAAATGATGGTGGTGCCCTTTAAATGTTTCAGTAACCTGTGACAGAGATCGTCAGCCATTAGGTTAAAGTTGAGATTGGCAGACCCACAGCCTGAAGTGGCTACTTACTGCTGCACACTGGGAATTCTTTCAAAGTGGCAGGACTTGATGACATTCTATCACTAGCCAAGGGAACAGTTCAAAAACAAAACAAAAAAACCCAGCCCACCATGAGAGCAATGGAATAACTGTAGAATAGGAATGTAAGAGAATTTTGACAAAAAACAGGAGTGGAAAGTGCCAGTGTTTGCTTATTTGTCCCAAGTCTGGAATGGAAATCAATTCGGCAAATATGTTCAGTATTCACTGTTGTTGTTTCAGTGTGCAAAGAATATAAAACTGGTGACTCCCCACCTCCAATTTCCATTGTGTTTCCTTTTCATTGAAATGAATCGTGTGGAAGAATATGATGATAAGGGAATTCACTGCACAATTGTTTATAGAAAATCTTGCCACAGCAGACACTGAGATGAACAGTGCAGGTTTTGTGGGAAGCTGAAATGCAGCAGAACAGAAAGAGGACTGCATGCAGTGACCACAGGGCAGAACAGAAACCAATCCCTAATGCAGGGGCCATTCAGGGTCCATAACATCTCCAGGCAAGAAGTCAATGCCTGAAAGTCAGATGACAAATGTTTCTTTGCCTATGGATATCACGACTATGGGGGGGGGGGGAGGGACGCTTGATAAACTACAGAAAAAATCTTAGTGTGCTTATTCATAAGGATACAACAAAAACCATTTATGGTTTGCTGAATTGTGCCTTTAAATCAAACTTTTAGAAATGGGGTCTGCTTTGTGGGGACAAAGTTGTGATACATATAAATGTTTTGCCACAGATTTTGTTTGCCCCCCCCGATATTCTCCTTATATTTTTATTCTAACATTGTCCAATGACAAAATAAAGTTAATAAATAAATAAAATAGGTAGACACAGGGCATACTTCAAGGACTGAAACAGCAGGGAAGTCTGAGTGTTCCTAATTTGAAATTCTACTATCAAATAGTTGTTTGATTAGACTAATCTGCCTAATAATGAGCATCAGATTTCTCTAGAAGAAACAGTGACCTTGAAACTTTGCCACTGGCTTGCTTACTGTGAATGTCTACACGCCTTAGGCCAGGCATGTCCAAAGGCCAGTTTCAAACGCCCCCCCAGGCAATTTTGAAAAAACAATCTCTTGCGGCCCCCGAGCACCTGCCCACCAAAGCCATTTCCTTTTTGCGGGATCATCACAAGTTCTCCCCTCTGCGCAGGGGGCGTGGCTAGCCCCCACGCCATTAGAGAGTCCCCGGTTGCGTCACTCCTTGGGTTGACCAATCTGGTCGGCCGGGGGAGCGTGGCTAAATAAATAAATACTAAAGTACGCGTTCAGGACGTTGATGCTGCAGCAATGGTGGTGGCAGAGGGGTGGCCGCCACCTTGACCCAGTGCCGGATTTAAGTAGGCTAAGTAGGCTGAATCTAGGGGGCCTCACCAGCCAGCCTGCTCCCCAGCAGGCTGTCTCCCCTCTCCCAAAATTGCAAACCCAAGACTTCATGCAAGGGCAGAGCAACTCAGGCCTCTAAATCTAGGGGGCCTCACCAGCCTGCCCGCTCCCCAGTGGGCAGTCTCCCCTCTCCCAAAATTGTAAACCCAAGACTTCATGTAAGGGCAGGGCAACTCAGGCCCAGCAACTATGAGACACAGGGCTAGCCAGTGGGGCCCAATTTGAATTTTTATTTTATTTCTGTAGGGCCCCAGTTCACAGCCAAAGTCTGCAAAATCTTATAGATATAAATAAAATCCATCTAAATTGCCCTGGTGCAGGGGACTGCCATAGGAGCGACAATTTGGCCAAATTGTTCCAGTTGCCTTAAGGTCAGCCCTGATGAGACTGTGCAGGGGTTGGACTGACAAGCCCTGCACCTTCTAGGTCCCTGGTGTCACTATTCAGAGTACAGACTCAAGGACTTGCTATGTAAATAAAAGGGGGGCACTTATTGGAAATCAGTTTTGTCACCTCTTTCCTCCCAAACCCCTAGACAATGAGCCCAGCCACCTTTTATTCACAGTCGCATAAGCACTACACTACAGCGAGGCCATAAACCTGTACGTTTTGTGGGGAGCAATTCTAAAAAAAGCTCACCAACTTTGTCCAGCCCTCACGCATGTTCACTTCATCAAATCTGGCCATCTTTGAAAAAAGTTTGGACACCACTGCCTTAGGCCCTTTGTTTTTTTCCTCCTGCCTGCTAATATAGAACATATTGATAGCTTGAGATACCCCTCCCAGAGTATTCACCTTATGGCCATAATAATTTATCATTCAACTTTCTTGCTCAGCAAAGGTTTCAAAGCTTTTCAGGATTGGTGTACAAAGAAAGTTGACGACTGAATATTGAATTTACAAAGAAAGAAGGGTTCCAGCCCCTCCCCTGTTGCACTGGGGAGATAACATGGTTTGGGTTCAAATGGATGGGAGCTGTGGCGTTTGCAAGTGGTCCTCTGATTTAAATGATGTCTTTTGACATTTCCCCTCATCATTCAAGCACAGAATCTGCACATGAGCTTGTGGAAGAATATATCAGTTATGAGGACGAGCGATCTAAGAAGCCGATTAATTAAAATTTCCTTTCTTCAATTTTTCAACAAAAGAGCTTCAAAGAAAGCCTCCAGTGCAAAACTGCTGAATTAAAATGTACCAAGAAGTTCTACTCTTCTAATTAAGTTTGGAACTGAGATGGATTTTTCCCAGCTCACTACAAGCGTTAACTAGCATAACAAAATTAGAATGATTGTGTTACCGCCAATCATTGTTACTGTGAATGATCACTTTATTTATATATATTTAGAATTGCCAGATACTGTATCTTCTGCATTTCATATATATATATATATATATAGAGAGAGAGAGAACAATTTAAGATTACTCTTCACACATGTGATGTGACCGTAACTCTGTTAAGCCTGTGCCGCTGAATCTTCCACCTTTACATAAGTAAATACAGGCAGGAGATCACATGATGACTTCACCTTTTGTTTTGGCAGAGGTTTCTCATTCTGCTATTCCATCTGAAGACCTGCTAGGTCCATCAGTCTCAATGTTTGACTGTAGATTTATACAAGTGGGAAGAGCAGGAAAATCATCTTGCAGGGCGGCCTTCTCATGGCCCAGCGCAGTCCATGGATCACCACTTTGAGTAGCACCATGCTAAGAAACTTGCCTCCACATGCAGTGGTCTTTCTCCCACATCAGGAGTATAGCTAATAGTACATTTATCAAATTAATCAAATTATCTATGGTCTTTTTAGTACATTTAATATTTATTATGCTTATTTACAATCTCAAATATGTTAAATATATAGAACTGTATATTATCTGTTTTCATGGTTGATGAACAGTTTTCTCATGCATAACCATTTTCACAATAGAAAAATAATAATGTGTGTGTGTATATGTGTATATGGTATTTCTTGCCTTTCTCTGGGGCCTTTAGTGATCACCCATCTAAGGAGCTTATTGGGTACACATCTGTGGAGAAAACAGGTCTAGGAACTCTGCTGTTGGAGGATCCCTAGTCTCCAAAGTCCAAATAGGCAGACAGAATGAGAGGCAGAACAAAGCCTTGTTGTTGTTGTTGTTTCCTTTCTGGGGTTGTTTTACATTTTCACATGGGCATATCAGGTGACTGAGCAGGCTCGGGGTCCTTCAGATCCAAATCTTTTCCAGGTCTTTGCCTGTCATTCATTCAGGCAACTTTTAGTTTAGGCTCCCATACCATTCACTGCTCCTACATAAAGCAGTCTCTGATCTTTTCTTCTCCACCACAAGATGCTGGAGGTAGACCAGTAGTACAAAAAGTGAATCAGGAGTGGGCTCTCTTTAAGGAATACATCAAAATCCATGTGGGAAAAGTAGAATTTTTGACAAATACTGAGTGAATCCAGAAAATGATTAGAGTGAAAGGAGAGTAAAGTTCAGATAGAAGAAGAGATCAAAGAAATAATGAAATGCGTTTAAGCTAGTTGGAAAAATAGAGTAACAAGAACAGCGGGAAGTCAAGTCACTTGGTGGGTGTCCGTGTGGGGTAGGTGTGTAGGTATGTTGATATGTATAGTATAGGTAGGTATTATATAGAGTAATGTAGATATGTTTTATGCTATGAAAATAAGGTAGTGTGTTGTGTATATGTATTGTGTAAATGTAAATGTATGTGTTTTATATGTTAATAAATATCTAAAAAAGAAGGCTCTGCTGCCATTGCTGTTCTGCTGGGGGTGCTCCAGCAGTTGTGGGGCCGTAAATGAGAAGTCCTTGCCCCAAGCACACTGAAAGATCCAATTGATTGCAAAATCTTATGGCTTTTTGTTCTCCCAACATGCCCCACAAAAGGTCCTAAAACTATGCCAGCCTTAGAGCTGGTGTTTTTAATTCTTTTCATTGGCCTGAATGGGAAGCGGAAATCAAAGGATGACCTAGCACCTTCTGCCCTGGTCGCTATAAGTCATTAAGATCCTGGATGCAATGGTCACTGAACCAAGGATCTTTCCTCCACCTCGGCTGCAAGATTAAATAGAATTTGTCTATTAATACATTTGTATTCCATCCATTAGGAAACCCTTTGTTTGTCACTCAAAGAATTCTGTTTGTCAGAATGGCCTTGCCACCAAGAGCTTCTGGATGTATAAATATTTATGTCTGAAATATTCATCCGCTGCCTTTCAGGAACAATTTGAATTGCATTGTCTTGGTTTGAATGCTCAGTGCTTGAGGGCATGCCAATGGAACACATTCAATCTGGTTTTCTTTAAAACCAGCAACGTCTGGTTCAAGAGATATAGGATGGAGCCACACAACCACAGCTGGTTGTTTAAAGCAGTGGAAAAATCAGGGCCGGCCCAATCATGAGGCAAGGTAAGGCAAATTCTTCAGGTGGCAGGATCCACACAGCCAGTGCACCTGGCCTCGAAGGAATGCAGCACGCTCCTTGGAAGCTGGATCAGCTGCCTCCTCAGGAGTACCCCCAATGCCACCTCTATAGCATCCTCTTGGTGAATAGGAGGTGCTGCTGGCCTCCTCCCATCCTTGTTCCCAGTGTAGATCTTCACACACCCCTTCTTCCCTGGCAGGTGGAGGCATTTTGTGGCTTGCCTTCGGTGCCAAAATGACTTGGATCAACAGACCTGGCACTACAAAGGACCTTCCCCCTTCTCACAGGAACTGTACATTGATTGTGTAAGTTAAAGAACGATAGGGGTCATGTTGAGAAAACACAGGCTGCTTGTACATCACACAGGTGCCATCTTGTGTGTTCAGCTTCTCAATCTGTGAGGACCACATGGGTGCAATGCCCTTAAAACTCTTTAAAAACATAGTACATTCTAACATTGCTATCCCTGGGCTAGTCCTTCTCACAATACCACCCAAGCTCAACAGCTGTGTAACTTGCTAATATTAAATGCAGTTTCTTCTTGAGGAAACAGCTGTTTTCTGTTATTAATAGTCATAAAAGAGGAGCGTTTTGAAAAGTAACCTGAGTAATGTCTTAACTGGCCAAAGATCCATTTCAATTATTCATGCCAGTGATATATTTAGATTACTGCATTAATTGTAGATGTAAAAAAAAAAAGTGAAATGGTAATCAGAGTGGATCATATTGTGTGCAACAATCTGCAACAGTTATGCAGCAGATGCTGAACTCTGTTAATAATTCCAAGGTTTAAGGGCACATCCACACCATACATTGAAAGCACATTACTTCCCCAAAAGGAATCCTGGGAATTGTGATTTGTTAAGGGTACTGGGAGCTGTGGGCCTGTGGGAGGCAACTGCAGTCCCCAGAATTCTTTGTGGGAAGGTCATGTTCATTGAATGCACTTTAAATGTATGGTGTAGTTAAAAACAATACTGCAGAATTATGTGACAGCAAACATAGACTGTCTTGCAATGGCTATAGACCACCATTGATTGATACCTTAATGCTTGTTGGATCATCTTCCATGGAACAGAGGCAAAGGAGAAGCCCTCTCCCCATACATATTTGAAGATCAGACTATAAAACCAAAACAAGCGACCCTTAAGAACAGCCCAGATTTCAATCAACGCCCATAGTGGCCCAAATATAGCTCTCCAGATGTAGCTTTCCTTACCTCCTTACCACTTGATTGCTTTGATCAGTGGAACTATCACTGTTACAATAATACCCATTCCACGTTTTAAAGTATTCAAATCTTTGAGTATGGCAGCACGTACCTGTGGAAATCCCATCCTACTGACATCAGGCAGGTGTCTTTGCTGTTCTTTTTCCAATGCTTGTTAAAAGCATTTTTTTGTTTAGGGAACCCTACAGAGATATTTAGAAAGCTGATGGAATTTTTAATCTGTTGTTAATTTTTGAATGTATTAAATGATTGTTAATGCTCCTTATTGATATAATTTTATTGTTATGTCTTTTTTGTAAACTTCTTTGCACGCTGGAAGCACACCTAAAACAGCGCCCACACATTTTAACTTAATGGGGTCGAGACAACCTTTCTCTCTGGCTCCCAGTACAGGTAAGCACAACATAATCTCCTAGCATTGTTTCAAAGTATATCTCTATAAAAAATTTATTATCTACTACAATATATTGTATAGCTGAAAATCTTCTTTCCCATCGACATTTGTGGTTTCAAAGGTCAAGACTTTTTTTTATTGGACTAGATAAGCTTCTTTTATAACTTGCATAAAGTGTGTGAGCTACTGGGAAAACATTTTGCTTAGCTGAGCACTCAGCATAAAGAAGCACGTATGACATTGGCTATTATGAGCTTTTTTAAGTTCTATGGCTTGGGGTTCAAAACTTCTGTTTCTCTGTGTAAGCAAGCACTAAACTGTGCACATGCCACCTGGAATCTTTAAAGGAACAGTTCTGGGTACTTTCTCTAAACAGCAGTATAAATTTAAGTGTCTATTTGTATAAAATGAGTACCAAGTAATTATGGGATTCTTGACTATTTAATCTGAGCAGCAGACAAACACACTGTGCAAATCAGCTCTATGAGAAGCTAAAATTGTAAGGCAAATTGGCTTGATTGGGCGAGGTTTTCACATGCCCAAGTCAGACTGTGCCATTAGGATCTTGAATCAGATCAGCGACTCCCTAAAGACCTGAGTTGATTTGTGGACTTGGATGTCCAAAAAACAACAACACTGCAGCACAAAGTGACTAGAGAACCACCCTGGGCTCAAATGAGATGAGGGGACAGAGGGCATGAAGCAGTAGGGTAGATCTTTTGTTTTGATGGGCAGGTCTAGGTTTTCATCACAGAGAATGATTTTCGCAGGGCAAGCTCGTCAGTTATTTGTGGGAGGGATGTTGAAGTAAGTAATTAGCATTGTTATTCTGAGATCTACAGATTTACAAATTAGATAGATAGATAGATAGATAGATAGATAGATAGATAGATAGATAGATATGCCTGGGAAAGCAGAGCCTTAAGAAGAGCAGTAGACTATTGACATCCCTCCAAATTGTTTACCCTGTACTAAAAATTAAAATTAAAAAATGATAATTAAAAAATTAAATTCAATGTATTTCCCGCCCCACATACCCCAGTTTATGTTAGATTTGTTCTTAGTCAGCAAACTTTTAGGAAGGCTCAGTATAGGGTCAATTCTTTCTGTTCTCCCTAAGTTCAATAATAGGGTTTCCCATGTGAATTATTTGTTCTTTTGAATTCTAATGACAGTATTTTCCATCAAACAACACCTATTTTAAAGATTTACACTTCATTAATTTGTTTTCTCTTACCTTTCCTTAGGTTTGTGCAAACTTCTCTTTGAGTTACACCCACCCACACAGCACTGTGGCTACTATGTTTGTTTCTTTCACTCTTTATTCATTTGTAAATGCTTTTTTCCTCTCAGTTTTAGTTCGTCTGTTTCAAAGTTTACCTTCCTCTCCTCAGTTTTAGGGTACCTCTGATTCCATTACATTGAATTCTTGTCACATTGTATTATTACTATTTTGATGAAAATATTTAAGCCCTCTTCCCTTGGCATATATTTGTGGCAAACTGGAATTATTTGTAGCCGTATAAGGTCAGCGTTAAAGAAATGAGCTGATCCAAACCAAAGGCAGTGTCTGCTATGGTAAATCACCATAATTCCTTTAAAAGTAGATGAAAAAAAGCTTTTCTGATAGCACTTCTCTGGTTTGGCAAAGAAGACGAAGCTGGAAGTGGAGTGCCAATGTCCATGAAATTCAATTATGCAGGTCATTTGGGTTAATTGGCACTTCCTTAATGAGCTACAAATGGCTAACATTCAGAATCAATTGCTCCTTCATATGAGTTGGACTTCATCAGAGGGTGGAACAGAATGTTTTCTGGTGTGCATGCACCAGGAAATGCAGCACAAAAGTATGTCCACCCTCCCAATGCTTGAGTAGCCAGTGCCCATGCTGTTCCTTCTCCAAGCTATGGGATCATTAATGCTGCGGGGGGGGGGGGGACGACCCAAAATTTGCTCCACTGAACTGAAGGAAAGCAGCAGTCGAGTCGCAACACTATTTAGAGTTGGTTTCCTGGTTTTATTTATTGATTTAAAAGTGTGTGTAAGTCACTTAATATTTCAAAATCTCAAAGCGACAGGGATCAATTATATGTGTTGGGCCAAAAGCTATACCTTCAACAGATGTCTGAAGCCTCACTGTTTTCTACCACTGAGCTACAGCCCATGCCTGAAGAACCTGCCTCCAATCTCCATGTACTAAATTTGCCATCTGCACAGGTACCTACACATGTAAGTGTTAATGCATTCCGGCTCTGTATACATGAGCTGTACTCTGCAGAAAAGTATAGCTCATGCACATGTTAGGATGAGTTTGCTCCCAGAAAGGTAGCGATGGACACCGACTTGGATGGCTCAAAAAGAGCAGCTGGGGGAAATCAGGTAAGTGGGGCAGCCCCACCACACTATCTGCTCCTGATTTCCACGTTGAGAAGCAGCTCAAATTCTGACCCAGTGGAGGAGTATCTAGCCAGATGGAAAGGAGTAGCCATGAAAACTGCAGAGGTGCTGGACCAACTCCATGGATAACTGTGATTCTGAGTAAGTTAGCTAAAAGCCCCTTGAGCCACTCACTCCTAAACAAGAACCCTCAAGACAACATTGAAGCATTCAGCCTCCCACATATGCCAGGGTGTTGCGGTTTTTTAAACTCATGCAGGCAACACACTTAGAGGAACTAACAGAGCTGGAACACGACTATATGCCCAAAGACTATCCCTGTAAGGCTCTCCCCTCCTTGGGAAGGAGAAAAGATGATCTTTAGATCTATCAGATCAAGTTCCTAAGTTGGAGCTGTCCAAGGTCCTACAACTCTGGCCTGTGGCCTGCTACCAGCCAACTACATCAATTGATACCATTACACTCGTGGTCCATGCAGGGCACCTCAATACTGATCTGATTAGCACACTGAGAGGTGTACATGTGCCTAACAGCTCCACTGTCCTGTTGACCACATACATAATGTTTAGTTGCTTCCCACCATTGCCAAACTTAGGCATTTTGCGCCTATCTTCATCCACACCCCCACAATACTCACAATTGTTCCTTGGCTGTGTTGCTTCTACCTACGCCTATCACCCCAAGAGATCGACTGCATTCGGCTCTATACCTTCTACCCAACGATACTGATCTAGCCAAGCTTTGTTTAACTTGAAGGATCAGGTGACACATGGCCTACGTGAAAATAATCTAGATGCGTCTTTATTAAAAATGCATTTCACCCCCTCCCCTGGAACATCGATCCATCAATATTTTAATGTGATATTACCTATTTACAAACTCATGCTGTGTTCTGTGAGGCATTCAGAAGAGCAGGAAAGTTTTGCTAAACATTTAATGCATACAAAATGGCATTATGTTAGGGGGAGCACAGCTGTGCTCTCTTCACACAAACACAGCTCACAATTCAGAATCCACCTAGATTTGCTGCCCCGCTGCAAAAAAGAAGGCTGAGCTGCGAGTTACATTCATGGTGAAATGATGAATCAAGATTACAAGCACTTTGTCTCAAGGCCAGGCCTGCTGGAGAGTCGCTCGCTGTGCCAAATTGGCTGTGTGAATTGGCCTTCAGCTACAGAACCTATGCAGACCTGTACTAAGCATGTTTCTGCAGAAGACAGGGCCATGCTGATGGTATAAGAGACACTTCTGCCACCATTCCACGCCTTTTCTCCTTTCCCCCCTTCTAGTATCTGACACAAACAATGCCTGGTGTGAGTCACTGCCATCACACCATGTAGCTCTCCTGCGCAGCCAGCCAATGATGTGAAGCACTGATGGAGAGACACATACAGTGCGGTGACATCATGTCACACATTTTTGTTAGATGCGACAAGGAAGAAAGAGAAATGAGAGAGAGAGAGAGAGAGAGAGAGAGAGAGAGAGAGAGAGAGAGAGAGAAGGTGCACATGTCCCTGCTTTGGTTCTTCATTCCACTATGTTCAGTGTGGTGTATTCTCTTCTCCCTGTGCAAAGGAGCACAGCATTTTTGCTGGTTGTTTCAGCTTCGACAGGATGTGAATGCCTTTTCTATCTATTGTGAGCTTCTTTCCCCAAAACTATTGTTTTGGGAGGGGAGCAGGCAAAGACACAAAGAAGGGAATCAGCTCCTGTTTTCTCCTTAAGAGCCTGCCATGCGTTTGCCGTTCGGAAACAACTAAAATAATCTGCTGCACCATATGTCCTTAAAAACACTTTGACTGTATTCCTCTTTAATTATTAAGCTTCTTCGGAGGCTGTAAGCCAGTGAGAAAGGGATTAGAGGGGTTACTTTGTGCCTCTGCACCCATGAAAATCCCTTGGCTCCAGTAGCAGTACTCTGAGTGTCCTGAAAGCTTTGATGTAATCCTCACCTCCCGGCTGCCACCGTTGCTGCCGCCTTCATTCTATTTAGATGCATGTAAAGGCCGAGCTCTAATCCAACTGCATCTGTATAAAGGAACAAGATCTATGCTATAAAGCATGAGCCCAGGTTAAAATAAAATGGCAACATTTTAACAAGCATCATTCTGGGCAACGGCAAGTGAAGACATGATAACAATGGATTCCGTGGCTCCCTTGTGCACCATCATGGTGGTGCTGCACTGCATCATGGGTAACAACCATGAGGGTTCTGGGTGCACCATAAGTACCAACCATGTGAAGATGGCATCTAGGCTGCTGTGCTAATAGGCATCAGCTATGAAAGTATGGACAGGCAGAGCTTCAGAACAATGCAAGCCCTGCTTAAGGGGAGACGTAGTTCTGCAGCATATGGCTAGGGTGAGTTAGTGGTTAGCAGTAGCTTTTATACCAGGGGCACAGCTGAAACACCCACTCAGCCGAGAAAAAAAGTCGCAAAGCATGGGAAGTGAAAAGCAGTCACCCACAATGGAAGATTGGCTGCAAACAGCGTGGCATGCGATGTTCCGTTTTTAATGGACACACTTCAAAGTGTTGCAGGAAGGAACAGTTTATTCAGCAACCATTTACTGAGTTTGCTCGTGCAGCAACTGTGACCTTTTCATTTGCTTTGGAATACTGTAAAACCAGATGAGAGCATTTCGGATGACTCCTGTCCTCTACTTATGCTTAAGCTTATAAATGGAGCCATGTTATTGCTTATACAGTTATTCCAAGAGGGAGTGACTTGTGACTCTGAAAATTCCTTGATTTGTGTAAACAAGCCTGGGTTGAACTGACGTATTGGATGTCTCGTGATTGAAACCTGGAATACTTACAACCAAACATTAACTGTCGGATGTATTTGCATTTCTATTCATTTCTTGTGGGGTGGGTGGGAGAGGCAGGGTATCTTTAACACAACAAAACACTAATTTATACGAGTAAAGATAAAATTGGCTGACCCAGAACAGGCATAGGCAGGCATAGGCAAACTCGGCCCTCCAGATGTTTTGGGACTACAACTCCCATCATCCCTGACCACTGGTCCTGTTAGCTAGGGGTGTTGGGAGTTGTAGTCCCAAAACCTCTGAAGGGCTGAGTTTGCCTATGCCTGGTCATAGGTCAGCTCAGGGCCACAGCTGGCTTAAGGCATTTTGCTGTCTGAGCCACAAAACAGGATGGTGCCTGCTCCCCCATTTGTATAAAAGCTAACTAGACTGGTAGTTGAATCTTACTTTCAACATTGGTGACCAGAAAGCAGCCTCCAGTGCACCTGAGGACAGCAGGCTAGTTCAAAGGAGGCAGAGCAGGTTGGCAGGCACATACAGCTCTGTCCTGCAGCACCTTGTCACTGCATTGATCCTGTTCAGGGAAGCATGATCCATTACACTAGGCCTCGGTGTACTCAAGCCTTCAGAATTTCCCCCTCTGACTGGCTTTGCTTCATACCCTCCTTGAGTGCTTCAACCTAGCTGGTAATGACTCTTGCTAACCTGGATGAAGGACAGCAAGAAGTGTGCATAGAAACTAGCCTATTGCACAAAGGCAATATTTACATGAATTGCTCCACCCACTTCAGCCTCTGGCCCTGCCCACTTGAAAGATTACCAAGAAGGAAATGCGGCCATTGCGGTGTGTTGCACTAAGCTACAAAATGAGGCCACAATTAGACTTAAGCTTCTGCTGAAGAGCCGTTGCTCAATATGGAGAGTTGCAGTTATCTTGCCTGCACCTCAGGGCTGCTTTTAAAAAAGATAGTGACTGCATCATCTATAAGAACAGATAAACAACTATCATGTCAGCTGCAGGAATAATACGTGCAATTTCGCCAACATGAACCAAATATTGTCTCTTCTTAGTAACATTTCAGGGGTAAGATAGAAGAATATGGATAGGACAAAGCTTGTGTGTGTGTAAGTGTGCATGGGCCAAGAAGGATGTGTGGTTTATTGGTCAGGAATCTGCAAGGCTCCACAAAATGGCTGAATAAGGACACACTAATTGGTTTGTATTTCATTGGTGCTGGCATGTTGAGGGACCCATTATGGTATCAACTTACAGTCTGAGTCAGTTCCACAGAAAGTGCCAGGTACCTGTTTACACACAGCTTTAATAGGGCATTCCTAGCTGCACTTCTGTCAATGAGCTCAAGTCTACTTCCTATTTGACCTGGCCTGGCTCCACTACGCACCAGAGAGATTGCAATGTTAAAATTGACCTTAAGCACTCTCCAACATGGAATAAAGGGGAATCAACATCCCTCGCTGGAAAATAATACTCTGGTACTCGGAAAACAGAAGACGGACAGCTTCCAGGAGCTTTGAAAATCAGGCTGCAGTATTCTTGTTCTTATTCAAAAGATTCCAGGGTGGCAATTAAAAATAACATTTATAAATATTTAAAACAATTAAAAATAATAAAGAACATTTAAAACATTAAAAACATTTAAAAGCATTTAAAAACAGTAACATACCCTCATAGCTAATAATGTCAAGGTTGCTGGAAACAGTATCTTTCAGCCATTAAATGTCCAAGTGAACAGGAATGTTATCTAATTCCTCCTGAGTGTTACTAATGAGGGAAACAGATGCGCCTCGCCATGGAGGGCACGAATGGGGAATTACCACAGAGAAAGCCATGCCACAAGTCAGCACGAACCAGACAACACCTAGCCACAGACCCCGCCCCCAACAGAGCCCCCCTTGGCATTCGCAGGACCCAAGATATTACTGCACAGAAGTGTTCTCAAATCATTTCTTGGTTGTATCTAGTTGCATATTTTTTTCATCTCTTTGAAGCCCATTATATCTCATGAGGTTTGGAGATGGAGCATCAGTTTTATCAATCTTTCAATCATTCACTAATCGAAGTTTCAGAACAGAGAATGGGGGTGAGAAAGAGGACAAATAAATGGGGAAATGGGAACTTTGGTGAAAACCTTTCTATTCTAATTTCACCGACCCTGTTTCTCTCCCCTGCTAAGGAAATTGACCATTTCCGCCTCCAGTTTTCCTGAAATTATCTCCTCCCACAACTGAGTGCTCTTTTTTGCCCAGTTCTTCTCTTCAGTTTAGTCCCCTTCCTCATATACTCACTTGCTTGACATGGTAGTACAAGAAAGAAGCTCTGAGGGTTGCTTTATTGGTGAATGGATTTCTTTATTAGCTGCATTTGTGTCCTGTCTTCCCTCTGAGGAGCCCAGATCAACATTTTCCAACAAGTCTGTAAAGTAAGGAGACCAAGAGAGGGGGTTGTGCCTAACATTATGTGACCTGCCTAGTGAGAGTAATCACTGATAAAGTTATTTGAACCTGCATTTCCCATATCCAACAGGTAGGGCAGGATCTCACAGCGTTTCTCCGGATAGGCAGACTACATCTGCTGTGCTGGAGGTGCAGCTCAGCTTGGCTAAACACAGGCATAATGTGTGCCCAAACTTTCCTCAGCTGCCCACACACATCCCCCACTCATGTCTTCAATCCCACTGCTAACTTGTAAACTACATCCATAACACTGAATGAGCACCTAAGAGGCTTCTTCAAAAACCAGGCATTTATTTTACTGATCATATGACTTTTGGAAATTTGAGATGTTCAGAGAGCAGGAGATACAATCAAATAAATGCACCACAGTTCCATTTTCACCGCATGGGATAGTTTAGAGACAACTCCTTAAGACGGCCTTGCCACAGACTACAGGTACGGAAGTTATTTGTTTACATTGCCTGTCTTCTTTATCTGACAACAGAATGCACTGTACCATTTCTGTATGAAAAATGAACAGTGCCACTTTGTTCCCCCTGTCCTTTTGATTTGCTCCCTGGTTGCCTAGTGGCCAATGCAGTCGGTTTTCACGACTCAAAGAGAAGAGCTGAATGGAACAGCAGAAGCATGCCAAGCCGTTCATCCTAGCATTCAAACACCCTGGGGTTTGAACAAACAATGCTGAGAGTACTTAGCCCATTTTAAAAAATAAAATAAAATATGGTTAAAATTATTGTTTTAATCAATGAGTTCTAAAAGTGACATGTTTCAGCTATAAAGCCTTAATGTTCCACACTCTCCGTTTTAGACTGGGGGATGGGAAGGGGTTGGAACTCATTTTGGGGGCCAAGAGGGAATTGATACAGAGGCAGCTGCTGGGCATTTTTTTTTTTTTGCTTGATCCCTGGCAAATTCTTCTGGGCTATTCCTGGCCAGCAAGTGTCCTGTGCCTCTCCCAAGTTCTCCTGAAAGAACAAGTGGAAAGGATCTCCTCTTCATGCCAGTGGTTGCCTTGTGTCAGAAGACTGTGAGGGATAACCATTGCTATTTATAGGTAATCCCCTTTTAGAAAGGTCAGGCTTTAGAGCGTGTTTGTTTGACCCTTACTTATCGGGCGGGGGGGGGGGGATCATTGCATTGCAGGCTCGATCTTAGTAGCTGTTTCAAGCCGATAAAAGTGGCATAAAATCAGACAGCTTGAGCCGGCTGCCGCAGAAGGAGCTGCTGCGCTTGCTTCTGTGTCATTGATTTTGACATTTTTCTTTCCCTTTATCTGTTTTAGACACTTGGAGTCTCTCTTGCTAGGGGAAGGCACTTAATTCACACATTGTGCACTCTTGATAATACAGCAATGGGAACTGAATGACTTTCCTTATCATGCATGGCTCAAGTGAAAACAAGAGGCCATTTATCAAGCCCCCAACATGCAGTCAGTCACCGTGGGCCAAAATCTCAAAATGGGCCTGGTCTGGTGTTTGTCTGCCTTCCTGTCCCTGGTGAAGAAATAACCACTCTCAGAGTGACTCACACAAATCTTGTGCAGTGCAAGCCATGATTGTCTTTGATTCAGATGCTTACCAGTGTCTATGCTGTGCTCTTTAAAAGAGTTTGATAGAAAAGCCTGTTTTATCAGGCTTATTATGCTGGTCCCTAGGTGTGCTGCCTGTTACACTGTTCAAAAGTGCAATTCGCGTGTCCTTCGTATTGAACTCAATTTGGACAGAATTCTGGCTGAGAACAAAATAACTACTGCACAAGATGAAAGACCATTCTTTTTGGATGATCTCATGGGATGTGAGAAACTTTCCCATTGAGAGGGCTGGAGTTGCATCTTTTCATCTTTTTTACTTAGCAGAGCATTGTTTGAGTAACTTGAAATAAACTGCAAACTGAATCCCCTCTTGTCAGCGGAGAATTACAGCTGCTCACCGCTACTGTGTTTTTTGCCTACCCAACTTGACTTTGGACAGGTCTTCCATGGACTCCACTTCTGCTGTAGGCTACAGTTCTCCCTCTCTCTCACTTTTACAGAGAATGAGAGATGCAAACAGCAATACTTCCCAACCTCTGCCCCACATAAAGGTAAAGGTAAAGGGACCCCTGACCATTAGGTCCAGTCGTGACCGACTGGGGTTGCGGCGCTCATCTCGCTTTATTGGCCGAGGCAGCTGGTGTACAGCTTCCGGGTCATGTGGCCAGCATGACTAAGCCACTTCTGGCGAACCAGAGCAGCGCACAGAAACACTGTTTACCTTCCCACCGGAGCAGTACCTATTTATCTACTTGCACTTTGACGTGCTTTCAAACTGCTAGGTGGACAAGAGCAGGGACCGAGCAACGGGAGCTCACCCCGTCGCGGGGATTCGAACCACCAACCTTCTGATCGGCAAGTCCTAGGCTCTGTGGTTTAATTCACAGTGCCGCAGGTAATTGTCCAAGAGTTTGGCAGTCACCAGCTGTTTAACGAAGAGTTTGGGGGGAGGCAATTCTGTAACACGTTTGAGAGGCAGATTTCAAGACGGTCATAAGAACATAAGAAGAGCCAGCCAGATGCCTACAGGAAGCCCACCAACAGGGTCTGACTGCAACAGCACTCTCCTCTTCTGAGGTTTCCAGCTACTGGAGTTCAGAGAGATACTGAATCTGACAGTGGAGCATAACAAAGGTAGTGCAGGACAGGGATGGGAAACCTGTGGCCCTCCAGATGTTGCCTGTCTCCACCTCCCATCCCCCTGACCTTGCTGGCTGGAGTTGAATGGGAGCTGGTCAGGAAGCATCACCACAGGGTCCCCATCCCTGGTTTAGGACAGATGTAGTGGTGGCCCTACATTTTTGAGGCCCTAAATTGTTAAAGCCTCCCTTTGCAACCAGCAATGCGGTCTGGGTCACAACTGTTATATTCTTCAATGGGATGTTTCCACATCAGATTACCACATTTTATTTTATTTTTTATAGCTACTACATCTCAGATTTCCTTAAATTTGCTGTACGGGATTATCTCACATGTCAGAGTCACTGGTGTGAATAAAAAATTGCTCTGCTTTATAGTTGTTGAGTCATGTAACACAAATTGGGTCTATTAAACACCCCCCCCCATGAAACAATGTGGAGTAAAATCGCTTCTCTGGTCCTCTGGGATTAGGGGCCCTGAAGCTTAAGCTTCATTAGTTTCATAGCAGATCTACCCTGTGACATTTTCATAATGGAATTTGCAATTAATAAAGTATGTTTTGAAATTCATTGGCCAGCTAAGGTGGTGGGATGCATGCATTTTATTTTTATTATTAGTGTTGTCATTAAAGCTCAGCCAACTTCATTTTTGTGAAAGAGAATTCAGTGAGTCACAGCGTTCTTCAGCGCTGACAACTTACCAGTGGCTTCATCCTTCCTTTGTTCCTATGGCAGCAGTGGGTTTTTAATGCATCGTTGAAAAGAAGCGCTCGAAGCACTACACATTTAATAACAAGCCCGAGGGAGATGTCTATGCCACCTCACTTATTATTATTTATTTTTTTGCAGGTCCTCTGCACAGTATTCTTTCCAAGAGCACCATTCATGCTTTTAAAGCCATTATTTAAAATTATTGCTGAGAATGCAGTTGCAATGCCCCAAACAGCAGCAATAATTTCTCAAAAGATTTGCCCATTTCCTTCTGCTGCTTTTAAAAGTGTGCATCTGTGTGAAAAGTAATTCAGAGTTTATTTGGATAAAAGCTTAAGCAATTATGTGACTGATGCATAATTAAATTGGTGGTAGGATAAAAATATATCTAAGTGGGATTCAGACAGATCTGCAGCTTCTTGAGCTGGGCACATGGATCAAGTTCATCCTGATTCTTTCAGAAATGCGCTGATTACCTCTAATTTATGCAAGAGAGAAGTTCTAAGTCAGTCCTCCTGCTATAACCTCACAAAACTTGGCATTACAATTTGTCAATCATGGTTGAGGGAGTACTACAATATAAATTATGTCTGTTCATACATTGTCCCTTTTTTTCTTGACATGATCCACTCTGTGCTATACCAATGGGCCACTTCCCAGTCACATGAAAATCCACATGTGAATTGGGAAAGTGTCTTTTTCTGTTGGTTTCAGGACACACATTGAAAAAAAAAATTTCTCTTGTATATGCCTGGACCATTGAGAAAATGTCCAAATATATAGATCAAGAGGTTATGTGTGCTTGGCCTCAGAAAATGCAGCATAGGGTCACATATTCAATTCTGAATACTGTGCACCCAATAATCCCTTGTTTGAATGGTTTGTCCTGTTAAGGCAGAGAGGAAGAGACCTTCCTGTACCTTCTTGGTGGGGCTGCTTCTGTGGTTCAGATCTTCAGACACAGTCCTTGCTGTAGTCAACGGGCCTTTTGATCTGGTGGCTTTGAGTTCTCTCCTCCATGTCTAGCTCCTTTTAGCATCTTCATTAGTCAAAGAGGATCTGTGGCAGACTCTGCTCCTTCCTTCAGCCCATACTATCTCTACTCAAGTGAATGCATGACTGGAGAATCTGGGTGCTAAGCTCTGAGCCATTCTGGCTCCAGGCAGTGGATATGGTCCTTTTCCAAGATGGACTCTGCAGGGATCTTCCAGGATGTCATTCTACCCAGAGGAAGTCATTAGCAAGGGCAGACTTGGGTCTTTCAAATTTCAGCAGCTGTGTGAGCCAAAAATTCAGCACCCCCACCTCTCACCTTCTGTTCTCCTCAATTCACTATGACATAGTTGCAATGCCCTGCAGTACCCTCTAGGCTCAGTGCCCAGTGCAGTGGATCTCTGTCGGCCTCTGTCATTAGGAGCATGTGAGAAGAAAACAAATCTGAGATTGAGGCATTGCATTCTATTAAGGCCGAGAGATCTGTAGAAAGCCAGCTTCTGTTGAGTCTGTGGTCTGGCAAGCCTCATTCACTAAACAGGTACCTTCTGAGTTGTAAGCACAGGAAAACAGACTACTATATTAGTTAGACATTGCTTTGTCTATTTAGAGAATTTTGGCCCTATGTCTCAGCTGAAAAGTGGGAATGGAAAAGTGATTGGATGGGAACTTGGACCCATTACAAAGTTCGCATAATAACCAGCTGGAATAGAAACAATCCATACCAAATATTATCCCTCTGCTGCAGCCTGATGGAATGACTGCTGCCAGGTTGCAGGTTGGTTGAGGGAGAAGCCTGACAGGGCAGAGCTCATGGAGTGATCAGCTTCCCTTCTCTTCTTTGCCATAGTCCAACGTAATGGCTGTTGCAAAATAACGGCTGAGGGAGAGGAACAGCCTGATGGAACCAGCTCCAGCAAAGCCAATGGAGTGGCCCTGCTTCTCTTCTCTCTTTTGCAGCAGCCTGATAGAATAGCTGTTCACGGATGACAGCAGAGGAAGAGGGAAAGCCTGCTGGAGCTAGCATTAGCAAGAAGGGAAAATTAAAAGAGCCTTCAAAGTTCGTTCTGCAAAAGTAGCAAGCAAGAATGATGATTTATTTGGTGTTCCTTATTAAGACTCTTCGCAGCTGTGTTTATGGGTGATAGGAGCCCAGGAAGAGAGGGTGGAATGCAAACAACAATTACTATCTCCATTACATTTTGAGCCATGAACTTCAGTACTTCCCTCTTGTCCAAATTATGGGGAGAATATATATATATATATATATATATATATTATATATTCTCCCCATATATATATATATATATATATATATATATATATATATGGGGAGAATATATATAATCTGAATTAACAACTTTATGTGTTTGCAGAAAATTCCAAAACACATATTTAAATAAAGTAGCATCACACATGCTGAGAGACTGAAAGTAAATCTACACTACTGTTTTGGCTTTTATTTTAATTGTGAACTTCAAGACTTAAGCCTCCCACACAAGAATTTCAGTACTGATAGAATTCAATATATCTCTGCTGGTGACTCAACAGTAGGCTTGGAACACTGAATTGCTTCCTAATCATCAGGTGCGTGCCTGCAGGTCACACCATCCTGCCACTCTGCCTGGTGACTGTGCTCTTACTGAGAAGCAGAGCAGGGGAAAATATGCTCTGTGAGGAGCCTTAAATGTTACACACAGAGAGATTTTATATGTTGCACTGTATGTTTGTGGGGGTTAGTCTAGTGTTATCGTAGGGGTCCCTGACAACCCAGCCATTGATGGTTGCGTGACTAGAGTTTGGTCAGGAGAGGTTTAATGTAGCCAGCTGGATTGCTAGAGATTACTTTGTCCCCCGTTTGGGGGCCTGCTCATACCGCCACTTTATGTTCTCCAGTTACTGCTAAAGGAAATATATAAGTTTGGCTCAAAAACGGTTTTAAGGGGGGACAGAACATACCTCCAATGTTCAGATGAACCTGTCTCAAGGGGAAGAGATGCTTTGCCAAAGCAAGTCAAGGATGTGTTCTGGGATGGACTGGCCTTTTAGTCCACACCTGATCATATTATAATGAATTTCAGGTTATTTTTTTAATACAGTAATACCTCCGTGAACGTCCGCCTTGTCTAGCATCCATTCCAGCGAACAGGTTACTTCCAGGTTTGCCACTCGCACATGCACAGAAGCACAAACTGCTCCGTGCATGTGCGCAGATGCGGCACTTTGCCCTGCGTCCATTTCGGCTAGCGGCCAGGGCTCCGGAACGAATCCTGGTCATAAAACGAGGTACGACTGTAATTATTTGATGGTAGAAGACATAGCCTATGTCACACTGAGATGGGCACTTGCTGCAGAGAACTATGTTGATTTTCTCAGGTGAATATCTGAAAGCACTCTTGTTTGACACTAAACACAGGACTGTTTCACACACCAGCCAGGAAAGGATGTTCACACTACCATGTGCCCCTGTAGTTCAGTGGTAGAGCGTCTGCCTCGCATTCAGAAGGCTCCAATCATCATAATTGTTTTTAATGTTAAATCATGTTGAGATACTTTATAGGAAATAAATGGACATGAATAAGATGCTTCCTGGTGACTGGTGGTATAACACTCTTCCGATAATCAGAGCAGTTGCCTTCATTTGATTGAATCTGTGTTATGGAAGAAAGATAGTAGTAACACTGGCACAACACCATCAGCTTCATCCTCTTGTGCTATATATTACTCTTGTTGCTTAGAATTCTAACTCCCCTTTCTTCCATCCTGGACCTCAAGGCAACATACAAAGGTTTCAAAGACATCCTGAGCCTTCTTATCATGGACTCTGGCTGTTAAGATAAGAAATCCTCACCCCTGCCTGTCACATGAGCTTGGAGAAGCAAAGATTAAACACTGGTTTCAGGGAAGAAGAGCTTCTGGGGATGGCGGTGAGCAATTGCTCTCAGACCATCAAGGTTACTGACTGAAACTGCAGCGCTAAGCACATCTGACTGTTTAAAAAGGGCCTCTGAAATCAATACGGCTGCCTTCTAAGAAAACATGGCTAGTGTCAGACTCCAACTACTGTTACACACACTCACACCAAGCCAGCCTTGCCATAAGGCAGAAATAAGCTTGCAGCCTTAAAGTTGGGTTGCCCAATTTCAAAAGGTTGTTGAGCTTTCTTTAGTAAAAAGCTACAATAATTTTTGAGTTCTGGAGCTTTCTTAGGCATTTTCAGCACGTTTTAACCCCTGTTGCTGGTTTTCTGGGACATTTGCCCGATTTCTGAAAAATAATCCAGGATGGCATTTTCAGAGGTGGATTCCAGGACATGCCCTGAAAAATCAGGACGTATGGCAGCCCCACTTAAAGAACAACAGATTAGTCCCATTCGGCACAATCCCATGCTTGCTTCCTCAAAAGTCAGTGCTCATGTGTTTGAAGCAAAGATGACTCCCCACACCAAGCCATCACTGGACTCTAACTCCCAGCCCCTCTAGCCTCTGACCAGTAGCCACGCTGGCTGGGGCTGATGGGAGCTGGAGTCCAAGAACACAGGTTCCCCATTCCTGTTTTAACAGTTCTTGCTTCCTCATCTTCCTGCTTCGGTTTGCAGACTCAGGTTGCTAACTTCCATGCACAGGCATGGGTGTAAGCCCCATCGAGCACTGTGCCACTGACTTTAGAGTGTAGATGCTTAGGATTGCTCTGTTAATACAGTATTGTACTTTACCTTTGGTGGGGAGAATTGAAAATTTCTGCCTCATTCATCAATATGTCCAGAGCTGGTCCTTTTCCGCCCCCCCCAGCCCCCCCCCCAGCCTGAGCAGTACTGTTTTGCAAGCGGAGCTACAGTTCCAAACATATGAGTCAGACTAGACAACTGACATGATCACTGCCTATCAGCAGCAATGCTCTTTTACAAAAGCACATATCCCAACCCTTTGGATATTAGGGTTCAGAAATGCACCGACCGTAGCTGGGGGAAAGTCAGTATGCACCCAAGGATTAATCGTCATTAATAGAATACAGGGTGTGTCACTGGAATGGGACGCATTTGCTGCTAACATGTTTGCTGGAAGATCAACATGTGAGTGAGCATTTTCTCATTGTAGTTTGTTAATAATGCAGAAGGGGTATGGCTGTCAGTGCTGGCTGACCTAGTTAGATAGAGTCTTTCATTGGAACTTGCACGCCTGACTCATATATAATGATTCCACCCCCCTTTTACACCATAAGCTGTAAAGTGAGCATTTAAGCATTCTTCGTGTGACTCCTCAAGGTTGTCAGAGATTATTTTAATACGCAAGGCAGATGGAACAAAGGGCTGAGCTGAAACAGTAAGACATTCTCCCTGCTCCACACCTTCGCACAAATATTTTCACCCCTTTGTGTAAAGTACCTCCCATTTTAATTGACTGGGGAGGAGTTCAAAACAGGATGACACACACGGGCACATACATAGCACTTCCTCTCTGGTAACCGGCATTCAGGTGTGATGGTATTGCTCCAAAGTAAGTCCCATCTGGCTGTTCTGGGAGCTTTTCTGACCATTTGGCTTTCATACCAATGGATCGTAATGTAATCATGTAGTCCTCTTGCCTACATGATGACTTCAATGAGGGCAAATGAAACTTATTGCCACCACTCTGAGCTAGCTTTTTCAGTGATGTCGTCACAGAGGCAAATTTCATTGGCTAAAATGGTGGCTGGCTCAAGGTGGGTCAGGGCTGCAAAAAGGAGAAAACAAGGGAGCAGAGGTGAGAGGTTCATAGAGTATTTTGTCCTCTCAAAATATCCCATTTCATGCTTAAAAGGTTTGGCATAGCCCTACTGGGGAAAAAAATCCCTTTCACCTCCTATGTAATCCTGTAGCACTTTTCATGCTTCAATTCTCCAGGTACACTCTTGGAACTCTCTTGACAAAGAACTCAGAGAATCAGGGTGTTAGCTTTATTTTCCAAGTACCAGCACTGGTGATGAATTAAGCAGGTACTTGGTGCTGCTATAGGATCTAATCTAGAGCAAGGAGATATGAAACTGTACAATCACCATTCATCACCATTTAAAACACCTCACTTTTACCAACACAGTGGGTGTGTTTCACACATTTGAAATAGAGTTGCCAGAGAAACCACATTTATTTCCTGATTTACACAGGGTTGAAAATTGCTGAATTTTGTATGCTGTGTTCCATGGCAAACACCAGACTTGACTTTCAGATAGTCGACAATGCACGACCAATCTATTTCTGTGTTTTCTTGTAAGCCAGCCTCTTCCAATTAGAACTTTGCTTTATTTTTCAACATAATATTCTTATTTGGTATTTTTCAGTTCATATTATAACAACATACAAGGGTCAGAGAGGCATGGGGACTGAGTTGGTAAGCCGATAAATAGATGTGTATGTGTTTCTCCTCATAATATCTGTATGTGCTTATTCAGATCTTCAATAGTACTTCTTGAGATCAAGCCTGGCTGTCCGTGTGAGCTATCCACGCTTCCAGTTGGTGTCCATTTGCTGTTGTCTCCATTATGTTATGGGCTTAAAAGAAGAAAATGACTAGTCTTGTTAACTGCAACGTTCCAATGTTTCCAGGGGCATTTCTTCTTTTTTAGGTGGCAGGTGGTGAGGACCTGTGGCACTCCAGACATCGTTGGGCTCCAACTCCCACCACCAACTTCCACCAGCATGGCTAACAGTCAGAGGTGATAACCACTGTAACCCTTCAAGTTCTTTCTTTTCAGTTGGCCCTGTGAGTTTATTTGACCCTAAAGTCACATGATGTCAGGTGACTGACACGGAGGCACTGTTTGGGCCAAACCATGCTACAAGCAAAGCGAAGAGATCTGGCAAGCCTAATTAAGCCTGCAGGCCAGAGATTCCCCACCACTGTCCTACCTGGATATCTTAATTTAAAATATTCCTACTCCGCAAATATCAGAACAGACATTATTTGCTGCTTTGTGTTTAGATGCCTTCAAGAATTCAATATATTAGGAATGATGTTTGAAAGTGAGTCAAGAAGACAAGATTGAAGTAATGATGGTAAAGCCACCAGGAGCGTCATTCATGTTCTTAGCCTTCCTCAGGAGGCGCCCCATCATTCAGACATGTGTGCTAAGCATCATTTGAAAGTATTCAGATCCTGCTTGTGGGCTTTCCATAGGCATCTGGATGGCCACTGTGGGAACAGGATGTGGAGCTAGATAGGCCTTTGGCCTGACACAGCACAGTTCTTCTTATGTTCTTATCCTAAGACCTTTATACTCAAACTTAACTGGGAGTGGTGAAATATATTTTCCTTTTGGTGTGGGTTTATTTTCAATGTTATGACCCAATCTGAACCTTCAAACTTGGACAAGTTAGAAAAGGAAATGAATAAATACAATCCCAATAATGTTCTATAGAGAGAGAATCGATTTTAGAATGTTGTATTATTTTATTGTTGTTAGCCCAGCTTCTGCTGGGGAGGGCGGGATACAAATAAAAATTTATAATTTTTAAATTATTATTATTAATTGTTATTTGCAGTTCCACTTGAAGATAAAATAATTGTTTGCTATGCCTGTGGCTTGAAGGTAGGTTTTATCCTGACTGAATATTGTGCATAAGACAGACACAAATCATTTTATAAAGAATTAAGGCTGTGATCCATTTACAATGGAGTAAGTCCTACTGGATTCAAAAGTGCTTTCTTCAGAGTAGGTGTGTAGGAATGCACTGTACGGCTTCCCCGTGTGAACCTGCACAGACCCCAAGATGGTCATCTAAAGCCCTCTAAGAGAGGTCTGGAGTGTGGTGACGAGAATGGGTCTCTTAGTAGCTTCCCATCTATGGAGTGCTTTCCCTGGGAAGGCCTACCTGGCACCAACCTTGTTATTAGTCTGACGCCAGGCAAATAAGTTCTTGTTTTCCTGGGCACTTGGGCAGCACCAGCGATTGGATGCTTTTACTCTGACCCTGTTTTTCAGTAAGTTTAGGTATCTTTATTAATTCAATTTATTCTTCTACATCTACATTACTTCAGGATTTTGTTGTGGGAGGCAATTCACCAATTTTTTAAAAATAAGAATAAGAATATCCATGTTTGTTTGTTTTAAAATAAAATTGATTAACCTAAACTGACCAGTAGGGAAGTTAAAAATCATTAACAAGGTACCCTAGAGCAGTTATTTAATCTTAAAATAAAAAAATAGAACAATAATCCGGATTGATTTGTAATACTATTCACATCTGTATAGACCATTTGATGTGGTAACTACAATGGAACAGTAACAACAACAAAACATCCTACAGATATATGACATGGAGAGACTAAAATAGTCATATGCTTTTTTGGGGGGGGGTGTAGCTCCCTTCAGACATGTTTGTTGCTTGCACATTTTGAAAACTGAACTCATCCATCACTTGACCCCTCCCCTGCAAAAAAATATAAAATGATGGACTTGGTCCAGCTGTTGTAAAGCTTTTGCGTAATATGGGTTTGTTATCACTGGCTCAGGGTAGTTAACTTTTGACTCCACTTCCAGCAGCAGAGCATCTGATTAGAGAAATAGTGCAGTAAGAGTTAAATGACTCCATTCAGTCTTTATTGGCGGCCCTATTATGCAGACAAACACTGGCAGATTCAGCATTCTAGAGTTCAAAGGGGAAAACCAAAGGACTGCAAATACAGACATCTTAAAAGTGCAGCATTTCTATCTGCCACAGCAAACAGCGCAGAAATTGATTATATTTGCTTGGTTTGATTATTGTTTCCCCTGTGCGTGTTAGAAAATTAAGACATCATCAGAATAACTGGATTTACTGCTGGCCTCCCTGGATGGCCAAGTACAGTCTTCAGTGTTTCCCAACCTTGGGCCTCCAGCTGTTTTTGAACTACAATTCCCATCATCCCTGACCACTGGTCTTGCTAGCTAGGGATGATGGGAGTTGTAGTCCAAAAACAGCTGGAGGCCCAAGGTTGGGAAACACTGGTCTAGATTACAAAATTCCAATCCCATGACCTCTGGAATCCTTCTCAGAATATCTTTTATTTTGTACGCATCTATATAAAAGCACTGTCCAAGTGCTTTCGGGCTTATTTGTGTCCTTCAGTGATGTGGCTATGAGACTTTCATAAGCAAAATGCAAGGGATTAAAGATCTTCAGATCTGCAAATGTCACCAGATTTTGCATCGATGGCGCACTTATCTTCGTGCACATTCCTAGGATATGTCTGCACCTGTTAATTTACAGGATATGTTTGCTCTAGCTGTTTTCTCCTGCAAACTGTTGGTGCAGTTCACTGATGTGGTTTGCACTGCACCTCGTGAAAGGGAAGTGAAAACATCCGAGTTTGCCTAATAAAATGGCTGTTAAAAAAAGAAGCGAGGGTTTCAGCAACATAGCTTGATCACTGGAGTGTGAGACAGGAAGTGCCCCTAAGAAATGAAACAATGAACAACAAAGAGAGCAAATTTGAAAAGATTCCATTTTGCGGTCCTTAAATCCTCTCACAGTTTATATGATATGCATCTTCCCACAAGTTTTCTTCCCTATTTATCAAACATTTTGTTGTCCAAACCTACCACCAAACTAGGGGTTGTACATTTTTCCTGCAGGGCCTTTTTGTATATCATGTGGTAAAAAAGGTAAAGGTAAAGGACCCCAGGACGGCTACATCCAGTCAAAGGCGACTATGCGGTTGCGGTGCTCATCTCACTTTAGGCCGAGGGAGCTGGCATTTGTCCACAGACAGCTTTCCGGGTCATGTGGCCAGCATGACTAAATTGCTTCCAGAATACCCTGACAGAACCAGAGCACACAGAAACGCCATTTACCTTCCCACCGCAGTGGTACCTATTTATCTGCTTGTACTGGCATGCTTTCAAACTGCTAGGTTGGCAGGAGCTGGGACAGAGCAACGGGAACTCACCCTGGGTTGGGATTCAAACCACTGACCTTCTGATCAGCAAGCCCAAGAGGCTCAGTCAGAAGTCATTAAAGAGCTAAACAGCAACCAAGAATTCCCCCCCTTTGAAAGGTAAAGTTTTGCAAGTGGAAACTACTTGTATTTGGAACATGACCAGTTAGATGCTTGCCAGGTATGATAATCCAGGTCTCTTTTTAAGGGGAACTGCATAAAGCCTCGAGAAGTTGCCCTCCATATGTTTTTGTACTTCAACTCCCATCAGCCTATGGTCAGGGGAAGATGGGAGTTGGAGTCTGGCAATGTTTGAAGAAGCACCACTTCTCCATGGCTTCAGTATCTACAGTTCTTTCGCATAACTCAGACTTGCACCCCATCCTTTCAGAAGGGGGATGTATCTTTTGAATTAGAGACACAACAAGATAAAAATTGTCCAGACATTAGCCCACTGTGTACATATAGGGGGAAGGCAGTGAAGAATAGTTTCAGAGAAAGCCAAAGAACAAACTGCCAGTGGCGTAGCGTGGGGGGTGCAGGGGGGGCGGCCACACCAGGCGCAACATCTGGGGATTAGGGTTAGGGGGCGCAAATCCATGGGTTAGGGGGCGCAAATTACTTGCCTTGCCCCGGGTGCTGACAACCCACGCTACGCCACTGCAAACTGCACACAGGAAACCAGAGAGATTGGCCAAGCTCTCTCAGTTCCTTTAAATTGCCTTTGGAGTATCAAGTTGGTGTATGGATGAGAATAAAATAAGTCAATGCGTGCACAGCACGTTTTCAATACGCAAGAACACAATTCAGACTCTTTACCACCGCTTCTAAGTGATAAGATAAATGACTACTTAGGGTTTTATAGCTTAGATAGAACTCTTTCCATCCTAGCTTATTCCCTCTTTTATTTTCTATGGTTGTAAATTATTACAATCTGTATTTATTTTCCTTTCCTCTCTTGCTCAGTCACTAATTTACTTTTATTGCCCCATAAGCAAAGTTGTTGGACACGTCACCTGTCATCCTCCATCATTAAGGTGTTCTGTAAATACTTGCTTGTAAAACGATAATACAGAAAATGCTGGTGTAATTTACACAATCTTAAATGGCCTGGGCTTTTTTTTTCTTTCACTGCTTCTGTTTATGGAAGGCAGCTCAACAGCTGAGTTCATTTGAGTAACTTTCTAAGCAATCCATGTTTGAATGCTCAGGAGAATGGAAGAGGAAAGCTTTCCGTGAAAGTTCTCCGCCATCTGTCACTGCCAGTAATGCTCCCTTTGAAAATTTACCACGATTCACTAGTGGTTACCTACTATTTTTTCTTAAATGAGAACTTCTGAGCGCAAAAATCCCACGTGTGTCTTTTCAAGGACTGATGAAAGAATGTGATTCATTTCTCTTTTGTGGTTTTTGGCTGCAGCAGATTGCAGGTTTCAGTTTGCAAATTGTAGTTTGCAGATTTCAGTTTGCGCAACTTAAGGACTGTTAACAGTAAGCTGTTATAGCACCAACAGCCTATTGCCAGGCAGCTTCCAGGCTGTCCCTAAACCACATACCAGCAAATGCAGGTTGCACAATGAAAGTCGATTTGGCACTCGGATGCAACAAACCCGCTCCCATTTATTTATTTATTTTACAAAACCAACAGCTACACAACTGTGATGGTAAGATACATAGGAAAGTATGGGATGCCAATTGCTTGATGAGATCTTGTACCTTAGAAACAAATTAGAATGAACACTCATTAAACAGCAGTTGTGGTATAACTTCCCTGCAAACCATACAGAATGAATGCTCAATAAACAGGTTGTCTGGAAGTACCGTATTTTTTGCACCATAACACTCACTTTTTTCCTCCTAAAAAGTAAGGGGAAATGTCTGTGCCTACAGGTGGCATGCCTATGGATTTTCCTCCTCTAGAAACTACGTGCGTGTTATGGTCAGGTGCGTGTTATAGAGCGAAAAATACGGTAACTTTCCGCACCTTTGCACTAAGACCTCTAAGATGTAGGTCAGTGGTTTCCAATTAGCTAAGTATTGTGAATCCTCTGTTTTTCAAAAGCCAAGCCATGGACCCCATATTTTTTGGGGGGGGAAATGATATCTTCATGGTAGCTTCTGTTATGTAAATGGTGCCATAGACCTCCTGGGTGGGTTATGCAGACCCCCTGCAGCCTGCGGACCACCAGTTGGGGACCAGTGGTGTAGGTGCTTCTTCAATATCAATGCAATGACCACTCCCAAGAATGCCAGCTTGGCCCCACAACTGTGGGTACCTGGGGCCGTGGGTGCCATGCAACATGCATGACTCTGGCACTGAAATTTGTGGGTGCTTGGGCATCCACAGGGGCCCAGGGAGTTGGCACCTATGGCCACTCCCTACTATGTATCTACACAACCTCTATAATTCCCAGTTCCAGGTTATACTACAAGTTTGTGGGGTCCCAATAATGAAAGTGGCAAGCATACAGTCGAAGAATGTACGAGATCCTAAGGCATTTAGGGACATGCTCAAGGGGCTGAGTTCAGATACAAACTAAATAAGCTGTCCCTTGGCCCAAATGGCTTATCACATCCCTCTTCCTTCCTATGTCTGTGCAATACAAGAGCAGGGCTGGCCCACACTGATGAGGCAAAAAGAGGCGTTTTCCTTGCATGGTGGCCTCTATCTTGCCACCACTGCCTGCTCCACTGCCTCTGCCACCAGCGCTGAAGTGGTACCACCACCAGCACCAGTTTCCAGAGAGATCTTGTGAGATCTCATGGAGTGCACAGGATCTTGTGAGATCTCATCAGAAGCCGCCACCACTGTCCAGGGCAGGTAAGAGGCAGAGGAGCAGCAGCAGTGGGGGAGTAAAGTGCCTGTTTTGCCGCAAGCAGCAAAACAGGATGCACTACCCCTATACAAGAGGGTTTTTGGGGTCAAGGAAAGAGAAGAAAGCAGGCAGGGGCATACTTTTGCTTGGTTTATTCTTTCCAGTAGTAGATTTACATGGTGCCATCACTTTTAAGGTGGTAAAGAAGAAAGATGAGGGCCTTTCAGGCATTAGAAGTGGTGTAACCAGCATAGCCCAAGAGACTGCTTTAGCAGCACTAGCAGAGGTGTTTGGTTAGTACCATAGGACTAGGATGTCAATCAAAAAAGGGGGCGGGGAATCTTGAACACTCTGAAGATGGTACACATAGTTCCAAGCCGGCATCTCATTCAAGTACTAGCATCAGGTACACCTGCATGGCCTCAGAGATAGTACATTAAATTCCTTCAGCCTGTTTTCTAAACAAAGTTGTAGATACTGAAAACAAGATGTTTTGGGCAATGTTGTAATCTTGCAATAAGGTGAAATAGACTAAAAGAAGTGTTGCATAGAGTCGCATAAATCCATATTCGGTTTCCCCATTAACTGCCAGTTATCTTATTATAAATACAGCATTGTCTTGGACCACAGTGGTTCAAAATGATACTTTTTAATTTTGTGGACTGGGACAGAGGATGAACGTGGTCTGAGGCAATGGGTAACACTTAATGGGTCTCAGCTCACAATGAAAACTCTATGCATACTACCATTTCAGATTAATCTGACTTTTCCCAACCCACTGCCCTTTAGATGAGGCTGATGGAGGTAAAGGTAAAGGGACCCCTGACAATTAGGTCCAGTTGTGGACGACTGGGATTGTGGTGCTCATCTTGCTTTACTGGCCGAGGGAGCCAACGTACAGCTTCCGGGTCATGTGGCCAGCATGACTAAGCTGCTTGTGGCGAACCAAAGCAGCGCATGGAAACGCTGTTTACCTTCCCGCCAGAGTGGTACCTATTTATCTACTTGCACTTCATGCTTTCGAACTGCTAGGTTGGCAGGAGCAGGGACCAAGCAATGGGAGCTCACCCCATCGCGGGGATTCGAACTGCCGACCTTCTGATTGGCAAGCCCTAGGCTCTGTGGTTTAACCCACAGCACCACCCGCATCCCTGAGGCTGAGGGAAGTTGTAGTCAAAAACATCCAGAGGGCACCATGTTAGGTGGGAGTTATAGGGGACACCCCATAATTCTACAGTTTGACAGATAGAAAGAACTCTGGCATTTTGCTAACCAGATGGAAGGTGCTGATCTTTATATTTAGGAAGGTGACAGCCTGACGTCTTTGTGCTTGATATTGAGTCCCAATCCTGAAAGCATTTACAAAAATGTACATTATTCAAAACACTAGACTAGGATTACAATACACATACTTGATGTACATCTTCCTCAAGTACTTTTTAAAAAAACCTACCACATTCATTTTGTTTTATAATTTTCTGACCCATAGCTTTTGGACAACCTTCCCGAAATCACATGGATATAACATGGAGCTTACTCAGGTCAGTGAGACTTACTTCCAAGTAAGCATTGTTGGGAACACTGCTTAAGCAGAAGACTGCCAATTTTTATTTTCATTTTTACTAGCTCTGCTTCTGTTTCTTTAACACTGCCTGGCATGCTGTGAAACTTTTCCTGGCGTGGGAATAAAGTTTTTTTAAAAACAACAACAACAACATACAAAACAAAAAACTGCACCCTTAAATTTTGTATGTCAAGTTATAGTAGAGAGAGAGAAAGATGTTTCATAGCAATGTGGGAACTGGAGGTAAGAGTTGTGACATTAATGTGGTTATTCCAGTAACCTTCAGAAAAGGTAACCATGACACTTATGCAATCATATTCCATACACAACTGACTTGGTTGTCTGAAAGGAGGGGGAAATCCCAGTGGAAATGGGTTGCCCCACATCGGAGGGAGGGGGGAAAATGACACGGCTCCTGCACTTAAAACTGTGTAAGAAATAGGATCTCAGGATGCGATCTGCCCACCCCACAACCTACTAATCATTCGCTTTAAGTGAAAATCCAGCAACCCTATATAAAGCCTCTGTTTATGTCTCCCTGCTACTTCCTAGTCCTAAGCTCTGGGAAGAACCACATTATTTCATCTTTACTTTCTTTATGTCTTGTAATAATTATAGCATTCTTTACTTTTTAAAAAAAAAAACTCCAAAGATATTCTCCCTAAAGCAAGAATGCCTGGTACATGGTTATTTCATTATTTCAATGAATACTTGCATGTAGGGTGAAGAACAGGGGAGGAGCACCTTCCAGCTATCAAACAAATGTTTGCCAAGGCCACAATTGCCCCTTTTATAGGGATTCCAGACACAGGTGTTCTAATATGACACCACTGTCTCCCATATGAATTCCAATTCCTTCTCTCCCACATGCTTCTGTTAACCACTGTGCTATAGTCATGAATTGTTAAGTTTAAAAGAAGGGCTCTAGAATTTATACTTATGAACTTAGCTATAATAGACTGAGGTATTAAAGACTTATTTTTAGTGCCTGCTGGCTTATTGCCAAGATACATGGTGCATATTTTCTGGAGGAACTTCAAATCATTTGCCTTTTATAATGTTGCCTTAGGAATTTGCACTGGTGGAGTTCTGAAGCAATGGCCGCATTGCCATACTTGTTGGGACAGTACTCTAGTCCTCTGTAGAAAATTCTGGTTAGAAAAGAGACAGAGGAAAGAAAAAAAAATTAAGGAGTTACCAGATAACTAGGTCCTGTGGCAGAAATACAAACAGGCCTGTTCTATATATGACTTCAGAGTTGTTTTAATGGTGTCCTTCCTCTGCAGATTACTGTCCTTTGATCCTGGAATATAATTTTAAACCAGTTCTCACCCATTCATTACCTTTTACTCTTTCCTTTTAAATATTATCTTCAGTCATGCTCCTAAGGATTGCAAAGTGTATGTTTTGCCTGTGGATACACCAGATAGAAAAAACAAAAGAAAACTCTGCTGGATTTGACCAAAAGTTTTATCTAGTCCTAGATCCCATTCTCACAGTGGCCAGCCAGATGCCGATGGGAAACCCTCAAGCAGACCATGTGGACCATTGGACTCTCCCCATTTGTGGCCCACAGCAACGGGCATTCATAGTACGGCAGCCATTTTGTATCACCGCAAGGGGGAAAGCGGTGGAGAGGATCTTTTAAAAAGCGTGATGCAATAACCAACAAAATGTAGTAACAAAACCATGACATTCCCAAGTAGTTTATATGTTTTATTATTCAGTGTTATGTTTATCCTATTTGCCTCTTCCTCTTCAGATCTGAGGGTGGGATACATTATATCATTTTAGCCTCTGTGGTATGTTAAACTGTGGGATACTATCTTGCCAGAGGCCAGTCACACATTGAGAGAAAGTCTGAACCTTCACAATTTCCTAAAATATGGATAGGGAACCTGTGGTCTATGGGACTATGGTCTATCAGTCCCAGCCAGCAGAGTCAACGGCCAAGCCTGCAGAAGTTGTAGTCCAAGGGTACCTGTAGGCTCACCAGTTCCCCATCCTTCTCTTATCATTACACATAGCATTTCAGCCATTTTACCATGTTGCGGCCTATGTTGATATTGTGGTTTCAAGACCTCATTTTGTAAGTAAGAGTCTCGGGAGGGAAATTACTTCCTGTTCCTGCTGTCCCAATATTTAACCTGCAGATTAAAAATGAGTTCATTTTTGAGGTCATAGCTTCAAACCAATACAGTCATACCTCGGGTTAAATGTGCTTTAAGTTAAGTATTTTCGGGTTGTGCTCTGTGGCAACCTGGAAGTAACAGAGAGTTACTTCCGGGTTTCGCTGCTCGTGCATGCACAGACGCTCAAAATGACGCCACGCGCATTTGCGGAAGTGGCAAAATGTGACCCACACACGCACAGGTGCGCAATCGTGTCTTACGTTCTACTCAGGATGCAAATAGGGTTCCAGAATGGATCCCATTCGCATCCAGAGGTACCACTGTACAGACAATGACCCTTTCCATAATGCCATGTGAGTTGTCCAGATCGGCACATTAAAAATCACCATTCTCCTTCCCCGCCCCCTTCACTACCAGAGCCTCCAAGTGTCCCTATTTTCCAGGGGCGTCCATGATTTAGAGAAGCCATCTCAGTTTCTGATTTGATCCTGGAATGTCCCACTTTTTCCTTAGGGTGTCCCTTTTTTCATTGGAGAAATGTTGAAGGGAATGGTAGGGTGTCCCTATTTTCATTGGAGAAATGTAGGAGGGTATGGAGTTATCTGACCCCTGAGCTATCTGAAGACAATACTGTATAGGGAAGGGTTTTTTAATGTTTAATGTTTAACTATGTTTTTAAATATATTGGAAGCTGTCCAGAGTGGGGCAACCCAGTAAGATGTGTGGGGTATAAATAGTAAAATTATCATTATGGAATGGGACGTCCCTATTTTCATCAGAGAAATTTTGGAGAGTATGTACTACGAGAGGGCGTCAGCGGATTTTCTGGGCACATTTCAAAAGCCTGTAGCCTGGAACTGTTTTAATTTAAATACATTCCCCTCCTGCTTGCTGAAAGAAATCTGTGGAGATGGGACAAGCTTCTGTTTGAAACGCTTTGCCCTCTGGAGTTTTCTTTTTTTAAAACAAAGAATACAAAAACAGTCTCATGGGAATCTATATTTTACTCAGTTGAAAATATATTTCTTATCTACGTATGTAGGCTTGCACTGGTGAAAGCTTGGCAGGAAAAGAATGCGGCAGTATCTCTTTTTCTAATAATAATAATTCCCGATTCCCATGGATACTGTGTGAACAAAAACATTGTGTAAGCTTGGGCCTTTGTTTATATGCTCAGCTACTCTGAGATAACAGCTCCTAGACTTACTTCAGCCTCTGGAGCTTGACATGCTAAATGGTGAATCAAAGGAGGACCAGTATAAGCACCTGAGTTGCCAGAGACCCAGCAGGACCCACCAGTGCTGACACTGGTGCCTGTTTGGGTGTCCTGCCCACCTGTTTCCCTACTCTCTGGTTTATCTGGAGGCAGATCAACTGATGGGTCAGGGTGGCACCAGTGGCCACTTTCTCAGGAGCCCTTTGAAAACTGGAACCGGATAAACCAAACCAAACAAAGCAAAATGAAAACAGGAATCCAAACAAGGCCAGAATGTTAACCTCGGCTAGCTCAGTTGGTAGAGCAAGAGACTCTCGGTCTCAGGGTCGTAGGTTCAAACCCCATGTTGGGCAAAAGATTCCTGCATTGCAGGGGGTTGTGATCCCTTCCAACTTTCTAATTCAATGATTCTATGTAATGCACGTTATAACCAGAATTGAACACTGTCATCGCCCTGATCAGGCCTCTTTCCATGAACCTCTGTGGGCTAAAGAGATGGACAGAGGCAATGAGGCACTCCACACCCTGGGTGCATATGGTCCTCCTTAGACCTTCACACATTTAGCACAAAGGTCTGCAAAGGGTTTCTAAGGGCATTCGATTGAACATACTTAATAATTTAACCATGGCTGGAAACTCTGATAAGACAAGGATCCCTATCTCAGGGAAGTTGCTAAGGGTATTCAACAGAATGCACTAAGCAGCTTTGCAGACCTTTGCACTATGGTCTGTGCTGGGGCACTGGATCACTGGACTCAGGGCTTGCGTTTGCAACCCACACCCATCCACTCTCTTGGCCCTTGTGCATTCAATCTGAACGGGGCTAGTAATTAAGACAGATCTCCATCGAATCAATGATCATTCACAACTCAAACAATAGCCATCAAAAGCTATGCTGGCTTGAGAAACACCTGCATTGAAGAACTTTTGCTTGCATGTGAAAGCCCTGTGTCAATATTATCAGTTTTTTCTTAGCCGTGTCCCCTGGAATCTTTTTAAATGGAAATTCCACTGGTTGAACCTCTGATCCTAGATATGCAAAAAATAAAATAAAAAGTGTTCTAACTGTGAATTATGGCCTTCCCTCAAAGAGAAACAGTAATTGAAGTGAAGGTGGTTAGGGGATTAAGCAACTGCCCTGGCCTATGCAGCTTTCACTAGCAGGTAGTAACTGGGAGAATATATTACCCCCGTTCACAGCAGACAGAAGAGCCTGGAACCCCCGCTTGCAGGAGACCAGCCGAAATCTGTCTTAGGCAACCCTCTCACAATAATAAGTGAATTCTTTCTTTAGCTGCCTTTAAATTCATTCACAGAGATCTACTAGGTCTTTTGCATCATTCCATTTATTTATTTAAAAAAACTCGCTTTCCAGGTTGCTTACCACACTTTGCTCTTCTAGTCATGCAAGATTCAGTCCTGCAAAAGACAGTCAGTATTTCGAGCCATGATGGTCAGTTTCAGCTGCCCAGCTGAGTTTTTCCAAGTGAACCACAAATCAATAGAACAATCACGATGTTCACCTGTTAGCTTTCCAAGTACCACTAGTAAACAACATGCCATGCCAAATCATTTTTAATTTCTATGTGACTGGGAGGTGCTTTGGCAACAGCCAAATCAATAAATATCTGGAAAGACATGTATGCTAATACTATAGGCAGAAATAAGTTGAAGGGACAATGGGTCATGTTTTCAGAAACAAGTGTTGTTCAGTACAGGCCATGTTACTGAGTGTTCAATGGAGGCTACACACACAGCCCCCTACACTCATTGTACCAGGTGAGAGACGGACCAATTTTCTTTCTCCTACAGATATGTGCATTTAAATCATTTGAAAAATGATACATTTTAAGGGCACAGAGGGGTGCCACAGTGGCATGGCTAGGGTATGGACGTTTGGCAACAAATAAATGGAAGGGACGTGGGTGGCACTGTGGGTAAAACACAGAGCCTAGTACTTGCCGATCAGAAGGTCAGCAGTTTGAATCCCCGTGACGGGGTGAGCTCCCATTGCTCGGTCCCTGCTCCTGTCAACCTAGCAGTTCAAAAGCACATCAAAGTGCAAGTAGATAAATAGGTACCGCTCCTGCGGGAAGGTAAACGGCGTTTCCATGCGCTGCTCTGGTTCGCCAGAAGCGACTTAGTCATGCTGGCCACATGACCCGGAAGCTATATGCCGGCTCCCTCGGCCAATAAAGCGAGATGAGCGCCGCAACCCCAGAGTCAGCCACGACTGGACCTAATGGTCAGGGGTTCCCTTACGTTTACCTAAATGGAAGGGATGGGACTTTAGTGGAGGCTGATTGGTGAGGGAGGGAAGCAGCAGCCTCAGCCCAGGGCTGGCCCATCCATGAAGCAAGGTGAGGCAACCGCCTCGGGCAGCAGGATCCACAGTGGCAGCATATCTGGCCTACAAGGAATGCATCCCCCACTGCTGCTGCCACACACTCCTTGGAAACCGGATCTGCCTCCTCCTCAGCATTCCCTGCAATGCCACCTTTATAGTGGACTCTTGGTGAAAAGGTGGAACTGCTGGTCTCCTCCCAATCCTAGGAAGTAAATGGCAGGGGCTTCCTTTGAGGATTTCCTGGAGCCTGTACCCACCTGGCGCATTTCAGAGTGGGCCCTTTCCCCTCCTGCAACAGCCTTTGATTCCCATTTCACCATCATCAAACCTTTTATTGGCATCACATACAAAAATCCATAGCAAGATTCCCATTTCAATGGTCAGGTAAAGTTGAATTGACCCCACCACCGCCTTGTTCCCAATGAAGGTCTTCACCTCTTCCTCCCTCTCAAGGGGATGCCATCTTGTAGTTTGCCTCAGATGCCAAAATGTATTGGGCCAGCCCCGCATCAGCCCCTTGTATATTTACAACTGCATCAGCATTTGCTGCTGCTGCTGCTGCTTCTTACATAAACGGAGGCAAACAAAGCAACCAACTTTGCACAAATTGCTCAGAGCAGCATGCAAAATCCATGGTGGCAATGTCCAAACGCAACTGGACATTTGCGATGTCCTGCTGCTTTCATAAGGCAGGCGCTCTCTGTCGCTGGTGTTATCTGCAGACTTCGTAGTTTCTTCTAAGTTACCTGCGCTAATCACATGAGATCTGAAGACACAAGAACTTAATGGAGTTGCCAGAACTGAAGATTACGCAAGGGGGTAAAGCGCTGGCTCATCAGTCAATGTTAGTCAACCCTAAAGCATTTGAACCAAACTGGAAACTGAAGTGAGTAGTTTTTGTGAACTATGAGGAGAAGCTCAGCTCAGCATCCTGTCACAGGATAACAACCAACCGCACAGGGCAGTAGCCACTCATGCAAGAGTATTCCCAATCCACAGAATGCGACAGTTAATATGATCAAGCTAGTCCTGCTGTACCAGTGCTGTACTGGTGTCCTATCATTGCACTCCTGCAACCTCACAACAGCGCTAGAACTCCAATAAAAGCCAGCTCAGCCACACTTGAAAAGCAGCGATACAGAGTCCCTGGTAACTTCCATGTTCAATGAGATGCTTCCCCGTTAGAATTTGTTGAAGGAAGGCCATTAATTAGAATCCTGTCCTCCAATGTGGCCGGCCTGCCACCCTGGGCTCTGCCACTCACCGCATTGAGGATCTTAATTTTATTTTTTGCTTTTACTGCCTCTTTCCTTTTAGCATTTCTGTGCACCATCATCAAGGGAAATGACTACTTCTCAGCTTGGGGGGGTGGGGGCATTCCTTTTCCTTTGTGGGCAATTTTCCAAGGGACACATGCCAGGGTGGGAAGAGCCAAAGGCAAAAAGTGGATGTAGCAACAAATGTAATTTTTTCTTTTGTACCTTAGGCTAGTTTCTACACACATCCCTCTGTATTCTCCATCCAGGCAAACAAGGAGCATTATCAGTGTCCAAGGACACATTCCTAACTATGAAAGAACACTAAAGCAGAGACATTGAGGGCTGGGGCCTATAAAGAGGGTGTGTGGCCTGGGGGAATTCTGAGTGCCAAATAGAGAGGCCTGGGAGTTTGCATTCAGCCCTAAGGGCTGAGATTCCCCACCCTGTTCTAAGCAAAGAGGATTCTGGCTATGATTCTCTCATTCCACCACATCCAAACCCTGTCCTCTTCTTTGCCCCTTGTGCTTAGAATTGGATACTGGTGGCCATAAACTCATTGCTCCAGGATTAAATGTTGCTCTGCCAGTGCAATGTATTTATTTAACCTGCCCGTCAACCTCAACCAAGAATGGGAACACATTTTTAGTTGCAATGCTAACCCCATTTACTTCGAAGTAAGTCCCATTTAATTCAAGTAGACATGGTGAGGCTGGAAGTGTTAACTGTACTGATCTTAGAGTTCAGGGTAACTTTTTAAAAAAACCTTTAAATAAGTATATCAAAATACACAAGTTCCAACCACCCTCGGTCTACGTATAGGTATGTGAGGTACTTGAGATGTACAAAAACTACAGGCACAGCAGAGCTGGAAGAGGTACAAAACAATCTTTTGAAAAATCATTAGAAGGGGACACAACTCCCTCAAAGCAGCCCCTAAATGAGGACTGACTATGCCACAGAATTCTGACCAAATGTTGGGGGGGGGGTGCAAGAAATTCAGGGAGAGAATTGGAATGGGATAGCTGGAATCTTGAAGAGTGCATCCCACACTACAATTTTTTGTGGCAACTCCTTGAAAGTGTCATATTGGCCTTCAGCAATTATATGATCCGAGCTTTCTTTGTGCTAGTTTCTGCATTGCCTCTAATGCTTTGGTTTGCAAAACTGTGATTTTCCTTCCAAAAGGTGCTGAGCATGGTTGTCCTTCCAGTATGCACAGCATTAGGCTTAACTTTAAAGTTATGGGAATGTTTTTGATATCAATAGGACAACTCCAGCATGAAGAGCATAAGAGCATGCTGGATTGGGCCAAAGACCCATTTAGTCCCTCACTCTATTCTCACAGTGGCCAACCAAGAAGCCTGTAAGTAAGACCTGGGTGTAATTGCATTATTATTATTATTATTATTATTATTATTATTATTATTATTATTATTATTATTATTACACCTCAAGGTGGTGTACATGGTTCTTCTCCATCTCCATTTGACTCTTACAACCACCCTGTGAGGTTAGGCTGAGAGATGTGACTGGCATATGGTCCCAAAGCAAGCTTCACGAGCAGGAATTTGAACTCTGGTCTCCAAGGTCTTAGCCTGACACTCTAACCATTACACCGCACTAGCTCTCACACCTGTGATCCCTGGTAACTGGTATTCAGAGGCATACTGCCTCACGTTGGTAGAAAGGAGCCATTGTGGCTTGTAGCCACTGGTCGCTTCCATGTTCTTTGCTGAGGCTTGTACTCTGACTCAAGCCATGCATGATGCAAACACTGAACACAAAAAAATCAAGAGTCTAGAGGAGGGTGGGATATGGCAAGAGTGACAGCTGAGTTCTGAGTCATGTGTGTATGAATTGCATAAAGAAATAGCTATGAAGATGAATGGTTTGAAGAGCTATGCCTAATATGCTGCTCTGGCCCCTATGCATGAGAAGCAGTATCCCATATGCTACCGGGGAGGCCTTCTGGCATGTTTTGCGGAAGAGCTGACACGACAGACTATTTCAGCACCAAAGGAGCTGTTAGATACGTCCTGTCTGTGAACTCAGAAGGATTTGTACAACAGACTGTCACAGGCTCAGATGTTTTAGAGTTCCTTAAAGGTGTATTTGGAGACAAAGTGACCACTTCAAAGCAGAATTGCCTTCTTCTACAGCTGTTTAAAAGAAGGACGTGAAAGAGCAGCAGGATCCAATGTGTGGCAAATGAACCAAGGCTCACCAATTCAAGATCAAAGCTGTCCCTGTGTCCTTAATTGAACTTTCAGTGCCCTAGGATTTCAGTAGCTTCATCTCAGTTGGTGATCTTATGTACCAAAGGCAGCACAGTAGCTGACAACAAGGATACAAATTCTCCCTTTGCACAACTTAACCAGTTTCAGTTGAGTTACACATCCCATGTAAAATGGACTCTGGTGATGAGTCAAAGGCAGTGTGTTGCCTCAGATTTCTAAATCCTTTGCTACAATGTCACTTCAGTGTTAATGATCTGCAGCTGATTGCAATTTCCTGTTGGTTAAAACAGCTGGTTTATTTGAAGGTAAGTTGTAGTGAATAACTGACAAGAAACTTAAATGATACAAGAAAGCACGAAGCAGTTGCTTGCTTAGATATCTATCTCCTACTAAAACTGACTGACCTACATTTCTATATATTGCACACTGGTTTGGTGAAAAATCAAAATGTTTTCAGGATATTGTTTCCACACCTGGTCATGCCACTGGTCACTGTTTTTGCTTATCTAGATTGTCTTTCTACTAACCTAGGAAATGCATACCAGGAGAGAAGATCTGGAATGATATGCATAATCCAGGGTTGATTGTCTCAAGTGGCAAGAGACTGCTTAGAAGTTTGGACAAGTGTGTAGCAAAGCAGCGAAATGGGAACAGAAGTTCAGCCTTCGCTGTCAAGCTGGAAGCTGAGAGTTATGTGGAAACGCAAATATCTTCTTGCTAATTCTGCCTTCAGGGCCCTATATTGTTGTCTCATATTAAGAAGGGGGAAAGGTAGAAGTGCAAAGCGGATGGAGTCTGCAAAACATTCTGTGATACTGCAGTATGTTGTGTGCTCCAGCGGGAAATCAAGGCTGTCATAAAGCACAGATGTTTTGCTTTAGATAAACTCTTGTTCAGATCCCAAACCTGTACACAATTGTTTGAGGAAAGTGCACAGCAGAACCAAGTGAATAATTAATGGAGAATATTTAATCTTGCCTATTTAAGTCATGCAAAATAATTGTAGGAAGCGCTTCCGTTTTAAAAAAACATATCTCAAGGAGGTTGTCTAAGCCAATAACTGTGCAGTTATGCGAAACCATTGATATAACATCCAAAAAAAATAAAAGCCCACAACAAAAGTGAGGCAGAGAAAATAGGTTTGGCGTATATACAATTGCATTTCCTGAGATCAAAACTTATAAAGGCAGTGGAAGGCAGAATGGCCAGCTTATCATATAAGCAGACATCATATGGCCATTGTATTTTTAATATAGTCGCTGAAACTCGGTGGTTAAATCAATGTAATCAACCTATGGGAACCTCAAACATTAACAATAGCAATAGTTTGTATTTATGTAGTGCATAATAATAATCTAGTTTCAAGTCCCTGGGGTGTTTCACGTTTTCTCAGTATTTCTTAGCTATAGCAGATCTGTAAGGCAGCCAAATATTGTCATCACCTCTTCATCAGGGAGGCAAAGGCTTAGAGAGAGAGAGAGAGCACAGTTTGCCTGGCTACCTAGAGAGTTGGTGGCAGCAATTTAAGCCAGGACTCCCAGCTCGCTCTTGCATCCTGATATTACAGCCCAGCAATGCCACTGCTGAGCCAGTGTTATGTAGTCATGATCCTATGCTTTCCCAGCAGCAAAATCAAAAGCAATGAAAATTAGTGTAACATTGACCATTAGTCCCATAGTGTCCTTGTCAATGCTGCCACTCACCAACCACTATTTTGCTTACTGTTGGTGGTCCTGTATTAACTCTGCAGGGAAGTCAGGCATCAGCACATGACAATGGTCAGAACATCATGATGAGGAACTGATTTCCAATAATGGTATTTGGTTTGCCCCTTTGGAATGTGAACCAGTATGCAACATAGGACATCATCTGTGTACTATCCTCAAGCTAATGGGGAGATTTAAAGGTTTAAGAGAAGTTTGAATGAGAGTTTGCAGACAGTTGAATTAGAAGGGAAAGCATGGAACCTTAGTGATTTGTGGTTTTTTGCAGGTATAAATTGCTGCACAGCATGCAGTACAGATTGCCTGTAGAATTATTGCATGGGGGGACGGGGACCTGTACACTAAATTGAATTTGGCCCAGATATTAAAATGTAAGCCCAATATATCTTTAGAAACTGATACAGGGGAAACAATTGAGAGAAAACACACAAAAGAAATGTAAAATGTATACAAATAGATGTCATGGTGCTGAGGAACAAAGGGAAAACGAATGCAGCCCTTCTGTTTGAGTTAGGAAAGCTGAGATTCTGCAGAAGGGACTATACAGACTTAATAGCCCCTCATAAAGTTTTTGGAAGAAGAGGATCTATACTTATAAACTTTCTGATGGACATGTGTGGAATGCTTCTTCTCTTGCTCCATTAGAGCCAGAAGTAATCTACATATTTGAAATAATCTAGATATTTGGTCTCTGTTAGAGGAGTTCACCTTGTCCCTTGGCATTGAAGGCTACATCAGAAGCTGTCCTTGAACGACCAGAGACTATGGTGGCACCAGAAAAATAAATTTGGACCAGTGGTGTGCAGAGTGGTGGCAAAATATATTTCTCAATGGGCAAGTTGTGTCCCACAGGTTAAGATCTCTGACAGCAAAATAACAGTATATATGTTAATGGCAGGGTTCCAGCAATGGGTGAGGCAAGTGGGGGAGAGCTTTTTGCTTACAGAACCCCAAACAAAACAGCATGGGATAAAAGCTTGTTCAGTTTCTTCAGCGTAGCCTTGTTGGCTTCAACCTCGCACAGCTGTACTAACATTGTATTTGTTGTTGACGGCCTCAGATTGTGGCTCCATCCTTTATTAATGAACAGATTCTAATTACTCATTCTGTCAGTGTTTTAAAGTGTTCGCTTCTGTGACAGGCTTCGCTTGGTAGGAGAATTTCCCCCTTCAGTCAGAAAGTGAAGGAGCTGACGGAGGTAATGAGACCCGACAGTTGGCGCCCAGGGCTTTTCTTGGGGCCTGTTTTCTGCCTCAAGTGGTGCAATAAAAGGGACACGGCTGAAGGCTAAGTAACTTCCACCAGACAAGAAATATAATATTGCCTGGAACTGCTCTTCTTACTATCTTATCACAGTTATGTAACACAACTAGGCTTTAAAAAATAATAAAAACAGGGGAAATGCCAGTGCTGTATGCAGGCTGATGATCGCTGACAGCAGCTCATCCATATGATGGGGCCTGTGTGCTTTTCTGTTATAGCACAGATTACAATGTTAAAGCGCAGGATGCTTTTGAGGTTATTTTTTACATGGATTCAAGAATTTGTAACAGTCGTATTTGATATTTAAATGGAGAGATACAGCTACTCCGGCATGAATCGTTTCTTTATACCGCTCCCTCACTCCAAGCTCACAGCATAGCTTAGCCACCATGTGTCCAGTTCATTTTCTCTGTCAAGCAACAACATAGGCCTGCCTGGAATAGCTCAGTTGGTAGAGAGCATGAGGCTCTTAAACCCAGGGTCGTGGGTTTGAGCCCCGCATTGGACAAAATCATCCTGTGTTGCAGGGGGTGGACTAGATGACTCTCCTGATTCCTTCCAGCTCTATGATTCTATTATCATCCCTCCTGTTCCCTTGTGATGAACCCATTTGTGAATTTTCCTGTCGTTCTCCAGTAATTTAAAAAAAAAGTTTCAGCAATGTTATTTGCATGAAAAGTGTAAGTGAGCTCAATAATGGGTCCCACGTACACTTTTCTGGTTTATTTGCCCTTGCTCCAAAGCCACATGGTGTGGATATTTATTTTAAACAATTTAACGCTTGAAAAAAATAACAACATGTTTATCCTACAGTCTAGAGGGCTCACAGCAATGGCCTTTATTGAGCATTCATCTTGAATTGTTTTTGTGGTGTCGTTGTTTCTGCATCTTCCCACCAATCTTTTGTTCACTTTTCAGTGCATTTCCCATCCCTGTGCTGACTTCTTTTTTTAAAGTGGATTGATTGTGCAAGAGCAACAGAGCTCTTGAATCGCACCTAAATTTCTGGCATGTGCTTGAATCCCTCTGGCAAAATACTGACAGTCTGGGGGCAACCAAAGTTAGAATGTGACACAGCTATTTTGTGATGAGGTGCCACTCAGCCCAGCAACCTCTAGGCTAGTTGGTGAATTGTTCCCTCGGAATAAAGACCTCCTGGTTTTTAAAAAAGCCAGTCTACCTTTTGGAAGCTTCTATTTCCACGTTGGGGGGGGGGGTGTAGTTATAAAGACAATATGCTGGTGCATACAAAATGGAAAATTCTGCCCACACACTTACCTACTTTCTGGAGTCTACTCTGCCTCTGAGATCAAGAAACTCAGGTTGAGATATTGACATATGACTCAAACAACAGGGTGATTTAGTCATGTGCACTGGCAATTAAAGAGAGAACGTGGATGGCTGGGCAGAGGGACTGACCTTTAAACGTGGAGTGCCAATTAAATGGAGAGATTCACTCAAATCTTTAACATAATGTACCAAAAGAGACCTTTATTAAGAAAATGTGCCATATGCACTTATTGCTGTCAGAACAGAAGGAAGAGTTGGAGTAAGGCACAGAACCCTTCTTCAGGGAGGAGGGGCAGAATAGATTGGCTTTCAGCTCATTGGAATTGATTTATTAATGACTACTTCATTAAGATGTTTAGCTTCTCTGCCAGGACTGGGCCAAGCATGAGCCAGAGTGAGGCGGCCACCTCAGGCATCTGATTTGGGGTGTCATGAAAGTGGTTAGTTATTTAATTTATGGTTATTGGGTGTGTGTTTTTTTAGTTCCAGAGAGAGGGAGAGGTGCTTGTAAGATTTTCTACTTCAGCCGCCAAAAATAGCTTGGCTGGCCTTCAGTGCTGTGTACTTCCTGACTTGGGAGATAGAGCACCATTGGCTGCTCTGCCTCAGGCAGCAAAATGTCTTTGGCTGGCCCTGTTCACTTCGGTCATTATTGGAGATCTGTAATAACTTTTCTGTATCGATTTCCCATTCATACCCTAATTCATTCATAAATCCTAGTTACACTCTCACGCATACCATTCCCCACTCCATAAGCACAACACTGACAACCGTATACCATCCAGACAATAGCTGATTTTTCTCTGCATCCCTTCTCACCAGAAATAACTCCAAAGGCTGACAGATGCTCCCTCACACCATTTTCTCCCCATCCTTTCATTTATTCCCCCAGTTTTCAGTCACAGTATACAAAAGTCCTATACAGAATGGATTAAATCTTTTCTTCCCCTAATAATAATCTTTGTCCCCTCTTTGCTACCCCAAACTAATTTTCCTGTAGTCGCATCTGCCTCTCAACAAACATTACATAAGCCTCTTCTGTAGGCTTTTTGTGCTAGTATTTTATCCACTTAGCAGCTGGACAGCTCAATAGAATGTCATCACACTATAGCAGTTCAGCCTTAGGCTAGGGTTAAAAATCACATTATGCAGAAGATTTGCAACTGGATCTCAAAAAGTTTGTTTCTGTGCAGTAATGGAAGGCTCTAAATTTAACTGGAGCAGTGGTTCTAGGGGTGGGGATGTTTGTCACTTTCCTTATCTAAATTATCCCCTTTTCAAATCTGTTATCAGACCCAGGGGGTGGGCAGTATAAGTGCATCTCCCTGCAGAAATAATAGGTTTCAGGAGGTGTTTTTCAGGTCAGAAAATTGGAGCAGTGGGAGAAAGGGTTAAGTACCTCATCCTGCAGTTCCATGCCTCTGCTCCCACCCACTCCCCAAGACACTAGCAAAATACAGCACAAACAAATGTCAGGAGACCTAGTTATGGGTCCCCATGTCATATGTTGTTTGGCTGTAAAAGGAACCTATTGCAGTATGGTGGAGCCAGCGTTCTTGTAGCCAATACCTAGGAGGTTTTGAAGACTGCATAGGTTGGTTTTGGGTGGTGTTTTTGTTGTTGTTGTTTTTTGATAATTGCTTATACACACAAACAAAAATATTGTATGTTTTGTGCTCTGGTGTGACATCACATTCATAGCTCTGATAGCAATAAATGTCTCAACAGCTCACCAAAGGCTGTCTTTGTTTTTACTATTATTGTATAAACAGACTGGAGGATTTCAAGCACTTCTCAAGCCACACATTTTTGAAAGCTCCATATCTAAGGGCCAGTAAGATAGATGCAAAATTTCTATATTTTTCCATGTAAGAATAGGTATGAATGCACATTCTGAAATATGTCAACAAATCAGAGCTTCCCAGCTAAAGAATACATTGCAGTACGCATGTGCAATTGTTGCACGTGGTGATCAGTAAGTTGCTAATCCAATGGAGAAGTTGGGAAGCGCTTTCCAATGCATGCGGTCAGAAGCAGTATGCTTCTGAAGAATGGTTGCTGGAAGGCTGAAGAAGGCAAGAGTGCCGTGTTGCTGGTTTGACCTTATATGTTGTGGTCTTGTTTGTGAACCTCCCTGAGACCTCCAGGTATAGGGCAGTGTATAAATTGAAATAATAATAATAATAATAATAATAATAATAATAATAATAATTGCTCAGGTCCTGCTTTCAGGCTTCCTGAAGGCATCTAGTTCATAGAATCGTAGAGACAGAAGGAGCACCAAGACTCATCTAGTCCAGCCCCCTGCAATGCAGGAATCTCAGCTAAAGCATCCATGACAGATGGCCATCCAGCCTCTGCTTAAAAACCTCCAAGGAAGGAGGTCACTGTGGGAACAGGATGCTGGACTTGATGGGCCACTGGCCTGATCCAGAGCCCTAGTTTTCAGAAATTGTCTATCAAGTGTAAGAAACTAAAATCTGCCCTTATTCCCTTATGGGGGACACAAGAGCCCTTATAGAGTCCTTTGCAGGTTCTCCATCAGTCGGAGAAAATAACAGAGGCCAACCAGATAATATTGAGAAGCAAAGCAGCTAGTAAGCCTGATCTTTATTGAACTGTTGCAACAGGGTGCTCTCCTCACACGCAGGAAGGGAGGAGGACCCCGAGCAAAGGTGTGCCCGCCCTTATATAGACATTTTAAATTGTCTGCCATGGAGTCCAAGACCACTCCCAGAAACATCATATATACATCACAGAAAGGGGTGTAGCGCAAGACCACCCCTCAGATACATCATACCTACATCCCAGAAAGGGTGGTCTCCAACAGAAATCTGAGTGCGTTGTTTATCTCCTGTCTGGCAGACCTGTTAATGGTCACTTGTTTGGATACCCTGGGGAGCCTGGCCAGTCTTTTGTAATGATAAATACTTAGTTCCTGAGCCAGGTCACAGGCTCACCCTATTCATACACAGACATACCCTTAAGACAGGATTTGTGAAGGAAAAGACAACGGGGAGGCTTTTCCATTTTCCTTTGACCTTGCAGAGAAAACATTTGGTCAGTTTGGGAGTCAAAATGATTTCAGGGCTGCTGTCCTGTGCTGCTTCAGACATGTGGTTTATATATTTATGTACGTGTTTGCTTGGTACATTTATAAACATTTATTATAAATATAAGACCTTAATTTTTTTATTTCAATAGGTTCATTGCCATTTTTCTATTGTTTTCCCCTTGACCAAAGGGCTTCGGTTACATGGCAAGGGAGACCCAAAGCTGCTGAATTAGTGTTGTTAGCTTGTAAGTAAGGAATTCCAGAGCACTTCAGCTCTGCTCCTTTGCTAGCTAGGAGTGTCAAGCCGTCTTCTCCCACCCCCTCCCCCACACGGATGTGCGCAACCCCCCTCCCCAATTGAATGGAAACAATGAACAGTGCAAACAAAACAGCAGGGATATTTTGGGACTGGAGTCAGGAAGAAATAATCACCAACAGAGACTAGTAATTTTACATGAATTGCTGTTTTGTGTTGAAGAACACCTGGTGTCCTGGCTAACCCACAGGCATATATTAACAGCATTTAAATGATAATCAAGTTTTTGTCTTTATTATTCAAAGATATAGTAGATTATTACATCTACTGGCATACCAACAATGCAATTATGGTGTGGCTTGCTTCATGTTTTGCTTTCTAGGTAAGATTGAAAAATTGAAGTAAGCGATGGTTTTTAAAAACACAAAAAAACACAAAAAAGCAGAGTTAAAAATAAGCCAAACTCCCACTCAACTCAGAATAGGGGGGAAAAAACCTCTATATTAGATACAGGGGGAGAAACATTATAAGCAAGTATATCAGTTCAGGAATATGTGTATTGACATAATTAATATAGCATATTTTAAGTCATTCTTTTGCTCATAATCCATTTGTGTTACGCTTAACTGAGAGTCAATTCAATTTTTTTTAAAGCATTGTATGCACTTTTGATGGCTTCTGGCTTTGAAGTTTTTTTCTATAAAAAATCTGTTATATATTTTAAAAAACTTTGACATGTAAATTTGAAAATCAAATAAATACTGTATAAGATTACATATTTATATTTTATAGCTCATACATTTTCGCAGATTCTCTGAGGAATATGATTATTCCCATTTTACAGATGAGGAATTGTAAGTTGAAACATGGTCACACCAAAAGTCTATGATGATTTTGCTATTATAACTACATTGTTGTTTTGCCCTTGGGGCAGTGTAGACAGTCTCCTCAGCCTCATATTAACTTCTTAACAACCCTGTGAGGTAAGTTAAGCTGAAACTGTGACTCACAGTCACTGAGGAATTTCATTGCTGAGGAGTCACAGTAGGTCCAAATAGGGGCAACACAAAAAGAGGCCTTTTCTGCAGTGGCTTCCTTTTTTCTTCTCCCAGGCCTTTGGCTAATTAAACAGTCCGTGGCCTTTTAAACTGTGTGGGGGTATAGTTTTGTTTGTTATTATGTTATGTACTTTTTCGCTTTTATACTGTAAACTGCCCAGTAATCTTCAGGTGAAGGGCGGTATATAAATTTAATAAATACTAAATCATCATCGTCATTAGGTTAAGGCTTTTAGTGTTCTTCTGTCTGGACAACTTTGGCATCATATGTTGCTCAGTCACGTATGCCCATTTCCACACTCCCTTTTGATAGATGGTAATTGGGTCTTTATTTTCATTTCTGAAGGTTTGACATCTGCTCTATGAGTGTTCCAAGTCTGTTTCCACGGTTATTGTTTTCCCACAGGTGAACCGTTTTTCTCTCAGAGTACAGCTCAGTTGAGTAGTTAGTGCTTTGGAAGCATAAACAGTATAGGACCTGGCATCTCCTGGTGTCACTGTTGGTTTATTTGCATTGCAATACTTCGACACAGGCAGTGGCGTAGCGTGGGGGGTGCAGGGGGGCCGGCCGCACTGGGCGCAACATCTGGGGGTTAGGGTTAGGGGGCACAAATCCACGGGTTAGGGGGCGCAAATTACTTGCCTTGCCCCGGGTGCTGACAACCCACGCTACGCCACTGGACACAGGTGCTTCTGCTGGTGCCCTCTCTGAATACAGGGTCATGGATCAAAGGTCAAGAAAATGCAACATGCCGAATCAATAAATGGCCTAATGGCATTGGCACTATTGTCTTGTTTAGAATAAATATTGCTAGATAACGGATGAGTTCAGCAAATTTTTATACAGCAGTTTTGTTGTTTCAATGAGATGAGACATTAAGCTATGGTTTCAATGGCTGTTTGGTTAAGCTATGTGCTGGATATTTTGTTTCTGTCATGGCAAACTTCCATTTTCCTTTGTTTGGATTAATGTTGTTCCTTTGGCACTCATCTAGAACTCATATCAGCGTCTCATTATGTTTTCATTTGATCTTCCAGCACATCAGAATATTGTCTATTAATAAGAGTGTGATGCCATCAAAACTTGAATAAAATATTTGGGGGCCAGGTAATCTCCACCCCACATAATTGATCACATGATGATGTGTGTGTGTGCGCACACACACACACACACACACCATGTGAATGGCAATGCCCATCAACTTTGGGGGGGCAGCCCTCTCAAATATTTTATTGGGGGTCGAAGGGACCTTGGCCCCTAGGAGTTGGCTTCTATGGGGCAGTTGATACGTGTGGGTTTCAAGGTACCTTGCCAATGCTGGCGTTCCAGCAGTTCCAAGCTGATTTCAATCTGAGCGAAGCCAGGCAAGGGTAGGCTTCACCCAGGACTCCCCCGTAAGTCCTGTCTCTTAGCTTGTCCATAAATGGCCCACCTGAATTCAAATTGTAGAAGAGTCCCGATGATCCCCATGCCTTGCTGAGGCTGATGATGACACCTGTCCATTGTGTGAGAAAGAATTTTCACGCACCCCCTCCAGCTCACCCTTGGCCAAGCCAGGCCTCTGCCGCTGCCACCAAAACAGTATGCAGTCATTAGTGTCTCGCACTCTAAGAGATAACTTCATAACATATGTTGCCTCATCCACAGTGAGAGGCACACACTGAGCTGAGGTCATAGATGGGAAGGGAAATGCACTTCTATCTGTTTGGAGAGCAGGAGGTTTTGCCTGGCCCCAATGTGCTGAAGGAGCCTGTGGCAAGGAATATTTAAATCAAATTGACCAGGAATGAAAGTATTTGTTTTCTTTTAAGCCAACTAAATGTCATAAATTACAAAAAATAGTTCTATGCGAGTAGAGAAGTAGTCAATAATCATATGAGTCGGAAACATTTGTGGACTTACTTGCAAAGCTGATGTAAAAAAAAAACCACCCAGAATATTTGGGTATGAAACATGGAACTGTGCAACTATGTACCATATATACCCACACTTCCTGTGTGGGGATCCTAGCTATATGGAAAACTGTTGGGCACTGTGGAATGAGGGGGAAATTGATGAGGAAATTACTAGGGGGATCCTTGTCTATACAGGGAAGTTTATATCCACATAGTAAGAAAGATGGTGATTCTACCTTTTTTCTTAAGATCTGCACTGGCACTCATACATTATATTTTCTTTTTAAAAAATCTTCTGCATATCCTTTTCTGTATATCTGGGTCTTTGCATCAGGATGTAGAAATGCCATTCTGAGGATTTATTTATGAGATCCAGCAAGCGCCAACCATGGTTATGCATTAAATATGGAATATTTGGGTCATTCCAGTCCTTAGTTAATCTCCTCTCCAGGCAATAAGTACCACTTCTGTGCAGCAAGAATAATTCATGAGGAATAGTCATGCAGATGCAGTATCCTTCTCTGAATTGGTGCAAATGTTTTAAGCCAAGGAGAGCCCATAAAAAAACCAGCTTACATATATACATACATGCAATTCCAGCTATTTATAATATATGCTTTCCTGAAGAAGAAAAAGAACATCTGTAGTTGACCTGAGACACGGTGAGATTTGTTACTCGGCTGCACATTCGTATGTGAATGGAATAAGAACAGTTTTCCTCAGAACCACGTTTAAAAAAAGCAATCAACCCCAAAGCAACATAGCACTTCTCTCTCTCTCTCTCTCTCTCTCTCTCTCTCTCTCTCTCTCTCTCTCTCTCTCTTTGTCTGTCTCTCTCTCTCTTTTACAGTTCTTTAGTTTTCAAAATAGAAAGAAAAGGTCTGCCTGTCATATCAAACTACCCAGCTTTAAACAGAATTATGGTTACTTTGCAGAGATATGTAAAATAGGGGGACTGTATTAATGACAGTATTTCAGCTGGTTGGGGGGGGGGGGGAGAGAAATCAACAGAAAATTACTTATTTCTTATTGGCATTCTACCACATTAAAATTCCTACACGCCAATACATTCCATTCCAGAAGTGATACATCGTTGCTAAAACTGCTTGATAAATTGCACCTGGAGAAGATCAAGCAAAATACAAATGAAACTGGGCAGAACTGGGCACTCACATGGACTGCCAGTTCATTTTGGTGTGCCTTGTGCCAGAGACATTTCAATGGATCATGCCTAAATATCTTTTCTAATTATTATTTGGTTTCTGCCAGAAATCAAAGCATTGCTTTAGGATGCTCTTTTAAGTGAAGACTATAAGGAAACCTCTTACTGCATCAGACCAAAGTTCCATCTGATCCCGCATCAGGTTTCACTCAGTGGCTAATCAGAGTCTGCGAGCCGAGCATGAAGGCAAGAGAGGTTCCATATAGTCATCATAATGAGTAGCCTTTGATAATGTATCCAATCCCTCTTGAAAATCATCTAAGTTAGTGACTATTGCCACATCTTGTGTCGGTGAATTTCATAACTATGTGTTGTTAAATGCAAAAGTCCTGCAACATTGATTTCAACAAATTGCAATGCAATTCCACAGGCATCCAAGCATTATACTAATTTCAGTTTGCTGTATTGAATTTTTTGAAGGAGGAGATGCCAACAGTGCTCCAAAGGCTTTTCAACCGCTAAGCCCTTTTGGGCTATTGGGGAAAGAAGCTAGAAGGAAGTGCTTTGCCAAGTTCCATTTGTGGCGCAGCAGACCAAAGAAATAACCCATGCTATTTATTTCAGATCTCCCGCCCAACAATGTGGAGACTCTTCACATAGATCACTGTATAGGATTTCTGACCATTTATATGCCAGGAGACTCGAGTTCATTCCCCCATTGGTGTTGTAAATAATGTACTTGGCACAGGAATCCCTTTCCAATCTTTGATGTATATATTTTTCCTGTTAATCAAATCATGTGACTAATAAGAAGATCCACAATTTTAGTACTGAGGACATTTATTTTTTAAAAAAAGTGGAAATAATAGATTGTTCACCATAGTTCCCCCCTATTCAGAAAGCCTTGGGAACAGTGAGCAGTAGTGGTGCAGAACATGGCCTTGTCTATAAAAGCTTAAATTCTACCACCAACTATCCCCAGTTATTTAGTTTGGACAGGGGGAACATTCGAAGTCAATGATTATCCATAGCGATTGTTACAGAAGTAGCTTTTCTTCAAAGATGACTTCACATAAGACTGTGTGTGAACTCTGTATCGTGGTACCTCAAGCTTCTTAACCAGGCATTGCCAAGCAGTCCCCATCCATTGGCCACGGAAGGCGTAACTGTTCCCATTGCCCTGACCATTCCTTTTTTCCTTTTGTATCATGTGATTGTGAGACTACAGGCAAGAACTATCTTTTATAAGTACGGTGCTTAGAAAATTATATCAACCATAAGACTCAACCCTGAACTCAATGGAATTTACCCTCGAGTGAGCAGGATCAGCATGGTCCTGAACAGCAAAGCATAGGATCTGGCTATAAGGTTAGCTGTGCATTCCCTGTGCATTTAATGCTGTTTAATGTGCCGTATAATTTTCAGAGATTAATCTGACATACACGATCAATTTATAATGCAATGCTCCTTTTCTATAACTGCATACGGGCGTTAAAAAAATGCATTCTGTATGCTTTGTGTGCATATAATATTCACAGTCTGCTGCATGGTGAGAAAGTAGATCAAGTCTTAGCTTTAGTATCTGCCACTATACTTCTGTTACATTCATCATGAATTATTTCAGCCTTCATTAATTAGTTACTGGAGAAAGAAACATACGTACAGTATTCCCAGACTCTGTATAATTAGACAGACAAGGCTGAACACGAATCTGGTCAACGGGTTATGTAACAAATGCATGTGGCGCTCTAGTAACTGCAGCTAGGTTCTGCTGCTAAGACATCGCTTATGGTATGTTACAGGGTGAATATGCTACCTGCAAAATGGGAAATCAATCAAATCAGCATCTAAAACAATTCCACTGCGGTCTTTGATGGTTAATACTGGGGACACAATTTCAGATGCCAATAAGTAGGGACATGAAGTGCTGCAGTGGGGAGATGTAGAGGACTAACATTAAGTGAGGTCCAAAAGCTTGCTCTGAAAAGCTATGAATCATAGCATCATAGAATTGTAGGGTTGGAAAGGTCATCTAGTATGGCTGTAGCCATAACTGGTATAGGCACTTAGAGCCACTAATACCACTTGGACTTTCAGCAACAGAGATAAATGTAAGCACACCATTGCCCCATGCACCCATTCCATCAGAGGCAGTGCAACAAACCATCTACTCAGTTCCCAGACACAAGGACTAGGTACTCAAAGGGCCTTTGTCTTCTTAGGATTCGACTCCAGTTTACTAGCCCTCAACCAACTAATTACTGCTTGCAGACACTGGCCCAACCCCACACAGCTTCTCCCGTTTCACATAGTATGGAGAGCTGGGTATCATCAGAGCTTTTTTCCGGCTGGAACTCAGTTCTGGCACCTCTCAGGTGGGCGCCATTGCCGTTCTAAGAAAACGAGGGAGGTGTTCATGCTGAGTTTTGGCATCTCTTTTTCTAGAAAAATAGCACTGGGTATCATCAGCTTGCTTATGACACTGTATTCCAAATCCCCATATGACCTTTCTCAGCAGCTTCATATAGATGTTAAACAGCATTGGGGAGGAGGTGGACAGATAGAAACTGGCTGGATCTTCCACAACATAATTGCCATGGGGCCAAGTCGATGTGCCCCTTTGCCAATCTCTGCAGGTAGCAGCAAAACAGCCATTTCACCTTGCCTCTGAGCTGATCCAGAAGGATGCCATGGGAAATGGTGTCCAAAACCACCAAAGAGGTTCAGAAGGATTAATAAGGTTGCACTTCCCTGCTTCTCTCCTTGTATGTCATTGATCAAGACAGACGAGGCAGCTTCAGTGCCAAAACCGGGCCTGATGCCAGAATGAAATGGGTCTGGATAATCAATTTCTTCAACATATGCCACTACACATCTTACAGAGACACTGATGTTGTTTCAGTGGCAGGTGAAGATGGACTGACCACTTTGTTCAAGCTTTGGGATGTGGGAGAGAGAGAAGGACAGGGCACTTGAATTTCTGTCACTGCAGTTTTTATTTGTAAATGAATTGAACTGAACCAATAAAATTTGAACATCATAGAACTGCATTTTGCTTTATGCTGTTTGATTCTTTTGTTTTGTATAGATTGTATCTTTTCTGGTCTCTGGGACCTTCAGATGAAGGGCAGATAATCAACATGTCTGATCAATCAATCAATCAATCACTGGGTGGCAGAGCCTGGACACCTCTGAGCAGAACATGATCTTTGAACATCTATCATGATGTTAAATCGAATTTATTTCCAGACACATTTATCTAGAATTAATACATTAGAATGGCAAAATATGTGAAGTTTAAGTATACACTTCTCTTTTTTAGTTATTACATCCACGATGAAGAACTTTAAGGCAGCCTGAAATAAATAATTCTCATCAGCAAAATGACCAGGACTCCCTGGAAATTTGGGGGAAGTATCTCTTATTTGTTCTCTCTTCTTTAAGAGCTCAGATAGCCGTGGGGTGTCTTGAAATATTTTGGTTCACTTCATCTCAATCTGTATAGCTGGGAAGATTCCCAGAACCATTATGAGGAATAAAAGAAATGTTTCATATTTTACTTCTATACCTGTCCTTAGGAAGCATGAAAGTCAACTTGTGCCTCTGCCTTTCAGAATCATTTTTCTTTTATGCTCCATTGTGCTCTGAATGAGTTTAGTTTATAACATGATACATTTACTCAGTCAAGGTGACACAGAATGGAAAACTTATTTAGTAAGAGATAAATCCTGTAATATTGTAATTTTTGTGTGTCTCTTCTACCTAGGGATTGAAACAAGTTTAATCACTAAGAGCTGTGCACAAAGGACCAAGACTTGTAACTCACACCTTGTCAATTATTATTATTATTTATTAAATGTATATACCGCCCTGCAGCTGAAGATCACATCTGCAACATAAGGGTGGTTTGCAACATGCATGGGAACAGGAGAAGACACACAGCCATGCTGCTTCTGGGGTTTTTTGAGGAGGTGAGCAAACTGCTCTTGGTGGGCTCACCTCTTCCCCAATGTTGCTGCTGCTGCCCATTTGCTTGCCTTTCCTTCTGGGCCCAACTGCTAACCACTTACCAGAAAGAAGCCCCATTCACACATACATTTAAAGCACTATGATACCACTTTAAGCACTTGTGAATTCCCCCAAAGCTGTAATTTGAGAGCTGTTTGGCGATGCCTATTCCCCTGACAGAGCTACAATTCCCACAGTTCCCTGGAAAGAGGGATTGATTGTGCCACAGCGCCACCCTCCCAACACAGGCATCACTGTCAGTTAACTGGATGGAGCTGGAGCAGGGGAGGGTAGCAGCCAGGTCAGGCCCCATATTGCCCCTAGCAGAGCATCTTCACATAGCCCTGACCTCGCTACTGCTCCAACCCAGCCCCGCCCAGTTAAGTTTCAGTGGTGTTGCAGGATGGCAGTTGGTTCAATTATAGGTGTGTGCAGTGCCTTGTTTTTTTCAGGGGGTACTCAAGGGAACACAGTACTGGCACCTCTCTTTTGTTGTTGTTAAAAAGTGTGGCACTTACTGTAACCATGGTGAGTACCAGCACTAATTTTTATAGGAAAAAGCACTGTGTTTGTGTGTGTAGTAGACGTTCTTTGTGGTCCACTGGAAGCATAAAGGTCAGGAGTAGGACAGAGTACTGCACTGTGGCTGCCATGTGTCGTACTTTACTGTGGATGATCCTCTGTTTGAAGGCATCCTCTGTTTGACGGACTTCTGATCTAAGTCTGACTTAAAGATATATGAGAAGGTCCTTGAAGTTGATCACTGGGACAGCAAACTCAACAGGCACGCAGGTCATTTGGTCACAGTCTTCCTCACTATGGTGAGATGCATCGTGTTTTAAATTATTGCAATTATTTCTAAAGTTGTGTCTATACCTATACCTTAGCATGTGCCAATTTTTGCAAAATCCGTGTCTTCCTTCATCACTGCCATGTAAATCATGAACTAATCATGTTCGACATGTGAAGAAAGTCTATAAATGAATCTCTTTTGAGGGTTGTTCTGGCTTGCTGGAGAATCAATAACATGACTTTAAATGAAAGTTGGCACCTTAAAACAAGAGGCAATTTAAAACCACACAGAGGTGTTTAAAGTTTTATTTGCCACTTAGTGGTCTCAGATTTAAAGAATGATTTTTAGAAGTTCTGAAATAAATTGGAATGCCCAATGTCAGAAGATTAATATTATGGAATAGAGGATGGACATCCTAGAATAGAGTCCAAAGGCACCTGGCAAATTTCACTGCCATCAGAAATCTAGACTCAGCTTCAGAGACAAAGCAGTAATATAAACCCAGTAGGGTCTAATGTGTGCCTTGGGGGAAATTCCAAGCAACACTCAAAGGTCAAAGAGCAAATCTGCAGCAAAATGGGCAGTTGTTTAAAAGCCTCCATCAAATCTACCACCTGGGGCCCAGGATAGGATCAAAGGGTAGGTTTTACAAGAAAAGTGTCATGACAAAACAGTTTGTTATCCAGGCAGGCCAGTCTGTGGCAGTTTGATCAATAAAACAAAGTGTATCTGTATCTTTTACTGGAAACTGATTTACTGCCTTAGAAGATAGTTGGAAAACTGCAGCTGATTCAAAAGCTCATCTCCTGATAGGTGTAAGCAGAACCGAGTATTTTCAGCCACCAAGGACCAACCAGTTTTACTGACTTCTAGTTTGCCTCTAGATCCAGCTTGATGTGCTGGTAATTATTAATATGGTCTGGTCCTAGGATCTCTGAGAGTGCTTTCCTTCTGCCTTATAAAGCTACCCATGCATTATGAACAATTGATTATGTTGTGTCCTGTATTTCTTTGGGTGTGTGGTTAAGATCACAGCCCTAAACACAATGGTAGATATGCATACTGCAACGTAAGGTTATGAAGGCATGGGAAACAGATCCTTTTCTGTATTACTACTCTCCAACTTTAGGACCCTGAAAGGAAGTGCATCACTGAGTTTTCGACAAGATACATTTTTTATCTTGTCTTCTGCCCCATTTGCAATACAACATGTCTCTCCCATGTTGGTCTCTACGGCCACTGAAAGCGCTGTAACTCTCCAATGCTTGGATTTTACCCAGAAGGCACACTCTTCCATTGTCTCCCAAGGAAGACGGATGCCAACATTTTTTAGTTCTTCAGGTCTTTGGATAAGACACATGAATGGTTTTAATAAACTTTGCTGATTTAATTGTGGATTTGTTATTTGAACCTTGGAATGTTTTCTATTAATGCAGGTTATTATGATTTGAAATACATTTTTATTGTTTGTTATAAGCTGCTTTGGACTTCCCCATTCAGGAAGGAAAGCCAGGAAAGTCTATTAGAAAGGCATTTCTTAATCTTTGTAAGCCTTGTAACTTACACTGAAGCCAATTTGTTGAACATGTACAACTCTCTTTGCTTACAGGGTCACAGCCAACTCGTAGAACTAGTGACTGAACAGAAGGTCTTGCCAGGGCATACAGCCTTAAAGGACAAATCACAACCTAACCATACCTAATTAAATTTGAAATTGTCTGCTTTCCATGCTGCTAATTCATTGTTCTAGTATTAAACTGAAAGTGTGGAACACAAAGCTCAGACAAGGCAGTACATGGTTTGAGATCCCTTGCTTGATTCACCTTGGTGAAGTTAAGCAAGTTGCCTTCTGGGCAGTGCCAAGATGGGAGACAACCTGGGAACCCCATGTAACTGGCCTTGAGTTCCACGAGGGAACAATGAAATAAATAAATAAAGGTGCCATGGAAGGACTTCTGAAAATTCTTCCATGGGAACTATCCTAAAAGGTAAAGGTAAAGGACTCCTGGACAGTTAAGTCCAGTCAAAGGCAACTATGGGGTGTGGCTCTCATCTTGCTTCAGGCCGAGGGAGCCAGCGTTTGTCCACAGACAGCTTTCCAGGTCATATGGCCAGCATAACTAAACTGCTTCTGGTGCGATGGAACACCGTGGCACAAACCAGAGCGCATGGAAACACCATTTACCTTCCTGCCTATTTACTTGCACTGCTGTACTTTCGAACTGCTAGGTTGGCAGGAGCTGGGACAGAGCAACAGGAGCTCACCCCATCATGTGGATTTGAACAGCCAACATTCTGATCGGCAAGCCCTAGAGCAGGGGTCTGCAACCTTTAAGACAAAAAGAGCCACTTGGACCCGTTTCCGAAGAAAAAACAACAACTGGGAGCCGCAAAACCATTGCGACATTTAAAACAAATATATCTCCGGAGCCACAATCTGACAGTGGGCAGGAAGATGACGTCGGGACGGTGCGTGGCTAACGCATGCACCACCCCATGCGACGTCACAGCCAGTACATCGCCCGCCACAGTGAGGAGTGTCGGGGCGCACAATGCGCCTCCTCCCCTCGCTAGTATCCGCCCCGGAGCCGCAGCAAAGATGTAAAAGAGCCACATGCGGCTCCGGAGCCGCAGGTTGCAGACCCCTGCCCTAGAGGCTCCGTGGTTTAGACCACAGCACCACCTGTGTCCCCATTCTTCCTTGGGAACTATAATACTAGCCCTGTTGTCTTGTAGAGTATCAGCATGGGATAATATTACAACAGAATTGTGTCATGCACTCATTTAGCACATCTGAAGTGTCTCTACCATTAAGGACCCTACTCCAGGACCCCACTCCACCCCAAGGAGACTCTTCTAATTCACTAGCAGCTACCTCCCACTCAGCCCACTTTTTGCTTTTTCAAGGAGTCCAATGCATAGCTATCTTAACACTGTTTCCTCTGCAGCTTACAGACACGAGGCCTACTAACATCAGCCTTCACAGGACACCTTTCAGCACCTGTTTAAAGCATTTTTTGTTCATGCAAGCCTATCTAGACATATAGATGTTGATTATGTTTTTTTTTAAATTGCTGTTAGTTTAATTTAATTTAAATTATCTATCTTTAATTGTTTTAGTGGTGATTTTAATATTTCTTTTAAACCACTTAGAGGTTTTATTGCAAACAAGCAGCATTCAAATTTCGTTAAACAAAATAAACAAAAGCTATCCCTTTCCTGGTAAAAAAAGAGGGGCATATTTCATCTAAAGTTCCATTTTGTGTGTTGTTATTCTGTTTTCCATGAGGTTTTTCTTGGTAATGCTCCTTTAATAAGATTTGACAGATTTTGAAAACATTTTTCCCCCCTTATTATTCTCTAACACTGTTAGATAGGATGATGATGTAGGATCATCTGACAATTTATAAGAACACAGAACTAATTACCCATGGCTTCAACAGACACTTATCACTCACATTCATTGCAAATAATCTTTTAAAACCAACTTCCTTTCCACTAGAACACTCCATTCACATAGCATAGATTATTTTGCATATTTAAATAACTGTAATTAAAATGCCAGAACCATATGGAACATACGGCTTGGCAGCTGCACTTAGGTGGCTGGTGCGAGGTGCAGTCATGTTTCTAATGCAGCAGCCTTATTATCTGAAATGCTCTGAGCCTGTATTAATGAAGCCAAACTTTCAACTCTTGGAATCGTGAGAGCTTTTGTGAGAAACTTTATATTATCCTCTTTAAGGAGAAGAAGGGATGCTTCCTCTCTTCATATATAAGTGGGCTTCAAGTAAAAAAAGAATAACAGAAAAACTTTTATGCCAAATCCTAGAATGAAGACACAAGTGAATGTGTTATCATATTTAATAAACTTCATTGCAAGATCTGCAATGTTCATGGTCCATGCAGGAGGCTAACAAACCTTCCTTCTGCCACTATTTACCGGTAACCGTGGCATTCCTGGAAATGCAGAAGCCATCCCAGTTTCTGATTCGATTCAGAAATGTCCCAGAAATGAAGCAGGGCCCAGGCCACCAGGGTTGCGGGGACGATCCTGAAGTCCTCTTGCCTCCTTCCCAAAGCTAGCAAGCTTTTCCAGGACTTTGGGGAAGGAGGCAAGAGGCTTCTCAGACCCTGTTATAGCATTGTGCATCCTTCCCAAAGCCAGGCATGGGCTTACAGGGCTTTGGGAAGTAGATGAGAGGCTTCTGATGGGATTCTGCAGTCCTCCTGTCTCCTTACCAATGTTGAGCAAAGGCTGACCAGGCTCTGGGAAGGAGGCAGGAGAGTCTGCATTTCTCTATTTTCATCTGTCAAATGTTGGTAGAGGGGGTATGTGCTAACTATTGCTGGAGTCACAGGCAACTATATCTGCTTGTTATAAATTAAACAACTTGGATGCTGAGGAAACCTTTCCGGAGTCATGCACATCCACAGGCACCACAGCTCCTGATGGCTTCCCCCAACGATTTTCCATCCCCTACGCATGGGTCCCACAGCCCTGAGGGGCAAGCCTTGGGAACCAGCTTTCTTCATTAAAAGCACCTCACAGTGCTTACCTAACATCTTTGTGCTGGGCCCAGGGGTAACTCGTGAAATGCGGTCCGGGACCAGACTGGAATCTGGAGGTTCCACTAGGAGTCAGTCTGACAGGGCCAAGGCAGGATACAAAGCAGGAAACCAGGCAAGGGTAGATACAGGATCTCAGGCAGGATCTAGCATACAGCAATGTTACTCCCGCAACTTGGGGTGGGGTCCGACAGCCTTTTATCTTTGTCGGGGTAGCGGCCGGTCCTGATCCCCTCAGTGACTCACCTCCCTGTTTCTCCTGAAGGCGAGCACTCCTCCTGTGAGTACTCGGGTCTCTCCTTCTTTCAGACCTTAGTCTCTGCAGCTTGGGAGACGTTGGTGGGTTACTAGACCCTCAGCCTTCCCTGACCCAACCGGTAGTGGAACAGCTGTAAGTCAAGTGCCCAGCTGAAGGCAATGAGGTAATCCCCACATCTGGAGCCAGGACAGGCTCAGGTCCCTGACTCGGCCCAGCTGGTGTTTGTTGCAGGGGAACCTGTGCAGACTGGGATTCTTCAGGACCAGGCCCCAGACTTGGTTCAGATGATGCCTGAGGCAAAGGATCCAGTGCAGACTGAGACTCCTCTGGTTCCAAGTCCGAGCCTGAGTCCCAGGCCATCACAATCTTCCCAGTTAATTCAGAATTAAAACCATTTAAAATGGAGTATGGTCTCGGGGATGGTGTGGGCCCTGAAAACACACATCTCAAGCATTAGGGCCAGAGTAATGAGGCTGCATCTTTAGTATTCACCAAAGGCTGCCTAGTGAAGGAGCCAGAAACATTTCTGAGTGGAGGGAATCCCACAACTTAGGGGCTGCCACAGAGAATGTCCTCTTCTGGGCCACCCCAGCCCTGAAGTTCTGAAGGAGGTGAAACTGATCTTAACACCTGGGAGGGTACTATTCATTTGCTATATCTTACCTTTGACTGCTCATACCTTAGTTATATAGTTTATGCCAGAAAAGGTGTTATCTGTCTGCCTGTGAATCATTAATTTAAAAATGTTAATTGGAGATGAATAGCCTTGAGAGGCCAGATACTTAACAAAGGAGAGTTCTCAGCTATCACTTTACTAAGAGGGAAAATTCAAATACTTATCTTGTGAGAGATCAAGGTATAGAATGCTCCCAGTGCTGACAATTCTATCCCATTAACAGCCAGAGCGTTGTCTAACCTGGCAAGTCCAGAAATGTTCCACTTCTGTTATTTGTCCTGCCTTGTTATGTGACAACCCACATTTTCACCTCTTCCCTTTCTTTCATTCTGTTCCCCATATTCTCCATTTCCACTGTACAGAGCAGGGGATTTCTTAAATCACAGACTTCTAGGCGTACAAGTCTGAAACATGGACTGAGATGGCTCAGTCAGTAGAGCATGCAAGTCTCAGTTTCATGGTCATGGGTTCAAGTCACATGTTGGCCAAAAGATTCCTGCATTGCAGGGGGTTGGACTAGATGGGACCACAAGGGCCATCTTTGCCTTAACTGGTAAGAATCAGAGTTAGTGAGGGGTTTAACTCTTCCTCCACTGCTGTGGTCCTGAGGAAAATCCATTCTGATGTTGGTATTTGTTGGAATCCCTCATTGTTGCCAATGCAAATAGAAACTTCAGAGGAGAGATGTCCTTCAGGACTGCCGTATGAAAGAAAGGGTTAAGTTACCCCTCCACCCCTCCTGTGATCCTGATCATTTTCATCCCACCAGAAAGCACATTTAACATCACTTTTACCTTTGTCCTTCACCCTTTTGAAATCAGTGATACTTCAATGCACAGTGAAACCTAACCCCCAATTCTAAAATGTGAACATCAGTCCCATTATCAGTTCCAAGTAAAATAGCATGTGTTGTACAACCCAAGAGAGCCAGTGTTGTTCCTATGCAGCTATTAAAAGCACTGGAGTCCCGTACTTATCCGAATCTGACAAAACTATCCACAGAGAAGCTTCTGTGGCCTGATAAGTAGCTAACATGCAGCCCTGAATGAATTCGACTCCTTCCTGGCCCCAAATGAAATAACAAATATTATTAGGCTTCCATTGCATATATTTAGAAGTAAGTTAATACAGCAGGCCTAAGTCTGTGCCCATATTTGCAAAGTCAGAAATCCAGCTCACAGAGCTTTCTGTTAAGTAAATCAAAACTCTGCATGAAAGAGCATTATGATGTATTATACAATGCTAAGCCCAGGATTTCAGCATATCACTTTCAAAGTCTTGATGGAATCTTAAGCCCTTCATGAAGTAAACTTTTGTTGTTTGGGCAACACTTATGAGTTGCATTTACCTGATATTATAAGTGAAAACTTTGGGGTGCAATCTTCTACTGAAGATCGGTTGTCTGAGGGGCTGTGGGATCTGGCAGAAGCCCTGATATGGATATTTTGGAGGAATGCCCAGGCTATGCTGGTGGAACCCTCCAGTGCTGGAGCCACACTACTGGTCAAAGATACCCAAGATATAAAGAGCTGAAACAGGACAGCTAAGGAGGAATCACACACCTCCTCCCAGAGCTAGCAAGCCCCATCTGGTCAGCTAGTGAGCTGGACTATGGGCCCTTGCTAGGCTCTGCCTCCTGGAGCGCCCCACCCACTGCTCCCTATGTCTCAGAACCCACCATGTTCATGGAGACAGGGGCCCCTCTGGTGATGGGTCCTGCCACTCTGATTCCTGTGCCCTGACCCCCCCCATCCCCGCATCATCCTCCATCACCCCGTGAGTACTTCCTACACCAACCTCTCCTTCCCCTCCCCAGCTTGTCCCGGTGTGTCCCACATCTCACCAGGATCCTCTTCTTCCTCCCCATTGTTCTGCCAATTCGTGACAGTTACTTGGCTGAAGAACGTCATGGCAAAATTCAGAAGAGTGCAGATTTTGAAGGGTTGTTGTATTTTGGGTCTCCTGTTGTTCCAGAAAGTTTGGATTTGGTAGGTCTGCCTTGAAACGCAAACTGAATCAAATGTCTCCCCACATCCCTACATGTGAGTTTAAGAAAGGTCTGTCAAAACCTTCTGTTCCTAAGGGGGAAAGAAGGGTGCATTTTCCTGTAAATAATGAGTAATTTCTCATAGTATTTGCATTTCATAGACATTTTACAAACTGTGCATATGGTAAGTACTCTTCCTAGCCTTTGGTATGACAACTGTTTGCTACATGTTGATTGCATTCATAAAATGAGAGGATTTTTTTGGGCTGAATCCCAGAGAAAGATGTAGCAAATCTCAGCTGGACTTATTTTAGGCAATTTCAGACCTTCTACAGAGGCAGGATTATTTATAAACAATTCTACCCCCCTCCATTTTCTGGGCTGTCTAACTTTTCTAAAACGTGGATCTGACACCAGAGAACAACTATTCATTGTGTTTTTTGCTGTTGTTGCCTTGGTAGTAAAGCAAACACCATAATTGTTTTGTAAGGAGAATTGGTATGGACTGTTCATTTTCAGAGGGTCAAGATTAATGGTTATGTTGAAGGGGGAAAGGATCGATACAATTTGTCAGTGAAAACTCCAGAAGGATGTGCCTCAAGTAAGGACTGTGGTTTATGACAAAGACATAAGCTGTCGAGTCTAAGGCTGCACAGCTAAGCAGACATACCTGGAAGCAAGCCCAGTTAAACAAAGTAGAACTTCTTTCTAAGCAAACATGCATTAAATCACGGTGCATTTTCCCCCTTTACTGTATATTTATTTTCTGCATGATACGTGACTGGATGGTTAATCTAATAATCTTTAGCCGCAAAACAATGTTGGCAGCTGGGAGCTCAAATGAGATAAATCATCAGAACTGATAGGTATGCAACAAATGGAAAACAATGGATTGTCTGCTGTCAAACTGTTAAAAGAACAGTGATTCTAAGTTCAAGGGTTGGGTTTGTTTGCTGTTGAGCAATGCCTGGAATTTTCTATTGTAAACTGACACTGGGGATAACCCAGAGGTATTTGCTGATAAAAGAATAGAAGCTTCTGTATATCTGGCAACTCTTCATTTGCTAAAGACTTACGGTTTGGCGTACCAAGCTACTGCTGAATTGTTCCAGAAAGAAAGGTGAAAAAGTCTGTTGCATGTTGCTGTTTAATATTTTCTGGTTTGCATAAAAAACAAAAAAACCTTTTATTGGAACTTTTGTTGGAAACAAATGTAATTATATGAAATAGTAATGAAATGCATATACAATATTTATAAAATAAGGAAGTGTTTAGTTAAATTCAAATAGTACCATTGGGGGATGCAGTAGACCAATGGAAACCAATACAAACACCCTATTGCTCCCAGCCGTATTTATGCTAAAGGCACAAGAGTTTTTTTCTCACAAGGGATACAATCTACTTATAAGTTCTCTTGCACAGGCCCCATTGCACAGCAATTACTACTTCTTGCTGGTCCGGCTCCTAAACATATTGACTTGGCAGTACTCCATAGAGCTAAATCTCCAAATAAGTACTCTTAAGATCGAAGTCTTAGACACAGCTATGCTGTCTCCTAAAAGTTGACATATTGGTAATAAAAGCATAAAGGACAAATGTTGTTAATCCATACGGGAGTCACACAAATTAGAATTAGTGGCAGATGTCAATGTCAGATTGACACACTGAAGGAGACTGCAGTGGATATTTTGTTTGTTTTCTTGAGCTACTGAACGAGAGGAGAACCTCCCTAGACAAATAGGCTATTCAGTGGCAACTCCACATCCAGGGCACTCCCACTGCAAACTTTTAAAGCCTCACTCATATTTCCATTAGCCACAATCCATATTGATCCTTTATAAAATTTTTGGCAAAAACTGATGTGTATTTCTCTTCACTGGATGTAGAATCAGCGCTAATGTGAACATTTGAGACAGCCATCACATATGTGCAGATGATAGCTTTATGAATAGGAGTTCTGGGGATGGGTGTTGCAAGGGTGAGGAAAACAAAAAGGTCTCAAGCCTCAGGTGAAGACATCTTGCCCATTAGGGCAAGGTAATCATTTTTAATGGCATGAGTAAATCACTGCATGATCACGGGAGTTTCTACATTACCCAGAATTACGGTATTTGATGTGAACAACACCATGCAAATGTGACTGTATATGTAGCAGGGGAAGGTGATCTTGCTGTGTTTTAACCTCCTTAATGTGAACATATGCTTGGCTGCAGGTGTGGGTTGCGGGAATGAATGCTCCATAGAAACAGCCATCACACTCCCATAGGAAATGGATCTTTCTCACTATGAAAAGGGTGGATTGGCCCTCCTATCACAATTAATGTAAGAAGCACAGCTAAGCACCACGTCTCTATCGTTTGCAAAAACTCAGGCAGTAGGCAGTGCTGCCAGAACTTAGGCCACATGCACAGAAAACCTTCTCTGTATGCATGTCCCTACACCAAGGGTGTGGAACCTGCAGTCCTCAGGTTGCGGCTGTGCTGCAGCTTTCATCACCCCTGATCATTGCCACGCTGGCTGGGGCTGCCAGCAGTTGCAAACTAACAGCATCCGGAGAGCCATGGGTTGCTGGCTCCTGCACTATGCAGTCAGTCAAAAAGAGGGAAAGCATGGGGTGAGGTATGCAGGAAAAAGGGAAGGGCGGACTTCTGTGCTTCTCCCCTTCCCATCTGTTAAGACTAGAGAAAGGGATGCATGCGGACTGTGCAAAGGGCTTCCTTTCCCCCATCATAGATGGGGAAGCCTTTCTCCCAATCCACCTTGGATCTTTCCTGGAGCTCCTGCTGTGTACTGGGAGATTCCTGTGCCCATTCATCAAAAGGGTTGCTGCTGCTGGTGGTGGTGTTGTAATATTTGCTGTTGCAAACTTTGTAGAATTATATCACAGGAGACTAAGATGTGGAATAAGCTTAAGACTGTTCAACTCTTAATGTAATGGATCTCAAAACAGCTGCTTTCCCAGGTTGAAATTCTCAGGTAGAACTGCTCCCCTCCCTGCACCCATTAACATTAAGAAGAATGTTACAGCACTTATTTTCTTATTTCTGTTTCATGATGCAATCACAGTCATCTCAGTGTCCCAAATCATTTTTGAAATCTCAGAGTTACTTTATGCTCAACAGTTTTATTTGTTCCATCCTGAGACTCTAGATCAACGTGGCCCAATGTGTGGCCTGAGGGCTGCATGTGGCCCTCAAGGCCTTTTTCTGTGGCCTTTGGCAACCTTTGACACCCCTAAGCCCTCGCACTGGCTTCCCAAAGCTAGGTAAGTGAGGCACTGCACTTTGGGAAGGCAGCACGAAAACTCTGGCAGGGTTCTAGAGTCCTCCCACCTCCTTCCCAAAGTCTAGTTAGCACTTTCCCCGCTTTGGAAAGGAGGTGGGAGGGCTCTAGAACCCGGCCAGAACCTCACACCTCCTTCCCAAACCCCAGCACCTCGCTTAACCAGATTTGGGAAGACAACATGAGGGCTGGGGGGTGTCACATTTTGGCCTCGCTCCTTCACCACCACCCTCACCCCCACACAACAAGGCAGTGTGCAGCCCACAGGTTCCATGTCAAAGTACTCTTGTGACCAACCTGGTATGAATAGTTTGGCTGTCTTGTCCTAGATTTTCTATATCTGAAGCAGACCCATCAGCATTTTCAATTGTTTTGTCTATCATTGGCTCAAGACTTTCAGTGCTGTGCAGATCTCTGCTGCAAATATCATCAGTCTCAACCAAATATGCTCTTCGGGTCATATACTGCTCAGTCACTTTTGAGGACAGACCGAGGAACCTAACTATATAGCATATAAAACCATCTACTACATAACTATGTAGTATGTGATACTATCAAAGCTTCATATGTAATATGTGATGCTATCAAAGCTTTCTGTTAGATCGCCCATTGGTACACTCTGGAGCTGCAGGTGGTGATGCTGAACACATTCACCTAAAAGTGTACTGAATATATACAGACATTTGTCATTACTTTCAGTTTTCTATAAATTTCAGTTCCTTTTGAGTGTTATCCCTTAAGAATGTATTTATTTTTATGGAGTATTGCTCTGGTGAGCAACCTAAGCCATGAGGCTAGAACAGTAGGGTGGGATGTAAATCTGCTCAAATAAGCTTCAAATACGCATCTGTAATCTTTATCAACATTCCATTGAACTACTGGGTGTGTTGCTCTCAGGGCATCTCCTTTAATTAAATTTAAATTAGTTGTGACCTTTAGAGCCAGTCAGTCTTGTGCATCACAACACGCTACCTTATCTTTTTAACTGCAATTCAGATGACGTTTACCAAAGACTTGCAATCTTTGCTCACTGTATGTTAATCTGGTATTCCACTGTTGAAATGGCTCACCCTAAAATGCTTTGCAACTGGTGTGGGGTTTTTTATGACATTGCATTAACATGTGCTTCTGTGTCAATTTTCACTCATATCAGTGATATTCACTAATATCCTACCCTTCAGTTTAAAATAAAACTTACAGGGTGACTGTACTCTCCCCATACAGTAGCCCCTAAAAGCATTCCAAACAGAGTAGCGGTCTTACAGTTGTTTTATAGAACAGAGGTTAGTTAGACGTAAGATTGGAATCAGAGCCTTGGGCAATAAACCAGCAAGGACTTGTGATTTGACAATAAAATGACTTCTTCTTTGGAAACTGGGCTACTGAAAAGTAGAAAAGAAGAGTTTTTGGATTTGATATCCCGCTTTATCACTACCCAAAGGAGTCTCAAAGTGGCTAACATTCTCCTTTCCCTTCCTCCAACACAACAAACACTCTGTGAGGTGAGTGGGGCTGAGTGACTTCAGAGAAGTGTGACTAGACCAAGGTCACCCAGTAGCTGCATGTAGAGGAGCAGGGACGCGAACCCTGTTCCCCAGATTACGAATCTACTGCTCTTAACCACTACACCACACTGGCTCTAACGTAGAAAGCTAACCAGGATTGGATTTCCGAGAGCTCAACTTAGTTCAGTTCTGGTACTGAAAACAATTCCCTAGGCTCAAAACATGTTCAGAGGCAGACTGTTCTTTAATCCGAAATGTGTGCCTTTTGCACTTGGCTCTGGTTGGTAGATCTTGGGGTTCTAGACGGGGGAAAAACAGCATTCAAATGAACAAATAGATCTGACAACCCTGAAGTCTGCCCATCGCTGTCCTAAAAAATGTTCCATCAAGTCATATTGAATATGTACTCATTTAATTGTCCAGCTGCATTCCTTGAAAGTTTAGAAAGAAACTTCTGTTTGGAACATTGTCTCCCAGCTCCTTCTGAACATTGGCCAAAATGTGTTCTGAACGGGAAAGTTGTTTGCATCCAATATTACATTGCTCCTCTCTGTAGAAGAAAAGCCCCTAGTTCCACACACTGGTACTGCGCCGCTTGCAGTGGAAAAGGTAATAATAAGTCTGAGTCATCTGTTACTAGCAACAGACTGTATGAGAGCAGTAGGCTCTGGTTACTGATGCATCTTTAGCTGTACAGTCTGTGCAAGAAAGGATGTGGGGTGTTGGAGTCTCTAAGAAACCAAGATGTCTCATTCTGACTCCATTCTTTCCCACACAGTCTTCTACATTCTCCTTCTGCCATGGAGTCAGCTGGCTAACCTTTAAAATATAGTCAAGAGAAAGGATTTATATTTGTGAAGATATCTCAACGTCCTAGTACATAAAAAGATCAATTCAGATTATTGAGAGGTTTATAACATTATCCACGATTTGGAGGAAGTGGATAGAATGCTGCTGTTTTCCTTCTCACACATTATAATCCAGAGGCAGCTAAATGATATTGATTCAGAAAAGACAGGTTGTATTTCTTCCCATGGTACTTAATGGAATTTGCTGCCAAGGTGTGGTGACAGCCACCAGCATAGATAACTTTGAAAGGGGATTGCACAAATTCAGAGAGTCTGTCAATGGCTATTAACTGTGGTGGTGATAGGGACCTCCATATAGAGGCCTTTCCCAGGAAGCAACAGCAGGAATGGGCTATGGTCTACAAACTCTGCCTGGATGGCCACTTTGGGAAAACAGGATGCTCGAGTAGATTGAGTCTTAGACTAACCTAGCAGGACTTTTCTTATTCTGATCTTCTCAATCAATGAGGATAGAATTTTCCATCCTACATTTATACTGCACCCCAGATGGATTAAAGAAGAAGACAGTGGTTTGCAGAAATTTTGGTTTGAAATGTATCATCTATGCACAAACCTGCAGTTTGCTCAGATTACATTGGGGTCCTCAGCAACTGCAACATTATCTCTCTGGTTTGGTGCAGAGCCTAATCTGAAGAATATGGATGCCACACAGGGCTTGAGAAGTTCATATTAAAAAGGAATTAGTTATAGTTCATCCTGCCAAAATAGGAGCTAGTTCAGGCATGTTCTTTTTACAAAATGAACTAGTTCAACTCAAGTTCATGCAAGTTCATAAAAAGTTAATCCTCAGCAATATTTTTCAGCATTTGGAATGCCCTTCAACACCTTCTCCAGATGCTGTTTTTCAAGTTCTCTCCTAGAATTCCTCATTGGACAGCTTGGATTCTGATTCTGAGATTTTCTGTATCCCTTCATATGCATGCCTCTGGGACCCTGATCTGAAAGAGGGGGGTGGATGAAAGGATTTAGGATTCTCTGGGTCTGATCCTGGTTATGGCAGATAACCCCTCTGGACTCACCTGCACAGAAAGGGTGATTTTTCTGCACCATTCAAGGCTCAGGACTTGGGTGAGGAAAACAATTCATTGAAATTTGCTCTCCTATCAGCCACTTGCTGAACTAACTGCAATGATGTCACAGAAGCTATGAGACCAAGGCTTCAACATTACATTTCAAATTATGATCTTAAAAGATATCAATCAATGGCAATATTTATAGGAGAAAAATGACAAGAAATAGTATAGTAAATAGTATTAAAAACAATATGCAGAACCATAAAAAATGAATTGTTCATTAGGAGCCTACCATTGCCTACTAGGTAAAGTCAACTGTGAAGCATTTGCTTTAGATGATGTTGTTCTAGTCTTGCCATTAACGACTCTTCATAATTAATTATTTAAGTATGTGTAAATGGAAGCCTATTATGCAGCTGTATGCCAGACACATTAAAACCTACTCCTTCCATTAGGCCTGCAAGGAATGAGTTTCTAATTAAAAGGGGTAATGTTAAAAAGTATCTGTAGATTTCCCACCAGGCTTGCTCATCTGTCATATTATTCAATCCCTTTATGAAGTCCTTGAGGGAGTCAGTTTGACAACACTGGTTCAAGTGCAAGCAGAGTGAAAATGATACCCAGCTTCATATTAAATATAGGGTACCTGCCTTTCAGTTTTGTTAAAGTCAAATAGGATAATGTCTAAAATAGGATCCAGGGGAAACAAAGGTGATACTAATTTAAAGAAGGGTTGTAACTACCTCTGTTACAGCTTGAAGTGTAAAAGTGATACCCAGATCACTTACATTGGCTGCTTTTTTGTTTGTTTGGTTTGGTTTTGAAAAGTAGCAGGTGCCACTTCAGAGAAATGGTAGAAGAGAGACCATTCACACATTCAGTACAATGTATGAAATATCCTCTGTGCATAGATACTACATGTGTAGCTTCTCTGTGTATAATCAGGACCCTTAAATAAGCAGGGCCCCTGACTGCATGTACAATCATTGTGGTCAGCATGCACAGAGGTGGAGCCAACAGGAATTACCCCACTCTTCCTTCTGTGAGTGTTCAGAGTAACATCTGGAAATGGTTGGAATAAGGCAGGGGTAGGCAACTTAAGGCCCATGGGCCACAAGTGGCCCAGGAGGTCATTTAACCAGCCCACAAGCCCCCCCCCCAACCAAGCTGCCTGCTTGGCGAGTCCCCGGGCACTGCACTAAACCGGCGCAGTGCGGCGCAGGGACTCACTTCTGCGGAGCCGAAAATCACATCTGCGCATGCGCAGACACCGGAAATTGTGTCTGCACAGAGGCAGATGCCAGAAATCGCAGGCGAGCACTCTCTCTCTCTCTCTCTCGCTCTCGCTCTCGCTCTCTCTCTCTCACACACACACACACACAATCTGGCCCACAGAGGGATCTCCGCTGGAGTGAACCGGCCCAGGCAAGGTAAACCTTGGCGACCCCTGGAATAGGGCAATTTCATAGGCAGTCTCGTAATGGTGCTTTATGCTTTGTGATTTGAGGGAATGATCACTGTTAAGTGTTCATAAAAAGAAACATTTGACAGATCCCAATAGGTTCCAACAATACATTTGTATGGCAATGCAGAAACCATTGGGTTGGAAGAGGACGTGCTAATGGCACTCTCTCTGTAGAGATTCTGGTTGGGCCATCAGCATTTAAAACTGACGCTCTATGGTATGATGTGGATTCGAAATGTAATCCATGGCCATGATCCTGCCCAGTGGCCTTGGGATTGTGCTGTCATAGTGGATCCTGATGGGAAATTCCCAGTGATATCACCATCTGAAAATGTTTCCTTTCATTTTCAATGGAGCAAAGCATAAAAATAAGTTGGCAGTATGTCAAGCGCTCAGAAATCAAAAGGGTCCCGATAGTCAGAAATCTGGATACTTGTACTTCTTATCCCTGATCCTCTTTCATCCATCCCTGAAATTGCAGAATTCTTCCATAGTCACCACCTATTCCCTGTGTACATATGAATTCCAAACTGTTCTATCAAGTTCTATCATTTCAGCTATTATGAATATATAGTAACAATGGACACTTCCAAATCACCTGTTTATTGAGCATTCATCCTGATTCATTTGTAGGGAGATTTGTTGATGTCCACTATTTACTGAGCAGTTGTTCATGTTTGCAAGAAAGTTAGGCAATGATACATCAAACAAATAGACTTTTTGGTGCCTTTTCCCATCACTTATCACCAACAGTCTATTTCGGGGAGAATGTAGGCAGCAGTTTTGTTATGCAAGAGCTGCATATCAACTCTTATTTGCACGGCCTGAATTTGCTGGTATGTGATTGAAGCCCACCTGAAAACCACAGCAGTGTGGATACACCATACTTCATATTTTGAGCTCTACAAACAATAGATGGACTGCAAACTATGAAAGACCACTCTGTTCTGTCCAGGGCATGATAAACTTACATATTTCACCTCAGAACCACACAACTAAAAGCATTGACTTGTTGTCATACCCACAGTGGTAGGTCCTCTTGTTCTTTTCAAGATTATTAATCAGGCTGCTGCTACACAGTCATGTCCTTGTGCCCCCCCCCCCATTCTCAGTGGGCCAAAGAACAGCCACAGCCAGGACTATCAACTTTGAAATTCAACGAAAGCAAACTGCTTCAAAGAACAATCCTAGATCTCTGTAATCAAACTCTCAAGAACATGGAGGGCTTTATGGCAGAACAAGTCCATGTGTGCAAAAGAACAATAATCTCAGTCAGGATAGCAACACCTCATTTCATCAAGGAGCCCAAGCCAACATCAACCATGATTCTGCATCTATGTTTTGATTTACACCAGACTACCAATATTCAGAATGTGGAGTCTGTGATTTATTTATTTTTTGGACGTTGTTGTTGTTGTTGTTGTCTTTATCACTCCTTGGACTGCTCAAGCTTCCATTTTAAATGGCTCCTGAACATTTGAACAAATGCAGTCACATACATTGATAGACCAGCTGAAGTATCATTCATAGCCTTGGTTTTGGCTGACTCATGAAAGGAAGTTGCTTTCCAAAATGCCAAGTTCCCTCCTTTCTCTCTCTCTCTCACTCTTTGAGACCAAGACAGCAAGCTGCAAGAACCAGCCAAACAACTTCCCTAAGCCACATACTGTGAAATTTTGCCATTTCTCCTTCCCCCACTCATTTTGCATGAGCAATTTCCATTCTGTTGTGTTCTCTCACAGATGGTGTTCTGGAGATACGAAAGAAAACGAAGACTATTTTTCAATCTGTCGCAGAGCGATCTGTAGGGATGAGTGTAGTCTATTTGCTGGCTTATAGACACCTTTTATCCTTGGAGCTCTGAATTAGTTAAAACATAGGCTATGTGAATATGGAGCCAACGTGTAAAAGGGGAGAAAAATAGGCCTCCACAGCAAAGCAGCTTCCCTCTCTTTATAGATATCATACATGCAGAATGAGGGTTTCAAGCATATTGTTTAAAGGTTAGCCATTTCTTGCTTACTTTCTTCTGCCTTGAGCCTCATTTTCCCTCACTTCTCTATTCCATTGCCTCCCCCCCCCCCTTTGCAGGATCATTAGCAGCAAATCAAAATGACATGGCCATTCTTTCTTTGCTTCCAGCTAACAGAAACCAAAATATGACCTCTGCCTCCTGGCTTCCCCTCAAACCTTCTCAGAGCTTCATCCCAATGACCTGCCCACATACTAGCATTCATTCATTTAAAGAGAGGCCCCATGCAAGCATTTGGATATGCAGACTGAAAAGTGTGGTTGTTGTTGTTTAGTCATTCAGTCGTGTCCGACTCTTCGTGACCCCATGGACCAGAGCACGCCAGGCACTCCTGTCTTCCACTGCCTCCCGCACTTTGGTCAAACTCATGCTGGTAGCTTGTGATAATTCTGAATATTCATTTTGGGGTTTGTTTTTAACCTTTGGGGAAGGAGTATGCATGTTTTGTGTAGCACATAACGCCTTGTGTGCAAATGTTGAATGGCCAGGGAATCACTGACTGATCCTGTCCAACAGAGAGATATTTTTTTTTAAAAAAATAAAGTATACTTTAAAAGAAATATGCCCTCACACCAGAAGTAGTACTAACCGAAAGGCTGCAACTGAGTGGTAGGGCTCATGCTTTCCAGGCAAAACGTCCCTGCTTCAATTTCCATTTCCATTCACAAGGCTCTCAGGAAGTAGGACTGGAAACATCTTTCTCTGAATCTGTGGGTTGCTGCTGCTGCCAGTCAAAAAAAGCAGCATTGGCCTAGATGGACCAGCAGCCCCACTCAGTATAAAGCATAAGAAGAGAAACAAGAAGCTGAATATGCAGTTTGTTCAATAAAATTATGATAGCATTTGACGTAAAAAGGCATCTGAGCAGGTAGGTGTTCATAAGAAACATTTCACGAACACATTTTTCATTTAGATTCTCTGCTACAGTATATGTCTTTAGGGAGCAGAATGCAGGCCTTATTATGAAAATGTGATCAAGGCTTATCATGTGCTTAAGTCATTAGCATACTGTGGCATTGGGTTGAATTCGCAGTAGCATTTCTTTAATGGGTCTTCAGACATTCAAATGTAAAAGTCATGTAGCAGGTTGGGGGGTCATGGTCTTTTTTCTCCCTACCAGCGTAGCTAGGGAATAAAGGAGATGTTGCAGCACAGATACAATGTGCTTCCAGTGACTCACCCGTGCCTTGATTTTATATCAGCTAAAAGAAGCACATGACACAAAGGCCTGGATTTTCCTTAATCAGGTTCTTAAGGGTGAAATACAATATTATCAAAGAACTTCGAAAGTCCTGGATGAATTTGTACCCACAAAATTGCTTTTGAATGCTCACATTCATGAAATGCTTAAAATTTATATACTTTCCCTACAAATCTCTGAATATAGATATTGAGGTTTGTTTGTTTGTTTGCTTGCTTGCTTGCTTGCTTGTTAAAACCCTAAGCAAAAAGTTTCCTCACAGACCAAATCTGGCAAGCCTATTTGTGACATTAGAGCAGTTCATCCAATGGTACGCAGAGGAGCTACCATAAAACTGTATAGCCAAGGCTATGGTGACATTGAAGAAAAGCCCTCAGAGTTGTGGCAGAGGGGAGAGGGGCCAAGGTTGCAAAGGAGGTTCAGTTAAATATGATAATGAAGAAGAAACTAGGATTAACTAGAAACTAGCAAGCATAGCAATCAGTCATATACTTTCAGTGAAATCAATCCCAGCTGGGTGACACTTAATCAGAAGTGTGTTACTTGATCGGAAAATTCTAAGAGGATTTCCTTCCGTTCCATTTTAACTTTATCTTCAGGCTTTTACCCTCTATTTTTTTATTATGGAAGGAAGGAAGGAAGGAAGGAAGGAAGGAAGGAAGGAAGGAAGGAAGGATTCCCCACTTTTCTAGGTTTGATAAGAGCATTGTGGCTAGGTTATAGAGTGATCACCTGGATGTACACGTATTACAGCTGTGTGCTGAGGGAACTGCAGCAGCTGCCAGTTAGCTACTGGGCCATTTTCAGGATCTTGTTACTAACATTTAAAGACCTGAACAATATGGGACCAGGTTATTTAAAGGACCACCTGGCCCTTTATAGACCTGTGGGATCAGCTGGGAAAATTTTACTTGGAAAACTGCTTGCTACAGAATATCACAAGGCAGTGATCCCAAAACTTGCGTTTTCCACCAGTGCTCCTATACTCTAGAAAGCCTTTCTCTCTTCCATACACAAAGCATTACCCATTAGTTGCTTCACATGTCTTGTAAAGACAGACCTTTTCACCCAGTCTTGCCCAGACCCATATGATTGGATCCTGTTATTACAGTGGTACCTCGATTTTCAATCTTCTCGGAAGTCGAACATTTCAGCTTTCGAACGCCGAAAACCTGGAAGTAACTGCTTTGGTTTTTGAATGCTTTTCGGAAGCCAAACATGCCACACGGCTTCTGTATTGAGTTTTCCAGACGTAAATGCTTCCAGAAATGCACACTTCGTTTTCGAACGTTTTGGAAGTCAAACGGTCTTCTGGAACAGATTATGTTTGAAAACCGAGTTACCACTGTACTGGACTTCTTCTTTTATATCACTGTTTCACTGCTGATATCTCTTTTTATTATAATTGTAAAAAAAATTTGTATTTTTGTATACTGCTTAAGAGATTTTAAAATAGTAAGTGGTTGAGCAGTGCTTTAAGTAAGCAAATAAATATAAACATCCGGCAGCCAAAATGTATCCATTCCCTTTTTTTCGTTGCTGAAGATTTGACCATAATCAATCACCCAGAATCATGCCATGTTTTGTATACTGCTTTGGGGCCTGGTTAATCCCCAGTGAAGTGTTACTGAAGACAGTCAGGAATCTGGCCTCGGGGCTTTCCAGTCTCATGAACAAGGATTGCCAAAATTCCTGGGCATCTCTTCATTATTAGGGTGGTTGCCTAACACTGCTTAATCAATAAAAGGAATAAATAAAGTTCTATAGTCCCTGGCCTGCTAAATTTAATTTAATAAGGGTTAGAATAGGATGAAAGGGGATGCAGGATGGAAAAATATAGGACACAGAGTTGTCAAGAACTGCTCATGAACTGCCCATATGGTGTGGACACAAACAGTGTGAGCTTTCTGTATGAGCATTGTGAGGTTTGAAACCTTCCTTCCAAGCTAATAGATGCCTGCTGCAAAATGTGTTTCTTGCTTTTAGCACTGCTGGTCATATACAAGCGTGAAGGCTGTATATTTACGTTTCCATATACCACCATGAGAAAAATCCAAAAGGATTTCAGCTGTCTCTTATAACAAGAAGCACTAGCAAAAGGCCTTTTTATACTTGCATCTCCTAGGATCATGCCACTTCTGAGTATAATTACAGCTGACACATTAAGATTTTTTTTTTATCCTAGCAAGGAACCAGAGGTAGGCTTTGAAGATCTACAGCCCAGCTATTTGGCAGCCTACTGCTGTTCTCTAGACTTTTGTTGGTAATTCCATTTAATGACTCCTGAAATCTACAGGGCTGCAGGAGAATACTTTCAAGAGCAAATTACATGCCATCTGAGTCACACTGATGACAAATGCCTATACCATGGTGAAATATCAAATGTTCTTAATGCAGCAGATGGCTTTTTAAAAATTCTGTCATACAAAATATCACTTTGCTTGCAGCCTATCCTTTAAAATGCATTTTAGCATCGTATGCATATTGATGGTTTTCTACAATGAATTTAATAGCTTTAAAATGTCAGTGAAGCTTTTCTTTTCCTAGCCTGACTTTCTAAACAAATATATTTCTTTGTAAAGTTACATGCCATTTTTTATTTTTTAAAAAATGTCCCAATGATACTTTAAACAGAAATCCATTCTTCGTATCCACACAGATACCTATAAATATGATTGATGTAATAGATATAAAGGACACTTTCTAAGGCTATATTCAACTCCAATGTAAGGTGAAAAACACAGTACAGGTCAACTGCATGGAACAAATTTCATCACAATGAAGATGACATGCTGCAAGCAACACTAACATGGTAATGCAATTCATTCAGATCCTATGCTTTAACACTCCTTTTGACAACCATAATGTCTGTAATTGTCTTTAAATTTGCCTGTGTGAAATGAGTCCCAAATCTGCACAATTAGAACACAATGTTGAAAACCAGCATTGGACTTGAATTTGCACTGGTATAAATAGCTGTGCAAGGACTTTATATAATAAAGGTTAAGTCCAGTCGAGTTCAACTTTGGGATGCAGTGCTCATCTCGCTTCCAGGCCGGGGGAGCCGGCATTTGTCCACAGACAGCTTTCTGGGTCATGTGGCCAGCATGATTAAACCACTTCTGGTGCAAGGAGGACCATGACAGAAACCAGAGCGCACAGAAAAGCTGTTTACCTTCCCTCCATAGTGGTACCCATTTATCTACTTGCACTGGTATGTTTTCAAACTGCTAGGTTGGCAGCAGGGGCGTAGGAAGGGGAGTGTGGGGGATGCGGTCCACCCCAGGTGTCACTCTTGAGGGGGGTGACAAAATGGCACACCACGGGGGGTGGCACTTACTGTGGGGCCTGACTTTCAGCGCGCCCCAGCCATGTGTCTCTCCTGAGTGTGACGCAGTGGCTCGGGGCCCCACTCTGCCCAAAATGGCAGCTTGGGGCTTACGTCCACCAGGCAGACTCCGTGGGCAGCTCACCGCACCACACCACACCCCCCGGGCGGATTGCCGCGGCGCCCCTGTGGGTGGCTCGCCAGACCCCCCACCACTCTGAGTACTGGGGCAGCTAGCTATGCCCCTGGTTGGCAGGAGCTGGGACAGAGCAGAGGGAGCTCACCCCATTGTGTGGATTCGAACTGCCGACATTTCAATTGACAAGCCCTAGAGGCTTGGTGGTTTAGCCCATAGCACCACCCGCGTCCCTGCTTTCAATAACAGGGCACTAATGGACCTGAACAAACGAATCTGGACCAGAAGGTGAGAGAAATCTATGCAAAGATGCCAAGTAACCGTCTAATGTTTTGATCAACATTGATTGATCTTCAGATTCTCCAGCACCTCTCTTGTAAACATAACTACAAAGATTAGAATTGTATTGTTGGCACGGCAACAACAAAATAAATCTCCCAGCAACAATGGTAATTGCTTATTTACAGTGTGTCTGTGTAACCACACAAATGAAATATATGTTGGTTGGAACTGATGAGTCATCAGTTTCATATTTTCAGCATTGCAACAAAACAGGAAAACCATGGCGAAAACTAGCTGGGTTGTGATAAAAAGAAGCACATGACATGCTTTCACTTTACCTAGGAGATTAACGTAACATCTAAATCCTGCAAATCGGGTCCTGATAGGACTGCGGCTTTATCCCCACCCTCATCCCCCTTCATTTTGCTTTTATCCATTATAAATTTCACTGTGTCTGCAGAAGATCACCATCATTCCCCCCTCACTTACTAGGACAAATTATGGTAATGCCAGTGAGCATTGCCTATAGGGAAATGCACTTACTTGCATATATTAATTTATTTCAACATACTGAAGCTGAAATTGTCCATTGGCTAACCTTGAGATTGAGTTGCTTTATCAGACCAGAACAAATGATCAAAGGTGGGTCTCTCTGCCCCTGCTTCCTTCTAACCAAGAATGGCATTTACAAGCATGTTTGGTGTGTGGTGTGTCTTTTACTACATGCAGATTTGTTATGAGCTCATGCAGCCGGGTGAGTGGGCCCTCAACCAATTCCCCTAGATCAGCACTTCAGGGTAGCAAAGATGGCACATATAATAGTTTTGGACTCGTATTTTGAGTGTTCCTGCACACACATTTCAAAACAAATACTGCTATCACTAAAACAAGAATGCAGAGGTGGTGATGCTGGCAAGTGAAAACTTACCATCTACGTTTAATTAATTTATGCCACCCATACTCTGACAATCAGATGTGACATATACGGGGTGAAGCAAAAGGATTATGGACCATATCATATAATTTACTTCCTTATCACTCTAAAGCAGCACATTTTCTGAACTCTGTTATTTATGCCCTGCTCTTCACAGTGTGATATCCGTTGTTTAGGCAGGCTTAAGGCTCGCAGGAAACAATGGCATGCCATTGACTACTTCTGTCCTAAATCTTTATGACAACCAGTTATTTCTTACCCCTCCACCCACCACCATAGTGGTGGCTGTCAACAGCATAGCAAGGGTTGCTGGCACCCGGGACGGGGCAAGTGTTGCACTCCCCTGGTGGACTGGGCAGCTGGGTTGGGGGCACATGCCAGGGGGGTGCGTGTGGAGTCCACATGGAGGGCGAACGGAACCCGTCTCCAGCCAGCTCCTCGCCTGCTGCCTCCATCCACCTGACCACTAGACCAACCCACCTGCTGCCATGCCTCAGCTGCCAGGGCTCTGTGCTTATTGTGGGGGGCTTGATTGTGCCCCCTCAAAAATGTGTGGCCGGGGCCATGGCCCCCCTGGACCCTCTGGTGATTATTGTCCATTGAGGCTGGTAGGGCAGAAGCCAGAGAGCCCAAAGTAGGCGGAGCCAGAGCCAATGACAGGGAGACCCTCCCCTGATTGCTTGTAAGGAAGCAGGTAAGTAGGGGCTGCCCAGGTTAATGGGGCAATGCCACATATACCCTAATAGACCAGTCTCCACAGCCTGGCCATCTCCTTTCCGGCCCTTCCCCTTTTGAGCCCTGGATGCTTCCCATGTCAGCTTGGCTTTGTTTCTCAGAAAACCTTATGGGCAAACTGAGGCAACACTTCCTGTTTGTTGTGGACTCTGCTAATCCTCCTCAACACATCTTGCCCATGGTGTGATCCAGCTTGGTAGCATGAAAGATGACGTGGAACACCCTGATTTGTCTTGTTATTCGGGGTACACAGAGAGCTAATGCATACTCCTAGAAAACACATGAAAGAGAACATATGGAAACCATATGGAAACCACGGCACATATAAGAAGTGGGTGTGCTTTTAGGAATGATTTTGTTATGTTTTTCATCTTGTTTCCCAAAAATCCAAGTTTCAGGATGAACTTGGACTGGGTTCTAATAGCAGCTCAGACCTCAGGGAAATTGGGTAAATAGGCACTTTTTATTTTATGTCTGCAAAAGAATGTGCTAAATCTGTGTTAAAGATCGGGATAGATAAATTAGCATTAGGAGATTTGTTCTCATGCAGCTTCTCTATGTAAGTCATTTCCTGAAGGCACTCTGCTGTAGACTGCTCCAATGAAATAAGTAATTATAGTTTATGTATTCCAAAAGAGAGAGAGAAAAGAATGTGGTTAACATGGGTTTATTATAGATTATTGTAGATGGGTCATAAAATTGATTGGGTTTTTTATTTCTAAGTTTATTGAGTTTTAACAAGTCATGTGTGGATTTCAGTCCCCGCAATAATCACTACATCTTTGCACAACCTATCATACATGCATCAGACAACTGACTCTGGGCTGTGCAGAACAGTATTTCTTTTGTAGATGCAAAGTCTCAGCTCTCTGTTAGAGCCATAATACCATTGTTCATTTCCTATCAGATCCTATAAAGGAGTAAAAGGGTCTGGATTTTTGGCTAAATACATTTATTTGATAACATTGTAGAGAAGTAGCTGAGCAACATAGGGAGAACGCATGACTCAATGATCCAGCACATGCTTTGAATTTATATGTTCTCAGGTTCAATTCATAAGATTGTAGTTAAGTAGTTGAAAACTACTTGAAATTTCTAATTAAAATAACAAGGAAGAATAATTGTGATACAGTGGTTAGAGTGCACTTGTGTGTTTAGGGTGGTTTGACTGGACTTGTGAGACCAGGGTTCAAATCCTCGCTCAGCCATGAAGCTTGCTGGGTGATCTTGGGCCAGTCATCGCTTCTCAGCCTAACCTACCTCGCAAAGTTGTTGCAAGAATAAAACAGGAAGAGGAGAACTCCATAAGCCACATTGAACTTTTTAGATAAAAGGTGGGGTATATAATAAACAAGCAAGCAAACATATTTGCCTGAAATCTTGAAGAACTGCCATATACAACAGCTCCTTATAAACTCCCTGGCTCCTTAATCTAGCCCTTTCTACTTTACATCTTGCTTTCTATAAGCAATTTACAGAATTTGAAGGATGGGATTCTGTTTTAATCTGTGTCTCTTTGGGCAGTTCTCACACTCCAAGCACATATAGTAAGCCTTGGGCTGGTGCATGCTCTGTCAACTCACATATAATTGATGACAACCAGGGCCTACACCCATCAGTACCTAGGTGCTCTGTACGCTGTTTATATACATTGTTTGGGTGTGTACCAAGCAGGGTACACGGGTTAGGGGGCGCAATACTTGCTTTGCACCGGGTGCTGGTAACCCACACTATGCCACTGCGTGACACTCTAAGCACAAACCTTAGCTTAGCACAGTGCAGGAGCAAAAAGGACAGTGAAGGAGCAAAGCAGCTAGGAGGTACTCAGAGAGATTACACATGTTTGGCTTACCGAGTTGTGAGAACTAAGCCGATGACACAAGTAAGTGGTGAGGCATCTTCCTATCACAATCTCTACTTGCTTGGGGAGGGGGGTGGGTAAAGACAGCAAGTGGCAGGAAGTCAAGAGAAAACACTGACCTGGCTAGAGGCCTAAGGGAGCATCAGTCAAGGAAATGATGTTACTCATAAGAAAGAGAATTAATGTTAGTGATTACACTTTATTTATCAGAAAAAGAGCATAAAGGGTTATGCACGAGTGGGGCGTGTTACCTGGGCTCATCAAGCTACTTCAGAGGCTGAACCAGCAGGCTTATTTGTAATGGTCCAGCTGAGTTTATTGAGTTAAGCACATGCTAATATATGAAAGGTCCCTAGTCTGTGGCCAGAGTCCCTAATATGTTGGGACCATATACAGGAAAGATTTGCCAAATATATGGTTAATTGTATAAGGATGGAGGTTTGTGTCAGACCATTTGCAAAGATTCTTGAAGGTATGAGGCATCCTCCTTGTTTTAAATTCAATGTGTAGGATGATTGAGTCATTAGAACAATTTTTTTAGCGTGCATTGTCACCAGAAAATGGAGCCTTCAAAAATCAAATGCAATCTACATCACTGAGGGAAGGTGGTGGAGGGAGGGGGAATATATTATGTTTGACTCACTTCAAACATAAAATAAATTCTATGCTACACAAGCATTTCATTAATTATTTTTATAGAATCAGCACAGTGGTACCTCGGGTTACAGACACTTCAGGTTACAGACGCTTCAAGTTACAGACTCCGCTAACCCAGAAATAGTACCTTGGGTTAAGAACTTTGCTTCAGGATGAGAACAGAAATTGGGCGGCAGCGGCACAGCGGCAGTGGAAGGCCCCATTAACTAAAGTGGTACCTCAGGTTAAGAACAGTTTCAGGTTAAGAACGGACCTCCAGAACGAATTAAATTCTTAACCAGAGGTAAAGGTACCCCTGCCCGTACGGGCCAGTCGTGACTGACTCTGGGGTTGCATGCTCATCTCGCTTAAGAGGCCGGGAGCCAGCGCTGTCCGAAGACACTTCCGGGTCACGTGGCCAGCATGACGAAGCTGCTCTGGCGAGCCAGCACCAGCACAGCGCACGGAAACACCGTTATCTTCCTGCTGTAAAGCGGTACCTATTTATCTACTTTCACTTAGAAGTGCTTTCGAACTGCTAGGTGGGCAGGAGCTGGGACCGAACGACGGGAGCTCACCCCGCCACAGGGATTCGAACCGCCGACCATACGATCGGCAAGTCCTAAGCACTGAGGTTTTACCCACAGCGCCACCTGCATCCCCAGTAACCAGAGGTACCACTGTACTTAAAGTGTACCACTGTACACTTTCCTGCAAACTGTATCATGGCTCTCTTGACCAGGAGAAATGGGAGTCCGTCTCATTCTTTGTCGGGCCTAAACATTAGAAAATCTTCAAGACTAGGTATGCAAAGATCTGATTCTTTGTAGCAGGAGAAAATGGTAATGTTAATGGCCCATTGTGAATCCACATCAACATTCCCTAAGGCTGCAATCCTAGGCACACTTATTTGGAAGTGGACTGCATTAAACTCAATCCTTCAGAATAAACATGAATAGCATCAGACAGTTCCTTTAATTAACTCTACATATTACCCTCCCCATCCCCAAATGCTTTTTTCAAACATATGACACACTTAATTTTAAAAGAGATAAATGAAAGATATTTGGTGGTTTGGTGGAAGGAAAAATTGCTGGACGACCACCCCTTCTCCAATTCTCTGGTAAATGAAACATTTAATAAAAAGAACTAAGGATGATAAATCACAGAGAGACTTATTCTCAAAGTATTAGTAGTGGGTAGGGCTCATTGGCTTAGTTGGGGCACCAGGCAAAAAGGAATCTTAGGAACGTAGTGAAAATATTTTAGAGCAGTTTATTTGACATATTTCATACCATCATGGTGAAAATATTATGCTGCACACTGAAAAAGTAATAAAGTCCCATTGCTGAAAGCTCAATTTATTTTGTCTGTTAAACCTTTACTGAGAAGCAGAGATTCTATTGTTTATGAACATGGTACTAAGTATATAGATTTTGTAGGTAATTATTAGTAAGGCTATGAAAGTCAAATATATTGATAGAAATTAGTACCTCCAAGGAAACATTATTGTGACATGCAGATAACTGTTTCCTGAAATTTTATTCTCTTGCGTGCTTATGTGACTATGATAACTGAACATATGGAGATTAGGATGAGTGTAGGAGTCAAAGTGTTTATCTCTAACTAACAGCTCTATAAAATTAACAAATAAAAGTTTCAGCCTTACTCATACAGACTATTTAGCTTAACAGCTTTCATGTATTATCCATATGAAAATGCTGGGGACCAAGGAAAAAGAGAAAAATATATATAACAATTGTCATCTTATTTCAGGAGAAGCTCTTCTGTCTAACTAGTGGATTCAGGAAAAAAACAAACTATATTGTTTTGGTAAGGAGTGCTAGTTTTTGCAGTTTCTAAGCCGTGAGAATCAAGTCTACAAAAATCCAACAGTAGGACTGCCATCTTTCTTTCTTTCTATCTATCCTGATATTCAGGAGTTCATTAATGAAGTTTATAGAGGTGAAGTGATAGGAAAGGCAGCTGCTGCTAAATTTCTATCAGATGAAATTTACTGCAAATTTGGGCAAACATCCTCCAAAAATCATGGGAGTTCCACCACACTAGAACTGAAAATCTGGCTGCAATTCATTTACCTGAGCATAAGCCTTCCTGAATTCAGTGTGACTTATTTTTGAGTAGACATGTATGGCAGGGTGGTTCAACCTCTCAGACCAAGTGTGCCACAAGAGTACTTCACCACAGAACCTGTTGGTCACACACGGAATTAAATTTACATATCATGAATTAAAGTGTTTTCATTATAGTTAATATTATTTAATATAAACATTTAAGATATTAAATTGAATATATATGATTAAATACACAACTAATAGGTCGACTCCCTGTCAGGGACGTTGAGTCCCTGTCAGGATAAAACAAGCGGGGTATAAATAAATATAATAGCAACAACAATAATAATGACATTATTTTAGAAGCCTTCTAGTCCAAATGATTTGAGCCCTGTGAAGAAGAGTGCATGGGGTTGGGGGAGGAGGGAGACAACAGCTGTCTCATCCACCTCACTTGCCTGCCAGTTGCCACAGCCACCACCGTCTTCCCCACACGTGTGGCCCTGTCAGGCCAGTCGTTAACTAAGTGGGGGGATCTGTAGAATTGGAAGGAGACCCCTAAGGGTCATCTAGCCCAAACTCCTGCAATCCCTGGCAGGCAGCCACTCACCACCCAGCTGTAAAAAAAAGGGCAGTGCTCTTTTGTTGTTGAGGGAAGAGGGGCCAAGCAACCAACCAGCGGGAGGAGAAGCTCTTATGGGAAAGGGTGGAAGAGCAGAGCCGCTGAAGGGCACTAGCAGGGCTGAAGGCAAGGTCTCATGGGTCACAGGCCATGTGTTGGACCACCCTGATGTATAGGATTGCACTTAGAGGCATCCAAGTGATCTATTTCACTCTTCCAGTTAGCAGTGAATCTATTATTCTTTTACAAGCATATCTTCGGTATATTTTGTATCTTCTTATCTCGTATAGTTTGTGTATTTTCTTCTGAAGGGGTTTTAATCAATGACGTAATTATAGCTCTTTGTTGCTTGTGGGGGGAAAAGTTCATCTCCTCAGACGTAGACTATCAAAAAGAGAAGCAGTTTATTGTGAAGAGAACTGCTGAGATCTCATCAAACAGACAGTATCAGAGAGGTTTGCTTTTATTTTAAAAAACACACAAAACCCAGTGGATGCATTAGTTTTCATTCCAACATTTACCAGCAAGGCCTTTATTTAAAACTCCATCTCTCTGCCTCTCCTCATGCTCTTCAATCTCAGTCCCCCCTTTCTTGCACAGGTTAGGCCTTCCATTTGTCCCATTCCTGCCCCTGTACTTTCTGCCATGCTGCTCCCTATGTCTGGAACAGGATTACTGGTGAGGGTCTGTTGAGTCTGGAAACTGAGCTAAATGGTATGCACACTAAGCAAAGGGTGGTGAAAACAGCATCCCTGTGGTGAGTTCTTCCTCTCTCTGCTGTAACATTTAGAAGCCATCCCTATGTAATGCAGTAACATCATGTTGTAAGTTTTACCACCGCCACTGTCAGCCAATGGCATGAATCACAACTTCAAAAAAAAACCTGTATTAAGACCTCCTGCCAAGCAATAAGAAAATCACACCACAGTTCTGCATCTGATCAGAAGTTCTCATCATCACTTGGCAAGGCAATACAGGCAACTAATTTAAATGCACACCATAGGATGTTACAATCTGGTTTATTTATCCCTTAGAAAAACTTATATACTGCCTTTAACATAGGTATCCAGGCAATGTGCAACACAGAACAAGATAAAGGTCTACCAGGCTTGCATGTTCAATCATGGGCCGCTTACAACCTCCGGGAATGGCGTCTCAGCACCTTCAGGGAGATTTTGGCCACTCTTTTGACTTCCTGTATGAAGGGGAACCTGAAGAAGGACCTCAGAAGAGGATTGCAGGGTCCACGTCAGTTCATAAGGGGAGAGGCTTCGAGGTATCGGGGTCCTGAGCCACATAAGACTTTATAAGTCAAAACCAGCACTTTAAATTGGGGCCAGAAACAAATTGGTAGCCAGTGCAGTTCAGACAGGATAGTTTAACTAAATACTTCACAGTAGTACTAATAGCAGCAGTAATAGATCTACCACTAATTAATACTGTCATACTTTTTCAAGAGAAAAAATGGACATTGTCCCTTCCTGTCCACTACTGGTCCCATGGAGGAAGCAGCATGGAAGGTTGGTTGGTTACAGGACCAAGGAGAGCTCCTAATTAAGAATTTGTTTCTGAGAGGTTCAGAAATGAAGACTACCAGTCTACCTCTGACCTCTTTTGGAGAACTGCCTTAAAGGGGCAGCTTATCCCACATTCCATGGCCATGACCGGCTCCTTGTGCTGCTGAACTACAAGTTAGTATGAGAGGCACATTGTTCCTTGAGCTCAGGGGAAGGTGGTTGTGAAAGTCTTCAGCTCCAGTGCTGTGACATCACTGCTTCCCAATGTTGGGATCACCAGCATCAGAATCAAAGCTAGGAGTAGGCATCTGAAAGTAGGATATTGAGCCAGCTCCAAGGACATGGAGATGCCAGCACTGACACAGACAAAGCTCACAGGTTCAGCCCACTCACAGAAGTGCCTGTTTGCTTGCCCAGAGCACAGACACCTGTTGTTTGCCATGCTAAGGCTTGTGCCCACTCCACTGTAGAATAGAAAGAGACAGAGAGTGTGTAGCTTGTTGGGTCAATGTTTCAGCTCACACTTAACTATGTAATTCACAAGCTGTGACTTGCCTATGCATCAATCAGATCTGTGCATTAAAAAATTCGGTAGAAACAGAAATTCAGCAGTGAGGGTCAGGATAGGCAACAACATTGGCCTAATTTTTAACTATTATTATGATTATCATGACTATTCCTCCCTGTCACCCCTGCTTTGTGTAACATCCTGCCTGATGAAGCATTCTGGAAACTCAGAAGCTTCTGTGACATTCTGGTTAGTCCAAATAAAGGTTTTACCCAACTGTGGATTTTGGAGGTTCCCTCCCCTTGTGGACCAATACACTAGTTTTGTTTTGTTTTTTATGTTCCTGGTGGATTGTGCATCACACCATCATACATCCCCAGGAGCTACTGCAAGAGGCATTTTGACTTCAAGGTACCCATTTAGCTCAGAAAAGGAATAAATTACTTCATGTAGCAATTAATTATGGCAAGCTATTCTTGCTGACAACAAGCTAGTGTGAAGACAGTAATCTCTACTCCCACTTACTCAAGAGGAAAGCATTATGTGATAAACCCTCTTTTCTGCCCACCACCATGTAGAGTAATAAAGGAGTAATAAAAGAAGGCTGAGGCAACCTTGTCAAATTAATCTTATAACATTCGTTTCTAGATTTTGTAATATGATTACAAGATCCACATTAAAAATATTGGAGTAAAGTGTTTAAAAAGTAGAGATGTGCCAGCATAGTTGCTGTACTAGGCTTAATACAGGATTTGTACTGATTTGCTGTACTAATATGTAGTATTTTTTTTGACTTTTGCAAATCTGCAAGACATAACTGGTGCTGGATTGCCTATTAGACAGAGAATGCTGGAATGAGGCTTTACCAATATGAGATACTGCAAGTTTATTATTTGTTTGTTTGTTTGTTTGCTTGCTTGCTTGCTTGCTTGCTTGTTGGAATATTTATAGATCACCTCTCAAATAAAGTATCAGGGTATTATGCAACAAAATTTAAAGTACATAAGGCATAAAGAGCCAGTGTGGTGTAGTGGTTAAGAGCGGTAGACTCGTAATCTGGAGAACCGGGTTTGATTCCCCGCTCCTCCACATGCAGCTGCTGGGTGACCTTGGGCTAGTCACACTTCTTTGAAGTCTCTCAGCCCCACTCACCTCACAGAGTGTTTGTTGTGGGGGAGGAAGGGAAAGGAGAATGTTAGCCGCTTTGAGACTCCTTCGGGTAGTGATAAAGCGGGATATCAAATCCAAACTCTTCTTCTTCTTCTTCTAAAGCACCATACAAAGTGTTGCTATTTATGGACCCTCCGCAGGGCATACCAAGAGAGGTGGTCCCATAGGTACGAGGGTCCTAGGCCGCAAAGGACTTTTAGGGTCAAAACCAGCACCTTAAACCTGACCAGGAGCCAGTGCAGCTGGAAAAGCACTAGGTGAATGTGGGCCCACGGCCAGGACCCCGTAAGGAGCCTCACTGCGGCATTCTGTACCTGCTGGAGTTTCTGGGACAACTTCAAGGGCAGCCCCGTGTAGTGCGAGTTACAGTAGTCAAGCCTGGAGGTGCCCATCACATGGATCAGGGCAGGAAAGGTAAGGTAAGGGACCAAAGGTAAGAGTACAACCCCATCCAAAGCAGGCAGCCGGCCAATTTGTCAGACACAGGACCTACTCTCTCACAACGACCCCCATCTTGCCAGGATTCAAGTTCAGTTTATTTTCCCTCATTCAGCCCACCATTGCACCCAGGCACCAGTCCAAGGCGTGCACAGCTTCTGCTGTTCTAGGTGTCAGTGAGAAATAGAACAAAGTGTGATCAACATACTGGTGGCACCTTGCCCCAAAGTTCCTAATGACTGCTGCCAGTTGCTTTATGTAGATGTTAAATGGCATAGGGGACAAGATAATGCCCTGCGGCACCCTGTAGTGTAATTGCCTGGGACATTAGAAACACTCTCCCAACAGGGGTGAACCTTGGTAATGTGCAACCCTTGTTTCACTCTCAGACAAGGTCACCCACTAGGGTGACTAAAGCCAGACCCAGTCCCATCAGCTCTCAGCAACCTCTGGGCCACCCAAAAGAGCTCTGCCTGCTGGCTGCTGGAGGATAAAAGAGACTGTGAAATGAGCCTTCTTCGCTACTTGCACTGCCACATTATGTGCACTGACCTCCTCTCGATTGACTTCACTTGTGTCAGTTGCACTCTAGTCATTCATCTGGCTTGCTTCATATCCTGCAGCTGCCCAGAGTATCAAGGAGCCACTGGAGACAGTGCTCAAGTGTCGACCATCCATCTCATCTCACCATTCCATTGTGAGACTAGAGCATAGACAAAATCATCACCTTTCCCCTCTGAAAAGAACCCTAGAGCATTCAGGAATGTGTCATGTCCTATCAGTCTCTGGGGGCAGGCTATCCAAACACCACCCAAAGGCCTTCACTCTTGCAGGAGTGGGAGGGAAATTGTCACCACCTATCCAAAGGTCACCAGATAATGGTGTGGCTGTGGCAAGGGAGTTCATTGCTTCATCCCTCAAATCACTTGAAGAAGACTGCATCAAGGGTATACCCTGCTTGATGTGTTGGACCAATGACCCTTTGAGAAAACCCCCCAGTTTTCATGGGGGCATGAAGTCCCAAACCAGCCCAACAGCAGCATCCATATGGATTCTGGGGTCACCTAAAATTATGATCCTGTGGTGTTCCAATACCATGCCAGATACCATCTTGGCCAACTTGGTCAGGAAGGGCACTGGGCAGCAATGTGGTTGATATCCCCAATCTGTGTCTCTGGCTCAACACCAGGTGCAAACTCTTTAAGCCTGTTCCAGGATCAATAAGTTTTCTGGTCAGGGAGATGGTGCTTCTATAAAAAATGGCCAGACGAATGGGCACTGCCGAATTAGGTAAACTTTTTCATCCACAATAAAATAAAATTGTGGGTGAGAATATTGTTGTAGACTACTGATCTAGAATTAAGAAACCACACCACCAGACCACAGGGTTTGCCAGATTTGTATTTAAAGCCTCCTGGTAGATGAGAGGAAATGTGTATCTGAATTTGCTACCTTCTTCTCTTGTTTATGGGAACAAAAGGATATAATTATTTCCAGGGAAGAAGCAAAACTGTAGCATTAAAAATGGCATTTCAAAGAGAGCGAGATCACCAGGTTCAGTGTCTGAACCTTAAGAACTTATCTCATTAGTTTTTTATAGTTACCATTTCCACTTAGGAGCTAGAAAATGAATTGAGTGGAACACATCTGCTAGTCCCAAAAAGCTGTGTTCCCAAATGCAATTTTTAAAGTGTCTGGGAAAGTCTTGCTGAGCCACAGTGATCAGTACAGATGAGGACACTGATCTGCAGAGAGAAAGAGAATTTTGTATATGTGATGTATTTTTATTCTCTCCTACTGGGAAGACATGCAAGAGAATCACATAAATTAGTCTGCAGGATGCGTCTGTTCATTGTTTTGATTTTTCAATTGACCTAAATATATCTGGCATAAGGTAATACTCAGCTGCATTCAGAAAGGAAATAAATATTGCAGTGACTCTTATTTGATTGCATTCTTTAAAGAAGAACTTTGCAGGGAGGGAGGCAAACTGAGGGTAAATAAGAAACAGCATAAAGTAGTATATAGCCATTTCAACAGATCTGATAGGATTCTTTTGACTGACTCTTGGGCCCTGTTCTATAGTAGGCAGTGTGCCCTGCATTGCCTCTCCTCACCCTACCCACTGCCGGGCCCCAACCTATCACCATAACTTCAAACACCCCAGGCGTGTTTCTTTAAAATCATTTGTATGTGTGCATAAGGCACAGAATTAAAAAGAAACATTACAGTCTGGGGCCCATTATATCCTCACCACCCAAGCACTTGGGTAGCTTACCAGAGGAAATTTGATAAGGTAGAAAAAGGTACCTATTTTTATATCACTTTTTCTATTGAATTATATATGCTCAAATTCACCAAGAATCTCAAACATAAATTTGGAATATTACTACTTTAAGCATTGATGGGAACCCCCATTAAGTGCTGGGATTGTTTATGCGAGTGCCCAACTCATAATGCAGGTAGAAAGCATTTAGTTAAATTGGTTTTGTTTCCTTTTTTGTTCTCTTTCCATTCCATTGTTGTCCTCCATATTTCTTTCTTCTTGTGCTAGCCATGGGATTAAAGAGAATAAATGATTCTATGATTTTTTTATGATTAGGAAAAACTTTTATCATGTCCTTTTTCGTCTTTCATTGTATAAGACATAATAAGGAACTTAGCCTTTCTCCACAACCCTTTCACACCACATCTCTTTGGTCAGAAAAAGCTTTCTTTGATCCGAAAGAGTATTGTGAGAAATCAAGCAAGTTTCCTCTGTGTTGTTGATTTTGGAGTAAATATTGTGCTACCTCACCCAGGAAGCCTTGCCAGTGATATGAGAAGACACAAGAGAAGAAAAATGTTATAAGGCTAGGACTTACTGAAGACCATGAAAGATCACTCAGCTGTGCCAAGCACAAGTTTCAACAGTCAGACTCCAGAGGTAGATTTGGGATGACCTGGGGCAATGAAGCAGCATGCCTTATATTTTAAAATGTTCCCACCCCAGTAACATTTACATTTTTCTGACACATATTATGACACATTTTTGTATGTGAACACTTATTGCAATTGTATGTGAAGAGCACTGTGTTATGATTGAGCAAGAGGTAGCACTACTTCAGAGTGCATTCTATTCATGTGGCTTCTAAGTTTAGTACAAATGTCTTGGAAGACAATGGGTGTGGACCAGCCTAAGAATAAGCATTATAGTATTTGCACCTGGCAAAATGAGAGGACGCAGAATAGGGAAACCCTGTGAAAGCTCGTGTGTGAGAACTGAACACGTTGAAGGCAGTATCCGCCCCTCTTCAGGAATACAGTGCCAATGAGCAGAAGGTGGAAATAACAGCTTAAGTGTACCTTAAATCAGGAGCTCTGATTTAGGTGGAAGCTGTGTTCAGTAAGGCGGCAATACAGTGGTACCTCGGGTTAAGTACTGAATTCGTTCTGGAGGTCCGTTCTTAACCTGAAACTGTTCTTAACCTGAAGCACCGCTTTTAGCTAATGGGGCCTCCCGCTGCCGGAGCACGATTTCTGTTCTCATCCTGAAGCAAAGTTCTTAACCCAAGGTACTATTTCTGGGTTATCGGAGTCTGTAACCTGAAGCTTCTGTAACCCAAGGTACCACTTATGATGAATAGAATTAGGAAGCCTCGTGTCATCTATACCAGGATGTGTGTTTCTTGTAAATTTGGACATCTGTAACACATTGGAACCATACAGTGGATCACTGTTCATCCTACTTCCAGACACAGATCCAGAAAGTCCTGGTGCAGGTCTATATATAACACAGGCATGGACCTTCAAACAAACTGGGCACAGTGTTTTTGTATGATGTCTGGCGAAAGACAGGCAGGATTCTCCTCCAGACGTGAACATCATTTCCCTGTTACCTCAACTTTTATTTGAACTCCGTGTGTGCAGCTGACCCACAGAGAACATGGAAGCCACCCAGCTATAATGCACCCCCATGACCAAACAGTTTAGGACTGGGCTAGCGACGTCGAGGAGAATAAAACGGATTTAAAGGCTGAGCACCACCACGCTTTTATACATATGATCTCTAATATAAACGGCAGCTCTTCACTTTGTCCCTCACCCCCTTCCTCTCACGCACACGCTGCCGCGAGGCTCCGCAAAAGCAACTGCTCTGGCAAGGCGAGGAAGTGACTAAACACGAAGCAGCAGCACGCGTCGTCATCTTTGTTCTGACAGGGAGGACATGACAGGCGGCAGAGCGAGAGATCCGGTCTCTCCCAGCGCCCCCTCCCCCGATCATCATCATCATCAAGTGTCAGTGACGGAAATCGGTCGCCTCTCCCTCCTCCGTGGTCTCTGTCTGTAAATGCCGGCCCTCTGAGGGAACGTCGTGTGCATTGGCTTGTGTGAACTGCCTTCTAACCCCTTCAGGCCCACCTCCCGCTCCTCCCTAAGACGGCCCATCGCTCAGGCACGTCGAAGTCTCGTCTCTCGAGCTGTCATTTCAATCGCAGACGCCGCTCGGAAGGGCGAACGGCCGCCGCTCGGGGTTTTCTCTGCGGTCTCCTCGAGGGCGCATGTTTCGCGCTCGCGAGCTGACAAACGGTGACCTCCGCCTCCTTTGGCAGTTGGGTCTTCTAACCGCCCCTCCCCCCGCTCCCCCCCCCAAATCCTCCTCTACACACCCCTCGCCTTTCCCAGCCTGAAGTGAGTCAACGGCCAGAGCGACCCGCGCGGGCGCCAGACGACCCCCTGCCCGCAGTTTGTGGGATGGGGGTGGCCCAATGGAGCGGGGGGGGAGGCGGGGACGTGCAAGTGAGGTGGAAGAGGAGGGGCAAAAGCGCCTTAGCTTCCCCCTACCCCTCCCCAGGGAGACGCTCGCGGCAAAGTCAACGACCCGGAGCCCGCCGGGCCTCATCAAACGCCTCAGCCCGACCCACATACGTCATGGAAACAAGCACGTCAGGCAACTCCGACCAATAGCGGGAGGTCGGGGAGGCGGAGAAAGCGGCACGCGCCGCCCCTTCAGGCGCCAGTGCCAATCGGAGGCTCCGCCCTTTCTCTCCCCCGCCTGCCCCCCCCCACCCGTGAAGGCGCCGCGCCTTCAGACCCCCGCCTCTTCCTCCAACCCAAGCGAGACCCTGTCACGTGACGGGGACCGGGGAGAGAGTGTGAGTGTGTGAGTGAGGGGGGGTCGGGCCGGTTCGGAACCTGGTGGCTACCGGAACCTGGGGAGGAGGGCTCGCCTGAGGAGAAGCGGGCGAACGGACTAGTAAGTGGCCGACCCTCGCGGTGGAGAGCGAGCGAGCAGCGGAGAGGGAGAGCGAGCCGGGCCGCCTGTGGCTGGGAGGCGGCGAAGGCAGCGGCTCCCTCCCGCGCGGCATATGGCTCGGCGAAGGGAGCCGAGCGCTGCCCGCACGCCTGCCTGCCGCTGACTAGCGAGGGCGAGGCGCTGCTGGGGAGCTACCGCGGAGGGCGGGGCAGGGCGCCCGGCTCCCTCCTCCCCCTCCTCCCTCCTTCCTTCCCTCCCTCGCTCCGGCTGCTGCCGCTGCCTCCACCTCCTCTCTCCCTCCCTCCTTCCCTCCGTCCCCTCCCGGTCTCAGGCGGGCTTGGCTGGGGCTCGCGCGCTCTGGGGCGGGGTGGGGGGACCCTGTGCAGCAGGCAGGCACTGGAGGTGGAGGCGGCGGCGGCGGCGCTGGCCGCGTGTGGGGCTTGGCGGCGGCGGCGGCGGACCCTGAGGTAAGAGGCGGAAGGGTGGGCAGCGTGCGGCCGGGCAGCCCGAAGAGAGGACGCGGCGAGGGCGTCGGACGGGGCACCTCCGGAGGCGCAGGTGGCGAGGCGCCGCGGAGCAGCGCAGGCCAGGCGGGCTGGGGGATTAGCCTGCCGGAAGGAGGCGGCCGCGGGGTGGGGGTGAGGGGCAGGAGACCTGGGCCCTGCCCGCGCCCCTCCTTCCCACAGGGAGCCCACGCCGGCCGCCTCGAAGCCAGGCGCGGCGTGACCTTGAGGGCAGCCCGGGAGCAGCGCCTCCGGCCGCCCGCCCGCCACCTTTTCGCCGGGCCGGCAGCTGGGCGAGGGAAGGGGAGAGAGCTCTCCCCTCATGCCCCTCCGGTTGGTCAGCGTTCATCTCCCCGTCCGCTGACGCGCGGCGGCGGCTGCTGCTGCTCTTTAGAATGGGCCGCCGGGCGCCCGTTAGGTGAAGGTGCTTCTTGGTCTCCGGTTTGCTCTGCCGGGCTAAGTAGCCGGGATTACGCCGCCGCCAATGCACGGCATTATCATCCTCGGCAGCCTTGAGCTTCTATTTACCCGCCCTGCGGGGCGCCCAGCCGCCCGGCCAGCCTCTCTCGGGGAAGGGAGTCGGGAGCCGGAGGCTGGCGGCCGAGGGTCCTCCTGCTCCTACCTGCTAAGCCTGACTCCTTGCTTTCAAGTCAGGGGTTGTGGTTGGGCATAGAGCGGAATGTCAGGCTTCTCTCTCTCCCTGCACAAGCCCCTCTGTGTGGTTTATCACGACGTTAAAGTGATTTACTAATGGCTTAGTTGCATGTGTCGCTTATGAACATTTTGGAAGCGCCCTCGAATGCCGCGTGGGCCGGCGAGGCTGACCAAACCAGCCTCCCCGGGGCAAGCGTCTGTATGTGAGGAAGGTGGCGTTAGGATTTATCCCATTTCTTCGAAAGTTTTCATGACCCTGTCATCTCCGCCAAGTGGTATGCCTAAGCTTTGGATGTGACCACCACGTGAGTTCATGAAGATGCCTTCACGGTGCCAGTAGTGGGATGAGGTGTGGGATTGAGGGGGAAGATTGTTGCGTGTATTTCATAGGAAGAAAGCTCTGCCTGTTTGCCACACTACTACCTGCCCAAAGGGAACTTAGATGGGTGACCAGGAATATCTTCACATTCATCTTCCAGACAGCTGGCACGTATACTTCCTGGATGTAAAAAGTTGGATATAGTTGGAGCAAAAACTTTTGTGAGCAACTTACCTGGAAACTAACTGATAAACGTTTGGAGTATCTGACCTTGTTGTTGCCAATTTGTACCTACTGTAACCACTCCTAATGTAGAAGACTATGCTGGCAAAGATCCAGTTTCATTAAAACAAGGTAGGAGGTTCCTGGTTGAAGTACCTATCTCTTCTTGGTCTGCGGATTTGATTAAATTCTGTTGTAAAGAGTCTTGAATAATGCCATTTTCCCTTGTGCTATACTTATCCCCCACCCCTTTGAGATGTTTAAGATAACTGAACTGCTTTGCTCGCATTCTACGAATGCAAGTATAGGAACTCAAGATATTTGCTGATTCACAGAGTAGTATGCCTTGCCTTTTATCATTGTAAATCAAGCTTAGGCTGCTCATCCATTTAAGAGTTGGTGGCTGAGACTGGGAGCTTGCAAGTCCCTGGTTGAAAATTTATCTCTGCCATTAATTCACTTGTTGCCCTTAAAACATGCCTCTATTATTGTAGTCTTAACCTATCCCCTGCCAAAGATATATGAAGTATGTGAGGTTAATTATTTAGCAATTTCCAAAAGAAACAGAAATGTAAAATATTACTATGCCATAAAGCAATCTTCCTCAGTGTGGTTCCCTTCAGATACTGGTGGACTACAATCCCCATAATCTCTGACCATTGGCTATGCTGACTGAGGCTGATGGGAGTTACTGTTGGATGAAATTCATAGGCCAACACATTGCGGAAGGCAGCCATAGAAACTGGGGATAGATATGACACTCACATAGTATATGTATACAACCAAATGCAGATCCTGTGGCAATGAGAACAAAGCCAAGGGTGTCAAAAGGCACAGTGTAAGGGTTTAGCATCACTATGTAGAATTTATATTCATACAAGAGATACCATAGGAATACTAGAAATACACACTTAATGTCCATACCCGATGTAGTCTCTTGGTCTTTTGTCTCTTGGTCAAAACACACCCACCCACTGGCAGTTGATCTTAAATTCTAATATTTAGCATTTTTCTTAATGCAGCTTTAGTATGAAGAAATAATCACACATGAAATAAGTACCTTTCAGAACCTTATGGTCCTTAACATTTTAGAACTTCAATTCAAATTGTAGAAGTCTACATGATCATCAGATCGGAAGTGGCAGTATTTATGGCGTAGTGGATGCAAATAGAAAAATGAGTTGAAATAAAAGAGGGATCAAACTGTTTCTGAATTAGGTGTTGATCTATTTGTAAAACAGTTTCTTGTGTAGATTGATGCAGTGGTAGCAAATCTATCACCTAGATGGCTGTCTTTATGAAGAAAGAGGAGCATAGCTATGTGTGTTGATGCTCTGATTATGACAAGGGGAGCATTTCATATTATTGATTAGCAGTGCCCCTTCCAATACTTTTTCTTAGTAATCTTATTGAGTTTATAACATTGAGTATTGGGGTCCCTCAGTTGTCTAAAGGAGACTGGGCTTGATGAACCAGTAATCTAACTTGGCATAATGCAGCTTCCTAAGTTTCTACAACATATTTCCGATATGAAACCCCATGACTGCTCCTGGTTAGCATGAACTCACTATCTTTCATCTGTCAAAGTTTAAAACTCAGAATTGGCAAGGTGCATGGTGTGTTTCAAAAATGACACACAGGCTACATGATATCTATACTTATCATCTCTATAGTTATTTCTGGGCAGTACCACTGGTGTTGCAAATACACAATAACGATAATAGTGAATATTTGTACTAAAATGTATGTTACCTTGCAAGTTGTATTTCTATTAAAATCAAGCCAGAGGGAAGCAGATGCCTCTACTTAATGGCTGTGTTCCACAGACTATAACTGCAACTGAATACGCTGAAATCCCATCCTTGTGTATTGCGAAATTAAGTAATAGCAAGCAGTCATTGGTTGTTGGGTTTGTAAATATAGATTATTTTAGGTGATCTGTTCTGAAATGGTTGTAGCAACCTCATTTATAAATGTTTCACAGGTGACAACTTGAGTACTGTGGCTCATTCCGAATGGTTTTTGACATGAGATTAAAAACAGATCTGTTCACAATGAATTGAAATTCTATTTTTTGAAGGAAAAACTTTTAGATTTATCTGTTGTGTTCAGCAATATTTCTTTTGAAATACTTTACTCATGATACAGTTAGTCTTGGCGTGAAGATAGCAGGTGGTAAATCTTGTAAGGTTCTAAAAACCAGCAAAAGTGACTCTCATGAAGATTTAAACACTTTATTATTGGGCACACATGTTGGTAGGTTATTGTCCAACTGCCTCGGGATCCAGTTTCTAATAAAGGCAAGAGACAGTGTTTCTTTTTGGATAGTTGGTAGTGATTGGACTATATATTGTAGGTGAGTAGTGCAAAAGATTAACCCTGTACATATGAAAATACTTGTTTAATTGTTTAGTTTGCTTGTTGATAAGGCATGCTGTCCCTTATCCTTTGCATAATAAACCTATATATATAAACACACACACACACACACGTGTGTGTGTGTGTTTTGCAGGTTGTAATGGAGATTTTTCCTTAAAATGTAAATATTTTGTATTCCAAGAAAAATGGCTTCATTTTACCTTGAACACTGGAGTTTATGGGCATACACACCTTATACAACTGGTGATGGTAGTAGAAAGTACTTGCTATCCATGTATGTTTGGATCTTGCAAATTGAGTCGTAATTCTATGTATTGTTACCTTGCAGTAAGTGCTATTGAATTACATTAGGAATTACTTCTGAGTGAGCATGCATAGGGTTGCACTGTTGTGTAGTTTCTATCTAGGGAGGAGGCAGCTTATCTAGCACCAAAGACCACCATCATGCTACATATTATAAGTAGAAAAGCTGTAGCTCTTATATTTCATGTAACTTCCATTTATCAGAGCTAATGAATACCTTATATCTAATTTGAACTTCATATTAAAATGGTGTGTGTGTGTCTGTCTGTCTGTCTGCCTCAGTCAGCCATTTTGGATGCTGGCAAGGTACTGGATGCTGGATCATGGTAATAATAGTTGGCAGATCTTGTAGTCCAGAAGAATGGATCCAACATTTAATCAAGTAGAAGCATAGGTTTGGGGTACTTTTAGAGTATAAGGCAACTTAAGGTACCGGTCATGGGCCTATAACGCTTTAAACATGGTTGGGACCTAGATAGTTTCCCCCAATGTACATAATAACCTCTCATGTTATGTGCTCTGCACTCTTATGGAAGCCTTTCTGAACTAAATTTAAGTGGGTATACAGATACACATTTGTGGATCTCATTCATTTGGTACCTAGTTATGCGAACGTCTTGCCTGTTCGTTTCTGATGTTGTAAATATAATCTCAAATATACCATAAAATTGAAAAGCAGAAGTTGACAGGCCTTGCAATAGAAATGCAAATACCTTCGGAGTTGCTAACTCTGCCTTTTAAGTTTTGAAGCAACACTTAGCAACTCCCTCCTTCGCTTAAGAGGATTCTTTCTCTTTCTCCCAGCTGCCTTTCTCTTTTCTTTTTACTTGTACCTCATGTTACCCCACTTCTTCTGTAGAGCTGCTGCCCATACCTTTGCTTCATTTCTAAGTATAGAAAACATATTCTGTGGCTGGCTGCACATATACTCTCTTGTACTCCAGGATTTAAAGTGCTAGGAGTAGTTCTTCACAGTGATGGAGCAGTGTGCAGTTTTCAGCAAGCAGGTGAGTGGGGAATTGCATGGCTGCACTAGGTGCTTTCATGCTAGGTATAAATTCCTATCTCCAAACTTGTGGTCAAGTGTTCAAGCAAGTAGATGTTCATATACATTACCATGTCCATGTGGCGTAATATACCAACTGTCCAGGAAAACGCATGTCATACATCTGTCCCCAGGAAACCTTTTGAGTCATAGATCAGACCCCCATCTCCATTTGTGATACACCTGATGCTTCAGAGTAGGAAGAGACAACCCAAAGCACTGAGGGCTATTTTCATTTTTGTTAAAAGAGGGCTGCACAGCTATTTTAATTTCAGAACAGTCTGTGTCTGAATACAATTCAGTCTGCCAATCTTTTGCACATAACACATTCTATTTGTACTCTTACCTATTAAAACATTCTCTCCCTATATTTCTCTCTCCACACACTGGAGCATGCACACTTTCCTCAAAAGTCTGTTGCCATCTCCTTATATTTCCTTTCCACCTGGGGTCTCTGTGCCTCTACCTCTAATCCTTCTTTTTTCTTTGCACTCTGTGGCGCTCTCATGTTTCCATACCAGCAGGTTTTTCTGCACACCCTTTCTGTTTTCCTCTTTTTCTACCGCAAAGTCTATCTGCACCTGCATCTTTTAACATTTACTCTTTTTTTTTGTTCACTCCTTAATGTGCTACTCTGAGAGCTTGCTACCCATTTTTCTTTCTTGTACATCTACATCCTTGTTTATATCTGTGTACTACCATTGGTTTCTTCACTCACATATTTAAATCTATCTTTTGTAGGGTTGCCAACCCATGCTGGCCTGTTTTTCAGCCTTGAACAGCAGCTTCTGCAGAATCTAGTGCACTAGGCTGAATATCATTACAGCATGCAAATAAACAATGGCACCTAATAGTATCTGCCTTTAAAGGCGCAGCTAGCCTGAGCAGTTGAAGAGCTAGCAACCCTACTTTCCCAGAATGGCAGATTAGACTTCCAGCAGTTCATGTGGTGAGATCTTCATATAACAGGTAGAGCACATGGTTAAATTGATTGGTTGAAACACAATGGGAAAACTAATGCCAACTCTATTGAAAACTCTGAGCTTGGAGAAACACAAAACATAACTGAAGTGTGTCAATATGACACTGAAGCCTGGCTCACAAATAAGACTGCAAACAATGAGTTTTAGAATCTCTCTGGCAGTCCGGGGCTGTACATATCCAAGGAGTGGGACGTAGTTGGTTTGCATGATGTACGTTAGGCAGGTTTTGCCACTGAAACGTGTCCCCACACCCTTCCTGAGAAAGAGGAAAGGCTTGGAGAGTAGATCTTGCTTGGGGCCTGTGGGTCTTAATTAATGTATCAGATAAGAATATTAAAACCTTTTTTCTCAGATCTGACAATCTTGACGTGGAGTTGTTTTGAGAGGTCACAAAAATGTTATACTTAAAGTCTTCTCTGATAACCCAACTATCCATTTGTGTCCAGTTAATAACTATTGAACCTGCCCTTTTCCATTTTCTCTAGTCTTTGAGGCCCTCCCAAGTCATACCGAGTTATTTCCTGCTTCAGTGTGTCAACTGACTGTTCAACCATGATTTTCAGGTAGCCTTTGGCGAGTTTCTGTCTAATGCTCTTTTTCTACTGGAAAGCATCATGGAACAAAGCATATTTTGTCAGTATGTTGCATTTTCCTTTCAAAAGATTCCAAAGATCCAGAGACTGATGAAAGATCCTTTCAGTCTGAAGAAAGTACAGTAGTACCTCATTTTGCGACCGGGATCTGTTCTGGAGCCCTGGTCGCTAGCCGAAAAGGATGCTGGGCAAAGCACACACACGCGGAGTGAATTGTGCTTCTGCCATGCACGAAGTGCGATTTAGCACTTCTGCACATGCACAAGTGGCGAACCCGGAAGTAACCCGTTCTGGTACTTCTGGGTATGCCGCAGACGTTCAATGGAACGGGCACTTGACGAGGCAGATGCTAGATGAGGTACCACTGTATCTTTCTGCAGACATCCACAGAACTTTTATTTTGCATGATAGCCAGCCACTATTTGTGGTTGTCCTGGTGCCTGTCAAACATTTGACATCATCAGAGGCTTGTTGAAAGGGAGAGGCATTTTATGTGGCCATCATGCTAAACTCCTACAGAAGGCATATGCAATTTTTTACTGCTTTTTGCAAAAGCTCACCACAAACACTCCTGCTTTCCACTATGTTTCTGCAGTTCATGGGTGGTGAAGGCAGAGGTGATCTTTGTTAAAGAAGTGAGTTGAACCTTTGAACCTTTGATCTTGCCATCTAATCCCTTACATTTTGTATTTTTCTTTAATAAGGTTACAATAAGCACCTTTTCAGCTTTAGCACCTGCATGTTAGAATACTTGTCAGTGGCCTGGTTAGCATATCACATTAAATCAGTGTTTCCCAAACTTGGGTCGCCAGTTGTTTTTGGACTACAATTCCCATCATTCTTGACCACTGGTCTTGCTATCTAGAGATGATGGGAGTTGTAGTCCAAAAACAGCTGAAGACCCAAGTTTGGGAAACACTCCATTAAATCATAATTGGATGCTTTCCCTTAGGAAAATGCTATTTTATTCAAAGTATTTTGAAGACAGATGAATTCTGTTGGCTATATACACCTGCACATCTTAAATTGTAGATGGTTAAAGTTTTTTGTGCTGGATTTTGTAATCAGGCTTGGTACTAAGGTTGGTTTTGTGTTGACTGCTACCTGAAAGGTGCTTCAGTGACCATAGTACACACACCTGCTATCGGCATTCTGACTATTAAGTGACTATTAAATGGTACCAGAAATACATTATTAAAAACAATGGGTTTTTCCTTGTTAGCAAATTTATTCATACTTCATCTATTGACAAGTTCATGACCAACAATGATTGCTTTAATTGGGTTAACTGCCGTATACTATACATTTGAGAAAGCCGAGTCAGACATTTGGCCATATGTACATTTAAAATACTCAGGTTCCCATTCCGGTTTATAGCTTACCACTCCAGGGTCAGAGACAATATACCTCTGCATACCAGGTGCTGGGAACACAGTGGGGGGAAAGTACTATTGCACTTGGGTTCTGCTTGTGGATTTCCCATAGGCATCTGGTTGGCCACTGTGAGAACAGGTTGCTGGACCAGATGGGCCTTTGGCTTAATCCATTTAATAGTCAGAATTTCTACATACGTACATGTATCAGTTATCATTTCTATCTCAATGTTCTCATGTATAGAAAGGAATGCCTCTGTATTGTATTTCTTGTACGGTATTTATAGATGATTGTAGTTAAGTTGTATACAACATGTTTAAATAGAATAAAGATGGCGCTGTTACTTTCCTTGCAATTGTAATTTTGTTTAAGAATGCTGTTTGTTATGCATTTGTTCTTTAAAATCTGCTGACTGATTAATTGGAGGTACCTTTTTAATTTCATTGAACAACTATTTAAGGTTGTAGTACAATTTATACTAATTTGAGGTGATATGTTTTTCTCTGACATCAGGGCCACTTAACACCTGCAAGTCCTTTCATAACTGTTTTGTCTCTGACTTGTAGCTTAAGTGTGTGAATTACTTCTATTGAATTACTTTTATTGAAAAAATAGTGTTTGAGGTGATAAGGGAACACTTCAGCATGCATTGCTTGATGTTGCAGTAATAGTAATGTACATGCATGTGTTTCTTGCCCTTAATCTCTTTCAGTCTTTAAAATGGCTTTTCTAAAATCAGACTAGTGTAGTCTGAGGAAAGAGCGTAGAATACCTGGGTAGGTATCAAATCCTGCTCCAGTGTATTATCGTAGCACACCTGTGAGTGATTTAAAACCTCTGGTCGAATCCTTATGTACTTTGTTTGAATCATGGTTGAATAGCAACTTTTTGGGGTACAGGACGTGGCTGCTGTAAGAAAGGGAACTAGAAAAGTGTGTGTATTTGCAGCCATAGCTCATCAGTAGCAGTTTAAACTGGATGGCTGTACCTTAGGGGTAGAAGTTTTCCTCTTGTCAGTACAAACATTTAAATAATTTGGGCTCTTTTTGACTCAAAAAGCTGTGGTTTAGAAGTGGTTTGGAGAAAGGAAAACTACCTTTCATGTTGAATGGATAAATTAAAGCATTATGGAAAGTTTTGTGTTTGAGAAGTTGGTTATCTTTATAAACTTTGGGTAGGATACAAATATTTTAATTGAAGGCTGCTTCCCTTTTAAAAGCAAGCAATCCCCTTCCTCTTTATAGCACAAAACACTCCCACCCCCCATTGCTATGCCCAGTGTATCACTAGTTCCCTCTGCCCCTTTCATTCCTACTTTCCTCAATACTACAATAAATGGGTAGCCTTGTAAATTGGTCAAATATTGCCTATTGTGTTAGAGTGTTTTTAATAAGTTAAGTCATAAAGCAAAATAATTTTTCTAGCTGGAGATCTGCACCTTGTAGTGGCATAATGTGATGGAAAAGATAGGTGTAAAACCTACCTGTTCACCAATTCAAGAGGAGTCTTCTGTTACATGCATTACTTAGGTGTAGGCGATCCCTTCCCTGTACAGTAGCACCTTGGCTTACATTACCCTTGGTAATGTAAAGTTTGGGTTGCGAAAGCGACAAACCCAGAAGTGTTTCACCGTGTGTGCATGCGCAGAAGCGGTCCCTCCAGTTGCGGAAACTTTGGGATCTGACTGGAACTCTGGAACGGATCCCGTCTGCAACCGGAGGTACCACTGTACTAGGTCGATAAACATGTTTAAATGCCAACATCTTTTTTTAATGGCTGTTAAGTTTGCGGGTGGCGCTGTGGGTTAAACCACAGAACCTAGGACTTAGCGATCAGAAGGTCAGCGGTTCGAATCCCCGTGATGGCGTGAGCTCCCGTTGCTCGGACCCAGCTCCTGCCAACCTAGCAGTTCGAAAGCACGTCAAAGTGCAAGTAGTTAAATAGGTACCGCTCTGGCAGGAAGGTAAACAGCGTTTCCGTGCGCTGCTCTGATTTGCCAGAAGCGGCTTAGTCATGCTGGCCACATGACCTGGAAACTTTTCGCCGGCTCCCTCGGCCAATAAAGGGAGATGAGCACCGCAACCCCAGAGTTGGCCATGACTGGACCTAATGGTCAGGGGTCCCTTTACCTTTAAGTTTGCTCTGAGGCCGTTAGCGTAAGAAATGTGGTGTGTTTATTTCATTTTAAACAAAACTCCTTGTCTGTGTATCACTGATAGCTACAAATAGTTAATTTCACAGCTAACCTGGGCTCATAGCGTGTCTTGCGGTTCTAAAGTGGTGCTTTAAATTCTTGACCATTATTGGATAGTTATGTAATGGTCAAATGACTAACCTGAACTTCAGGCCTTCTGTCTTGAAGCTCACTGCCCACTGAACCTCCTTGCTGTAGTTCCAGTGTTCGTCACACTGGTTTCCAGCCTTAAAACTACCGTATTTTTCGCCCTATAGGACGCACTTTCCCCCCTCCAAAAATGAAGGAGAAATCTGGGTGCGTCCTATGGGGCGAATGCAGGCTTTCGCTGAAGCTTGGTGAGCGAGAGGGGTCGGTGCGCACCGACCCCTCTTGCTCTCCAGGCTTCAGGAAGACATCCACAGCCTAGGCAGCCCTGTGGGAGGTCCCGCAGGGCTGTCTAGGCTGCGGATAGCAGCCTGCTTCCCGGAGCGCCGGGCGCGCTGAAAGCAGAGCGCCCAGCGCTTCGGGAACATATCCGCAGCCCGGGCAACCCTGCGGGCTGTCTAGGCTGCGGATAGCAGCCCGGCACGAGAGGTGCCCTGAAGCAGAGCGCCCCTCGCGCTGGACAGACATCCGCAGCGTGGGGAGCCCTGCAGGAGTTCCCCGCAGGGCTCCCTACGCTGCGGATAGCAGCCTGCCGCCCGGCGCGAGGGGTGCCCTGAAGCAGAGCGCCTCTCGCGCCGGGCAGACATCTGCAGCGTGGGGAGCCCTGCAGGAGTTCCCCACAGGGCTCCCCACACTGCGGATAGCAGCCTGCCGCCTGGCGTGCAGGGTGCCCTGAAGCAGAGCGCCCCGCGTCCCGGACAGACATCGGCCAGCCCCACAAGCTCGGGGGACAGCAGGGAGGCGCAGCGCCGCCATCCCACTGTTCCTTGGCCTGGTTCGGCTTCCCCGACCTGGTTTTGGGGGGGAAATGAAGGAAAAATTCCCCCCCAAAAAACCTAGGTGCGTCCTATCGGACGGAGTGTCCTATGGGACGAGAAATACGGTACCTGCTCTGCACACCTGTCTCTGCCTCTACTGCCAACAGCAAGCATGTCTCTGGTCTGTAGGCCTAGTGTGAAATCTTTCTCTCAAGTGTAACTATATCTTTCCATATGGAAACTGCACTGTTCTTGAATACTTTTCTCCTGGCAAGTTTTTCCTAAGCTTCCGGATGTTTGCAAACATTCCATGTCATCACAGTACTCCTTTAATAGTCGGGAAGGGGTAATGGACAGCAACTGTTTTTAGTATATTATGGCTGTGTTTTAGAACCTGCTTCAGTAGTACAAATAGTGCTTAAATCAATATAGTAATTGCAGTCTTAGGAAATGGAGACAAATGATGCCATCTAGTGAGACCTCATGTTTTCAGCTGAAGTCAGTAACTAGACTGTTTAATACTGGTATTCTGACATGAAACAACATTCATTCCTACAAACTTGCTAGTTGCAGGCAAATCTGCTTTTAGTAACTTTAATATTTAGGTTGTGTGTGTGTGTGTGTGTGTGAGAGAGAGAGAGAGAGAGAGAGAGAGAGAGACATCTCAAATGTAGAAGCACTTTTGAGTGTAATCTTCAGATTATTAAACAGTGGAACTTTTAAAACTTTTGTACATGCACCAGTGATGTTGCTAAGTTAATGCAATAATTATTTTCTTCTGATACTTAAGTAGGTGGGGAAACTGATTTATACAGTGCTGTGCGGGTGACGCTGTGATCTAAACAACTGAGCCTCTTGGGCTTGCTGATCGGAAGGTTGGCAGTTCGAATTTGCACAACAGGGTGGGCTCCAGTTGCTCTGTTCCAGCTTCTGTGAACCTAGCTTTTCGAAAGTCTACCAGTGCAAGTAGATAAATAAGTACCGCTATGGCGGGAAGGTAAATGGTTTTCCATGCGCTCAGGCACTTGTCACGATGTCCCGTTGCGCCAGAAGCGGTTTAGTCATGCTAGCCACATGACCCGGAAAGCTGTCTGCAGGCAAACACCAGCTCCCTCGGCTGAAGTGAGATGAGCACTGCACCCCATGGTTGCCTTTGACTGAACTTAACCATCCAGGGGTCATTTACCTTATTTTACCTTATACTAGGATATTTGCACAGGAGTCTCTAGCTTTATTTTGGTCTTGACATATTTTTCACTCAGAAACTGAAATATTTTGGTTGGTTTTTTGCTAGTTCTGTATACAGGTACAATTGGAATCACAGGAACCTGTGTACTCAAAATACCCCCTTGAATACTACTATGGAGATTTTCCTGGTCTGTGGCTTTGAGGGAATGTAGGGCAGCCTTCCCAAACTGGTAACCTTCAGATGTTTTGGATTATAGCCCCCATCAGTCCCAGAGGAAAAACCCTGAATTGCACATAATTGTGTTGACTTGGAGTTCCCAAACTGTGACTTTTTGCTTAAAGTTAATAAAACATTTTAAAATGCAGCCTTTGACATTGCTGAAGTTTCATAGTAGTATGAAGGGATAGAAGATAAGCAAAGAAATGAGAAATGGATTAGTACTCTCTCGTGGTTACTGATCCACACGCAAAGAAGTAGAATAAGTAAGTATCTAGCTGGGAAATAAGCCCTAGCGATACTTATCTATGAGGGTTTTTTGGGGGGGTTATGTCTGTAAATTAAGCACAGGGGTCCAGTCCCAAGCACACCTGCCTTTCCTGAAGGAAAGATGAAGTGGGGAGAATGCATTGCTGGGCATCGATCATAAGTGCCTTTAGGCAGGGACTGACTTTGTGGTTTGGACCTGTAACACCAAGGCTGTTTGGGCACTTGCCAAACTAACTCCAGCATTTCATGTTTTGTAATTAATAGGTGGTTGTTGTTTAGTTTTTATTCAGTTCTGCGACTTCAGTGCTGAGACTGAGGCTTGCTTCTCTCATTGTGCTCACCAGTCAGCAGAGTCACACTCACTTTGCTGAATGTGGCAAGCAGTTTTCTTGATGCCTTTCTTAAGGATTCATATTTTGAAAGCTTTCAAAAACACCAGTGGAACCTGTGAAAAGTTAAGGTTCCGAATTCATGGCATGTGCTCATTTCACATGACAGATACATTGGTGTCCTTCAGTTTTATTATGAATTGAAATATATTGTACATGTAACAACAGTTGTAACAACAGTTCCCATACAAATTAAAACAAACAAATGTAGTGTTAAACATTCCATTTTCTACACATGTCATCTGTTATAAGAAATCTGCTTAAAAGCTTTCTGTCAAGTAAACCGTGTGTGTGTATTATAAAAGTCATTTCGTTATCTCAACCTTTATTTTCAAAAATATACTAAACTGACTCTGATCCTTCAGTTTTCTAGCATTTACAGTGTATTTCAACTTAACTGCTGTGTGAATGAAAAACACAGATAACTGCTTGTATGGTTTAAGCCCAAATACAACATTTAAAATGTTTTAAGACTTTCTTGCTCATCCTTTTAAGGCATTTAATGGGGTTTTCACAAACCATTGTTCTAATTTATCTATAGGGTGGTTTTGATTTTGTATTACCAGTCTTTGATCCATATTAGACAATATCTTCTCAAATAGTGTAAAGCATGAATACGTTTAAAAAACACATAGACAGAAATGCCCTATTCTGTTCTGCTGAATTCAGAGGTGTGGAATCTTTTTTGCCTGGTGGGCCAGATCTTTTTCTCATCTCACACTGTGGGCCAGATTTGCAAATTGTGTGGGGTAACCCTAACTGAGCAGAATTCAACCTCCTTTGTGAGCTGATGAGCAGGGGTTAAATCTTGTAGTGTGTTTGCCAGTTCTCTGTAGGGAACATGTGCAACAAGCACAGAAATGAACTTCCTTCCCACATATCAGCCCATGCAATTGATGTCAGTGGATTGACAGATGGGTGGGGGTTTTTTTTGGGGGGGGGGATAGCCTGCAGGGGCTGCAAGACCTGAGGCCTGCAGGCTGGAAATTCTCCACTGCTGCATTAGTTGCCGTTAACCTTCTGTTTGCTTTCTTTGGTATAGCGAATGTAGTTAATTACTTATGGTTCCCAAGTAAATAAAAAAGTTCTATCAACTAGTTTATTGAAATATAAGAGGTTAATATGATATAAGATGTTCACAATAAGAGTTAATAAAATAAAAGTTGTTAGCAATGTCTTGATTTAAAAATAATTAATAATGATAAATTAATCTAAGGTGGTACATCATAGAATCGTCTATCAAAAAATCTACTTATGTTATTAGTTATATTAACTTCCCACAGAAGTAATAAGAGATATCTCTAGATCCGTTTCTAAAAAGAGAAAAGCCTATGTAATCTCTTTCAATACCCTGATTTTACTTGAGAGCAAGTAACACTCTTCAGGGTTGTGGGGAGAGTACTTCCTCTCATCCACCATTTCCCAGAAACCAATGTATTCCAATTAAATCTTGCATTGATGCAATCTCAGAAAGTGGAGAAGAAAAACATCAACAACAAAACAGAACAAGGCAATCCAGGAAAATGCAGATGTTCACCTGGTGGTAGCCTGGGAATCTACCACTTCATAACTGAATAAAAATCATCCTTCAATGCTAAACATCCTGACATGCCCCTGCTAACCCTCTAGATCAGTTGCTGGGGGTGGGAGGGGAGGAACAGAAAAGAAAATCCTGTTGCATAGGCAGAAAGTCATTATGCTAACAGGATTACTTTGTTGAATACAACTGTGGGTATAACTTACAGTGCTGTTAAACAGTGCAACAGAGCCAGGAATTGGGGGAGTTCTCTAATACTACCACGTGAAAAATAGTCATTTATCATGCTTCTGATTGGGAGTGAAAGGGATGCTTTGCAAAGGAAAACTGTTCAGTAGGGTAGCCAGGTCACATAGTGGCAATCTTGTGACAACAAAGTCATAAGGTAATTGTGTTGTATGAAATGCTACACATCTTAATAGTTCAAATCTTAATTAACATCAACAGTTGGAACATACTGATAACATTTAACCCATGATCAAGGTATGTGGGAGATGGTTTTGAAGAGGTGTTGTTGGGAAGGACCATGCAATCCTATAGGCTGTTTCTCAGACCTTTACCAAAATGCCTACCATTAAAGACATAAGAACCGAAACCAAAACATCATCTAGTTCAACATCTTGTTCTCACAGTGATCAGCTAGATGCCTATGGGAAAGGTGGATGAAGAGAGGGGAAAGAGTTAAATAGTCTCTCTAGCCTTGGCAGTCTGAGCAGAGAAAGGCAAGAGGGTTGGGGTGTTGGGAGGGCATTTTTTTTTTAAAAAAAAGTGGAACTTTGCAGAGGAAATCTACATAGAACAACATGCAGTATCTCACTCTAATCATACCATTAGTTGGCTATAGAAAAAGTCTCTTGCTGTGATAAAATATGATGTTATCACTCTTGAGGTTATGTTTAAATCTGGTACAAACAACGCTCTTGTATACAGGAATTTACTGGCTGCTGTTACCACTTCAAAATATTGTTTAGCTTGGTAGGGGAAAAAATTAGGAAGTCCCCAACACAGAAGTTTCAAGCTGTACTGTAGTGTAAAACTTCATTATACAGTGGTACCTCGAGTTAAGTACTTAATTCGTTCCGGAGTTCCGTTCTTAACCTGAAACTGTTCTTAACCTGAAGCACCACTTTAGCTAATGGGGCCTCCTGCTGCTGCCGCGCCACTGGAGCACGATTTCTGTTCTCATCCTGAAGCAAAGTTCTTAACCTGACGCACTATTTCTGGGTTAGCGGAGTCTGTAACCTGAAGGGTATGTAACCTGAAAGGTATGTAACCAGAGGTACCACTGTATAATACAGAATTTCATTTTGTTTTATAAAATTCTATAGAATTGATAGAAATAAGACACTTATCTGAGCTCTTTACATTTTCCATGGTCAGAATTTTACTTATCAACCTGTTGGTGTCACATTCGACACACATCCATAGGTGGATCCTGATTACATCAGTAGCTGTGTATCACCGTGAAGGGTAAAACAAGGCCAACCTTCAGCTCTAGTTCAGAGGTCACCTGTTCATAATGAGCACTTAAAATATTTCTTGGAAATTAATTACTAGATGCTTAGATGCTATTATTCTTTCATGCTTCATCGGTTTACAGATGTTGCCTTTCTGTGTCTGACTCTTTTGTGAGTTTAGAACAGTGGTTCCCAACATTTTTTTCTGTGAACCACTTGGAAACTTGCTGAGGGTCTTGGCAGGCCACAATGGGTTTTTCTACCAGCTGCAACAGTTTTGTTTTTCTCCCTCCTCCCCGCTCATCCCCAGCTTAGCGAGCTGAAAAACTTTGCTGCTATTTAGCGAGCTGAGTGGGGAGGAGAGAGGGGCAGAGAGCCTGCTTGCTTTAAAGGAACCAACCGGACAGGAGCCGCTTACACTCGTGTAAGCGGCTCCTCTCCTCTCCCGCTTTACTCCTTTAAAGAAGCAGGCTCTCTGTCCCTCTCTCCTCCCCACTCAGCGGCTCTTCTCCCGCTTTGCTGTTTCAAAGCGAGCCACGGAGGAGGGAAGGAAGGGGAACCATGGATCCTTTGCTCATGACTGCAGCAGATCCCCCCCGCAACCCGTAGGCATTCCCTCCATAACACGCACAGACATTTCCCCTTACTTTCTAGGAGGAAAAAAGTGAGTGTTATGGTGCAAAAAATACGGTAAGCCTTCAGAACCTTGATCAAGGTGTTTCCTCCCTTCCCATGGAGACTGGTGGAGCTTAGGCAGATGTACATTCCCAAGCAATCAAGGATAGATAACATCACAGAGGGTATGTTCATAGCTTTGAACACAGGTGTTCAACCTTCAATTTAGCCCGACAATTCCTTTCCCATAGTTGTCCTTTCACTCCCTTGGAGCCAATGGGCCCACAGATTAAAGCAACAGGACGGCTCTCATGATTCTTACTGGTTTCCCACAAGGCCTCACTCTCCACTTGACCAAAGAACAGCTACTAGGGAAGTACTAACTTTACTACAGGGTGGAAAGGGCTACTGGAACTGATGTCAGTTGCTACTGCAACTAGAGTTGGAGGACTGGGTAAAATATGTTGCTACCTCTCCTCTGCTCTCATCCAGTAACCTTCCACACTTCAAAAATGAAATCAGTTTAGAAGGAAGGGTGAATGTGAGAGAAGGGGAATGTGAATTGTTCCACTAGCCACAGAAGAGTTGGGTTGCAAAACAGGTTCTGCCTCCAACAGCATGCAGTGCAGAGCTTTAGAATGACCGAGGAGCTGTTGCTCCCACAGTTCTTCTCAGTCACAAAGAGGACCAACAGCATGAAGCTCATGGACTATAGTTTGGCAACCACCTTTTAGAACTTTTGAGTCATTTGGTTACTATAGCAACAGAAATGGTGCAATTAAGGTACAGTTTACATAAAAGCGCAACCATAACAGTCCATAAAATTTCCTGGACTAGCTAAAGTCAAGATGAAGCAAAACTATGTATCATATAAAACAGAGCAATGCACAGAACAGAGAAATAACAAATTAAGAGTCAAGATTCACTCCATGAATTACCTGAGGGAAGGCATTTCGGAGGGTATTTCAAAGGCCTACTTCTGACTTTTCTTCATATGGTATTCTTCCGATAGTGAAAAGACTTCTCTGAAAATCTTAAAGATTGACTTGATCTGTATTGGGGGAGGTGGTCTAGCCTAATTAAAACCAAATTTGAAATTAGTATCTTTAATTAAATTGGCAAGCTGTATAACGTAACTGGGTTTAAAGCAGGGTCAAAGCTGTAGAGAGTGGCTTTTGCAATTGTTTTGAGTTTAATTTAAAGGGGAACTTGTAACCTCAGCTTTATAGCCAGATGGGTTTTTTGTAAAACTATTAACTTATAACTATTAGAAAATAAAACATGATGAAGAAATTTCTTTTCATTTTTTGTTGACTAGATCACAAACCCACTTTATTTTGACATTTCATTCTTACCAATAAGTTTAGAATTGTGTGTGTGTGTGTGTGTGTGTGTGTGTGTATTTGCATGTCCCGTATATTGCTGAAATCTACCCACCCTCAAGGGAACCTCTTGGTAGGACAAAAATACCATAGAACGTGTGTGCTCCCTCTTACTGGCTTTTCAAAAGTTGGTAACTAAATGTTCAGTTTATGCTGTGGCATATATTTACAATGATACATAGGTAACATCAGAACTTCAATTTTGGTTATGCTTTGGAAGTTAGGAGACAATATATCTAAATATATATCAGCTAAGAATATATGCTAACTAAAGCATAATAGAGAAGTTTTGTTAGTAATAAGATGAAGTGTCAGGTTGTTCAGTTTTGCCAATTATAGTATTAGGTTTCAATGGAGTTTGGGAAGTTAAAGCTGTGTGCCAGCACTTGTTCGCTTCCACATTTTTAAAGGATGAAAATGCTTTAGAAAGCTGTGTACTTTTAAGATTTATATCCACTTACTAATAGAAATCTAATCCTTCAAACCTGACGGTGTGCTCACTGTGCAACACAGTGCCCTTAAAACAGTTGCTTTCTGCTCCCTCCCAGATGGACCTTTTTTCTTTCTGAGGATGTTCAAAACACTCAGATGACTTTGATTCTAGTTTCTAGGAGTACATGAAGTCCCATTGGCAGGTGCTGTTCATTTTGCTTAGCATATGTGAAAAAGTTCTATTTTTCCCATCTTGTGCAAACTAATTATGGGAAGGCAGTGTTCCTTTCTCCCCAGTTGAAATACAGATGCACAATGGCTAAATATTCTTATATATTATCATCACAGTATTTTTCTGTTGCCAGCTCTGTCTACAAACACAGCTATCCTGAGCATCCTTTGATGGAAAGGCAGAATACAGATTCAGAAATAAATATATAATATATGTATGAGCTAAATTGTACACCTCTAGTGAACGTGTGTTGAGCTATTTGGGAATGTCATGGCTTGTACTTTTGTATTACTCTTATAGTGTATTGAGAAGGTTATTGGATGCTGTAAAACAGGCTTCCTCAACCTTGGCCCTCCAGAAGTTTTGAGACTACAGTTACCATCATCCCTGACCACTGCTCCTGCTAGCTAGAGATCATGGGAGTTGTAAGCCAAAAACATCTGGAGGGCCGAGGTTGAGGAAGCCTGCTGTCGAGTCTCTTCCTCTAAAATAGTCTGAAGCATTTGTCTGAACCACTTAGCTTTATTTGAATTTTAACATGTTGCTATTGACATCCTCTAAAAGCTGTTGGGTAGTTACAACTACAACTATGTGATACCTGTGCAGCTGCTCCCTGTTTTAACTATATTAAGCTGTAAAGGAGCGTGCATTACTCAGTTGATTTACAGATGAATGACTTGAAAAGATGCCTGCACTTTGGTATGGTATAGAAATTAACTTTTGTATTTTTGTCAGTTCTTGAACAGCCATGGTAAAATGTTTGATCACTTTAATGTGCTTTTGCTGATTTCAAGGCAATCAGTCAATGTATGTGAGAGTAATTGGTTGTGTTTAGATGACCATATATATCTTGACTTAAATCACTGTGCCCTAGTTTTGGTTGTTCAATATTGGAGCTATTATTTGCATTGTATATGCATGGGCTGTTTGTTGTTGAAAGTGATATATAATTGTTTGTTATATGTAGTTGTAGAAACTGGAAGATAAAGAAGTTAAACAAAAATATTTTTAGTTCCAAAGCTGGTAACCATTGCTTTCTGTTTCATTAAATATTGGACATTGTTTGACTGTAGTTGGTTGAACCAGCCCAAATGGTTAATCTGTCAAGTCATTTGGAATGAGTGGGAACTTGCATGATTAGCTTAATGGAGAATTATTGGATAAGTTGACATTAAAGTTGTATACGTTCCAACAAAAAAGCTGTGCGTAGAAACTACTTGCATTTAAGCGGATTTCTCCACCAAGCGTTTTATTGCTCAGCATAAGTTCACAAAAATTGAAAATACTCTGCATACTGTTTGGTACTAAATTGTAATACATCAATTTCCTGAGAATACCTTTCTAACTAAAGCTTTCCTGTCTGCCAACTTCAATAGTTAACTATCCTAGAGTGTTTGGTAACACAGGTTATAGGATAGTTTACAACATTATAGCTCCTCCACAGAGTCCCCTAACATCCAGTACTTGAGGACAGGGAAAATAGAAATGTATAACATCTGCAATGTCTTATATACTGTCAGAATATAATAGAGTATGTACAGTATGTAAATACTTTTCACAAATATTGATGTCTGTAGAAAAGGTGCATTGTTAATAATTTCATACAACATATTGAATACAGGCAGGATCTGACAGCTAGAATAGAAAAATATCCAATCAACTATAAAATCAAAGTTGTAGTTAACTTAAATCAAGTAATTATTCCTCATTTATGCACATAAAATATCATGCAAGGGAAGTGTGTCCTATTTAAATGTGTTTAAAATACTTCCAAGAATCCTAATAAAAATTTCAAAGTAAAGTGAGTTTGTTTTAATGTAGCATTACATTAAAGAGCACTTTGATTACCCAGTCGTATTTAAGTCTACCACTTTTGACTTTTTTTGGGGGGGGAACCCCTCAAAAAGTTTTAATGTAACATGATATCAGGGCTATATGCAACTAAATTGTTGTATTAATAGGAGAAGTCTATTCCACAAGGATTCCTAATAGCAAATCAGGAATATCCCCCTTCTGTGCCATCACCAAATCTTCTTTGGAGGGTTGGAGGAATTGCCAGAATAGATTTAGGAAATGGAGAGGAGGAGATAACTGCCGCGAAAGGAAAGTCCTTGTGCTGAAGGAACCGTGACTGTAGAGCTATGTAGAATAGTAATTCAGATAAACATGCTAAATCATATCTGCATCAATTCAGAAAAAATGGTAAACCCACACTGATGCCTTGTTGGATTTTAAAATCTAGTAGTTCAGTTATATTGTTCCAGGACAGGGACATTTTTGGGTTGTTCATGGGTAAAGGAGTTGCAGAGGTTCTGAGAGGCAATGACAAAACTGGTGCTGGATGAGAGGGCTTATTTGGCCCTTATATATGTCAGTATTTATAAATTTCCATCTTTTTAGATGCAGAAATGGAAATATTTTTGTAGCTTGCTTACCTAGCATTTGAGTATTTTTCAGGCGGTATTGACAACAGTGTTATCACTAAGTTTAGCTTTCAGTAATGTGACTAGTTGAGAGGAGATTACTGCACATTTTCCAAATACTTCTGTTTTATTAACCTTGCTGCTTTGAGCAGAGGCTACACTGGTATTCTTCCTCCAGGGTAATCTTGATTCTGACTAATGTGGGGAAATGTTTTAGCACCGTAATAGAAGTGGTATATACCATATATAGAATAAAATTCACTTAGCTGGATTGGAATGATTGCTCTTGGTAGAGAGATATAGGAACAGATGAACAGATGAACAGGGAACAAGATTGTGGGTGACAAAAATACTTCATTTTGGATTCTTCAGGCTTAGTATACTTTTTGAAGCTCTAGTCTGTGATTTTTAGGGCTAGGAACAAGTATGGTTAAAATACTAAAGCTCAGTATTTGCAGTTAAAAGAATGGCAGTATAGTGTACCATTATAGACATACAGAATGTAGGCAGCCAGCTAACTAACTACTCTTGTAGCCTAATATGGATTTCAGAATTACTATATGCTACCATTTTTCTTCTTTGTTTTTGCTTATCACAATCTTAAGTCTTCTAAAGCATTGCCCATTGGGACAAAAGCAGTAGCCAAAAGTAGTGCTTAAAAGGCCGCAAAAAACCTGAAGTGCTGGTGCACCGTATTGGTGAGTACTGTCACAGAAAGTACTGCTTACAGGCAAACATCTTGCGCCTCCTTAGATTGTCCAGAAGCCTTGATCTTGAGTACCAGAATCTTTGGGAGATAGTCATGGGATTGAACGCTTTGGTCTAGGAGTTCAATTTTGCCTTCACATAATTAAATTACCTTTAGGCTAGGATTCAGCAGTTTTCAGTAGGGACCAAGAATGTAACTGTCCTTACCCAGAAAATAAAATAAAAGTTACTTGGACCTTCCTGGTGATTTCAATCTGAAAACCTTCCGAAGTACTATAGGAGTCTAAATATTACTTGGTGGGATAATGATTTCTTTATTGAGCACTTCAGGTTTATTTTGCCTTTGTAAATACTTACGGGACAATGAAAGATGTACACAAGTTTATTAATTTTAGTAGTGTTGATAATATCACATACCTCATGTCACCTTACTGTCTGCACAAAATAGATTTGTTCCATGACACTGCCATGCTTCAGTAAGAATGATATAAGTGGCACCAAGCGAAGGAGAGGTTATATAATTCATTCTATTAAATTGGCCAATGTTTACCAAATTTATTATTAAATTTCTATACTGCTCACTAGTGGAATCATCAATAGAAATTGATTCATGTTTGGAAGTAATGAATAGGCTCTCATTTTTCTTTTTCTTTTTTGTTGAAGTTGGCTGAAAACACTAATTGTGTTGAGACTGCCCTGTGGCCGTCTTAAATGTTAATAAAACATTGTTTAAACACTTGTTGAGTAAGCAGTTGTATTTAGTAATGCTAGAAAACTAAGAAGAAAGCAAAACTAAGATACTATCTGACGGCTGCAATGTGGTGCTTCACAGATTTGTAAGGACTTTTGAGCTAATTAGATTTAAGCAAAGGCTTTCCTAAGATAATCACTTTGGGAGCCTTCTCTGGAGCCAGGCTGCTGATAATGTGTAGCTGAAGGTCAAACCTTCTACATAGTATTCTCCAAAGATTAAACTGTGGGTTATGAAATGAACTATTAGAATATTTGAATTCCTGAATGTTTCAAAAAATATTTTGCAGCTCAGACACCGGTGGTGGTAGGTGTTAAAAGCTTTTACTTTTCACCTACTTGTGATGGCACATTACTTCTAAAGTCAGCAAAATAGCATGTTGTAGTGGTACAATTCATTTTGGGAACACAAAGTTGGATACCTTTATGTAAGCTTGCAGCATGTTGTCATCAGAATTGCTGATATTGACAAGATATGAAGCTCAGGGTCTATGGATAGCGTCTGGATTCTGGTTAGCTATGAAATATATCTTGATTAAAATGACACAGCTACAAATGAAATTAGTCATTGCTTTTAAGGGGATCTCTTTTATCCCTACGTGGGAAGAGAGACATGATTTTAGAAGGGTAGTGTTAAACTTTAAATATAATATTGTTAACCTGCAGAATGCATGAGCTAGTAAGGCATAGAGGCAACTTAAGTATTCTAAGTCCTCATTCCTCACACACAGATGCACACTTCATCTCCCACCTTTGGGGGTTCCAAACTGCTACATCACTAAACATGTGCTACAAAGTCAACCTTGAACACCCTGTATCTTCCCCCATTCATACTTTATTACAATCACCTGGGTTGAACATGGATTCCTTAGAGTCCATCAGCAGAATTGTGTACACACTTCAAGAGATAATTTGTTGGCTCCACAGCTAAAGTAAATTGTCTCCAAAATAATAATTTCACAGCTGCTCCTGGTGTTTCTTCCATACTACCAACTGTGCAGTAAAGGCCAGCACTGTGATATTTGAGCAGAAATTCCTGTCACATATGCAAATACCTCTCTGTTCTGCATTAGTGTATCACTAAGCAAACCGACTAAAAAGTAAACCTTTTTTGTTTTTTTCTTTGACTTATGCTATGCTACAGTGTCAAAAAGAAAACAAATTACTGTTGTGAGTGAAGTAGTCTGGGGTACTTTCCAAGAGGTGGATTACTCTCAGTTGGGAACTATGTAAGGCAGCTTAAGTGACATGGTGTGGGCACTACCAACTCTGTGCCACCACTTTTGTCTCTCAAATCCTTCCAGATGAGATGCAGTAATACATTGCTTTAAAACATAATCCTGTTAAAAGGAGTAGTAAACTCCCCTTATACCTTGTTGATGACAATGGGGCATAATACCTAAATGTGCTGCGGAGGAGATCTAGCTATCTTTCATAGCTGTGTTGCTCACACCTCTTTTTACGCTGCCTTATTACATGGAGACTGTATTTTTAGCTACCATAGCTAATGGTCATTGCTAAACCTCCATGAATATGTCTTACCATTTTTGAAATAACAATAATAACAATATTTGTTTAAACTCTGTAAGTTCTGCAAGTATTGGTTTTCCTGTCCTGAGCCTACTGCCAGTTAATTTCATTTAGTGGCCCTACTACTTATGTAACCTCATAAGCCTTTTCCATGTACCCCCCCCCCCCTTTTAGGTGTCTCTTCTTCAAACTAAACCATCCTCTTCAACCATTGTTCAGTGTAAAGGTACTGTAATTCATTGATAATTTTATATGTTCCTTTTTATGGTTCATAGAACAAGAATTGTACACAGTATTCTTAATGTGGCTGGACAGCACTCATCTAATGGCATTATGATACTATCTGGCATTTTAATTGCTTTCCTAATCATTCCTCAAACTGGATTTACTTCTTTCTCCACTGCAGCACATTAAGTTGATGTTTTCAGTGAACCTTTCAAAATCTTTTCCAGGGTAGTAAAAAAATCAGCTTTCTTGATGCGTATGTAGAGCTATTTTTTATTGTTTTGCATACTTTTGTCCTTTTGATCATACACTCTGCATATTTTTGTAATTTCTTGAAAAATTGTTAGATGCCTCCAGTTATATCAATGCTATCAGGCTGCCCCAATGTTGTTTTCGATCCCCAGAATATTTTGTGAGCGCTGCCAATAAAGGAGTATTGATGACTGGTTATATAACTTGATAGCCATTGCTGGGTGATCAAAGTTGCTTTCAGTGTATTCATGAGCCAATCTGACACATTTGGCTGCCCTTGTATGACTTGTTGTGATCTCTAGTGGCCAATAGGAATGGAGTTATACTTAGAGAGAAATGTTATTCATCCCCACATTTAAGGGCTTGAGATATCAAATAGTTAAATCTGAATACAAAGGGCATTTTGTTAAAAAGTGTGCCAAGTCCTCTACTTTGGGGCATCCAGCTGGGCAATTTCTAGCCACACCATACTGAGTCCCATAGTTCCTTTCACCATCATCAGCTGTAAGGATTAATCAGGAGCCATCTTAGCTCATGTGAGCAAGGGGGCACTTTCCCAGGAAGAGTGACAAAATCTTTATATATTGTATTGGAGCAGCACCCAGCAGTCAGTTCCATAGTGGTCTGAAAATTGACATCAGTCAAGTCATCTGGAGAACTGAGCACAGTTGCAGCCCATCATAATCAAGTGGGCTAATGAAAAGCCCAAATAGTAAAAAGTGCATACATCATAGCTTCCCAGGAATCCCTCCTCAAATCCTCAGATACCAATAAAACCAAAAGTGAAGCCAAAAGACTGTCTTAAGCCAACAGGTGACGGGCACTTTCTGGGTAAGCATTCCCACTGAATGAAAGGCCATCTTTAATCAGGCAATTTCCTTAGAATTGTCTAGGTCCTTAGAATAGATCTAGGTACCCACAATATTTTGGATAAGAACTTAGGTTGCACTGCTTGCAATACTGCAATGTGTGAGTGGGCCCACATGAGTGTTCCATGCAGCATCCTTACAAAGCTCAAAAAAGTAGCTACTGTCTTACCACCTGGTCCACAATTGCATATATAAAACCAGCTAAGCACTTATAAGGGACGCGGGTGGCTCTGTGGGTTAAACCACAGAGCCTAGGACTTGCCGATTAGAAGGTCGGCGGTTCGAATCCCCGCGATGGGGTGAGCTCCCGTTGCTCCTGCCAACCTAGCAGTTCGAAAGCATGTCAAAGGGCAGCTGGAAGGTAAACGGTGTTTCTGTGCGCTGCTCTGGTTTGCCAGAAGGGGCTTAGTCATGCTGGCCACATGACCCGGAAGCTGTACGCTGCCTCCCTCGGCCAATAATGCTGGCCACATGACCTGGAAGCTGTACGCCGGCTCCCTCAGCCAATAAATTGAGATGAGCGCCGCAACCCCAGAGTCGGCCACGACTGGACCTAATGGTCAGGGGTCCCTTTACCTTTACCTTTAAGCACATACAAATCAACTTAAAAACAACAGCAGCAGCATTTACTTTTATAAAATCAATTTCAAATCCAATAGAGATACCAGCTGGTATTACAATCTCCACTTAGAAGGTTTGTTGAAAAAGGAAAGTCTTCAGCAGGTGCTAAAAAGACAATACAGATGACACTTGGATGAATTATATTTGGAAGGAGTCACAAAGGGTCGATGTTGCGACTCTGAGGACCTGATTCCAGCATCATGCACAATGGAACTCTTGATAAGGTGGTATCTGTTGATTGCTGCAAGAGATTGATGTGAGTGGTGTCTCTTCTTAGTATATGGCAAGCTGAAAATGTTAAAACATTTGAATCCTTTTGCATTTCTGCTGGGAGGAAGATTTCTGGAGTTAATTTTAAGACTGGTTATATCAGATATAAATAGTTCAGAGGTAAAATAGCTTGAAGACTGCCTTGCTTTGGTTAACGTGGCCTGTATGTTAGTTATTTACATAGCATGGTGGCTTATGGTAGCTAGAGCATGTCCATAAAGCAGGGGTCAGCAAGGTTCATCTTGCCTGGGCCAGATCAGTTCCGCGGAGATCCCTTCGTGGGTTGGATTGCATGTGTGCATGAGCGTGCACCCCTGTGGTTTTCAGCGTCTGCGCAGACGCGATTTCCGGCACTGCGGAAGTGAGTCCTTGCTCCACTCTGCACCGATAGCTCAATTTGGGGTGGCTCGTGGGCCGGTCAAACGACCTCTGTGGACTACTTCATACCCCTGTCATAAAGGAAGCTCAGTCCTGACTTCAGCTTATAGCCAGAAGCTCAGGATATGGGTACAACTGAGTAAGCTGAGTGAGTGTGCTTTGAATCTGCAAAATATCAGTGTAAAAGTATCTCCATGTTGTCCCCATTGAGTACCTTGAATTAATATTTTCAATTTAATGTAAAGTTCTTCAAGTTGATACCAAGAAAATTAAACTGCATGTTGGTGAATGGTGAGACCAAAAGTTTTAAAGGGTATATTAATTTGAGTCTTAAAGTGTCCTTTATTCAATTATCTTACTACTAAGAAACTTGAGCATTTCATTTCACCACCTTAGTGCTGCATTTGTTAACTCATTGAATTATTATTTATATAACACCATTGGTATGCTTGGTGCAGTCTGATGATTGAGAGGACAGATCGAGAGGCATTTACAATTTAAATTTTGGCACAGTGGAAACAGGAAGAGAGGCAGGGCAAGCAATAAAGCAGTATGTAAGAGGAGAACCAGCAAGGGCAACATAGCAGAGACCTATGGCTTAAAGAGAATAAAGAGAGAGAGTGTGACCAACTGATCAAATGCAAGAGAGATAAAGAAAAATGAGGACTGGAGATTTTGATTTAAAGAGCAAAATAACAGTTTCAGTGGCATGCAAAGAGTGAAAACCAGATGGGGGGGTCAAGAGTAGACTTGGAAGGGAAGTCAAAAAGTTCAGAGTAAACAGGCAAGCGCACTCTAGAAGTTATGGAGGCAAAGGAAAAAGGGAACTGGGGTGATGTGGAGAGGGAAGATGGACTAAGGAGTGTTTTTATAAGGGAGAACGTATGGAAGAGGGAAAGAGCCAGAGGGCAAAGAGGTTGATTATGTGGACAAGAGGAATGATAATGGTAAGGGAGATAGCAACCAGGAAATGGGAAGACAGAGGATTAGTTAGGTGACTGTAGTCAAAATAGAGGGTAGAGGGAAGTGTAGGAAAATGGGCAACTGGTAGGGTGCAGGAAGGTGGATTGGAAAGCTAGTTTGGTATTGAAGCCTCGAGGAGGCAAAGTTTTGGTAAGAGAACAAGGAGTGGATGGGTAAATGATGGGGTAGGCCTTGGCAGAACTTCAGAGGTAGAGAAGAGGCACTGTGTATCAGAGGTGTCATAGTGCTGCTTAGCCAGATGCATAGCAGACAATAAAAGGCTGTGATGCTTCTGTGAGCAATGTTGAATCTTGTTGCTATGATCTTCTTTCTTTTGCAGATTGTATTCCCCTTTCATTTGGATTGGAATGAAGGAACCAACAATGGGATTGCACTCAAGATAACACTCCTGGAAAGGGTATCTAATGGCTCTCATCTTTTTTGGTGGTTTATATCTGCACTTTTGATGGTTTTCATATCTGAAGGATTTTCCTTTTGGAAATATTTCAAATAAAAAAAATTGTTCCTCCTTGGAAATAACTTCTTCCTTGAACAATATACATCATGGGAGACATGGCTAACAACTCGGTAGCATACAGTGGTGTAAAATACACTATAAAAGATTCCAATCATGGAGACTTTGGCATTACACTTGAAGAGCTTCGTGATCTTATGGAATTGCGTGCTGCAGATGCTTTGCATAAAATACAAGATTGCTATGGAGATGCACATGGAATCTGTACAAGATTGAAAACTTCTCCAAATGAAGGTAAGAATCTCAATTCAAAAAGTTACAAAATGTGTGTTCATTTATATGGGAAATTTATAGTGAAAAATATTTAGGTCTGTATAGATGCATTTATTGTTTGCCTAAGATGTTTTACTGGTCAGTGACTGAAATTCCTGGCCTGGATTAAAGCCTGCTGTTATCTTACACATTAGTTTACAAGAAGTTTGTGAAATTACAAACGTTAGACAACTTAAGGTGTTGTACATAAAAACTTCGTAGAAATATATATCACAACTTCCTTGAATATTTAAGGTTAACCTAGCACAAATGCCTTGCAGCTTGCAGCTGTAACTTAAATCAGCTGTACTTAAAATCCACTCAGAAGTTACATCTTATGCTATTTCAACATTTAAGGGGATGGTTGTTAGAACGACGCCTAGGGTTGTTGATAGGAGCTGCGTATTGGTAAAGGTAACAAAGTAAAATGAGCTGTTAAAGCAGTCTTCCCCAGCCAGGTTGAGACTAAAACTCCCATTAGTTATGCTGACTGGGACCAATGAGAGTTGTAGTTTTAAACATCCAGAGAGCACCAGATTTGGGGAAGGGGTTTCCTTGGAGCAAGAGGCACATGCACTGAATTTGAGGAAAACAATGTTGATTTTTTTCAGTCTAGGGAACTTGTGTGTGTAGGCAATGAAACCTTAGTTTATGGTATGTGTTTAAATGTACTATTTTAAACATTTTCTTTCGAGGAAAAAATAAGATAAAAATTTAAATAAACCATTCAAGATAGTGAGATGGTGCTTTTCTGCTAAACCTTTGCTGCCTGTGGGAAGGGTTTCAGAACTACCCAACTTCTTAATATGTAGTAAAGCAATTAATTTGTCCAATGCCTATCCCAGCCTTTCCAAAATTATAATTGGCAATTTATGTTTGGGCATTAAACAAGTTCTCAATGGGTGAAGGCACTCAATGCCATCAGGTTAAGATCACTGTTCTTGTTTTTGAAATTCCACCAGTCACTAGTTTTCAGACAAAAGGAGGAAACCTTTTATGTGCAATATTGCACTTCCAGCAATCCAAATGTTTTTCTGTAAACACTTCTAGTTGCAGTTGTGTTACGTATTAGTTGTGTGCCATGCTGGATAAAATTTTAACGTTCTTAAACTCATTGTTCACAGACTGCCTTGTTTTCCCTCAAAATTTGTGGAATCTGAAACTCCCTAAATGAATTTTGTTTGGGGCTAGTAGTCTGTATTATTTACTCAGAACAGCCAGAAAGACAAGACAATGCAAAATTGTTAAAACAGATACCTTGTAAATCAAAGAATTATGAAAATGAGTGGGCATATCTTTGAGGTGTGCTTGTTGTTTTTCTTGGAGCAGAGTGCCTCCAATGAGATATCTCTAATGTTTGGTTGAAAAGAATTTTGTCTTGAAATGTACAGGCACCAAACTCTGTAAGGTAGTATCTATTTCCAGGTTCTAGCACCCTGCAATGCTTAGGTATCTTTTGCTAAACCCTTTTATCTCTATCGAATGGACCGTTGCTTTTTATGGTATAGTAGCCTGAAGGAAGAGAAGTGTTTCCTTTTTCCTGCTACTAATAATTACTTCTTGAATAATTCCTTCCTGTAGCAGGAAAAAAATGTAGTGGTTGCTGTTCCAGCTTTTGTATTTTTTTCCTTTTCTCATTAATCCTTGGAGCAGAATTTTGAGACACAATGTGATGAATAAATATTGCTCCATTAAGTTTTATATGAAAGAGTAGGACAGGATATCCCAGCTTGCAGGAATTTCTACATTAAAAAGTGGGGAGAATCTTTTTTGTGTGTCTCTAATAATTCATTGGAAAATAATAGAATGGAACTTGTAAACTCGTTTCAATAGGGATACATAGTCTGGCCTGAATTGTGTTAAAAATATCATCCATGTTGGATAAGAAATGATTCTTGTGAGAGGGCTGTCAACTGAAGCTTTCAACTGAAGAGCTATTTAAACACCCAAGAAGCTTTCAGTAGTCATGGTGAAGGTTACCAGTGAGTCTGCAACTTGCTTCTATATGTACTACACTCATCTTGAAATGTGGATGAGTATGAGGTCCAGTTGAATAGTACTGAAATACCACAGATGGGAAGTGATAAGATGTGTAAGGGAGAAACCTGGACTTGTTCCAGCTAGTACTGAACTAATGAATTAGCAGAAATACAGAATCTGGCTCACCGAATGACTTGCTGAGTGATCCTTTCCTACATGAGAAGGATTAGTTCAAAGGTGAACCATGTAGATCTAATTGTTGAGGCCAGATATACAATTTCCGCTATCCTTAAAATAAAAATGTATTTGCAGCCTATGTGTTGGCCTTGCCTATTATTGCACTATGGGCTTCAGTGTAATATGTGATAAGGAAAAGACCCCTTAGAGATGTAGCTTTGCTTCCTCCTAATGTTCAGCATCTAGGTGGGTGTTGCCATGTTGTGCATTGTGGGTTATAAAAAGAATTACTTTTGTATTGGGAAAACAGAAACAGACTTCTGCTTAACTCTTGTGTTTGTTATTTTAAATTTCTGAAATGACTAGGAATTTCAGCATATACTGGAATGATGTGCTCCAAAACAAATGCTTGACTTTCTTGGGAATTGCTTTGCTTGGAGTCTGCAGCACATATATTTGTGGGGAAAACTCAAATAAAACCACTATTAGTCAAGTAACACTGTGGGTAGGCGAAATCTGCAGCTATCTTTTCCCCATGTTAGAAACGTCTACAGTAGAGTTCCACTTGATATTGATATTGTAACTTCTAGAATGCATAGGACATAAAGAGTCCTGTTAAATTCACTAAATACCAAAAGAGCAACTGTGCAGCATATACTTAAGGTGTTTGTAGAATTACATAGCAAAAAGGGATTTGTTAAGTGATGTATAGATAATGAAATTGCTGTAAAATTGTATTTTTCTTTTTAATATTTAGGCTTAAGTGGAAACCCGGCAGATATAGAAAGGAGAGCAGCTGTGTTTGGAAAGAACTTTATACCTCCTAAAAAGCCAAAAACATTTCTTCAGTTAGTATGGGAAGCACTACAGGATGTTACATTAATTATATTAGAAATTGCAGCCATAGTATCATTGGGCCTTTCTTTTTACCAACCACCAGGAGGGAATGAAGCATGTAAGTAAAGAGTTTGTTTCTTTATACTTGTGTACCTCAAAATGTATTTCAGAGTTTGGGTATTGTCTGCCAGTTTATGTATTGGTTATGTTGTTGTTTATACCCTTCTGTCTTGGGAGACAATGGAGGCATGTGCCTTTGTGGGTGAAGTCAAACATCGGAAAGTTACAGCAGCTGCTGTGGCTGTAGAGACTGATATGGAGGAGACATGTTTGGTTGTAGCTGGGGCAGATGAAGGTGTCTGGTTGTGCTGCTGCAGATGCAGCATGGCGTTTCTTTTCTTTTCTTTTTTGCACTCCTCCCAGCTGTCATTCCTCCTCTGGTGTGGTTACATGACCTGACTGTCTGTCTCCAGGCGCTGCGGTCGTCTGCAAGAGATTCCCACATGGCAGGCTTGATGTTGCCAGCCTTCATGTCTCGTTTGCAGTAATCTTCATATTGCAGAATTGGTCCTCATGAAGCCATTAAGTTGTTTTATTGCTTCCTATTATAATTGCTTCATAGTACAATTGTATGATAAGCAAATTCTGGTTCAAGTGCCGAGTAGAATGACTTCTAGTCAGCACTTGAACCAAATATTTAAAGTTCTGTCACAATGTATTTGCTAAGAGATTGTTGTAATTTTGAGGTATACTCTTTAATTTCCCCAAATATGAGGTGTACTCAGATTTCTTTCCTGGAGCGAACCTAAGCTCATGCTCTCTGTTCTTGCTCTCATTAAGAAGGAGAAATGTAAATACAGTGGTACCTTGGTTTAAGAACAGCCTAGTTTATGAACAACGTGGATTAAGAACGCTGCAAACCCGGAAATAGGTGTTTTGGTTTGTGAACTTTGCCTTGGAAGCAGAACATGTTCCGCTTCCTGTTGAGTGTGTTCCATTTGTAAATTGAGTCCCCCGCTGCTATGGGAAAGCACACCTTGGTTTAAGAACACTTTGGTTTAAGAACGGACTTCCGGAATGGATTAAGTTCGTAAACCAAGGTACCACTGTAGTTAAATTGAAGCGTTGGAATACAGGAACTTCTGGCTCTTACACTGAATTATCCCTTGAGAAAGGAACCAGAGCAAAAGAAGTGGGGGCAGGCTCACTCCTTACCAATGAAAAGGGGAGGCTTTTTTACTTGTGGCACCAGTGTTGTAGAATGCTCACCCTGCTGAAATAAGAGAAGCCCCATCAGTATTGGTGTTCCATCAGTTCCTAAAGGCATAACACTTTAGGCAAACATTCCCCTGAAAAGAACTTCTGATTGTATTCTTTTAGCTATATTTTAACTGTGAGAGTTAAAATTGTTCAGAGTTCAGTTGTTATACTTTTTAATGGGATTGCTTGACTGCATACTTTAAGAATCTTTTCATGCTCCATTCAAGTTGTGTTGTGCATTTTAATTATGTATAAAATTTATAATTGATTTTTTTGTTGTAAACCGCTTAGGAGCTTTTGACACAGAAGCAGCATATAAATAAGCACTACTTCCTGTTCTTCCAGTAAACAGCAAATGTTGGCATAAAACCAATCTGCTAAATTGTGGGTCTTAACAGTTTAACAATTGTACCAAGGCCGATAATTTTTTTTCCAGTGTTTTCCACACTTCAACATGAAATCTTGATGACAGGATAAGTGTCTCCAAACATGCAGTGAATGTGCACCATGGACTCTGTTTAGAGATTCAGGTTTCAGAAGTTGCATGGTGACTACCATGGCAAAGGCTGGTGCGCTAAATATGACTGAACTGGCATGCTAGTAGTTCAGATAAGTCACCTTGTCACTTGTCCTTTTAAAAATTAACTGCTGCCCTTCTTAAAATCAGTGCCTACACTTTTTTCTCTTTAATCTCTTTTGCCTTAGATTATGGCTTAGAAGATGCGCTAAACTTAGCTTCCTACATGTCTCAAGCATGTTGCATTTCTGTACATACCTTTATTTTGTGTATTGTTAGATATGGTTGCTTTTTTCCTGGGGTGGGGTGGAGTGGAAGTTGTGTCTAGCCATGTAGCTCTAAAGAGTCCTCACAGCTATTTACAATAAAACATAAGCACTCCAATTAACTTGATACAACCATGCCCAAGCATCAGAAATCATCCTAAAATGCTTGCGTTGTATATTGCATAGCAGCAGCAGCAGGCAAAATGTGTTGTGGGGGGGGGGGGTCTGGCAGTATTGCTTTAAAGCCTACTCATTGAATAAAGGCCTTATTTTGCCACAGATCTGAAGGGTAGCAGTGGGAAAGGTTTTCACCCTCTATCTAGAAGAAGAGACTATGACTTCGGCACTGGGACAGCGTGCAGTAATACTGTTGAAAATAAACTACTGCTCATACATTAATCTGGTCTCAGAATATGTTTGGAATAGGGTCGCTCCTGACGATTTTTGGGTGCGGGGAGAATCATTTTCTTAGGTCAGTTGTGAAGAACTCATAGCCCTCCAGATATCATTGGACTCCTGCTCCCATGTGCCCCAGCCACCATGGCCAGTGATTAGGGATGATGTTGTTATAGTCCCACAACATATGGAGAGCTACAAGTTTTCTACTGCTGCTTTGGGTAATCTGGACCAAAGCTATTTACAGCTTTAAAGGTTCAAACTAGCACTTCAAATTGTGAACTGAAATAGGTTTGAAGTCACTGCAGTTGTGCCATTATACGTGTGAATGTGTTACCAATAGCTATGTAATGCACTGCTGCTTTTGGAACTAACTGAAGTTTCTGGATGTTATCTGAATGCACCCATATGATGGCCTAGTTTAGACAATCAGATCATTGATTAATAAATCTGGATGTGCACAACCATCATGCACTCAAATGTAGCCCTTTTGCTTCCACTTCTTTCTTTGATCAAGTAGAAAAACAAACCAGGCAGCTGCAGTTAAACCATGACTTTCCATTATATGTGAACCAAGAATTCTGATGTTAGTGACCTCTGAAGAAGCCAGGATTGGATCACATGAATGGGCTATATGAGGTTCATGCATATCCTGACTTTCTAAGCCAGGATTTGATTAAACATGGTAACAGAGTCTACCCTGATGGTTATCAAAGCATGTTTGATGAAGCAAATACTGTCTTTTATGAGTGGGTGTAGTTGGCCTACAAAGCTAAGAAGGTATAAAGCATTCTTGGCTATGGTGACTAACTGAGATTCTAGGAATAGCATCTCTTGCATGCCCAGCTCTTCAGGAAATTAAGTCCTCTCCAGAACTGCTGGTTCCTACATCTGTAGGAGCTATCGACAACAATAAAATCAGTCTAGCCTAGATTTCTTTATCATTTATTATTCTTTCAGTTCCTTTTTATCATGCATTCAGTTGTTATCCATAGGTACCATTTAAAGAATTTAGTACCTAGTGGATCTACCAAAAAGGAGAAATAGGATGTAATTACCCCCCTTTTTTCATATTACAGTATCTCTCTTTCATGTAAATTTTAAAAAGTATGACAGAAGATGGAACTTTGTAGAATATCATACAGCATACCTCGCTCCACAGCTGACTCCTGCCTGATAGGTATTGAAGTCACTGCAATAAAGTGTAACTTCTAAGCCATGACTTCGCAGATTGTCTAAGTCACACTTAGACAGAACAACAACATACAAATTTATCAAAGCAGAAGTTGTCTTAAATTTAAGTAGCTCAGGCTTCATGTAGGTTGATTTAAATGGTTTCTCTCCTCCCTCACAATTATAGTTCAAGTATTGGATACCTGCATTGTTTTCTACTATACTGCAGAATACGGGGGAAAGTATGGAATTTGACCAATAACGTGTTTATTCATTTTCTACCTAAATTTTTATTACAAAAATTGAAATTAATGGACCTAACAATCATGCTCGTTAATTTAAATGGGTTTATTCTGAGTAAAACTTAGTGAATATTACCCCAAAGTTTTTCCCCATAAACTAGATTGTATTTATCAGCTGCAGTCACACCCCCCCCCCAACTGAATGGGGTTGTTGCTTTTAAATGGAATTAATGATGAAACAAATTTTGGTGTGTGTTGTCTTTGATTTAAGGTTCTTAGAATGGTGATTTGTTTCCTCCACCAACCACTATGGCAAGTGATCTGACTAAATCATGCAATGTCAAGCATATCACTGTGCTCTTAATGCCTCTCAGAAACAGTGTTCTAAAGGGGAAGAGATGAGAGAAATCTGTTTTATTTAATTGATAAAACACTACCTAATTTCTAGCTTTTCCCAATTACGTAATTGGATTCTAAGGCTGCTTGTTTTTGAAAAATTCAACTTGTAAAACACAATGAGCCTTAGTTTTAAAAAGGCTTCTCAGACAGCTGAAATGCAGCCTTTATGGTTTAATTGGAAATTTGAACAATCTTTCAAATAATTTTATAATTTAAATTTAAGAATGCCATCAACAAAAGGGGAGTGAAATCTGAATGGGGTATTTCCACCCACTCACGCCACTGGACAAGAAGATGCAAATGAGCAGGAGTCATCTGATTGGGCCAGAGGACCTCCCCCCAGTTCACTTCCTGCTTAGGTGCACTGCAGGACATCTGTTCCCCACCCTGTCTTTTTACTAAGCCAGGGTGGGGTAGCAACTGGATTTTTACCCTTTCCTTTGCTTTTATTTTACCATCCCATAGTGTAAGTGAGCCTCACTTAGGCCATTGCCAAAAGGAAACCAAGGAAAAAGCATAGGCATGGAAGAAATGGGCCAGATGATATTCCCAGCAAATAATCACAAACAATAGTAAAACTGAAATGTGTCATCACCTCATTTGCAAGAGCAGGGAAGGCTATCATCATAATTAAACCTAGTGAATGGATTTGTCAAAACCTGTCCTAGCCTGAACAGGTGATCCACAAGTATACTGTGCTGAATGGTTTCAAAAGCTGTGAGATCCAGGATAATCAAGTAAAAATTTCTTCTCAGGTTAACCCCAAACTCATTTATTTGCAACATTCCTGTATTGCCAAATAAAAATATTCTTCAGGCAGTTCACACAAGTTAAAGCCATGAAGTTGGTTTTAAACTAATAAACAGTCAAAACAGCAACATGATAAAACCAGCAACAGAAAACAAATAGTGCAACACATTTCAGTAATAAAACAAACAAACGAAAGCCTGGGAAAATGAAAGGTCATTACAAGGTGTTGAAAAAGACCACAATGTAGGTAAACTCCTGGGGGGTGGAAAGTTTTCCATAATGGGTACCACTACTGCAAATGCTCTTTCCCTTGTGGCTTCCACTTCAGCGGATTTGGCAGGGACATATAGAAGTGGGCCTTCAGGTAATGATCCTTCAAGTAATTTGGCTCTAAGCCACTTGGGACTTTAAATGTTAATACAAGCACTTTGAATTGAGCTCAGAAGCAGACAAGAGCAAACCCCACAGGAAGTTATCAGAACAATGGATGACTATAGCAAGACTATCTTTGTCCAGATAATATCATAACTGGTATATCATTTTGAGCTGATAAAAAGGTTCTCTGAACTACCAAGGATGCATGTGCATTAAGAGACAGTGCTGGATCCAGGAACACCCTCCAGACTATGCTTCTGTTCCTTTGGGGAGAGTGCAACCTCCTTCAGAACAGATTGTGCACCACTCAGCTTGTTGGATAGACCACCCACTAATAATACGTCTGTCTTGTCTAGATTGAGTTTCAGTTTATTGCCTCTTACCCAGTTCATTACCATGCCCAAGCACTGATTCGTAATGTCCATGGCCTAACCTAGTTTTGATAGAAAGGAGAGAAACAACGAGAAGTCATATGTATATTGGAGACATCCAAAGCCACACCTACAAATAACCTCAGCCAAAGAGTTCCAAACAGGCTCAAGACTGAATTTTAGAACTGAAACATGACTAGCAGTTCTCTTGTTCAGGCATTCCCATCATTACCCTATTCTTGGGCAGAAAGTAATCTGACCTGGATGATGTGTTTAAACTCTGAACCAGATATAAATGCACTGGAAAAAGATAACGTAATGAATGTGCTGCCCATCAGTGTACCCTTTATGTCAAACTATTGCCATTCTTGTCACATCTAGAGTTCTGCATGAATCATTTAATAGATAGTTGGAGAGTTTAAAAACATACCCATTCTCTCTCATTTCTTTCTTCTTTGACATCAGTTGAGTCAGTTCTTTGGGCTAAATAGGACTATCCTTTGTCAAAACTTCAAAATAGACTTAATCCACGAAAATGAGTAATACCTACATGATCTCCACTAGTGTGTGTGTGTGTGTGTGTGCTGCAAAACATGAAAACTTAACCACCTCTCTAATTTGTTGTATACTGACAGTTACATTCTTTTTATCCTTGGCTTTAATCTGTTAGAACCTGGAATATATTATTGGACAGAATGGATCAGACTTATCTTGAAATAAATGGAAGAGATTCAGGAGCGATGTTCTTGGTTGATCAAATTTGCTTACATATTTATCCATAAATTTTGTAGTACTCTGCCAAGAGTTGGTCCCCATCGTGCTACCTTTTTATAAGCCCATAGCTTCTAAAAAGTGAATATGGGAATCTGTTACATGCAACGGAAAAGGTAGAAACTTTAAATCCTATGATCACAAGAAAAGAAATTTAAGTATTGATGTAAGCTCTGCTACCAGAACTTTTTGTTATGGACTAGACTATGTGTGGGGAATCTTTGGCCCTCCAGATGCTGCTGAACTACAGCTCCCATCAACCCCAGCAAGCATGATCAGGGAAGGATGACCAAGGAAGATGGGAATTGTAGTTCAGAAACATACGGAGTGCCAAAGGTTTTCCATACCTGGGCTTGACTATCTAGGATTGGTTCTTAATTAAAATACATCAAGATTTACATCTAAATTACTTCTGCGTTAAAGCCTTCTTCCTAATGTAGTTAAATACCAGCTTCCGTTGCTGATATTTCTGCGTTCAGTTGCATCTTAGTCTTGTGAAATGGAGAAAAATAATCTTCTGTGGGAAGGAGTCATGTTCCTCGGGATTTCCACATTGTATGTCAACAAAATGATCAAGCATAAGAATATCTTTCCAAAACTGCCAATAATTTTGCAACAAGCCCTCCACTTACCTCTCTGAAACAAGAGCAGTAAGGACCCCATCAGTCCTTTGTTCCACTTCCAGATCATGGCAATTCTAGTATAGACAGGAAGAACAGAGATTGCATGGGTCTGTTTGCAGCACATAGACATCTGGCTTGTTATTAATAGTCTCTGTGTACTCACCTGTAGTGGGCAAAGGTGAAAGGCAGGGAAGCTCTATGCGATGTGCAAACCCCTCTGTTTTTCCCAAGCCACTTCTGCTTTAATTGTTGAATGCTCCAAGCTCAGCATGAGAAGAAGGGGGAGGTTTAGGGATGTTTCTCCAAAATACCCACACACCCTGCATGGGCATAGATACCTTGGCTGTGTACATACCAGAGTCTTAATGCACATGTGTGTCACACAGATCTGATTTTTCCATGTGTGCTTTTGGTCACATTCATCTACACATGAACATTCATTTGAACTCTTTTAAGTGTTTTATTGTCTACGCCAGTGGTTCCCAATTAACTATGTTCTGCAGACCCCCAGTTTTTGAATAGCCAAGCCATGGACACCCTACTTTTGAAAATGTTATGGTAGTTTTTGTTATGTAAATGGTTCTGTGGACCCCTTGGGCTCCACAGACCACCAGTTAGGAGCCACGGGTGTGCACTAGTGTGGTGTCTTGATAGGATGTATTCTCACTGTGAGGTGTTGTCCCCTCCCCTCAATAAGTACTTCCTTACTTGTCCCAGAGTTCCAGAAACTGAGGTCCATTGTGGGTATGTGCACAGGTAATTGTTTACCTGTGCGCTGAGTAATTTTATTTTTATAATTGAGATGCAAGTTTTCCCATGTACTAAACTTGAACAAAGCTGTGAGTTGAAAAGATTGTCTGTTGCACCACAGTGGAAACACCAAATTATATTGGGGGGAATGTGGACTGCCACTTGGATGACGACTGAATCATGTGGATGACATGAAAAGTATGCTCATGTGGAATGCATTGAATGCACTTTAAACTGCTGTGTGTAAACCCTTGTCGACTGATACATTTAATCTGAATAATCCTATAGCACTTGTAATATAGTGGTAGGATACCACTGTCATGGTAGCCTAATTGCAGCCACGTAATATGAACATTAACCATATTTTTAAAACTCAAGCTTTGTTGTAACCTTAGGAAAGCTGTCAAAGCTAGTGTACATTTGATATGGGGTCTAAGTCAGTATTATTGGGTTTCTTGTGTAATAAAGTTTGGATGATAAATTTCAGTTTTCAGATTAATGCAGAACAATATTAAAATTTGAGTATGCGATGCTGATTATTTGTTTACTTTTTCCAGTATGTGGAACAGTAGCAGCTGGTGAAGACGAGGATGAAAGTGAAACAGGGTGGATCGAAGGAGCTGCAATTCTCCTGTCTGTCGTTTGTGTGGTATTAGTCACAGCTTTCAATGACTGGAGTAAAGAGAAACAATTTAGGGGATTGCAAAGCCGCATTGAACAAGAGCAGAAGTTTACTGTCATCAGGGGTGGCCAAGTCATCCAGATACCTATAGCTGACATAGTTGTTGGTGATATTGCACAAGTAAAATATGGTAAATATAATTATTTATGATGTCATCTCTGGTAACTTCTTATTGAATGTATTTTAAAAGTACCATTTGGGCTCTTTCTTTTTTAGGTGACCTTTTACCAGCAGATGGTGTACTTATACAAGGAAATGACCTCAAAATTGATGAAAGCTCACTGACTGGAGAATCTGATCATGTTAAGAAAACATCTGATCGAGATCCTATGTTGCTCTCAGGTGAGTGATCAAATGATAGCGAAGAACTGGGCATGAGGTATTTTGGAAACTGGACAAAGTTTCCTACTTCAAGAACTAGGTTATGTGAAACACTGTCTTTCTAGGTGACAGCATGCTAAGATCTAGTACTCTTATGTATTATGTATCATGCTTTTAACCTTCTCAGGGCCGGAAAGATGGGTCTTAACAACAGGTAGGATTTCAGACATACAAGCATCCTTTAATGTGATTACTTTAAGCTAGTGTGCATCGCTGAAATGTCTCAACTTTCCATATTTATTAAACACTGTTTGTAGGGTAGTTTTATTAGACGCTAGTAATATGGATGCGGTGACCCCCTGAATTAAGTCAGCATGCCCTCATTTAGCTCCTCATCAATGAAATAAAAGATGAAATTATTCAAAACCTGAAGTGAGTTAAGACTGCAGAAGTACTGCAGAGTGTTCCAGTTGACAGAATTCAGTTGTGCAAATATACAGCTATTGTTTTCCACTATACCCCAGAGACTATGCAGATTTAAACCTTATTGCCAGTCTCGAATTAACTGATTCACTATCTTATATAGTATAGCCATGAACAATAACAAACTGAGCGGTCTCCTGAGCATGTTGCTATTTCTCAGTGGCCCTGTTTGGCTATATATCTGTCAGCACTCACTGCCTGAGTTTGCTGTTGGTGATACTTACAGCTGCTCAGTTCAGTGCACTTGAGGTAGATAGGCATTATCTTTGCAAGACAGTATATTTACAAATCATTTGAAAAATAATGGATTTTATTAGAATGCTACCCTTAACTAGCCTAATGGGGCTTGTCAAAGTGTGTATCATGGCCTAAGATTTAAAGTATTCCAGTAGAAACTCAGATGTGCTCCAGATATAAAGAACTGATTGCAATATTTAGATATATTAGCAGCTTATGGGAATGCTGAAATGTGGTCTTTTCTTTGGAATGTGTTTTTTTCTTTTGGAAACTTTCTTCCCTAATCAACTTGATATCATGCAACTCATTATTATAATACATGAGTGTGTTAATAGTAAGAATGTTATGTTCTGTCTAATGCTACACTGCAGTTTTGTATAACTGTAATAAAATGTCTTATAAAAAGCAGTTCTAGTGTAAAGGACTTTACTGGAGAGCCCAACTCAAATTCCTCCAGGGGCCACTTTCGTTTATTAACCGAGCACGACTGCATGGCAGCTGCATTAACTACTGAAAAGCATTTTTTGCTACAGTTGTAACTGTGTTCAGTGCATTCTGCTAATCCCTTCTTGGCTTTGCTCCCATAGTACTGTTTCTTCTTTCTCTGACCTCTGTTAAACATCCCTCCTTCTCTGTGTGCCCCATAGTACATGCTGTGTCTTCACCACTACAAGTGTGCAGTCTATCTGTTTCCCCACTTGCAAGTGTCTGCATAACATGTTACCAACTCATTTTTCTTCTTTCTGTACCTCTGCAGTTCAGAACCCATCTGTTCATTCCTTTTCTTTCAGCATTTGCTCCATGTCTTCCGATTCATCTCACCCCTTATGTCTGATCTCTTGTGATTGTGCAACAGTGCACAATACTTTCACTCCCCTCAGCATATGAATTGCTGGGAAATCTGGAACAGGTGGACAAGGCAGCCTGGCTTGCTGGCTAGATCACTAGAACAAAACTCTGAATCCAGGAAGGGGGGAATAATACAGGCCTAATATGTCAGATTTACTCCCATCTTACTTCCAGCTTAGATAGGCCTTGACTATTTCTACAAATGTGGAGAAAGGTGTTTATACAATGGATTTTATTTTATTTTGAGAGAGAGATCCTTTCAGAAGGTACATCTCCAAGAATCTCAAACATTCCTTTCAGCTGCCCCATCTCACATTTAATACCCCCACCCCTCCAAAAAAAACCCATAGAGAATGGGAAAGTAGTTAAAGGAGAAATTGGTAGACAGGTGAAATGGCAGCTCTCATCTTTTCCTGCGCCTTATCCAAAGTTTTGGGCTACTTAAGGGTGCCCCACTATAATGCTGTCAAGGAAGGATCAAGTGCATGTGCCTTTGGTTCTTGGCCACATTCTTAAAATATTGTGGTCAGAAACCAGAAATGGCTACACTAACCTTTCATTCCGAAATGTGTGTTTAGTGGTTCTCCTGCAAGAAGAAAGTACAGTACAGCACTATATTTTACATTAAGTGTGGAGAACCTTTGGCCCTCCAGATGTAGCTGAAATAATAATAATAATAATTTCATTTCTATAGCGCTTTATAGTTTTAAGAAAAAACTCTTAAAGATATTTACAGCACAATAACATATTAAGCAAAACAATCTAGAATAAAACATAAGCAACACAATTAACAGGAAACTAACATCATAGATTTGTAGAGTTGGAAGGGATCTTGAGGATGATCTTGTACAACCCCCTGTGATGCAGGAATATTCAGCTGTCCCAAAGATGCATGAGTTTTAGTGTTGCACATCACATTGTTTGTAACTTTGTTGTTCAGTAGATTGTGCAACAGCATTCTGTTGGTGCAAAGCATTTCACCAGTGGAGTTAAAGTCACTTTAACTTAGTGTTACATTGGATGCATCCCAGTGCATGTATGTGTGCATGTTAACTTGGTAGGCATGCATCTTATATAAGCACAAATGTAGCCCACATGTGGATTGCACAAATCCTGCTCACCTGCCAGCTTATTTTTCTGCAGCCTGCCCCCATGTGACTTTCCTTCAGCTAGATTTGCATAGGAGGAGCTTGGCGGGGGGAGAAACGGGAGGAGCTTGGCAGGGGGCTTTCAGAATGTAAAGGGTAACTGTTCTGGGTTTACTTGTGCACTCTTTTACTCCTAAAATTGCACACACACCCATTCCCGAAAGATTGTTAGGCTAAAATGGGAGTAATCCTATGTATGCTGCCCTGAGAATGTAGTTGAAAGGTGGCTATGAAAGGGGGATATAACTGCAATAGCGCCAGTTTTTAGGCATTTACCAGTGATCTTGCACATCAGCTGTATATTGGCTAGCCAGTAGCTGGCTGTTGGTAGGCACAAAATTTTCTAATGGCTATAGTCTTACTTAATGGTTTTTATTGGCTTAGCGTTTCTTGGGTATTATAAAACCCTTTACTTTATATTTTCTGAATATCCTTTATTGATCAAAGGTGTGTTTCTGCTATAGGAAATTAATGGAAGTATTGTAACAAGTTTCTCGCTAACTTGTAGCAGAAGTCTGTCTGGAACTTTTCAAGAATATGAATGCTTTCACATTTCAGGTACTCATGTAATGGAAGGTTCTGGACGAATGGTAGTTACTGCTGTAGGTGTAAACTCACAAACTGGAATTATCTTCACCTTGCTTGGTGCTGGAGGTGATGAAGAAGAAGAAAAGAAAGAAAAAGAGAAAAAGGACAAGAAAAGTAAGCATGAAGTTTTGGACGGACTTTAGAGATACATTTTGTACTTGGCTTCTCTTCTGTAAGAATGTTTGCAAGTGGTGTTGACCATGCAGAATGACAACGTAGGCAGGTACAAAATAACTACATAGAACTCCTGCTTCCACTTATTCCATTGTCCAAGCGGGTAAGTTTGAAAATTAAATAGTCAATTTTGTCTCTGAAGTCTTTCAAGTTAACATTCCCAACTTGCTTCAGCTGACACTTCATTACTCACTTAATACAATCACTCAAGTGCTCTTAACAGTATCACAAAAATAGGATGTGTTAAGTGAGGCCTGTCTGATATTAGTAAACTCCATAGATTATAGAGTGTTCCCTCTTTTATACTAATGGGAAAAATATGAATGGTGTTTTTTGTTTTTTTATATTTGAAGAAAGGCCATATCATTTGTTGTGTCCCTTTTGAAGTTAACCCTCTCCTCTAGCCCCTGAGATTTTTTTATTCTTTATTTTGCAATACCTATACAGATAGGTATAATACCACAGCTGCCATGGAGGACAGTATTCAGATATTGTTTAAAATTATACTGCTTCACCTGGAAAGTGATATTCACCTCTTTGGTTTGTATTGCACCTCATAGATGACCTGGCTCTAGCTCAGAAAAAGATTTTTTTTTTTAGTGTGAACCTAATCAACACTGAGAAATCTCTCCACATTTGCTTGAATTAATGTCAAACTCACCTTTACTAATCTTGATATGTCAGGACTTGCATTAATAGAAATACTATAATGCGAGGAGGTTTAGGGCTGTATGCACTCCATGCTTGTACTGGGTAAACCAGTAAAAGGAGTAGCAGAAGCATTCTTCTAATTTCATTTGAACTATAGCTATAAAAGAATCTCATTTGTTATAATCATCCCCCACTTCCCCTGTTTCTCATGAATAGAATAACAACTCCTTGAGGTTGGGGGTAGAGGAAGATTTCAACTTTTGAGCTTATAACTACAGTGGTACCTTGGTTCTCGGACTTAATCGGTTCTAGAAGTCTGTTCCAAAACCAAAGCATTCCAAAACCAAGGTGCACTTTCCCATAGAAAGTAATGCAAAATGGATTAATCCGTTCCGACTTTTAAAAACAACCCCTAAAACAGAAATTTAACATGAATGTGACTATCTAACAAGACCACTGAGCCATAAAATGAAAGCAAAAATTATGTTCTATACTATAAAATAAATAAGACAGTATTGTAGATGATAAAAATTAAAAAAAATAATTCTTCTTACCTGCACTAATAATAATCATTGTTTGGATGGGGGGCTTTTATACACTTCCGCAGTAACACAATCAATCAATCATAAAATGAAAAACAAGCCACAGTCACAAAAATGAAAAAGCCACACAAACAAAAACGCAAAAAATAGCAAAAACAAAAGCACCAAATATCACCTCAGAACACTGCAATCAGAAACGGAAGGCTTTAATTACAATGAGGGGGAGGACTTAAATTAGTTGCGCAAGGGTAAAACGGGATAAAAAACCATTATTATGATGGGGGGGGGCTTAAATTTGTTGTACAAGGGTAAAATGGGATGAAAAATGCCTTTATTACGATTGGGGGGACTTAAATTTGCCCCACAAGGGTAAAACAGGATGAAAAAATCCTTAATTACTATGCGGGGGACTCCAATGAGCTGCACAACAGTGAAAACAGAAGCTTAGGAGCACGTTCGGCTTCCGAGGCAAAGTTTGAAAACCAGAACACCTACTTCTGGGTTTGTAGCGTTCGGGTTCTGAGTTGTTCGGGAACTAAGCTGTTCGAAAACCGAGGTACCACTGTATATATGTATTGTAAGCTTACATATGAAACTAATCACCTTCCAGCTCCTGTCACAATGTTCAGAGGCATAAAGTTACCCCAAAGCATGGCACCTCTGAACAGTTGAACACTGTTACATTTAAAGAATTGCAGGCTTATTCTAAGTGAAATTAAACCTGAACATTCCAACTGTCTTCTGAAACACATTGGGATCTGCACCTTAGTATCAAGCAAGACATTATTCTAAATGTGTCATTACCAATTACGTCAAGTTTTTAATATTTAATACTAGGCACAGGGAGAGCTGAACTTCATGGGGAACATTGCAGGAGATTTAACCCTTTCTTTCACAGCCACAGTTGAAATGAAAATTGCCCCTGCCACCAGTAATGTCAATGGGAGCTTTTTTTCCTAAGGTGAATGGGGTGTGAGGAACGATCTTTATTGATATAATGACTGGGGAGGGAAGGGTTAAGCCACAGTTCCCTGCATGCTGTGATCCTGGTGGCTATCAGCCCCTTTCCCAACCCTGTCATTTAAAAGAACCTACCTGATTTAGTTGATAATACATTTAGTATGGTTTTAGATTGGTATGCATCCCTGAAGTCCAGAAAACTACTCAATTACTGTGAGAGAGCCTTGTCCAGCGCAGCAATAAACACTTAGCAGACTTCGCAATTATAAGAGAAATTATAAACAGTCTCCTCTTCATGCTGTTGGTGCAGCAATGCCCTTTAAGACTAGATAATTGAGCAGAAGATCTCATTATCCAAATCTAAAAGTGCTTTGATCTTAGATTTCTAAAAACAACTATTTTTTTATTGGCAGGTAAAAAACAAGATGGGGCTATTGAAAATCGTAACAAAGGTAATTAACAGTACTTACAACATTAACTTGATTTTTTTGAGCAAGCCGGATTAACCATAACTTTTAGGCAAAAGTTGTGCATCACATTTTAAAACTATACATAGCTTAATCTTGCATCTAATATATGTAACTTGTCCTCACAATCTTATGCTAGGATATATGGAACTGATGGGATTCAGCAAATGCACCCTGTCAGTGGAAATGCTGTGTAAGGACTTCCACTTGCACAATGGAACCTTCTCCCATTTCTGCTGTCTGTACCCAAAAAAAATTGGCTGGGGTGTGTGGCTCAGGAGAACCCTTAGAACAGCATGTGAGGGGAAGGGAGGAACAATTGTTCCTTATGGCAAGCTGCTTGTTAAAGCACAACATTGAATTCCTCCCATATTCTTAAATATGTTTAAGAGATTGAAAAGGGACCACAGGCTCATGTGCTCCTTTCCCCAACACAGAGCTTAAACTGCAGTTAAGAATTCGATCAGTGCCAATATTCACCAAAGTTAAAGCTAAGCTGGATTTTTGCTTAATACGGAGTTCTAGCTAGGGTTCCAAGTGGCTCACTCTCAGATGCGGCGGAGTGAAGGATGTAATTCTGAGGCCTCCTCTTAATCAGCCAGTTGATAGTCTGAAAAGTCAGTATTCTATTGCCATGTTCTGTGAGGGTATAGTACTGTTCTTATAAAATGCAGGATTGTGTCTGAAAATGGCAGCCCACTGTCACTTTCCCTTAGTGTACTTTCCCTGTCTCTGCTTGTGATGTCCAGTCAGTGAACATTTCAGCAACAGACCCATGTTTAATATCACAAGGCATTGTGCTGTAATAAATCTATTTCTCAAAGCAATTTCTTTCATTCTCTGTGGCCTGAGATGCAAATAACTGTATCCAGGGGGCTACAGATCTTTGTTTGCCATGGACCCCTCTCTCATGCACCCCAACCCTGTGGAGTACTCAGGTAAGAAGGGCAATGAGTAGTGCCCTTCGTCATTGTGTTGGACATGTGCAGAATGCTGTTTGTCTTTGTCTCAGCAGGAATAAAGAGAACTCCACTAAACACCCCTTGAGTTCTCTGAACTGGAGAAAAACTTGGGGGAAAGGATGCATGTATGCCTTCCCCCTGCATTTGACATGTGCCTAAAGCTAAGCAAACACCATTCCTTTTCCTAGAGTTTTCTGTAGTTTGCAGAATTTGGGTAATAGGATTTTTGTTGGAGGCATGCAAAACAGGCAAACATGGAGTAGGGAGTCGCTTGGTCACATAAGCCAGTCTTGCTATCTATTCTTCACCCCTTTAATTTCAGAATATTAAATACATGCTGCTCTAGATATAGAATAAATGTCAATGACTAAATCTTTAATTTGAGGTTTACTCTATAGTGTTAGGAGTGGTGGTTTATCTATTATTTCCCCCCTTAAACTTAGCAAAAGCTCAGGATGGTGCAGCGATGGAAATGCAGCCCCTAAAAAGTGAAGATGGTGGTGATGGAGATGACAAAAAAAGAAACAATATGCCCAAGAAAGAAAAATCGGTTCTTCAAGGAAAGCTCACTAAGCTAGCAGTTCAGATTGGCAAAGCAGGTATGGCTTATTTAGTGTTCATCCTTAATGCCAGATTCTTAATGAACAAGCATTCAACTGTAGATCTTTTCTCAAACTTAACTTTGTATTAAAATTTTGAAATGAGTTTTTGAGACCTATTTTTAGAGTTTTGTCAATAATATGAATGATTAACTGGTTCTCATCTCTTCCTAAAAGGATTGCTGATGTCTGCAGTCACAGTCATCATTCTTGTATTATATTTTGTAATTGATACCTTCTGGGTCCAGAAACGTCCTTGGCTTGCTGAATGTACACCAATATATATTCAGTACTTTGTAAAGTTCTTTATCATTGGTGTTACTGTCCTGGTTGTGGCAGTTCCAGAGGGTCTTCCGCTTGCAGTTACTATCTCACTGGCTTACTCTGTAAAGGTATGTGTGAGAAACCTATGCTTCTGTATGGTAGTACATTATATAGCATAGATATATATTCATAGATGTTTTTCCTAAGAAACTGGATCAATGAAATGTTTTGGAATGGTTTATCTGCTTGTTCTGTTGGTTTGTTCTGCATCAACCTATCTTTACAAACACTGTGGTCATAAAGTAATCACTCAGCATTAAATGTAACTCTTCCAAACACAAGGAATATGCTTGTTAAAATAACCCTTACAGTCGATGCATCTGTCAATTGATTTATCTTTACCCTCTGGGTACTAATTATAAAGCTTAAATATGAGATATCCATTGAATATTTATTATTGAGGAATCTCAACCTCAGCATGCACAATGACAAGTGAATTCTAAAAATGTGTTTAATGCTGTTAGACTGACTTAATCTCTTTTTTATAGAAAATGATGAAAGATAATAACTTGGTCAGACATCTGGATGCTTGTGAAACAATGGGAAATGCAACAGCCATTTGCTCGGATAAAACAGGAACATTGACAATGAACAGAATGACGGTAGTCCAAGCTTACATCAGTGAAAAACATTATAAAAAAATTCCTGAGGCACAAGCTATTCCTGAGAAAACCTTGTCATACCTTGTAACAGGAATCTCTGTAAACTCTGCTTATACTTCCAAAATCTTGGTAAGTGTGTATTGGAAATTACTGATTCAGTGGTAGAGTTAAAGCATGTGTTTTAACATCTCCCATTGAAACAATAGGTCTCATAACTTTGGAAAGATTGTTCTCATTTAAATTCTTCAGAGTTCTATAATAAACATGTTTACTAAAGTCATATATGTACATTACTGAAAGATTACTAAGCTGATGGGAAAGCTTTGATCCTTCTAAATAACTATTGGGAATATACCGTATTTTTCCATGTATAAGACTAGGTTTTTTTAACCAAAAAATTAGGTTTAAAATTGGGCCTCGTCTTATATACGGGTAGTGCTGATGGGTGTTTTCTTAATTTGGAGTCCCCAAAAATAGGAGGCGCCTTATACATGGGGGCGTCCTATACACGTAAAAATATGGTAATTGAAATGAATGTTAATATATTTGAGCTTCCTTGGCTATATAATTTTTTGACATTTGGTTTTTGAAATGCCAAGTTGCTCTTCTCAGCTCTAATGCATTTTGAGTTGACATGTATTTCCTGGGATATAGCAACAACAATAAAAGTATAATAAATAGTAATAATTTAAAAGTTTGTCTATTTTCTGGATAAAATAGCATCAATTAATTCTGAAACTGATAATTTTATGCCTCGGCTTACTTAATTCATGGCTTAATTAGTTCAAATTTCTCAAGAACTAATGTATATGATCTACTGAAACTGTTCTGGAGTCACAAAGTTTCACTTGTCATTTTAGCTTTCTTGTCCTTTCAGTATTTTATCTGTTGCTCTGATTGGGAAGAGCAGTGAAATATGCAAGAATTGCCTTAGCAGACTCACCAAGCCAAACACCAACCATTCTCTGTGTGGCCTGACAGTGCTCAACACCCCCTGTTTTTGCAGTCTCAGGTAGGCAGCAAAAACAAGTTTATTGAGCAGCTTACAGAGCATGGTTAGTGAATTGAGTTTGGCTTTATGTGTTGTATTATGCAGGCCCACATACCTGCAAACTAGCAGTTGTACTGATTTAAGGACATGTTTACAAATGACACTATCCTTTATTTTTGTTTGGCCTTGGTAAAAGGGCCATTCCATGCTGAACACCAAACTACAAATGTGTCTCTGTGTCTTGCCTGGTATTGAAATGTGCACCTGACCTTTCTCATTGCACCATTATCCTGCCAGTCTGTAAGAACTGACCCTCAGTTACTCATTGAGTCTAATTTAACAGCTTTCTAAGAACTAATATGACTCCTGAAATTGTCTCTGACTTTTAGTGCTTGTACTCTGACTTGAGAAGACAAATTCGTAATATAAATTTTTCTATTGGTTGCACTTTATGAACATTAAACTGCCCCCTAAGCAGTGGCATATTCTTTAAAGATGTGTGTAAGCTAAAATTTGCATCCAGTTTCAGCATATAACTTGCAAACCTTCAGTGTATGATTTCTGAGAGGCTGAATTCTAAGCTGCTGCCTATTCCTTATTTCCTTGAACCAGAAGCAAATTCCTTCTCAAGGGTTTATTCTGTCTTTCAGCCTCCTGAAAAGGAAGGTGGCTTGCCCCGTCATGTTGGTAATAAAACTGAATGTGCCTTGCTGGGACTGCTTCTGGATTTGAAACGAGACTACCAGGATGTTAGAAACGAAATACCAGAAGAGGCACTTTACAAAGTCTACACCTTCAACTCTGTTAGAAAGTCCATGAGTACTGTGTTAAAGAATTCTGATGGCAGTTTCCGGATATTCAGCAAGGGCGCCTCGGAGATAGTACTTAAAAAGCAAGTTAACTTTTTGTGGTCTCTTATTATGTAACGGTGTGATGAAATTCCTGAAATGCTACCTTCTGTTTCTTGGCTTTTAAGCACTGTATTTCTTCATTGTCCAAGTCAGGAGTTCTTAGAACTAGCTAATTTAGAAACCTTTCCTATAAGATGTTGTTATAGGGCTTGCAACACAGCTGAATGCTTCATTGACCCAAACTTAAGCTAGTTACTTTCCAAGTCTTCGGTGAATACAAAGTTGCATTTTACTTTCATTAGTCATGTGATGCAATGACTACTTTTTGCTAGAGGTTAGATATATAATCTTGTCGCTTAATCATAGAAACAGTGAAGTATTTCCTGCTCGTCTTCCCTTTAAGATGATAATTTTCATTATCTGCCTATTGAATGAAATGTATTCTTTTCTTACTTTTTAATTGCAAAGTTTGGTGGTCAGTGAGGGCAGTCTTGTTCACATGGACTGGGTGAAAAGGGAGCTAGAAACAGTCATTTTGCTTTTGCAGTTCAGGCTATTGTGTACTTTATCTTACAGGTCCACTGAACTGATTGCGGAAGATAAGGGGGGGTCTGTAGGAAAACATGACAATTCAGCTCCTGAACAGTTCCCTCTTTTGTGAAGACTTGTAGAGTTGGCTTGTAGCCTTGACATTCTTGTGAATATATGAATATGCATTTTATGATCTGCTAAGCACTTACCCTATATATAAAATATGACAATGCCAGGACTACAGCACCTCTTACTGGAACGGATCTTGCTACTCTTCTGAGCCTTGTCCTAATGTTTTTAACATCCGAGTGAAAACCTTTCCCATTTTGGGTGCATTTGACTTACCTTTGTTACTGCTGGGCTGTGAGATGCTGGCAAAGGGGAGCAGGATAAACTCCTGGGAAAAACTCCTAGAACATGGTAGGAATGCCGTACTGTGAATCCCTCCCCCTCCCCCACTTTTGTGCCTTCGCTAGCCTTTACCTTCCCTATCGCCACCACCAAGCATTGGCATAAAAATGTTCTCATATTGGGAGGTGGGATGACAAGGCAACCAAGTTCTTCATGAAATCTGTGCTGGGATGCATGTGTATCTAGCTGCTGCAAGATTTAGGAATATTTAATGTTAGCCCCAGAAAGTACCTGCGATGCAGATGACCTTTTTTATTGAGTGTTCTGAATCTTGAAAATTGTTTCTGTTTTGTTTTCAGGTGCTTCAAGATACTGAGCGCAAATGGTGAATCCAAAGTGTTCAGGCCAAGGGACCGTGATGATATTGTAAAAACTGTGATTGAGCCTATGGCCTCAGAGGGACTCAGAACCATATGTCTGGCATTCAGAGACTTCCCAGCTGGAGAACCTGAGCCAGAATGGGACAATGAAAATGACATTGTCACTGGGCTTACATGTATTGCTATTGTAGGCATTGAAGACCCTGTGAGGCCAGAGGTAGGCGGAAACTCTTCATCAAAGTGTGTTTTAGAACATTATTTGCTAAAGTAATAACTTAATGTTCTGCCAGTGTTTGGAAACAATGCTGTACTTTACTTCAAAAACAGGTGTAAGCATGTCAAGGCATTAAAATAATTCCCGAGACTTAACATAACCAACATAAACATAACCAAATAAAGATAAATTCACATCTTCATTTTGATTGGCTTGAGTTCGGTCTTCAAGTCCCTTTTGTGAGTGTAAAGTAACTGCTGCAGACGGTGTCATTTTTAGGGAAACATATCACATCCTGAATTTGTGTGAGGTGAGGTAGATCCCTCTGTCTCTTTAAGAACATGTCTTTATCCATGCTCCAATGCAATAGGTGGTGGTGGTGGAAATCAGCTACTTTAAAAAAAAAACAACTAATTAAATACCCCAAATGAGAGAAATATTCAGTATAAACAGCATGTGCATTTAATCTAAAAGTTACTAGACATTTGCAGAATGTTTTTTCCTGCCCTGCTGATCAAACTTAAGTTGTAGTTTTCTTAGATAGCAAGTGAACCCTCATAAGTAGTCTGCTGTGTTACAGGGTTTGATAACAAAACTTGTGTCAAATATCTGAGAATTAGGCTTTGTCTCAAAATGGTAAGAAACATTTTATACATTAGTTAAACAGGAGACTTCAGTCCCAGTCTCTCTCTCAGCCTTAAAACCTTTCAAAGATGGGTCACCCAAATGTTTTTAGTAGTAAGTGCATTTAATAAGTTAACTGTAAGCTATAGGAGCTTAAGTTTTACAGGTGCCCACTTGTTGCCATTAACACCCAAATACAGTGGTGCCTCGCAAGACGAAATTAATTCGTTCCGCGAGTTTTTTTGTCTAGCGAGTTTTTCGTCTTGCGAAGCACGGTGTCGGAAAAGTTTTGGAAAAGCTTCAAAAACCACCAAAAACCTCAAAAAAGGCTACCACACCGCGTTCTATGAGTTGCTCCTCGAAGTCAAGTCGCAACTGTATTAACGGTGTTAAGAAAAAGGAAACAAACTTGCAAGACGTTTTCGTCTTGCGAAGCAAGCCCATAGGGAAATTTGTCTTGCAAAGCAGCTCAAAAACCGCAAAACCCTTTCGTCTAGTGAGTTTTTCGTCTTGCGAGGCATTCGTCTTGCAGGGTACCACTGTATACATGATTTGGAATATATGCCTAATAACATGATGATAGAAAATTATCTATAGAACTGTGTTAAGCCATATTATTTCAACTGAAGGACAATTTGAGATTAAGTAAGCAGGAGATTGGAGGGCAGGGAGTTGTGGATAAATAATGTTTCAAGCATGTCCATGTAGCAAAGCTTCTTCATAAACTATTCTTTATTCAAAATAAAAATTAGGTACCAGATGCAATAAAAAAATGCCAGCGTGCTGGTATAACTGTGCGGATGGTTACTGGTGATAATATCAACACTGCTCGTGCTATTGCTTTAAAATGTGGCATTTTGCATCCTGGTGAAGATTTCTTATGCCTAGAAGGCAAAGAATTCAACCGACGAATACGTAATGAAAAAGGAGAGGTAAGTTTGGTTAATATTATTTCCTTGAATTTTGGTTTTTGAAAGTTTGCTTAGTTATAAAGCTAATCTAAATTATCTTTGCAGATAGAACAAGAGAGAATAGACAAACTTTGGCCCAAGCTTCGTGTGCTTGCAAGGTCGTCCCCCACTGACAAACACACACTGGTAAAAGGTAAATAAGCATTCTCAGATAGAAGGGTTCTCTATAACTGATTGCTTTCTGATTGGGTGTTAACCAAAGTATTTTAGAAAAGACTTGTCCAACCATTTATTCAAGGACATCTATTCACTGACTGGATAAAGGTCTTTAGGATCAAGAGGCCATATCTCTTGTTAATACGGTTAATATTAGGTCAAGGCCAAACATCAGCTCATGATTTGTGTTTTGATGGCAATTCATATATCTGTACTTCCATTTTAGGTATAATAGACAGCACAGTTTCAGAACAGAGGCAAGTTGTAGCGGTTACTGGTGATGGTACCAACGATGGTCCAGCATTGAAAAAAGCAGATGTTGGCTTTGCCATGGTAAGTTTAAACTGCTGTCTACTGATTTTGATAAGTGCTCCTTGCTGAGCTGTACTGCCAGTTTTCATTGTGACGAACATTTGGATTTATACCAAAGGTTGAATACATCTATCTTACACTCAGCAGTGGCAAGACCAAAACTGATTGCAGCTTCCTCGGCTTTCTGTTAACCCTATTCTGAACTAACCTTGAAGAGGGAAACTACACAAACTTACAATGTCCGTATACAGGATTACACATGTATGGAAAGTGAAACAGGACTGCAGTTGGGTTCCCATCTGTTCACTCTGTCAATTGGGATAGAAGCACAACTTGATTTTTCAGTATATTATGTTGCAGCTTTCTTGGTGAAGGATGGGATGTGGAGTAACTTGTGTCTCTGAATCTAAAATCAAAAGTAGGAACCTGAAGTTATTAATGTGGAGATGGCACAATAAACCTATGTTTTGATAATAACAGCTAAAATAGCTGGGATTCTTAGTTTGTGTAAAGGCATATAAAGCCATCATTGAGCATTGGGGGGGGGGGGCCTGTTCTGAACGGATTGTTGGGGAAGAAGTGGAAAACGGAATGTGAAGAAAACCTTAGAGAGAAATTTTGCTGTTGCTGCTTGAGGTCAGATTGTATGAAACTCACTTTTGGCCATTTTAATCTGAAGCGTGCTGGGTCATGAGAAGTTAATGTGGTTCATGCTAAGCTGATACTACATTTGAGCATTTATTGCTGAGATCAGGTTTCTTCTGTTCCTTTTCCTTGTCATAGTGGAATTGTGCCACTGCAACTAAGATGAGTGTAGACTAGCTTATCTCTTTAGAATTTGGTGTCACTTACATGACGCTGAACCATGAATGCTTCTATGTGTGTGGTTTTTTTTCTTTTGAGTCTGGTTCATTGATCATTCCAAGAAGTAGACATGAATTGGTCTTGTTGCTCTTGTGGGAGGTGAAGCTTTAGATTTCCTCCATACCACTCACATATGTAGTAGCATTTTAAGGTCACACTTCCTTTTTTAGTTGAATAAAAGGGGGGGGGATAGCTGTGTTGCTGTTATGTAACATGCTTTATACTACCAACAGTTTTTAACACTAGCAGCTTTTCAGATTTTGTGGATCATAACCATTTGACACAAGTAGCTGACTACTTTCCTTGTTGGAATGATACGTAAGGGACCATGCCTAGATTCCAAAACCTATTGCTTTCCTCAGCTAGAACTTGTGGAATTTGCTTAATGTGGAATGGAACATTCAGGAGCTGTGCTACTGTGCCACCTAGTGGCTTTCGAGGTTAACAAAAGAGGCTTTAGAACATCAGGCTATTTTCATCTAAGCAAAAAATGTGCAAAATGTTGATAAAGGGCAAATGAAGCCAAAATGTGCCATTTCAGATACTTACATTGTGGGTTTATTGTACTGGAATAGCTTTAACCAGCTTATGTGCCATGCTTCATCAGTAATCATCCCTAATGGGAGCAGATGAAATTCACTTTCAAGATTTGTAGAGTCTATGCATTGCAATTATGTAGTGAGTACGTTAGACTAAGACTCATTGAAATCAAGACTTTTTTCAACATGTGCAAAGGATTGGATTGCATGTTTTATTAAGTCAGTTAATATTAGTGCCAACAACTGTCTATCTCCAGATAGAAACCCAAACTAATAATTGTTGCAATTGATTTTTATATACAAATGCTGACAGTGTCTAGCCTAAACAATTGGATATGACACAATAGTTATTCTTCTTACCATTTGATATTACTTAAACTTGCTATCAAGATAGTGCATCATAATAATAGCTTTTGTACTGAAATATATGTTAAAAGCAAAGGATGAGACCACTGTAAGATGGTAATTTTTGGACCAGTGTTTTCAAGACTTGTGTGTGCACTTTTTAACTGCAATGTGTATAGCTGGAATGCTGTTCATCATGTTGTGACTTTTTGGGGATTTCTCTTTCAGGGTATCGCTGGAACTGATGTCGCTAAAGAAGCTTCCGATATTATTCTCACAGATGACAACTTCACAAGCATTGTTAAAGCAGTTATGTGGGGCCGAAATGTGTATGACAGTATCTCCAAATTCCTTCAGTTCCAGCTTACTGTCAATGTAGTTGCAGTAATTGTTGCTTTCACAGGAGCATGTATTACACAAGTAGGTATTATGCATTGATACTAGCTTTTTTAGAGTGAATTTACTAGATGTATTTTTAAAACCACAGTCCCAAACCTCAATGGAGAAAATATTTAACTGCTGCATGGCTTGTTGGTTTCTAGGATATTTGTGTTTATGTATTAGGAAATGTATCATTTTTGTAGGATTCTCCACTTAAAGCTGTTCAGATGTTATGGGTAAATCTCATAATGGACACACTGGCTTCGCTTGCCTTGGCAACGGAACCACCCACAGAAGCTCTCTTGCTGAGGAAGCCTTACGGTAGAAATAAACCTCTCATCTCGCGAACGATGATGAAGAATATTCTGGGCCATGCTTGCTATCAGCTTGTGGTTGTCTTTACACTCCTGTTTGCTGGTAAGAATTCTAGATTCCTAAGCTTTAACTTTTTAGAAGCTAAGTGCTTGCTTTGTGACTGCTTCTCAAATAGCTATTTTAGTTTTCAAATGAACTCTTCAGTATTTGATGTTTACATGGTAATGCCTTACATGAAAATCTAAATCAGCACGAGATACTGAGAGTGTTAATCTCCCCTTCACAGGTGAAAAAATATTTGACATTGATAGTGGACGGAATGCACCTCTTCACGCACCTCCTTCAGAGCACTATACTATTGTGTTTAATACATTTGTTATGATGCAGCTTTTTAATGAAATAAATGCTCGAAAAATCCACGGTGAAAGGAATGTATTTGAAGGAATTTTCAATAACGCTATATTCTGTACCATAGTTCTGGGCACATTTATTGTACAGGTGGGTTGGTTACTGAACTTACTTGATAAACAATTTTTTACTTTTTGTTGCCAAAGCTTTTTCCCCCTCTCTCTCTATATGTATATGTTAGGATACAACATCCTTAGCAGGTCTAATATAGTATGTAATTCGGCTGACATCTTTAGAAATGCTTTAAATTTGGAGATAAAATACAGGTGACAGTTAAGGTCCTTATCTCTGCCCATTGTTCTGGTGAATTCATAATTTTGTTTGGAAATCTGATCTTTTCATATGTGACTTAAATCCAGCTTCTAATTTCACAATTAACTGGGCATTATATTTGCCTGTTAGATAAGACTGAACTTTTGATCTGATCCTGTCTGCTGTCAACTAAAGCTAAGTGTATCCATGCAAGAATGTGGCAGAATTAGTAATTAGTGTTTTGGATACCTGCACTGGAGTGTTAAATATGTTTGTATGGTGCCAAAAAAATGAATGACTCCTCCCAGAACTGCCCTGGTAGCTGCCCCTTAAAATGCAAATAATGCACATGCATAGTTTTTATTGATTTCTTTATTTACTTCATTGCATTTTTCCTCCACCCATCTTCCCAAAGGAAACCTAGAGCAATGTACATACAATCCAACATAATAATATAAAATATTAAAGTACCAATATAAAACTATAATTAAACAATAATATTCCAGGAAGCAGAGATAAAAATATCACCCCATCACAGTTTCCCAGGGGCTTCACAAATCATGACCTAGCTGTCTACCAAAAGATGCCAGTGGTGGCGACAAACAGTAGGCCAGATGCATTGGCACTAGCAAGCTTCTGGGGGGCTCTAAAAATCCAACAGAAAAAATAGCTCAGAGTTTTATTTTCGGAATAGACGGGTCAAATATTTGGTGCAGCATAGCCATCACCGACTTTTAAAAATAAATTGTGATATTTGTGATTTTTCTTAACAGATCGTCATTGTGCAGTTTGGAGGAAAACCTTTCAGTTGTTCGGAGCTTACAGTAGAACAATGGCTCTGGTCAATTTTTCTAGGAATGGGCACACTTCTCTGGGGCCAGGTAAGAAGCAACAGCTTTTTGTGCAGTTCACTTGCTGGAATTATCAGTGCTTCTGTTTGGAAAAATGTGTGTGTGTGCATCCTATACTCCTCCTATAGCAAGTGTGGTTTTCCCACCTGTAAGCAACTTGCTCCATTACTCCCACTTTGAAGTTTTGTAGGGAACTTAGGGAAAGGAAGAATTTGCTAGCAGTGTCACTCACCTGATGGTAAGACTTCTCTCCATGGAGCAAGTTTTTGGCAATTCTGTCTTCCTCCCTGCAGCCCCCCTGACTCCCTAAACCTGCTGCAAAGGGCTGGGGTAACCCTCTGGAGCATATTTAGGAAGGACACACTGGGGTGCAAGTGGGGGAAATCACTAAAAATTGCTTCTGTCTCCATTCACCTGATGTAAGCCATGTTGTCAACTGAGTGGCACAGTTAAATGCAACCAGCAATCTCTTTTCCTGCTGCTGTGAGTTGTCAGTTACTAAGCAGCCTTGGTTGCCTCTATTGCTGCTGTGCTTTCTACCTACTGTTTGCCATAGCCTCCTTTATCTCCCTGCACCCCAGTTAGCCACTGTCTGTTCTGCTTTGTTAGAAAAGAAGGTTTCAAGTAAATGTTGTGGTCGGTGGGTGGGAAATCTCAGTTGTTTATCTGGAATTCCCAGAATTCCTCAGCACAGCTTGTGTTATAATTAGCTTTGACAAGCCTGTTAACTTCTTTCTCATGATTGTAGTTGATATCAACAATTCCAACCAGCCACTTGAAATTCCTTAAAGAAGCTGGTCATGGAACCCAGAAGGAAGAGATTCCAGAAGAAGAGTTGGCAGAAGATGTAGAGGAGATTGATCATGCTGAAAGAGAATTGCGGCGTGGTCAGATATTGTGGTTTAGGGGCCTAAACAGGATACAAACTCAGGTATGGTCTTGGAACAGGTAGGAGATGGTTAGGGATGAGGGGGCTATAAATCTTCCCATTGTTCTTGCCATTGGTTGGGGGGGTAGCTATAAACGGTGTGACTGAACTCTTTGCTATGTGGTCAAGTGGTTGGCTCTTTAATCCCTCAAATTCCTTCTTTACTTCATCTCTAAATGCGCCTCTTGCTTCTTTACCTGCTCTATAAAAGTGCCTTTTTTTTCTTTACTTTTTTATATGTTTTATAGATGGGATGCTCCTTTCTCTTGTTCTCTCTCTCTCTTGCTGAGCAAGCTGTCACAATCTCTGATTCCTTGCAGATGGATGTAGTGAATGCTTTCCAGAGTGGAACTTCTATTCAGGGGGCTCTAAGGCGGCAACCTTCCATCGCCAGCCAGCATCATGATGTAACAAATATTTCTACCCCTACACATGTAGTGTTTTCCTCTACTACTTCTACTACTACTACTGCTTCTACTACTGTGGGGTGTGAGTGCGTGTTCCTAAGTGCATGAAATTAACATTTCCTAATTCACACACCTAACGTTTCATTCTCTTCTTCAGTCCTTAAATTCATCGTTAAGACTTTTCATACTTTTTCTCACAAAATGGAGTCCTCGAAACCCTTTTTTTTTTCGTAGAGGGCTACAACACAGGTGGAACAGTTGCAACTATTGATTTACAATGAAAGCTGTGAGCCTGCACATATTGTGCCTTGATTCTTGCAGAGGGGAGTTTAAAAAATATTCAGGAAACCGTTATAAATATTTGAGTATATGCCTTCAAGAATGACTGTTTGCAGGAAGATATACAATACAGTTCATTTAAATGTTTAGAGCTGGCAAATGTAAGAAACTGGCTTTCATATCCTTGCTAAAGGGAAGTACAAAACTTCAATTACAACTTTAGTATAGCTAGCTTAGTTATATTGAAAGTAACAACTTTGATTTGCAAGTACAACTTTAAAAATCCATGTTGGGCATAACATGCATAAAATATTGAGGGTTCATCATTTTGTAAGAGTAAATTAAGTAATTTAATAATAATTATTAATATTATTTATACACCGCCTATCTGGCTAGGTTTCCCCAAGCCACTCTGGGCGTCTTACAGCACAAAAAAATGGTAAAACATTAGACATGAAAAATTTCCTGATATAGGGTTGCCTTCAGATATCTTCTAAAAGTCAGATAGTTTTTTATTTCCTTGACACCTGATGGGAGGGCGTTCCACAGGGCGGGTGCCACTACCGAGAAGGCCCTCTGCCTGGTTCCTTGTAACGTTACTTCTCTCAGTGAGGGAACCACCAGAAAGCTGGACCTCAGTGTCCAGGTTGAACGATGGGGGTGGAGACGCTCCTTCAGGTATACTGGGCTGAGGCCGTTTAGGGCTTTAAAGGTCAGCACCAACACTTTGAATTGTGCTTGGAAATGCACTGGGAGCCAATGTAGGTCTCTCAGGACCGGTATTATATGGTCTCAGCCGCCGCTCTCAGCCACCAGTCTAGCTGCTGCATTCTTTCTTTTACATGGGATTTCCTTCAAAGTTGTAGGAGTTCAGTTACTTACTGAGACTTGAAACTAAATATTTTCATTAATTCAAATTAGTTGTTTCAAGTCTGTTACTTATATCAGGTAATTTGATGCATTTTGCCCCCTAGGTTATCTTGGCAACTATTTGTAAACCTCAGTTTGGTTACTTCTTCAGCTTTCTTCTTCTTGTGCCTTTTTCACCCACAATATTGCCATTGTATGTGCTAACTGCCCTCTAAAATTAGTAATACTTTAAGATGGAAAGGACGTAACTTAGAACTTTAAATACTTGAGTCAAAATACCTCAAGCATGTGTAAGCACAATCTCTAGCCAACTTTGAAAAATACTTGGAAATGGAAAAGTGGGTGTTCTCCCCCCCCCCAAAAAAAATAATGAAAGTGCCTGGTGGGTTTTTTGTTTTCAAAATAACAAAGGTGCCTCATTACATTGACATTGACCTGAGAAATCTTTCTTAGAAATACTGCTTCTCATGAAGTATTTGAGTGGCATGAAAGAGGGATGATACCCATAGAAATGGAAAGGCCCCACAGGCTTGTTTGCAAACTCTTGTAGTAAGAGGAAGTTTTCTTTGTCTGCAGCTATTGTCTTGATGTTGTGAGATTTGTATGTTTTTGGATCCCGGTCCAAGAGTTTTATGTGCTTGAATTTCAGTATGTTTCAAACGTCAAACTTAGAGAAAGTACATGAAATATTTGACTGACATCAGATATTTCAAAAATAAGTACAAATGGTATTTCCAATAGTGTCCATAATACTGAAAGTGTAGGGGTGAGCAATTATTTCTGTTGCTTCCTATTGATAGTTTGGTGACGATGTCCTTTCTGTGAATGGGGTGCCTTGTCTTTCCCAGTAGACCAGTCTAAATCAATTTGGTGGTCTTTTGGCCTCCACATGCTGCTTAGCCCTATATGAATACTGATACAGAAGTCCAGGAATAAAAATGCATGCAAACTCACATGTACACAACATGCTTGCTGCTGTTCATGTATTGAAAGGTAACACCTCTTTCCAATATAGATCTTTTAAAATGGTCTGCAGTTGACTTCTGCCTAGTAGTTTTGATGCATTAGTTCAAGATTTTTTTTTCTTGGACTTGCCGTATTTTTTGCACCATAACACTCACTTTTTTCCTCCTAGAAAGTAAGGGGAAATGTCTGTGCGTGTTATGGAGGAAATGCCTACGGGTGGCATGCCTACGGATTTTCCTCCTCTAAAAACTACGTGCGTGTTATGGTCGGGTGCGTGTTATAGAGCGAAAAATACGGCACTTTTCTTCTGATAGCAAAGGAAACCTTGTCGTGTTGGAAATGCAGAATTTTAGTGCAACATAGAGGGTGGGCCGACTGGGGTATGAGATTCTTCTATGAACAGGCATATCACAAGATTAGAATATAAACATTGAGGAGGAAACTTGCACAAGTCCCTTCCCTGAAACAAACTGATAATGTGAATAGATCATGTAAACATTCTTTTGCATAAGTTGTCTGACACATTTTGACCTAGCATTTGGTTATAGCTAAGGAGGTGATGCTTCAAAAATCTATAATCCTACTAAAAAGAAGTTGTTATGGATTTTAAAAATTGCTTATGCTTAAAATAGAATCTTGCCCCTTGGTTCTATATGTATTCTGACTAAAGAATGTGTGTTCTGGCATTCCATTTGTAATGAGGATGTTTTCATAAATGTCAAAGTTATGTGCAGTACAAGTGAAAACACCAGTCATTTTATAACACAGATTCTCAGTTTTGCAAAGGTACTATTTGGAATAGGATCGGATGGTTTATTTTCATAGCAGAAAAGTTATAATATGAAATGTCATAATGGGATTACGATTTAGAAGATAGCATTACATTCATAGCTGTTCACAGTATTAAACTTCATTTGACAAACTGAGATGTACAAATTCTTTTCGCTGTAGCCTTTTCACTGTAAAACAAAATGAGCTCCAAAAAATATTGGAGGTCTTTTATCACTGCCCTTTACAGTTGTTTGGAAGACAATTACACTATAGAGTTTACGAAGGTTAAAATCTGTATTCATAAATCATGGACCAGCTGTTTCATATGTTCTGGTGTCATTTGAATGTGACTGTAATGCTCGTGTGTGTATATAATATGGTTGAGTGTGGGGGAACAAATAACTGCCTCTTACAGATAGTATTTTATAGTATTTATATTTGTATTTCTTCTTGATTCTGCAAACTGTGATACAAATGACTATGCAAGTGTTCTGTGTGGTATATACTCAAATATTTACATTTGTAAAGGTTTTTTTTTTCCTTTCTTGATATTAGAAAGAATGTCAGCAATTTTGACACTGCTTACTATTGACTTATTCATACTTGGACACTCCATAAATCCAGGAGACATCATAATTCCCAGCATGATTGAAAAGTAACTTCCAAAATTCCTGCCATCTTTATGGTTTCAGAAGTCTAATGTTTTACTCATTTAAATTGGAGTAGATTTTTCAGATTGGCTTAATATATATATATATTTATCGCTTAGCCCATGTTTAATTTATAAGTGCAGCACCACTTCAGCTTTGTAGGGTTTTGCATTTTTTACAGGGCACTTGACATTTTTATTCCTACTGAAGCCTGGCAGTGCTCTCCTGAAATGCTCTTCCATTTTTATTTTCATTTTCACAGTCTATTGCAAGTTCCACTGCATTACATACAAATTCAGTTCACTCATGTCTAGCTGTCTGTGGATTCAAACCCATAAAAACCGTATTCCCTTTAGAACAATCTGCTGTATACTGACATTTACACTTTTCATCCTTGCAGATCCGAGTGGTGAATGCATTTCGTAGTTCCTTATATGAAGGATTAGAAAAACCTGAGACACGAAGTTCGATCCACAATTTTATGACGCATCCGGAGTTTAGCATAGAAGATTCTGAGACTCATATTCCCCTTATTGATGATACTGATGCTGAAGATGATGCTCCAACGAAACGAAACTCCACTCCTCTTCCACCCTCTCCCAACAAAAATAACAATGCGGTTGACAGTGGAATTCATCTTACAACAGACTTGAACAAGTCTGCTACCTCTTCATCCCCAGGGAGCCCACTACATAGTTTGGAAACATCACTCTGATTGTAAGCCGAATGTTAATACATTAGCTGCATTGTAAAGAAACAAATTGAAACTGGGTCTTCTCACTCACTGAGATGGGCAAGATGGTATTCTTGTCTTGGACTTCAACAAGAAGATATACTTGTACGAATGTAGATTTATTTTTTTAAAAAAAGCTTTCTGCCAGACTTGAGGGTGCTTTTTTGGGGGTGGGAGTAATAATGAACTCTGACAGATAAACAGTAACTTGGTTTAAGTGACCTGTGGATCATCAGCTGTACTTAAAAATGGCCCTTAAGAATGTCTTAGCGGAGCTTTCGTTTCTTGTTCCTTTTTGAGGAGAGGTCTGGAAAGGGCAAGGGAGCTCTGGATCACTGAATTGATGATGATTTTTCATTTCTGCTGTTGGCTGTTAATAATTTGGATTATTTATGTTTATAAATGATACAGATCTGTTTACAAGGTTTGTAGATACTTTTTTGTTCCTGTTCATAGATGGGAAGCTTCCTTATAAATGATGCAGAAAATATTAGTCCATCAAATACTGCTGTATTTTCAGGAAAGGGTGTTTCTATTGAAACTACTAAATTTTTGCCTGCAACTTACCTTGTTAAATATTGTAGATAAAATTGCTACTACTAATAGCCAAATAGGTAACACTAATGCTTTGTAAAAACAAAAAACAGGAAAAAAAACCATGAGCAGTGGTGTTCTGATGAAGTTATGGCCTCTGTCCTAATTAGTTTCTTAAACATTTACTACTTAATGGTTTTGAAGCAACTGTAAAAAAATTAAAAATTGAGAAACTTACTGAATAACTTCTGTTCAGAATTTAGTAGAGGATTGTTTAATGCAGGACAATGTGATGGAAGTTGCTTGAAATACTTTTGTTATCTCAGGCAAAATGGATTAAATCAAAATACATCAGAACCTTAGTCCTTTTTGTTTTTGTCTAAACACAGTAGCTTAGTGCTGTCTTGGTGAACTGTGAGTGAAGCTGTTTATTTTTTCTGATCTTTAGTATCTTTACAGCATGAGGGCTGCTGGCATTTGGAAAGTCATGAGTAGGTAGCATAAATGTTTTCTTTTTGTTTTGAAATTCATTTGTAAAAAAATAAATAAATCGGCCCTTTTGTTAAAATAAATATGCGGCAATGTTTTTTACAGGATTCAGCATCTTTACAAATTGTTGTTTTTTTAATAGATTTTGGTGGCTTCGCTGAGAATGAAGTTAATGAAAATTTTTCAAAAAAAAATACACTGGGTGATATCCAACAGTGTCAGTCCGCTTTTGCAAGTGAGTCTTGCTTGTGCGATAGGACTTGAAACTTCACCATTCTCTCCTCCCCCTGCATGCCCCCAGAATCTGCCCCATAGGATTAGGGGTCCCAGTGGAGCAGCTTGAGGGGGCATGGGAGGTGGCTACAAGGGAAGGGGAAGTCCTGTCTCATGTTCACTGGTGCAGTGCTGAATATCACTCACTGTTCTCATTGGTGCAACAGATGAGATTTGTGAATCAGGCTGGATATCTTCTCAAGGCTTAAAGGTCTAAATATTGGCAGCAAAATGTGTTCTCCTATAAGGTTACCCATGACTACTTAAAAAAGAAAACCAGAATTCTTGGAAATAAAGTCAGATGGCAAGTATTGACTATCCTTATAAAGCAGTTTTTTGGGGGGCCAAAAATAGTACAGGTAGCAAGAAGCTGGAAAACATACACTTGAGCCTCTGAAAGCTGGATTTTTCTAAAAGCAATGTTTTGTAACAATCTGTTCCTCCTTTTGGGATTTCTTTTCTGCATCTAAAGCATTTTCTCCTCCTGCAAGTCTTGGATACTTTTTTTTCTTTTGCCAGTGAAGCCAAACAAAGAGGAGAAGAATAAATAACTCAGATAAGTAGTTTGATGAAAGTACTGCTGAGTGGGAAAGTGAAACAGGACCCTTGACAGTAGCTCTTTGTGTGTTCTGAGTCATGGCTGAAGGCGCCCAGGTTTCACTCTTCAAAGCGATCTGTTTTTAAATCCTTTTGTGAGAGCTGTGCCTTTCTCATAAGGGAACCTGGCATGCATCAGCTCTGATGGTAGGTGGTGTTTTGACCTAGTTGGAGGAGAGTAGTTCTGGGGAAGCTAACCTAACAAGGTAAAGAGAAGAGAATGCACCATATATGTAGTGTGCAGAATTAAACAACTCGAGAATGAAATGGCTACACTTAAAGAGTGCTTGAGTTGACATCATACTGGGGAGTAATGCCTGAATCAAATGCATATTGTTTCAGTTTTTCAATGAAATGATGTACAAATGTTCAAGTAAAATATTTAGGATTTTGGTATCAAACCAACTCTCTTCGGTGGGCATATATAGCCATCCTTAAGGTTTTGCACATTGTATCCCACTGTCAACCACTCATTCAAATTTCATGAATGGTTTCTCCTAGTCCCTTCTGGAAAATTCACTATATAGTCACACTGCATTTGTACTTTTATGTAACAGCTATTCCAGAGGTTCCTTCTTATAAGTGGAGAGGAAATACAGTTTGGGAAGGGGACAATCTTGTAACCAGGAGGAGAGTGTTCCTACAACAGATATAGATAAGTGAAATTTAACTGTCGAGATTCAATGTAATAGTACTTGTTACATTTTTATCTTGCTATTTGAACACAATCCTGGGGTTTTTTCTGTCTGAATGGTAGTCATGATTGCACTCTACTGTCCAAAAATCTACTGTGAATTATACATTTCAGACCTTTTTTTGAGGAACTGTAGACTTTGTGTACAAATTAACCATTTTGATCCTGTTGACCAACAGTACATTGAGTCTTATAGCAAGTGTAAGTGTAATCTGAAATTGGGACTACTTGTTCAATAACGTTACTACTGTGAAAGCAACATACCATAACATGTTAGTTATCAAACTATCGTTGCCGCTTTTCAACTGCTGAGCCCCACATTGCTTTCTCTGGTTGTAAGGCTTTTTTTAGCTTGCTCAATGTAACTTAAATAAATAAATGTGCTGTTTATCTGTCTCTGGATGGGGACTGAAATTTTTGAAAGTATTTATTTTATTTGAAATATATAACTTTATTCTAAATAAGCAACCAGCTTTGCATCTGTTTCTTAAGAGTTGTGTGTGATGTGTACTGTGTTATTTTTATAATATGGAAACTTGTACAGAATTTCTGTTTGCAGAAGTTTTTTAATGACTTATGAATGCTGACTAAATAATGGAGCCACATTCAGGCCCACCACGAGACAGGCAAAGAGGTTACTGGTGTACAAGCTTTCTTTTTTATCAAGTCTCTAGCTCTTCTACAAAGAAAGTTTACAAAGTAAGTAAGTACTTAGTGATTTCTGTGAGATGAACCAGCCTGGCTGCTGCTGCCTTTCAGTGTTTTACCTTATGAGTGAAGACAGAGCTATGACTAACAAGCGAGTTGTTTGGATAGGCAATAGGAGGATTCCTAGAGTCCTAAAGAGCTGCTGTTTTTCCTCTCCTTTACTGCATTTTTCCTGCTTCTGTCTCATACTCATAGTCCTCTGAATCTGTGTAGTTAGCCATTCCTTCCCCCCTTTCAACCAGGATGCAGTTTTGCTGGGGTGAGTTCGTGAGACATCAGGTACTCACAATAAGCGATTTTCTGCAAATACTACTGTGGCTGTTAAATAATCTCTACTCACCCAACGGAAAGTGCAAAATGTGAAAACTTTGCAAAGTTGTTTGGGCATATCTCCTACTTAGCTAAACCACCGGGCACTCACACACTCACTCATTTATTTCATTACACTTCTCCCAAAGCAGCCCAGAATTCACTGCATAGTTGATCCTACAGTACAATGGTACAGTACACATATATTCACATAAGTACGTCTCTGTGTTTCATGGGCTTATTTTCAGGTAAAGGATTTTCAGGTACAGGATTGCGGCCTAGGCTTTGGTTTATGGTTGGCATCAGAGGTAAATTATTATGCTTTTAACAGCTGTGTGGCAGGCCATAATTCAACAGGTTAAGCATTTACTAGTATGGAAATAGAATTGTGAGGAGTTTCACCTGTTCACATTCCGTCAAACATTTTAGTACAGAAGTTACCACAGATTTATGTTTGGGCTCTCCACTCCTCTCACAAAACAAGACACAAATTTGCATCTCACGCACAGTGTATTCAGATTTTATGTAAATATTTTATTCTTTTGTGAGTGGGTTGGAGAACTCAATCCACATAATGTTAGACCCAGAAAGTCTGGTGAAGCCTCCGATTCAGGTTTAGCACCAGAACTAATTGAACTCGATGAAAGTTGTTGCACGTGTCTCATGCTGAAAGGGTCAAATTGACATTCTAGGAACTTAGAACATAGGCAGCTCATTTTTCCAGGTATGTCCCCATACAAGAATTCTTGTGCTGCACCATAACTGGAATAGAAATTAGAAGATTCCTCCAGCACAGGTGAGCTACATGGATATGGTTACAATATCCATTTGCTCAGCAGACAAGAAGTTGGATTTCTCCAGCTGAGTGTTTTAACTATTGTAAATATGTCATGCAATATTGTAAACATGCCATGCAAAATGAACTTATAGTGATATGACACCTGTGGGCTCCAGTAATGACTAATTTAGATCACTGTTCCTTGGTTTTTCAGCATAATTCTTTTCTGCAGCTGAATTGCTTTTCTTTGTGAATAAAGAGCAAAACTAATTGTGTACTTTAAGACTATAAGGTAGTTCCAATAGAAAAGGGTAAAACTCATGACAACTTTCACTCAGTTGTCTCTGCATTGACCTCATTTGTGTTTTCTCCATAAGGTGATCATTTTTCCTCTTGTTCTTTTTTTGCAGTGTTTAGAAATTCTAGCACTTTTCATAGACAACTAGTCTTTGATTTAGGACAAGCTTCCTCAACCTCGGCCCTCCAGATGTTTTGAAACTACAGTTCCCATCATCCCTGACCACTGGTCCTGCTAGCTAGGGATCATGGGAGTTGTAGGCCAAAAACATCAAGGGCTGAGGTTGAGGAAGCCTGATTTAGGATCATAACAGATAGAATTTATCCAAGTATCATTAATCCAGTAAAAGTCTCACATAAGCTGCTTAATTTGTCATGAATTTTTAAAAACAAAAATTCAGTCTCAAAATCAGCAGTGTATTTTCTCTGAAACCACATTCTAGCTTAAGTAATTTGCAAATAAAACACTACAGGCCACAATGCAGAGCATCACAGCTACAGACATATTCTGTTCGTCTGAATTACTCACACTTTGAAATAAAACTATTGGAGAATCACAGAACAGCAGAGTTGAAAGGACCTGGTGGGGTCATCTAGTCCAACCTTCTGCAATGTTGGAGGGTATGATTCTAAACTCTTGTAACCTTGGCTTAGTGCCTCTTCCTATATATCTGGGCCACATGTGGGCAATATCCCACAATATTGGTTGAGGATGTATTTAATTTCTCCAAATAATGGTCTGATAGAATTTGGAAATATTTCAATTTTGCTGATGTACCACATACCTTTTATTTATTATTTAAAAGCCTTTTAAAACCTATATTTCAAGTAGTACAACATAAAAGCAATAAATAATATCTTCTTGATACAAAAATACAATATAAAACCAGCAAGACATACATAAACATATACAAGCAAAAATTCAAACAAAAAAAGGGGCCCAATCATATGGATCAGGGACAGCCTGGGTAAAAAGAGATATTTACAAGACATCTGAAGCAACTGGTAGTTGTTGCTTCACATATGGCAGAGGGGAGGTTCCTAGTACAGGAACAACAGAAGGAAATGCCTGTTTTGGAGTCATTGTCATACGATGGTTCACCCCAAACAGAATTTCTTACAGGTGTATATGGGGGCAGGCAGTTTTGCAGGTAATCTTACATTCGTTGACTGTATCAATGTTTGCAGTTAGTCTACGATTTTAAGGCCTCGGCTGACGGAATGATCCTTGTCTCCCGTGGCATCATATTCTAAAATCTCTCAGATTTAGTTCCCTTAACATCAGTATGAGATAAACTCATTAGACATGCCCATTGAACTTTAGACACCTAAACTATGTCTAAAACAGCAGTAAGCGTCGACCCCACTTATGGTATATAAATTTGTAACTATTGCCTTGGTTCCAAAGAATTTCATTCACTGGGGCATTTCTGCTTCCTTCTCATGAGGCATCTCATGCTTTCACACTGCTTCTCCTAAGGACCAGGAAACCCCCTTGTAATGGTTCATTGAGGGGGGCTGTCACTGAGAAGGATTGGGTGGAAATTGGTTGTATCTTATATTCGTCCATTAGCAGAAGTGATCCTTGCAGGAAGCGTAGGACACTTTATAATGTAAGCCATTTTATCTACCAATAGCAAACTCATTCTCAGAGTGTGAATCATTTTTGCAGATAATTCATGCGGAAGAAGGGCTATAAACAGGGTGGCAGGGGAAGCAAAATACTTGAGAAACCCTGAGGAGACCCCAAAAAAGCAAAACAAAACCCAAACAGTGCAGTGAGGGTTAGGGTTAGAAATTCAATTTTGTTTGCATTTTAATGAGAAACTACCTAATTTGTACTTTCCGCACTAGGTTGTGAAGCCGTCCTTTGAAATTTGCATTTCTCTGATTTTTACAATGCAGTTCTACAGCCAAATAATGTGTGTATCATGCAGACTTTAGTGAAAGCAACGTACAGCATTTACAAGGTGAAATTGTTGCAGAAATGTGTTCTGAATTATTGAATTTTTGTGAAGATTTTTTAAAAAAGAAAATTCAGAAATGGCTGTGGAAATGTGGAGACCTGAATCTGAGATGGGGGGAAATGAGAAACTGAGAGAAACCTAAATTGGCAGATTCGTCCATCCCTAATGAGGTCTGAGCATGCTGTGGCCACAGAATGCTGGCTATTGGAGGGGTGGTGGTGGAATGGAGTATCTTGGAAAGGGGCCTGTGTGGTTGGAACCTTTAAAAAGTAAAATTCCACACTAGAAGACTTCCTTGCTGGACCCACTTGTATTTACTGTGAATCCTATGTTAAAAGTGCTTGTGTTAAATTTAGGGTCCAAATGAATTTGACCAATGAATGTTATTTTCACTTAGCATAGCCATTGCCTTACTTATTATTTTTAGTAAGATATTATGCTTTCCCTTTAATAGTCCCTCTTGAAACATGCCACTTCTGTTTTGTGTACTTTTGTTATCCAGAACTCTTAATTATTTGCCTTGGAATTTCACATATTTCATCAAACCACCATACTTGGCCATCATTAATCTTGTCTTTATAAGAAGATTCCAGCTAAGTGTGGGCAGGTGCGTTCGCATTTCTGTTCAGGTGAAAACCATGTTTATTTTTATATGGCTTTGCTAATAACCATTCTTCTCCAGCTCTTAGAATAATTTCACATCTTAGGCATATTCTTGTTTTGCAGAATCGTTCTGCTAATTACAAAAAAAAAAAGCATCAGTGGTTTACTTTGATGCTCCAGGTTATGTGTATGATAGTCACCTATAAATTGGTCTTGCACAGCCATGAATTGGACACAATACACTTAGATGGTGTAGCTGCTCACCAGCAACATCTAGTAACTTTACAGAAGCTTGAACCTGGAGGGTTGTTGTTTGGACTTGTCGGCTAATTTTAAACATTTGTAGGCTAGACAGGTAACAGATTTTAAGCAAAACTGGAAACATTCCGAGAGTGTGGATAGTTTACTCCTCTTTGATCAGTGGCCAAGAGTAGTTCATACCACCAACTGTGTTAAGGTGTTACAATGCTCCACCTCCCCATTTCAATCCTGGCAGGGCAGGGACTTAATGTGAGCTTATGACCCACAATTCCTGGGAATTCCTTGTTCATGGGGAACAATTGCAATCCCCAATCCCCATTATAATTGGGGATCAGCGAGTTCCAGTGAGTTACCTGCACCTGTTGGCGTAGGCAGTGACTGGCCCAAGGTCACCCAGTGGGGATTCAAACCTTGGTTTCCCGGGTCATAGTCCAACACTTTAACCATTACACTACACTAACTAAACCTAACTTCCATGAGTTTAAAAGCAATCATCCTCAGTGTTTTTTGCCCTGTCAAAGTCAGGTTCAGTCAACGTCAGCTGCCAAATTCATGGATGTGCATCTCTGTCCCTAGACACTGGAAAATATTGGCACCTGGCCTTAGGTTTCCTAGACATTGCCTACATTTGTGCTACAGAAACGGTGACCAACATGGTGCCCTCCAGATGTTGTGAATTACAATTCCCATCAGTCCCAGCCTGCATGACCAATGCTTGGGAGTGACTGGTGTTGTAGCTCACAACTTCCGGAGGGGGCACCATGTTGGCGATTTCTACTATTAATCTCCTCTGAACCAAATCGGTAGCACATACTTAGGACCTACTCTCTGACAAGTTTGGGATCTGTTGGGATGTGTGTATATAGCAGGCCAGAATGCACTCTGTTATGTGCATGTGTTTGGGATTATTGAAGATGGGGGGATGGGGAAATGTTGACTATTTGCCTTGGAATTGAGGGTGGCAAGGGAAGATAAACTGGATTTGTAAGGGCGCAGAAACAGAAATTACGATGTGAGAGAAAGAGCAAGAATCTTGAAGGCAGGTATTAACAATATTAACAATTGTGGCCCCATTCATATGGTGCAATTCAACTTATTTGGATAATTGGCACTTCTACTAAGTTTTAGAGAGCAATTTCCAAATGTTGTAATCGTTCCTCATGGGGGAGTTGCTCAACCCCCTTGATCACTTTCTGAAGCATTTTGGAACTGCTCTCTCTATTGCAGCACACTTTAGAGAAGACACTGGCAGTTTGATGCTTACATCCTACTCTTCCTCTTGTTAAAACCTCAATAGATTCTCTTTATTTTCTTTCCCAGGTCATTTATCATTTGGTGTAAGTGCAGTTCTTCCTTGTCCTGTATTTCATATATGGACATAGCTGTATTATGGATATGGGGATCTTATCCTTTGTCTAATGGCAAATGATGTTCCATGAATACAACCCAAATGGCATAATGCAAATACTCACCAACCTGGTTGGAGAAGAGATAGGAAAAAACTTTGAAACAAGTTGCTGCAATTTTACATTTGGGGAGAAAGGAGCTATAAACTGGCTAAAAGTGAAGCGATTTTGAATGCAAGGGCATGATCTGAAAACCTTTCGTAGGGCTAGAAGATTAGCTACTTGTTGTGTGTTTCTGATATGCTCATCCTGTAGATTAGTGAATAAAACAAACAATAACATTGCCCCAAGTCTCTAGCGCATTCTCATCCAAAGGAAACAAAATACTGTAGTATTACCCTTGAAAATTTTCATCTCTCAGAAATGTGGGAGCATGTTGAAGGGGGAAAACATGGATATTAATTCAGGAGAACTTTATTTTTAAACCTAGATTTTAAATAACATAAACCTTACATCTTTATTCAAATTAGTGGGGGTTTTTATTGGTATAACATACAAGTATAAAAAAAGTTTTCAAGTATGTATAATTAGTTTTTACAACAACAACAAAAGGAACGTAAAAGGAACCATAAAAACTGCTGAGCAAACGAATTATTCTATAAATCACTAACTTGTTTCCAATAGCCTGTATGGATGAATATCTGATTAGTATTTACACTAGTAAAAATGAAGCAGTCTGTTTACCTTCAAGTACCCTTCCAATGTTAACTTTACCCTGTGGACCAGTTTCCAAATTCTTATAATCTACTTACTTACCCACCTTGAGAATAAATTATTTCTTCTAATTGTAACAGATGATTAAATGTATATTTATTGCAAGTATATTGACTTGCTCTGCATCCACTAATCCTACTATATCTTTGTCATATCCAAATACGTTTATTAAGGGATCTTTTGCAGATTTGTACCCTGTTACCAATTTAGTTTAATTTCCAAATATCTCTATTTTGGTACACAACTAAAAAACGTAGTAACAGAAGTTGTAGTAACAAAGATTAACTGCAAAATTATATCGTGTGACTAAAGTACACAGGTGTTTAAATAACAGTTTAAGGAAACTTTCTTTTAAACGTGCATAATGTCTGCTGTGGCACTGGTTGCCGTATTCATTCAGAATATTCTGTCTCATTTTTGCTGTTACTTTGATACAAATAATTTGTATCCATATTCATACATATCTTACGTCTTTACTTAGAAGTTGTTGCTTTTGTTCCTTTTGTCACTACATTTTCAAATTCTGTTGGATCTCTCAGAAATTATAATTTAGAAATACTGAAACAGAGGGTGCTATTGTCCCATTTCATTACATATACCGGCAAGTTAAAAATAATGCATAGTGGTGAACACAGTTTTGTTCACAAGGAATCCTCTTGCATCTTGGCATGAAAGAGCTGCATTTCCCCCCCGATCTTCTTTTCCTTTTGAAGTTATTGCATGTATGGCAAATAAAAGAAACTATGTGATAAATATTAATTGCACTTTTTAATAAAATGAACCGCACATTTACAGAATGTAAACTTCTAGCTCTTATCACAACACAAGAATACATACTGGTTTTTCATTCACAGTACTTGGTCAGGAATGGTGGGGATCTATAAAATAATAATATTTGAACACAGGCTGTTTTTCCTTCTTCTTTGGCTTACAAATGCTCCATGCAACAAATGAGTGACACCAGAAATGAATCATTTGAAGCTGTCCTTCCTGACTGTAAAGTCTGTGAAAGGCGCAATGTCATTTTATGATGCAGTTATATACTGTTTCCCTCTGATCACCTTAGGGTGCCTGCCTGAGTGGTCTCTTGCTTCAGTCTAGGACGAACCTTTCTAGACCTGTGCTGCCTGAACTTCCCTCCTTGTGGAGGTGGAAGGAGACCATGTGGCGAAAACAGGATGCCTATCTCCCTAACATGTAGGAGGTCTGCGGGCAGTGTTTGCTGGCAAGCTTGGTACAGGCAGGTATATCTGCAGCAGCAGCAGTTCTCAGATGTTTCATGATCTTAGGTTAACAATTTATGAAGCAGTGAATAGTCTATGGGACTAGCTATGCATTGCTATGGAACCTGCTGGTGAAGGGTGGGTAATAAATTTAATAACGATGATTAAATCAGTGTAAATTTTGTAGGGTTTTTTCCCCCAGCATGCTTTAGGGAACTTGCAGTAAAATGGGTACTCTTTTTACTTTGTGCCCAGGTGTTTTTTGGGGGAGGGAGAGAATCATTATATTAGGACCTCTTACTTCAGTTGCATAGCCATTGATCTCCTAATGTTAAGTTCGTTTGAAACAAAATTTTGCTGTAAATGCATTGCCATTGCAGTCATGTGTGTACAGAAAGCAGCATACTTCTTTCTGGCAATTCTCCATTCAGAATGGGCACCCTGAAATTGTCCACAATCTGTACAAAAGAATTGGTGGTGTGAAAAGAGGTGGAAGTGTGCAATTCTTTACAATTTCATGATGAATTCATTTAAGGCAAATGTTGTCAAATGACATCTGAGCACTGGAGGAAAGTTTTCCTGCTGAGATGGTGACTCAAGTTTTGAACGGTGCTGTTCCTAAAGGAGCAGAGTCACCTCATTGAAATCCCATGCTGATGGTTGTCAGCAGAAGGAAGAAGTGAGTACAGGAGTCTTCTGTGTAAGCTGACAGAGTGGTGGAACTTGGCCAAGCTGTTTCACATGACTTGCTGCTACAAGATGTTGGACACCAAGCTGAGAATTTTCAGGAATTGTAGGGAAATTATAACGCCTTTCAATGGAACCCAGTGGGGTTCTGCCCTGACCACAAGGGCAGATACGGTACTGCCACACCTTCAAAATATCTTCAGCCTGCCCCCTACTTGCCTGTCTTCTTTCCTGCAAACAGCTGGAGGTGCGATGCCTGGCTGTCAACTTCCTCCTCCTCAATCCCTGTAAAACTCACCATGGAGGAAGATGTGGACAAAGCCAGAATTAGTTGGCTCTGCCTGCCATTTGCTCTAGTTCCACCTGCTGCTAGGATCCTGGACCCTACCAGTCCGATCCTGCCACAGATATTTCCTGTGATAAAAGGAGTGAGGATCCAGTGTTTTTTTGTCTCTCCCTTTTTTAACCTTGGATCCCCAGATATTGCTGGGCTGTAACTCCCATCATTCTCAGCCAATGGTCAGAGATAAAAGAAGTTGTGCTGCATCATAATCTGGGGACTATTTTAAACATTTGATGAACCTATGCTGCTGTTGCATGAATATATATTTTTCATAAATAGTTTGGACTGCTTTAGTTATATGTGCTTTCTTTTAAAGCTTGTTCCCTTTTCTTCTACTCTTCTACTGATTTAAATAAACATGATCTTTCTATTTTGAACTCTGATATTTTGCCCAGCTGCAGGAGCTGCTCATGTTAATGTTACCCAACAAATTTGCTTTCCCACCCTCCAAACCTTCAAGGAGAGATGCTGGGAATTGAAGATTGGGCTCTGGCTACTTGTAACAAGTCAGGGATTTGGGGTAGTATCAGCTCAGATCAGTATATAGCTCAGATCATTATAACTACTCTAAGTCTGGATCTCTACACCACCTTTCCTTTTAGTCTATCAAGGACTAAATATAAGAAGCAGTGCCTCCCAGCTTGCCCCACCTCACAGTATTGGTGTGAGTGAGCTCTTTGTCATGCCCCACAAGCAGATTGCATCTGGGTCCCCTAGTATTACTGTTCTTGGTGTAGTGAGTCTCTGAAGATGAACACCAGTTCAGCCTTTTTAGCTGGCAAGACACTCAGGTAGGCTAACTACACTACAGTTTTAAGTTTTAAAAACTTATATAATGAGCTGAAAATAACAAATCTTAATCTAAACCCTGCATGCATCATGGTGGCCAAAGGAAGCCGCTGTTGCGATCACTTTTTTCTTAGTGTCAAAGCCCTTGTTCTTTCAGAAAATGATTTTGCGGTGAAGTTTACCCAACTTAGCATGGAAATGGAAAATATAAATGTTAATTCGATTTAACACATAATGGACATAGAATTTCAGTGGGGGGTGGGATTGCCACTCCCTCTCCCCAATCCCTGTTTGCAAACTTCTGCGCCAAGAACTAAAGAGCTGGTGCTTTTTCTGGGGGGAAACTGGTCCTGGTGAATTTCTGCCTTATAATTCTAGACTGGACAGCCACATTGTTAAGCTCAATGGCACAGCAACCGCTTTGCATGCAAGAGATTCCAGGCTCTTCCCACATATCAGAAGTGCGTTGTGGTGGCGTTGTTTGCATGCTTAAGGCAAAGAGAAAAGAAAGCCCTGCACATCCGTGATACCATACCTTTTAACTTCTCCAGCTTCCTCTGCATGTAGACATAGATGTGGATGTGCACATATATGCATAGGTGCGTCTGCATTTCCCCAGCAGGGAGCTGAGAAAAAGTTGCCCCCCTTCCCAGATCCATGAAGTACGATTTTTCTGAACTTCTTAACTGACCTAACGTCACTCTCACCTGCTCCTCAGGCCGAAGCGCACCCGCCAGAGACCCCCTTTAGTCGGGGCCTACAACTCTTCGCTTCTCTCCGTAGTTCTAAGTGACGTTGCCCTTGCCCTTTCCTCTTTGCGTTCTTCTCCCCCCATTGCGAAAGTTCCGCGACGCGCGCGCCGTCACTAGGCAACCGCCTCCGCTTCCTCGGAGAAAGCCGGCCCCTTTAAGGGATCGTCGAACGCCGATGGCATGGATGGGCGAGCTCGGCTTCGAAAAGAGGCCGAGCGGCGCTTCTTCGCTCTCCTCCTCCTTCCTCCTCCCTTCCCCGCCTCGAGCGCCCGCCTATCTCCGCGGGTGAGGCTGGGCCAGCCTTGGGTCGGGACTCGACTGATATGGTCTGGAGAGCGGGGATTTTGACAGGGCCGCGGAAGGTGGTTGGCCGGGAGAGCGGAGGCCCCGGGAGGCCGATGGCGGCGGCGGCGCTGGTAGGAGAGTCTAGGGCGGGTCCCTTGGGCAGCCGGCAGCGACGCTGGCCATTCAGGGCGCGGCTCCTCTTCCCCGTCGTTGTTTCCCTTGTCGCGGGGAGTTCCGTCGGCGGGTGTAGTGAACGAGGCGCGGGGGCTCACGGGAAGCCCCGGGTTCGATCCCCGCCCCGCGATGTTAGCAGAGCTGCTGGCTGCGATGAGCTGGGAGGGAAAATCCTTTGTGCTTCCTTCGTGGCTTGTAGGAGGTGCAGCATGGAGACGCATACAAAGATCTCCAGCCATTGAAAACACAGCATTAAGATAAATTCAACAGTGTAAATAAATTGTGATGGATGTAATAATGGAATACTGAATGATTTAGTTTATGTAAAATGCGCAGGGATTTATGATTTGTAAAATGAACCGTGGAAAGAGAAGTCGTTGATATTTTAAGGATGTTTAAATGAGTATTCTAAATTGTAAAACAGAAAATTTAATAAAAATTATATATATAAATGCGAGCGACCTTGTGAAAGAAGTGGTGCCTGCTTCAGCTGCTAGCTTGGGGTAGGAGTTGCACCAAAAGGAAGGAGCGCCTAGCCCTTGATGGATGGCTGTTCCCCACCCACCCACCTCGTTCGCCCTCTGGCTTCCTCCATGCTTCCCTTAAAGAAGTGAACACAAAGTGGTGATGGCCCACCAACTTGGATGGCTTTTGAAAGAGGATTGGACAAGTTCAAGGAGGATAAGGCTATAATGCTTCTGAAAACCAGTTGCTGGAAACCGCAGGAAGGGAGTGTGTTGTTGCTCTCAGGACCTGCTTGCAGGCTTCCTGGTGGGCATTTGGTTGGTCACTGTGAAAACAGGGTGCTGGTCTAGATGGGACACTGGCCTGATCCTGAAGGGCTATTATGCTCTTATGCTAACTTGAAATATTCATTATCCTTTCACTCACTAGCCAGAGAAGGAGGGCCGGTGATATTATGTCACTGCTGTTGCTTGAAGTGCGGTGGGGAGTCCCGGAACTGTGCTCTTCCATCCCACACACCCCATGCACACCTCAGTTCTTGTTTCACATGACCACCTGGACAGGTACAGAAAGCCTTGCTGGGCAGAATCTTGTACCTTGCTGACTGGAAAGGTGCATTGATAGTGTGTGCCTAACAGTGTAGTCCAACACATATTTATTCAAACATTACTCTTTAGAAAGTTCTGTTAGGATCACACTACTGTAGCTTCAAAAATGACTTGACCGAACAATTAGAGAGTAAGAGAAGGGAGACAGTGAATTATTTCTTCATAGAACAGACACCTTTATTGATTTTTTTTACAGAATATAAAGCATGCTTCTACAGAGGTTAACACATTTATTTCATGTATTAAGTTTATTGTTACAAGGTATCATTGTTCTGTTTCTATAGCTGGCTTGTTTAAAAATAGCAGAATGAGAAGCCATACAACAAGGCTTGGCTATAACTATGAGCCCTGGGTTTAGACAACGCACTAAGCCAAACCACAGCTGAGCTTGCAGCAGCAGGCATGGAAGAGGACAAAACAGCTGCAATCTCATTTCCAGGAGCTTTCATATTTGTGCTAAGTGTTATGTGCAAACCAGGTCTTTGACTCTTGTGGCACTAACAGCTTGATTGTACTATTTGTTTGTTTGATTGATTGATTGATTGATTGAAGCAATTCAATGATCAGATTAGGTGACTGCTTGAAGTAAACTTTGAAAACCACAGAAGGTTTCTTCTCCTCTAGGAGGATCCGGTTTTGATCCGTCATTTTAAAGGCCACAAAGATGCAGTCACCTGTGTTGCCTTCAATCCAACTACTAGAGCACTTGGTAAGCTTACGTGTTGAAGCATAAATGAACAAATGATTTGTGTGGTCTCTTGGATATTCCATAAGTTATTTGCCTGTTGGGCAGTTGTAAATATGAGGCTGAATGCCTTGGAATTCTGCCCCAAATGATTTGTCTTCAACACTTCAGAGTTAAGGACTGTATTAACGGCAAATATATATTTCCCAACAAAAACACCAGGTATCAAAATGAGAGCCCTCCCTCTGCATTTATTGGGGTACTTTTATTTGCCTTGATTGCAAGTTTGGGAGGGTAGTGCAAGTGTTGGGTAACTAGTCTTTTAAGGCTGCAATACTGTACACACTTATGGGAGTTAGTCCCATTGAACTCAGGAGAATTATTGTTGGTAGATGTTTTTAGGATTGCACTATGGGTGACCTTGAGAATGCACTGTAAGGCTGTAAGGCCATGCACATTTTATCTGAGGGTGAATCACTTATTGGAATAAGCATGCATAGGATTGCTGCTCTGCAATGTGCACCACACCCTGTTTACTGAGAAACAATAAGCTCAGTTGAGTTCAAGGAAATGCACACAGAATTGCAGGCTTTGTTTCAGTTGCACTGGTTTTGCTTTGAGCCCTCCACCTTCTCTGGCAACTTAAGGCAAGATCCCAACACTTCTGAGCGTTTCGCAGCCCCAGGCCTCTTGATGCCTTTTGGGTGATGATCTAACCAAGGATAAGCTTATGGTATCACAGCTCCATGACAAGAGGATTTAACAGTGCATTTAACAATGGTCACCTTACAATAATGTTTTTGTAAAATATGCAAATAAGTGGTGACAACCCTATTTGCTTACCCATTTTCATTCTTCATCCAAACACTAAATAGGTAACATGGTTTGTTATTTGGCTGAATTCTCTGTGGAATTATTGTCCTAGATCTCAAACTAGAATGATTGGACTTCATGAGATTCTGTATCTTATTTTTATATCAGTTCATGAAATTGGTAGTAAAAGTAACAGACCTTTATGTTGGAACACAAAATTGATATCTAAGTGTGGAGCTTTATAATTATTTCTTGCCAGCTACCTCTTCTTTGGATAGGTTTCTTATGATATGGAACTTGAAGCCAAACACCAAAGCCTTCAGATTTGTGGGTCACTTGGAAGGTGTGACCAGTGTACAGTTTTCACCAGATGGAAACTTGCTGGCATCTGCTTCTCAGGATAGGACAGCCAGGCTATGGATTCCATGTATGTAAGTATTACTGAAAATTAAATATTTCCAGGGTTTTTGGGCTTAGGCATTGTATTGCTTCCTCTAGTTCAGAGAGGCCAGATTCATATAATCATAGTTGGGGAGGTACCCTGCGATGTAGGAATATACAGGTGTCCCATACAGGAATCAAACCTGCTACCTTGGCATTATCAGCGCCACACTCTAACCAACTGAGCTATCCACTTGGATTCCTTCAAGGGAAACCTTCTAGAGGTTGTCTGCAAGTGGTGGGTGGGACCAGAGGCAAATATGGGTGGAGCCATGGATGTTATTCTTACCTTTCTACAATAGGCTGTGTTCTATCCACATACAAGTCAGAGGCTTCTATATTCCACCCCACGCACATCTCCATTGAGGCAAGCAAATGCATTATGACAGTTTGCAGACACATTCCAGCCAGGCAAAAGAGGCTGTTGGGCAGGGCAGGCAAAGGACTGGGTGCAGCCTAAGAGTCCCAAGGGCTAGACAGAAAGTTCTGGAGGACTCAATTTGGCCCTTGAGTCCCCCAGCTCTGCTCTCATCTTCTGTACTTTGCGCAAAAGGTTTTGGGTTTCGCGCTGGGACAAAGAAGCAAGGGAAGCTGTCTCTTTGAGGATACAAACAAGTTTGATTTGGGTTGAGGGGCGGGGAAATTGGATTAATCTGTTATGTGGTTGTGGGACTAATGCACATGCAACATATTTTCTATACAGTCACGGTGAATCCACACCATTAAAAGGCCATACATCAGCAGTCCGTAGCGTGAACTTCTCGTACGACAGTCAATTTCTAGCTACTGCATCCAACGACAAGTCTGTAAAAGTCTGGAGTGTTTACAGCCAACGTCTTTTGTTTACCTTATTCCAGCACACACACTGGGTGCGCTGTGCCAAGTGAGTGTTTGCATGCTTTGCCTTCTTGGTTTTTGAAAAGCAGTAACTTTTTTTTGGTCTTTTTAAAACAGCTTCTCATGTCTGTTCAATTCAGGATAAAATGGTCACTAACTTTGCAAGCGGCAATTGATTTAGATGCTAGATGTCGGCGTTTTTAAAGCTGCGGTATCTTTCTTTCCTTTCTAGATACTCACCAGATGGAAGATTAATAGTTTCTTGCAGCGATGATAAAACTGTTAAAATCTGGGATTTAAGAAACAAAACCTGTGTTGATGATATAATAGATCATGAAGGGTAAGCAGTCTTCATATATGAAAGGAAATGTGGCAGTGTTGTAGTGACACTTGCAGATCTGCTAGAGGCCTCTTCAGTTGTTGTGAAAAGCAAAGTGTTGGAGGTGCAGCACCATTTGCACTGTCTCCATGACCAATCTTCCAGACTCAGAGACAAGGCCCAAAGGGGGTTTGTAACTATGTTTGTCACTGTCTTTTAAGGCTCTTCAGAGTAATCTACTGTGCTGTAACGTATTAGATGTGCTTCTGGTGTGCTTTAGTTTTCCATTCTGCTCTATAGCCATGTTTGGGCTATAATGAAAAGTCCTTGGTCTCAGATAACGTAAACCTAGTACAATCCAGTCTGCTGTGTTTGGCTACCTTCCTTTACTACTACTCTTTCCTGGAAGGTACGCTGTTTAGATATGGAACACATCATAATTTGGATGATGCCAAGTAGTAAGCCAATCCCTAGTTTTCCTAATTAGAGTTTGTTTTAAAAATAAAACGCTTAGGAAAGAAATAAGCAGAGTACAGGCAAAAATGAAACACCAAGTATCATTAAGCTAGCATAAACTGCACAAGCTAAATTCTCTTACATGGTGGAGATCGCTTGGGTTTCCGACACTGAAAGCAAAAACATGACCAAAAGTGTTCTATTTTTGTTGTGGGACTTGGGAGGTAAATGATTGACAGCTTGAGGAGCTCAGGCATTGGAAAGATGGCAGGGGATCAAAAGCGTATGTTTCACATATTTGTGAAATTCAGGGCACCTTAAGAAGTGGTCAGAAAGGAGTGGTTAGAATCAGGGCCATTTTCCATTGGGCAAGACTAAACAGACTTTAGCCTTGTCCTTGTGGGTGGAGGTGAAGTGCAGGAAATGCAGTCTGTGTTTGTGCCTCTGTGATGCAGAAGAAAATCTCTGCGGCAGCAGTAGGATTTCTTAAAGAGGCATGCAGAGTCTTCTTAGCTTAGCATGACACTCACCAGTCAGGAACTCTTGGTGACACCCATAGACGGAGGGAGTCAATAAACTCACAATGATGAGCCCAGGCTAGACTTGACAACATGCACAGTGCCCCTAACCATCAGCCCCACTGATACAACCAGTATCAACAATTCCTCTTCTGCCACTTTCTAGGCAGGAGTTCAAATTTCCTCGAGCTCCAAAACTGTGTTTGCATGCAACCTAGTGCACAAAGAAAGAGAGGAGAGGACATTACTCCCTCAACAGGAGGCAAGCTGAGAGTGCACACAGCCATCCCGGGGTAGCATCTGAGATTCAGACTCTTTGGCCAGGCAACCAAGGGAAAGGGGTAGGAAATATGACAAAGGCAGCCACAGAAAAACACTGACAGTAGTAGTCTCCAGGGGCTCACTCAGTGGGACATGAGTTTGGGAAGCAGGCGATAGGAGTTTAAATAGGCCAGAAAGTCAGGGAAGCAACAACCCATCACTGCTGTGAAAAGAGGGACTTTCTGGCATGCAAGTGACCCCAGCATGGCTGTCAAGAGAAAGTATTGTATCTTGGCAAGGGGTATCTAGGTTCAAATCCTGCTCAGTAAGATAGCTTCTGCTAACAACTTCATTTTATTCTTTATGGAAACTGCTTTGAGGTTTTTTGTTGTTTTTTACAATCATAATATAGTGGTACCTCGGGTTACACACGCTTCGGGTTACATACGCTTCAGGTTACAGACTCCGCTAACCCAGAAATATTACCTCGGGTTAAGAACTTTGCTTCAGGATGAGAACAGAAATCGTACAGTGGCGGTGCAGCGGCAGCGGGAGGCCCCATTAGCTAAAGTGGTGCTTCAGGTTAAGAACAGTTTCAGGTTAAGAACAGACCTCCAGAACGAATTAAGTTCTTAACCCGAGGTACCACTGTATAAGTACTATGAAATAAATAAACGTATCTCAGTGTGGCCTACCTCACAGGGCAATAGTGAGGGCAGACAGCATGGCTCTGAGTCCTTAGGATGTGATGGAAAACTCATTAAAAAACATGGGCCAATAAAGTAAGCCAAGTGGATGGCATTGTTCTTGTAACAAATGACAAATCGTTATTTTTAATGTTTCCTTATAGATTTGCCAACTATGTGGATTTCAGTCCCGATGGTACGTGTATAGCTTGCGCAGGCTCCGATCACGCAGTAAAGATCTGGGACATTCGAATAAACAAATTATTGCAGCAGCACCGAGGTAAAAGGTTACTAAACCTCTTCCTTTTGTAATTTCTCTAAAAGCTAGTAAAGATCTTAGTAACTAAGAATGCCGGCTGTGTCCCAGAAAGTTTCCAGTTACAATCATATCTCTGTTGTTCACTGGCCAAGCCTTTGTCTCTTATCTTTTACTTGGGGATAATAAACCAAGCCTATGTTACAGACTTGGCCTAAATATTTCAGAAGGAATTTAAATCTGGTATTCTGAGCATCTGAAAGCATATATTAATGCAAAACTAATATTTTAAAAGAGGACTGTTTGATAAGCATATGGCTAATATAGCAGCATGTAATTATATAAATTGCATGAGCCATTTTAAAAGTATGTTCCCTTATGTTCCATTTATGCTGTTGCTTTGGTTTTATTTGGTGTCAACACTGCCCTTGAATCAGTATGGGCTTTTTCTTGCCCACTAAATCTTCTTGAGAAACATATTAGTTCAAGTTGTAGACTGCCCAATGTACCATGCTAGTAAATTCACATTTAGCAAGGTCAAAATGCTGACACAATTTCCACTTTAGGGCCATAGTAAATGACGATCCCCAAAGCATTGGGTGTGTAAATCTGAAAAGATGGCAACTCTATAGCAATGATAAACCATAGAAGACCACAATGGCTGGAATTAATATCCCAGCTCACTTCTTAAACGCATTCTGTGGCCATGTAAAATCTGCAACTTCTCAGCCCTATTTTACTTTATAGGATAACCCATTGTATGCTTCTCGTGTCAGTGGTCCCCAGATTTTTGGCTGGTCTTGGTAGCTAGCAAAAACTTGCAGACACAACCATGCCCTTCCCCCAACTCCCTCTGATGCTACCCTGAGCTTTAGAGAAGCACAGTCCATATGCAGGAACAATCCCACCCACCCTTCCTATCTCCAAGAGCAGGAGAAAGGTGGGGACTTGTCTGTAATACACTGTGCTGTAACTTGGAGTGCCTCCAATGCACGGTTCAACCATAGGGAGAACTTCTCCTTCTCCTCTCCAGATTGAAGTTCAGGGGGAGGACAGGAGCTTGCCAAACATGCCACAACAGGGAGGGCTACCCAATGTGTTTTGTGAATTTGTGGATCCCTCATCTTGGAGGAATGGCAAGATATAAATATAAAAATACACTCAATTTTTCTCATACGGTCCTGCATTGTAAATAAGAAAAACAAAAATTAAAACGTGTAGCCAAGTAGTAACATGCCTTTGTAAAATTAGTTACAGTTGCTATATATTCTTCTTATAGTTTAATAGTCTGGATATTGCTGTTTGTTTAATGAAACATTCCTTTTTGACCAACATGTACTTTCTGAAACTTCAGGGCTCAACCACATTTCCTCAATACTGCACCTAGAAAGCATGGGTCACAGTTGTTTTCTGCTTGTCCCACTGTTCCCCCCTAGAAAACTTGCTCTTTTGCGCTAAATCAGAGCAAATACCAGCTTGCAGAAAACCCAATTTATGTTTGCTCCAATTCTGTGCTAAAGTTCAGAGTTTCCCAGGCCAAAGTGGCAGGACAAGCAGAAGTCTGGATGAGCCCTTATTCTTGATCATGGTTAGGCAAACTAAGGCCCGGGGGCAGGATGCGGCCCAATCGCCTTCTAAATCTGGCCCATAGACGGTCCGGGACCAGCGTGTTTTTACATGAATAGAATGTGTGCTTTTATTTAAAATGCATCTCTGGGTTATTTCTGGGGCAGAGGAATTTGTTCATTCCCCCCCCCAAAAAAAATAGTCCGGCCTCCCACAAGGTCTGAGGGACAGTGGACCAGCCCCCTGCTGAAAAAGTTTGCTGACCCCTGGGACTCTTGATCAAGGCTTTAAAAGAATCCATCTGCTTTCCCTCAATAAGAACTAAGTGTTCTTGCTACTTTAAGCCACAGGATGGCAGCACAGTAGTGTCGATAAACATCACCAGTATCTTTTTCAATCCCCTAATAAAGTAGATACTTTGAGCTTGACCTAGAAGAGAAAAATAAAATCAGCTTGTGTTTCTATGCTCTGCTTTTCTTGCATCTGGTTGTTGAAGGGGTTCAGATTCTCTGTACCCAAAGACCCATCCCTAACCCTGTAATCATTCTCTGTTAGTGTGTGGAGATTCATTTCTTTCGGAAGCCAAAAGCTCTTCTTTACTCATGTTATACGATGCATTTCATTGTGTACCACCTGCAGCAGAGCCAAAGCCTATAGGATTGGCTCACACAGCTGATGTCGGCTCCACCACCACTGGATGGGTAGCAGAGCTGGAGCTGTCTAGATCTCTTTTGCATAACCAGTGCTTGCAGAAAGCTGAAGCCTCAGGCACTTTAAAGCACTGTGCAGGTCTCTTTGCAAGCTCTGTGTGGTGCTTTGAAGTCTCAACTTCGAAGCGTCAAACGTCCTAATCATCTGACGGCATTGGGATGTCAGGTGGTTGACAAGGTGGGTCCACAAGGCTAGATCTAATATGGAAACTTCCCATGGAACCCAAAAAGTTCCTCACCTCTGGTCTGCAGGCTCTTTCAGTTAAAACCAGGGCAGGAGAATCCGAAAGTACAGCCATTCTCTCTGAAACCCATGTCAGATCCCTTACACATGGTTTGAAACCCCTTGAAAATGGGTGGTTTTCCAAATCATTCATTTAACCAGCCTTCTTAAAAATCGTTTCTAGACAGCTGGTTCAGGGATTCAGCTGTAAGATCTGGACTTTTACCCTGGAACAGTAAGCAACATTTCCCCCTCCAGATGTTGACAGACTCCAATTCCCATCAGCCTTAGCCAGTATAGCCTGTGAACATGAATGATGGGATTTGTGGTCCAATAGCATCAGGTGAGCACCACATTGATTATCCCTGCCCTGGAGTATAGCAAGCAAGGCAGTATCTTCTTTGAAGGCCATGCCCAAGGACTAGATAACTCTGTGCCTTCTGTTCCCAGCCTACCTCTTAAATATTTTGGATTTGTGAGTCACAAATCTCTATTATTTTATTTATTTATTTATTTATTTATTTATTTATTTATTTATTTATTTACTGCCTTTCATCCAAGGATTACAGGGAGCTTTACAATTTAAAAACACAAAAATGCAAAACATAGTAACAAACAAAACAATACCCACCCCCCATGACACAAACAGTTTAAAAGGCCATGGGATGTTTAGGTATCCAAGGGCCTAGGGGAAGAGGAATGCTTTTTCCTGATATCTAAATATATGTAACAAAGGTGCCACGCAAGCCAGAGCATTCCACAAGAAGGGAGCCACTGTAGAAAAGGCCCTGTTCTTGTGTTGCCGACCTCTCGCAGAGGAGGCATAAGTTGATGATCATATGCCTCCATCTTAAACGACACTGTTCAGTGCATCTGTTAACAACTTTGTGTGCAATTCTGCAGAAGAACACAGGGTTGCTGGGTTTTGCTCAACAAAATGAAGCAGTCCTAACCACAATGCAACACAAAGGAGAAGCAGCTGAGGGGAAACTATAGGCACAGTTTAGGGCAGGCATGGCCAAACTTGGCCCTCCAGCTGTTTTGGGACTACAATTCCCATCATTCCTGACCACTGGTCCTGTTAGTTAGGGATGATGGGAATTGTAGTCCCAAAACAGCTGGAGGGCCAAGTTTGGCCATGCCTGGTTTAGGGATAATAGAGTGGCAGTGAATCAGGAAGGTTAGAGGCAGGGATAGGTAGAAAATACTTTAATGATTACTGCAGAATTAAAACAAAAGGTGTTGTTCATTAGAGAATGAACTTCATTTATATTGATGAATCAGTTTTCAGCTGCACTCTTATGAACATGTATCTGGGAGTAAGTGCCTTTGAAAACAATTCTCAGGAAGCATGCTGTGGATTGTGGTGTTAGCCAGTGCAGATATTGGCTCCTTTCTTTGCCATCAAAATCTGAATTCTTTTTTACTTAAATCAGTTCACAGATCCGGCGTGAACTGCACGTCATTCCATCCTTCTGGCAACTATCTCCTCACAGCTTCCAGCGACAGTACTGTTAAGATTTTGGATCTTTTAGGAGGAAGGCTCTTGTACACGCTTCATGGGCATGAGGTAGCATGTTGTTCTCTCTTCTACCCTCTTGCTTGTTTGGGCTTCTAAGGACCACCTCATACATTGCTGCTTTCTTGCAAGACATAATTGTTTTGAACGGAAATACAGAGTTACTGGAATGTGAAAAGTGTGGCAATGTATGTGCTTGGGCTGTGAATACAACCGTTCAGCAAACTTAGCAAACACAAAATGTTCAACAGGTGTATCTTTGGCTGTTTTACTTCACATGTTACAATAAAACCGATTTCCTACACTGAATTAAGGCTAAGAGAACTGAACTGAGTTACACAGGCCTGGTTCACACATCAAGTGAAGCCAAAGGGAAGATAAAGTTTGGTTTAATGTGAATGAGCAGTGTGCTGGCGCAGGCTGCTGATTCTGGAGGCACTTCGCTTCCGCTGGGAAACAGAACTGGGCTTAATCGTTTATTCAATTTCTATCCTACTTAGTGGGCTGGATTTCACCAACCTGGTGCCCTCTAGTTTTTTTGGACTACCTGTCACACCAGCCACAGCCAGCCATGACTGCATTAGTTCACACAGGACTTGAGAGATGAGCTGCTATCACAGGGATGCAGCCACCGTACAATTTGGACTGGTATCTGCTTAGCTTGAAACAGTCCTGAGACAGCCTAAACAGAGTTGGAGGGATAGAAAAAGTGAAGCTGGGTGTTATCAGTGTGTTTATCTGAGCTTCCAATTTGTATGCAGTCTTGCTCAGTTCTGTATATCTTTTGAAACAGGCCTAGAGCTAGAATGAAGCTCAGTAGGACTTCACAGGGGATAGGGTAATGAACATCATACGTGTTTTATATTTTTGTTTCAAAGGGAGCAAAAGGCTATGCTAATGAATGGCTAACAATGTTATGGCCCCAATGTAAACTGCATTGTAGAAAAGGAGAGGGGCTTAAATTAAATTTCTGCCTGTGACACAGGCAATATTAATCAAAAATTTCAATTTTTTTTTGCTTTGAGTTGTCAAGTTGAAATAAGACATCAACCTCAAACGTTTAAAGCTTCCCTTCAGATGTCTTCTAAAAATCATATAGTTGTTTATCTCTTTGACATCTGATGGGAGGGTGTTCCACAGCGCGGACACAACTGCCTAGAAGGCCCTCTGGTTCTCTGTCCTTTCACTTCTCACTGTGAAGGCCAGAAGGCCCTCAGCACTAGACCTCAGTGTCCGGGCTGAATGATGGGAGCAGAGACACTCCTTCAAGTACACAGGAATAGGAAAGATGATGGGCAAGAAAAGGATAGGCATTATTGTGGAGGGGAGGAGGAAAATATATTAAAATTATAAACACCATGAAGTCTTTTAATTTTATTTTTAATCTGGCTTCTTTTCTTCTTTTTGACTAGGGACCTGTTCTCTCTGTAGCCTTTTCAAAAGGTGGAGAAACATTTGTCTCTGGTGGTGTGGATTCACAGGTTTGTTAAATATTTTGATTTCTTAACGTAAAACATAATTTTATTAGATGCTCTAAACAATTAAGAGTTTACTGTGTTTTATTAATACTTTCTTAACAGTCTTACTGACATTATTATAATTTGAGCCCCTGCCCCTTTGTTTGCGCATCTGCGAGGTCTTGCCTTGAGATGCCATGCCTCCCTGCCTAAGAGAGGCAAAGTAGCTCGCAGTGTCTCTCCTGTGTCCTTGTGCCAAATGCAAGGACTGCAAAACCAAAAAAGTAAGTGTGAGTTAAACCTCAGTCAATATTTTTATTTATGACTTTTTACAGGTGTTGTTCTGGAAAACAAACTTTGATGCATTTGAATACAAGAAAGTTCTTAAAAATCACATGCGGAAATTACATGGGGATGAACCCCCTCACCTTCTTGATATTTACCCTCGATCACCTCATCGCCATGATGCAAAACCACAATCTGTTGAGGTAAACATTATGGCTTCTAACATAACATCTAACTATTCACAAGTTAACAAGTAGTTGCCTGCAAGTGAGACCTGCAGCAAAATATTGCTTCCTGGAATGTCAGCCAACCAGTCTCACTTCCAGGCTATTCCATTCCATTCCCTCTCAATCTACTCTTTTGCTCTTCTACAGACCCTGAGGTTTTATATGGTCCATTTCCCCATGTTCCTAAATAAGCCCAACAAAAACTAGCTTGTTATCAAATCAGTAAAGAATTAATGTGTTCACTCAGTAACTCAAATCTGTAATCATTGAATCAGTACCAGCACAGACCCCAATATTCACCCCTCCCTTTAATGCAGAAATGTACATCAGTTCAAGTCTGGTTTTTTCCTTTTGAAAATAATTTTTATTTGGTTTTACAAAAATAAAGTTATAACAATACCAAATGAATGTCCACATTTTGAGATTTCTCTGAATCTTCTGACTCCCCCCCCCCCATTCCCTCCTTGGGTCTTAGTGTCAACATTTTCAACTTCATATAATTTCGTGATCCATGTTTTGTATCTGCCCATATTGTCCATAGTGATTGTTACATTACAAGTGTTATTAAAATCCTGCTAATGTTTTCATCTGCTTACAGTGGCCTCCTAGATATATTACATTTTTTCCCCATTATTTTTTAAAGTTTTTGTCTTCTTGATTCCTGAGCATTCTGGTTGGTTTTGCCACTTTGGCGTAGTCCACCAGCTTAGTTTGCCATTCCTCTTTGGTCGGGACTTTGTCTTCTTTCCATCTCTGGGTTAGTAGCATCCGCACAGCTGTCGTCACATACAAGTCTTTTCTGGTCCTTTGGGATGTCAGTACCTATAATTCCTAATAAAAAAAAGCTTCTGGTTTTTTAAAATAAAAGTTATTTTAAACATTTTTTCATTTCATTATATATCATTTCCCAGAATGCTTTTATTACTTTACATGACCACCACATATGGTAAACGGTACCTTCTTTTTCTTTACATTTCCAGCAGGTATTTGTACTTGTCTTATACGTTTTTGCTAACTTAGGTAAAGGTACCCCTCACCGTTAGGTACAGTCGTGGATGACTCTGGGGTTGCAGCGTTCATCTCACTCTGTAGGCCGAGGGAGCCGGCGTTTGTCCACAGTTTTTCCGGGTCATGTGGCCAGCATGACTAAGCCACTTCTGGCAAACCAGAGCAGTGCACAGAAATGCCGTTTACCTTCCCACCGTAGCGGTACCTATTTATCTACTTGCACTTTGACATGCTTTCAAACTGCTAGGTGGGCAGGAGCTGGGACCAAGCTAACTTAATAGAAGTCAAATAGATCGGTACATATCTTTATCAACTAAATAAGTATTTGTGTACAGGTATAGACAGAGAAGGACAGAAATACATGCAGACATGCAAAAAGAAGGGAACAGTGTCATACAGTGAAAGGCAGTCACCATAATTGTTGGGTTTATTAAGTATTCCCATTAATGAAAAATAACACCTTTTAATATGGCTATTCTATATTTACCAACTGTAGATTGTTTATAATACTCTCAGTCATCTTCTTGATGCCCAGGAATAATGCTGATAGGCCATGCCATGTTATCATTGTATCATCATCCAAGATTCTGTACAGTATAGGATAGCTCTATATCATGGGTAGGCAAACTAAGGCCCAGGGGCCAAATCCGGCCCAACCACCTTCTAAATCTGGCCTGCGGACCGTACAGGAATCAGTGTGTTTTTACATGAGTAGAATGTGTCCTTTTATTTAAAATGCATCTCTGGGTTATTAGTGAGGCCTGCCTGGTTTTTACATGAGTAGAATGTGTGCTTTGATTTAAAATGCATTTCTGGGTTATTTGTGGGGCATAGGAATTCGTTCATCCCCCCCCCCCAAAAAAAAATAGTCCGCCCCCCAAGGTCTGAGGGACAGTGGACCCCTCCCCCACTGAAAAAGTTTGCTGACCCCTGCTCTATATGCTTTCCATAAAAAAATTAAATCAATAGTTGTCATCTAAGGCAAACAGACACTAGATGGCACTAAAATTTAAGAATAGTTTGCACAGCTAGTATGAAATATTTTTTTTTTCCAGAATGAATATGTTTTTAAATACTGGAAATGTCACACTGTGTCCCATAGTTTCAATCTTACCTGGGCAATATATGTGATGAAGGACCAGGATATGGATTAATTTTACAGCCACAGGCAAGAGATTACTCAATTTCCTAAACTGTTTAGTTTCCTTCTGCCATCCTTTATTTTGCACACACATGCACACACCAGTTTTGTAAAACTGTTTTAAATCTGGTGACTTGGAAAAGAGAGTTGACATTGCTTTATGATCCAGAAGCTGCTAACATTTGGAAGATTTGGTTGGTACCAAATGCCTTAGCCCCTCTTCTGACAAGTTAAATGAAGACAGGAGCACATGGACCCTGTTTGGCAGTTATCCAGAAGTTACTGCACTAGATTCCTCTAGGCTTTGTGAGGCCTTGCTTGAAGTCCCATCCATGGAAGAAGTTGAAACAATGTCAGGATTGAATGGGGCTTTCCAGGCCGATTGCTGCACTGATAGTGAGGTGTGCATCTGCACATAATTGTTGATGTTTAAAAATTTATGTTAGCAAGCTTTTTAAAGGTTTTGATGTGACGGAGGGATATTTTAACATCATGTCATTGATTGTGACTGATCTGTTCTTGACTGTCTCAGATATATTTTAGTGTGATTTTAGGATGCTTTGTCACGGTGAGAGTCCTGCTGTTAGCACTCTGCATTTGTGGATAAGGCTTCCAACAGACATTTTTTTACTTACCGTTTTTAAAAGCACTGGTTCATCTTAGAAGTAAGAATGTGGCTTATAACTAGTAATTGCTCAAAACACCTTGAGGAGAAATCCAGTTACCTTGGCAGAAACCAAGCCATACAGAAGAAGATTGTGCTGTTTGTAAATGGCTGCTACTAACGGAGATTACTAGTTGAGATTCCTACATTAAAGGGGGTCCCTTCCAAGTCTGCAATTCTGTGATTTTGATACACATTTAATAGTTTGACAAGGAGAATATTATCTTGACATGTGGTCTTTGAGGGTTTCATCCTGTGTCCGTTTTCTGTAGCTGAAACAATCATAATATTTTCAACTCTGATTTTCAACAGATAGATCCCAGCTACGACGTCACAGATATGCAAACACTTGACCCTCCTGTCGTAGATATTAACTCGCCTTCTGTTTTACTGGTAAGTTTTCCAAGGATGAATTACAAACTAAAATATAATCCAAACATTGATTCTAATACTTTTTTTTAAATCCAGAGCAATTAAAAAGCTGTACATAGGTTTGGATAGGGTTGACTTCCAAATCCTGCACAGCATCTGGTACTCATGCCTTATTTATTTAATTACAGCCAAATTACAAGGGTATCCAACGCTAAAGGCTCTCCTTCTGTTTTGATGTTGCTGCTTCCTAAATACTTTGACTTCCGATGTCCATGCCTCAGCAACTATATATTTCAAACATTGGGTGTATTATTTTCAGATTTCTTCTTATGTGATTTTTGTAGACCATCACCAGTAAATGCTGCATGCTACAGTTTTTGATTCAGCCCTGTGAGACTGTTGCCAAAGATGCCAGGGCAAGAGCTGTTGGTGGCTACTCTGGTTCAGTGAACTACAAGTACAGTGGTACCTCGGGTTACAGACGCTTCAGGTTGCAGACGCTTCAGGTTACAGACTCCGCTAACCCAGAAATAGTGCTTCAGGTTAAGAAGTTTACCTCAGGATGAGAACAGAAATCGCATGGCGGCAGCGCGGCAGTAGCAGGAGGCCCCATTAGCTAAAGTGGTACCTGAGGTTAAGAACAGTTTCAGGTTAAGAACGGACCTCCGGAACGAATTAAGTTCTTAACCCGAGGTACCACTGTAAAGATCTGCTCCACTTTTCTGGGTGAGACCTCCCCTTTGTATACTGCAGCTAGGGAGTATTTTCTTGACCAAAGGTGTCACTTTGAAAAGACAAATAATAGTTCAGTATATGTTACAGCAACCAATAGATCCTAGAGATCTAGAATATGTGTTCTGAAATTAAGTGAAAATGTGCACCACTGTGTTGTTCATTAATAGTCTTTACCAAGCGCTTTGTGTGAAAGGAGGATTCCTTTGTCGCTGCATTAACACCTCAGTGACTCTGTGGGATTTGGGCATAGACGCTCACTCTGTATTGCTTTCCTATAGTACATTCATAGGGTATTTTACTTGTGAACTGTGACATCCTGCCTCCATCACCAATTCTCTCCTTCACACCTTCTCATTTCCCCCATTTTTCTGGGAATCTAAGCTGTGACCATTATTCTCACAGCTGATTCTGGGGCATATATAAAATTCCTCACAGCCATCACGAACAACTGCTTCCTTCCTCTTCCTGTGGAAAAGCAACATTCTCTGAGAGCTGTACCCTGAGGAATGCAGAAACAGCGGCAGGCCTTTCACACAGGAAATTACTACTCTAGCACTCTCAGAAAGTGCTTCTGTCACTTGGACTGTCTGCCCATAATGAGCTTCCTGCTGACCTACAAGATGATTTACTACTGATCTCAACGCCTTTGCCAGTCTGTAAGCATAACCAGCGGCTAATGAAGCTGGCAATCAGCAGTTCTGTAAATCTGTAACTGCCCTGCTTTAAACTTGAATGTGGTAGGCACACATATCTTTGGCTGAGCTTGTTCAGATTCCATCAAGTATGGTTAGGTAGCAAATTGTGCCTGCTTTCCAAAGTGGAAAATATTGTTGCGAATCACGGAACCATTTACAAACAATTTTACTTTTTTAACATTAAATGTAAATGATTTCTTTTTTAAGCATTCAATGCCTATAGCACAAATAGTTGAAACAGGACACAGAAGGCTTCCATCAGCCATCTTGATGTGCCCCATTGAAATGAAAGGAAGTCATAGAGAAGCAGTGCTGTATCTGAATCTGGAGCATTGCCCTTGCCCTATTTGTATAGTTAACTCTGTTAGGAATATTTGTAAGGCCCATTTTTCTGGGGAAATTGAAGCATGAGCCTCTGCACAACAGTCCAGGCTTTCCTCTTCAGTGACAATAGTACAGTACCCTACCTAGGTAAAAGTAAAGGGACACCTGACCGTTAGGTCCAGTCGTGGATGACTCTGGGGTTGCGGCGCTCATCTCGCTTTACTGGCTGAGGGAGCTGGTGTTTGTCCGCAGACAGCTTCCAGGTCATGTGGCCAGCATGACAAAGCCGCTACTGGCAAACCAGAGCAGCGCATGGAAACACTGTTTACCTTCCCGCCAGAGCGGTACCTATTTGTCTACTTGCACTTTGACGTGCTTTCGAACTGCTAGGTTGGCAGGAGCAGGGACTGAGCAACAAGAGCTCACCTCGTTGTGGGGATTCGAACCGCCGACCTTCTGATCAGCAAGCCCTAGGCTCTGTGGTTCAGACCACAGCACCACCCGCCTCCCTACCTACCCACACATAATGGGGTGGTGGCGATAGATGGGTGGTGATAAGGGAAATGACCATGCCATTGCAGAATAACCATATGTATGTTTGCCTGCCTGCCTGTTCTCCTTTTGGAAATCTTAGATATATGTGCATTACACACCGCATAGGGAGTGCACAGCCTTCAGATAACTTAAAAATGAGTAGGATATAGCTGAGCCAAGGATAAATGTCACACACATGATGGGGAGTGGGAGGTCCATCCCCCCCAGTCGTTGCAAATTATGCCACCAAAAACACCCATCCCTTGAAAATGGGCACAGTCAAAACAGGAATGTGTGTGTTGTCTTGACCTACAAGCGTGGGCGCAGCCGGGGGCGGGAGAGGGGCAGCTGCTTCCTCCATCAATAAAATTCAATAAAAATACATAGCAAACTGAGGTTCTGCTCCCCCCAACAAAAGGCCTGCCCCCCTAACAAAAATCCTGGCTACGCTCATGCCTACAAGATGCAAAAACCTGTTGCATTCCCCCCTTGTTCATGTTCCAGCTAAAGCTGAGCACTTTTAACAGAACAATTCTATGCCCGTTTTCCTCTGAAGTCAACCGATTGAAATCAGCATGGCAGTTTAAACTCTCTGGCTGGATTGTGTCCCTATGTTAAGAATGCAGCCTTGAGGAAAGACATGCAGTTTGGTAAATGAGAGACATGCACTTGTTTGAACAAAAGGCCAAAAGGCTCTTGGAATCTAAGAGGGTTCCCCTCCACACACACACACACTGTGGTGTTATGAAGGATGTGGGAGAGAGTGGTAAGATTCTGGGTCACGATAAAGCTAAGGCATAGAAATTCAGTGGTTCTAGAGTAGGGCCGTAGTTACAATTGAAAACTGGTTCAGACAAACTGCAATCTTTTATGGTGTAGCAGGAAAGAAACCAAGCTGAGCCTGTGAATCTGGAGGTGCTGGATTCAAATCTTGCCTCTGGCTCAAAAGTCACCAGGGGTTTGACAGACCTACATCAAAGCAGAAGCTAACAAAGTATTTAGCTTCTGAAGGGTGACCTTTCCCTTGCTGTCACTCTCCAGATGCCATGCATACCTGACCCTGTAGTGGATGCTCATTTCCTCAACACACTATTGTCTTCCCCAGGCCTCTGAAGAGCTATCTGCTATTTGCACATTTATGCCTTCAAAGAAACACATGTTTAAATTGCTTTTCATAAAGAAAGCTTGTACAATCTAGAAAACATCACCTTTGATATCTCAGGCACCGAGATAGTCGGTGCTCTTCACTGTCCCTTGTCCTTCAGACTAGCAGAACTTGTTTCTCCTGAGTTTAGTCCCACACATGACAACAATATGTGTGCTTTCCATCATAGAGTTGCAGTGTTTTTGTAATGTTTCGCAGTGTTTCGCAGAGTCGCAGTGTTTTTGTAAAGTTTTCCTTCTCCTTGTGCCTTATTGTTTGCCCATCTCCATCTTGTCCTCCCACAATTTGCAATAAGGTTAGTATTGTTGCTCCCAGTCTTACTGAGCTATTGCAAGGATTAGCAAGATGATTAGATGCAAAACAGTGTGACCATTCAAAATCAATATCTATGCAAAATATTATTTCAACCTACAACAAAATATTACAGCATATCATCTCTTCACCCCACAGTGGTAGTGTTCTGTTCAGAGTACAGTGGTACCTCGGGTTACATATGCTTCAGGTTACAGACTCCGCTAACCCAGAAATAGCGCTTCAGGTTAAGAACTTTGCTTCAGGATAAGAACAGAAATCGTGCTCCGGCGGCGCAGCAGCAGCAGGAGGCCTCATTAGCTAAAGTGTTGCTTCAGGTTAAGAACAGTTTCAGGTTAAGAACGGACCTCCGGAACGAATTAAGTACTTACCGGTAACCCGAGGTACCACTGTACCTTTCTATGAACTGTTACAAACACTCTTCACTCCACCTTTTCCTTTTTTAAAAATTTCCAAATGACACTCAACATTCCTTGTTGCTAGATTTTGGTGTGTGTGTGTGTGTGTGTGTGTGTGTGTGTATATATATATATTGCAGCAGAGTGCAGAAAATTAGTCTGGCGAGACTGCTGGTAGCGGGGGGGGGGGGGGAGGAAGAAGCTTAAAGTTTATTATTCCTTGTGGACAAAGCCATTCTGAATACAAGCTTGCATGCGGCCATCATGGAATCATTATGCTAACAAGAGAAGGTCCAACACTCAGCTTTTGTAGCTGGAGTCAGTCCAGGTGCTGCCCTCCCAGGCCAGGTGAGGGAAAGCCTGCAAGGCAGGGAGCAGGTCTTTCAGGACTTGCAACCAAGATGGCTCACTATTAAGAGAGTGTGAAATTGCTCCCTAAGTATTCTCTGTGTTTCAAGTGGACTAATCATTTTTGTAAGGAAAGAAAATGTTCAGTCAGCGCTGGTGAACTGCTTAGCTTGGAGTACATTCCATATATATCAGTTCTGCACCATTTCAGACTGAAAATCCAGTTGACAAAGATGGCGTATTCATGTGGCATGTCCTCTTGTGCATCAAAGACAAGATAGAGGGAAGGCAGGAAGGAGGAGTAGAGCTTGTTAAGCTGTTTTTGGAGAAGGTGCTAGAACTCCACACCGGGAAAGAGATAGGTTGCTCTGCACCTTTGCCAAAAGGCCTCACTATAAGGTCTTAACTATGGTCTGAAAAAGCTTGCTGCAAATAAAACTTGGCTCATTTTTATTTTGATAGCAAATAGTGGGAATGTTTCAGCGGTTTTGAGTTATTTGTCCTTCTCATTTTAAGAGCTTCCTGCAGCAGCTGTTTGCAGGGACACTGAAAACCAGCCTTTATGACATTTCTTTACCCCTCTCTGTAGAGATCATATTGTTATTTTTGGCGCCTCTGGTCTTCACAAGAATTTTTGTAGTTTATGAAGGCACTTGTATGTTCTCCTTCCTGAAGCATTTATATTTAGAGTTGACTTCCTGTCAGGGAATTTCTCACCTTTGGGAGCCCAGAGCCTGATGATTTTAGTCCCTGGTGGTGCCCTCTTTCCCCCCCTTTTTTCTTTTTAAACTCAACCTGTTTTGCTGATAGATGAAAATTCAGCTTGCATTTTTAAATGTAAATTAAATTTAGCATATGAAAAGGTCATGGAAAATATTGACTTAATATAAAAATTCAATGTTTTAACATTCATATCTACACAGAAGTATAATTTTATGCAAGTGATTATATGCAACCAATATCTACACATTGCTCTAATAGAGCACATTTCTTCACTGGGGTAGAAAATGCTTTGTTCTCTCCAATGTCTCATATTTGGGGCATAGCTTGACACTGAAGAGGATGGGACAGGTTAATCAAGCTCACAGAACTAGTGAATATTGGCATTTCCTGTTGTGCGCATCTGCAGCCCTTGCGCACACCTGTAATAGGCTAGATCTTTTTTCCTGTGTTAAAAATGCTAAGCGATAACCATTGATTTACAAGCTATTCAGGAAGCTTCCTTTAAGACCATTTGCAGTCTGAAGCACAACACTCATGGGGCTTTCCATATTTCGCACCCCAAACGCAGATCTGTCAAACAGACCATATAGACCCACTTACTGTTCCGATCGACCATGGCTGAAAAGCAGCTGCTATTTAATGCCATTGTAGTTGCGCTAAATATAGCACAGCTGTCAACCTCAGCAAATAAATAAATAAAACCAGCTTCCCCAACCACAGCTGCAAAGGCAGCAACTGGGGAGCTGAGTTTATTTCCCTTGCATATGTTATCATATAATCAAGTTGATGAGGTTTTATTTTTATTTTTATTTTCTTGTTCTGAAATGACCTGGTGCCCTCCAAAAGCTTGACCAGCTTTATGCTAAATTAGTAATAATAACAAAGTGAGCTGTGAAAATGTTGGGTTCATTAAGGGAGCTGGTAATCCTGTTAGTCTTGCCCCTTGTGGTTTGGGGGGGGGGTCCCTGCTCTGCCACAGATTTACAGCTCATTCCTAGGGCTTAGGCTGCAAGAATATATGAGGCGACTTCTACTTCTGTCTCCCTGGGAAGCTTTCCTTGAGTACTTCTCCATTCCCTGTTTTATAGAATTAACCAGGGCACATTTGTGCCAGACTTTGAGCTTCTGTGGATTATGAAGGTGAATAGAAAGCAGTGCACGTTTTAAAAGTTGGTCATGTTCTCTCTCCTCCCCTTCCCCAAAGCAATACAAACTTCCCTGTGTAGAACTGCTGTGATGTGCAAGGAGGACTCTTGAGTCCTCTGTTGTCCTGCGCCAAACAATCTTTGTAGTGTAAAGCTAGTAGAAAGATCCTTAGACTTGGCCTTTTCTTGAATCATAGGATCAGTCTGTTGAACAAGAAATTGAACATAGTAAAACACCTAACCTTAAGAGAATAGTTCTTAATCACTTCTTTTTTATAAATTGAAATTGTTACTAACATTTTATTATTCTGTATATTCAGGCACTTTTCTGAACTCTGCATCAATCAAGGGAATATGAACTTTAATTGAAAACTCTGTGTTTTACTTCAGAAACTGAGGTGTCCCATCCCTGGGTAACATTGTACAAATGTCAGACATCAGCTAAAAGCCTAACCTGCTTAGGGTGCAGCCCACCAAGTCTTGCTGCCATTGCAGAGTCCAGTAGTTTTGATAGGGTTGCTGGGATGGAATACATAAAACGTATATAGTAATTGCTTTCTTCCACAGTCACATGGGGTGTGTGTGTTACCTGATAGGTTCAAGGTCATACCTTGGAAGTCAAACCTTGGAAGTCATACCTTGGAAGTCAAACGGAATCCGTTCCAGAATTCTATTTGACTTCCAAAACATTTGAAAACCAAAGCGCAGCTTCTGAATGGCTGCAGGAAGCTGCTGCAGCCAATCAGAAGCCGCGGAAGCCTTGTCGGACGTTCGGCTTCCAAAAGAACATTAAAAAAACGGAACACTCATTTCCAAGTTTTGATTGTTCGGGAGCCAAAATGTTTGAGAACTAGGCTGTTTGAAAACCAAGGTATGATTGTATATGCCTTGAAGATAGAGACCTGCTCTCTCATTCTTTGTAAGGTGTCACGAATTCAGATGGCACTATAATAAAGCTATGTTGGTTTTGACACTTCAAATGTGTGAAAAAAGTAAGTAATATCAAAGGACTAGAACCAATTGGCTACAAAGGAAGTAATATGGTAGGAGTAATAATAAATGATTACAAACTGGCTATTTGTATTTATTTTGCTTGAACAAAATTCAATTCAATTATCGTCATCTGGTTTGTGATTTAATAAACTATTAGACTGTCGATGAAAATGCATAAGCTTCCTTCCAAACAATGCAGTCAGATATACTGATATTTATTTCTATAATAGCTACTCCTTAAGCATATATCACTGTGAAGATCTAGTTCTTAATGAACTCCCATATTACGTATCTAGTCTGTTCTTAAATAAGAGGTAGAGTGTGTGTTTTTCACCTTGCATGCAACAGAGCAATACAAAAAAGTTCAACATCAGAAGGCAAACTGGGAGCTGGCCATCCTATTTTTAAAGTACATGCCTCACCAACGTCATGATTCATTAGAAAGCCTATCTTCAAATCCTTGTTTGTCATGAGATCATTCCTGGTATTCCACAGGAAGCTGTCAGATATGCTTTATGTGTGTGATGCCTGGCCAGAGATTAAATGCAGATGGTTTTTGAGTCGGATAACATGGCATGAACTTTCTCCAGAACGCTATGACTTAGTTTATTTGCAGGCAAAATTCTTACAACTGATATACTTTGGAGTTAAATAGATTCTGTTAAGGATGTGCTTTTGCCTTTGAATTGTACCAGTGTTTGATGTCATTAGCTATATGGCAGATCTACACGGAATAAATTCCTTCTTGCCTAGATTCAGAGAGAGCAGCACCTGGTCTCTTTGACTAGGCCTGCTTGTTGTATCTGTCAAATGGGAGGGACACTGACTAGAACAAACTTCGTGCAGGACTGCTGTACTGAGGTTTTTTCTACGATCAAGCCGTATATCAGTTTTATGAAAAAAAACAAATAAGAACTTAGCCTTGGTTTAATGTGGAGAAGAGAATTTATTTCTCTGTGATGCTTTGTGATGCTAAATACTTGGCTCTATCTTTTTAGCTTTCATTATTTAAGCTACAGAGAATTCACTTTATGTTCCTTTTATTTCCCATATGTGTTTCAACATACGTACAGAATACCTCTGCCCCCCACCCCTACAACCTTATTTAAGAATAGTCCTGATTTTATTTTATTTTGCATTGGAGTCTGTAATAACCTCAGCCCACTTGGCAGGTTCAGATGTTGCCACACTCAAGACTTGAATCTGCCGAAACTGCTTCCATGCAGGAAAAATTGCTTCGGTGCAGTAACACTTCTAACTGTGGCTGAGATCTAAAGAGCTACTTTAGGTGGCCCTGAGAGCTTGGGCTTGCCTAGTAGGCCCCTCCAACTCATAAAGAACTTGCTTTGCGGCCTTGGGAACCAACCCCCAAGGGCATGCAAAACCAGGCTTCTAATCACTATGTGTTAGTTCAGTCTCATGGTGAGTCTTCCTGCTAGCAGTCACCGGGGAGATTTATTTTGCAAACCACTTCATGATAGTGAAAGGCTACAAGTAAAATACTTCTGGGAGCTTCCAGAACAGCAGAGAATAAAAGAAAAATGAATACGAGTTATTAAAACTGGTAAGTCCTTTTGGGGAAATGTGAGAGAGAAAAGATGCAGGCTGAGGAGGAACCTCCTCTGTTTTTTCCCGAAAGGGAAAAGAGGATGCTGAATATTTTCAAGCTTACCACCGTCTGCTTTTCCTTTTAATCGAAGACAAAGCCAAGTATGCCTTCAGCTCAACCTTCCATGCAACAAGAGAGAGTGATCATGCAGCAAGATGGAATGAACAGCCAAGACATGCAGCAGCATTCAGTTTTATCCTCACCAAGAGCAACAAGGACAAGTTTGGAAGACGGAAGTAAATACATTGCGCACACCATGGATGAGCCAGTAGGCATTTCTCCAGTTTTGACTAATGCCTTGGAACACATTGTGGAGCAGCTGGATGTTCTTACTCTTGTGAGTAAATCACCAACACCATTGCATGTACTGGATTGCCTGCAAGTAAACAATAAATCACTAGGCTTCTTGGGGCTAGTGGTGAAGCGACAAATAGCCCTGTTCCTACTTCAGGGGCCATCTGGGCCTTGCGTTTGGTCTAGCAGGACTCCTCCTGTCTCGTTACGCCTCTGGGCCCTCAATTCAACATTTATCTATTTTAAAGATTGACATCAGAAACTTTCTATTCAAAAACTTTCTCAGGTGGGCCTACACAAATGGTAACTCCTTCACAAGTTCATTGACCTGAGGCAGGCTACACTCGGTCTCTCTGCCTCAGCCCTTCGTTGATCTACAGAGTTGTAATAATTACCAATATTATGTTTGTGAATTAGGACTTTTGATTAGTCAGCGAAAGAAATTGCATATCATATGTCAATGCCAGTATATGTCTTTCTGAGATATTGAAGGAAGTAGAACACCTTTAAATTTAATAAAAGTTGCTACTCTTTATCAGATGGATATGCCACCATAATTAACATACCTGAGCTAAAATAGTGTCAAAAAAGAAGTTTTCCACAATAAAAAAAAAAATGCTCAGCCCAACAGATAACAAATTCCTCCCCACCCCAATTAGCAAATGCCTTAGTAGATAGATCTGCTGATTTAAAACAAACTGCTTTATATGTGAAGTACTTTGAGCTCCTAAAAAAAATATATCAGCTGCAGAATGAAAACAATAATGGGTGAAATAGAGGATAATTGTATTAGATAAAAGTATGTTATATAAAGCAGTAGGTATAACGTAGGAATAAAATACATCATTGTGGTAAGGGTGGGAAGTCAAAATTTTAAGAAAAACATATTTGGAAACTTAAGTAAATTTGTAAAACTTGTGAAAAGAAAAAAATATGACCAAGAAAAAGAAAAAAATACATCCTTTAATCATTTTTGTTATTGTCGATGTAATTAAGGTCTATCAGAGCATTACCCAATTTCTACTGGTACCCGGGAAACACCGAACGTGTCTTACATGGTGTGTTCAGATCCACAAAAACTTGCTCAACACGTCTCAGTAACACCATTCCTATCAATTTAATGTGTTCCACAATAGAGTGGAGAATATATTTGAAAGCAGATATCACTGAAAAGTTGGATTCTGATACAACAAAGTATTTCAGACATTTGTGATGTCCATCCAAGCCCTTGCTGAAGTCCCTTCATAACTCACAATATTTATGTGCCAAGACCTGAGGACCCCCTGAGAAGGCGCTTCCAAGGGTACGGAGGGGTGTGTCACTCATTCTTCCCCAGCTGCAGTCTCCACATCACATGCCTTACCTGCAGCTGTTCAGGGCTACACCTGTTTGGGGGAAGGGAGAGATTTGGAAAAACCCTGGCGTGTGTGCAGAACATCTCATGTGGCCCTGTGGGTATCAGCTTTGAAAGGGGAACTCTCAACACTTTAGTTTCCAGAGTTATAGAAGCTGGAGGCTTTATTCTCTGAATCAATACTCTAGTCTGATACAACTGAATACATAGCACATACAGGGATGCTCTGCCAGAAAAAAAAAGGATTTTAGAGTTCTTCTCCAATAGTTGGTTTTATTTTGATGCTGAGACCATTATGTGTTTAGCACGGCAAAAAACCCCATGTATTTTTAAAGTTTCTGTGAGCTACTGAAATGGTAGCTGAATCAAATCTTGCAGTTCTCTGGTTTCTTTAGTGTATTAAGAGAAGTTATTTTGTAAATAAAACATTACAATCAATAACAAGCACTTGTTGCCCTGTTCTCCTAACAGACTGTCTCAATCTTGGAGCAGCGCCTGACTTTGACGGAAGATAAACTGAAAGAGTGCTTAGAGAACCAAGAGAAACTGTTACTCTCTGTCAGAGATTGAAAATAAACAATGCAAATGCATTCTCAGGAAGACAAAACAGTGACTTGAAGCAAATAAAATGTGCCTCTTTGGTGTAAGTGATTTCCCTAAAAATCATTGATAACATTTTGAACATGTAATTTTGTGTGTGTGCATTTATTAAATATATATTTGTGTTTTTCTGAATATCCAATCTGTTTTCTGATATTTGCCCATCCTTTACATGCTGAGCCAGTGGCGTAGTGTGGGGGGTGCCAGGGGTGCCGACCGCACCGGGCGCAACATCTGGGGGGGCGCGAGTCCAGAGGGAAGGGACAAGTTCCTTCCTCCACTGGGCTCCCCGCCGCCACCGCCAGCCTTGCGCCCTAGCGCGCGCGCCCCCCGCCGTCGCTGTGGCTGCGCTCCGCTCACTGCTCGCAGGAGGAGCAGCCGCTGCAGCAGCGCCGACGCCGCCACCGACGCCTGGCCGGGCACGGGCAGCCTCTGCACCCTGCCGCCGCCGCCATCCCCTTGGCCCAGCCACAGGCGGCGGCTGCTTCTGCCTCCATCCTCCTCCGGGCAAGCAGCGTTGTTTGCGCGGCAACTCGCAGGTTAGGGGTTGGGGAGGCGCAAATTACTTGCCTTGCCCCAGGTTAGGGGGCGCAAATTACTTGCGTTGCCCCGGGTGCTGACAACTCACGCTACGCCGCTGTGCTGAGCACAGTTCAAAACTCTGCTGATCTCCAGTGTGCATGTTCTCCAGGTGCCGGCACAGTCTCTGCCCCATTCATTTCCCATGCATCATGGTGCAACATCTTGTTGATGTATGTAGGGCATTCCTTAACTCACGGGAAAAACGAGGTTGCATCTTGCAGCAAAAGGTGCCATATTCTATACCCAGCATTGCCAGGTAGGAAACCCTGGGAAGCCATTACTAGTCAATACTGAGCTAGATGCACAAGCAGATCTGAGTTAGTATAAGACAGGGGTCAGCAAACTTTTTCAGCAGGGGGCCGGCCCACTGTCCCCCTTGTGGAGGGCCGGACTATATTTTGGAGGGAGGGAAATGAATGAATGCCCCACAAATAACCCAGAGATGTATTTTAATTAAAGGACACATTCTACTCATGTAAAAACACGCCGATTCCCGGACTGTTTGCGGGCTGGATTTAGACGGTGATTGGGCCGGATCCGGCCCCTGGGCCTCAGTTTGCCTAGCTATGGTATAAGAGCAGGAACAATGTGGCATGCAAGAATGCTGCAGTGACATCATTTCTGCACCAAATAGAGTGTTTTCTCTTTCCCCTTGTCTGCCTTAAAGAGGAGCAAAATACGAGAAGACTTCATACCAGGTTGTTAGCTGGAACATTGGCCATAATTCTTGCTTTCCCCAAATTTCTTTCATTCCCCTAATGATTAAACTATTCAAGAGGAACTGGATAAATGGTCTTTAATTCAAGGATAATTATTGCACATAGGGTCAACAGAAAAGAGCTTGGGCTGGGCTCCACCAGACTAAAAGGAGCTTGCCTGGAAAGGCTATACAAGTTGCATGGAAACCATACTCACTGACTGCAGGAAACTGAAATCTGTATCAACTTCTTAATTATTTGAAACCTTACAGGCTAGAAAAGTGCTCTTTTGTGTTCTAAATCTGAGATTTCTTTGCATATGCCCCCAGATTCTTCTTATCACACATGCACAAATTATGTATGTATTCCTTTGGGTTTGTTTGTTTGGGCCTGGAGGCATTGTAAAGAGAAGATATTGTAGAATAAGGAGTGTGCGTTGGGCTTCTGCCTGGATACACTGAAGTTCAGACCTGTGTTCAACAAAGTGCCAGTGGCTTCAATAGGCATGGTTGTCTGCAGAGAAGTGAGGGTGGTTTCACCATGACTACTTTCCTTCTGTAGCTGCATTGCCACCCATAGAAGCAGCAGCCTCTGTTTTATGGCAGAGGGAAATGGTAGTGGAAAAGCAGCAGTCTTGAAGGTTTTATAACCCCCTCACAGATTGGGATGCAACATAAATATATAAGACATAATAAAATCTGAAGAATCAAATGGCAACAATGTGTCAGCTTGCATTGCAGCACCAGGAGAGCAACAAAACTTCTCCAGTCAACTTAAGGAAATGCCTCAGTATGTCCAGTGCTATTTTTCTAGAAATAGAGGTGCTGGAACTCACCATGAATGCCTCCCTTGTTCTCCAAGAATGGCAATTGTGCCCACCTGAGGTGCCGGAACTGAGTTATTTTGAGTTCCCCCGGAAAAAAAGCCCTGTTATGTCTCTACAAGTTGCTTAAAGCTCATCACTGTTGGAACCAACCAAACTGCGAGGGGAGGGCATTCCACTGTTGGGGTGCCACTATTAAGAATGTCTTCTCCCATGTCACCCCAATGGCAAGCATGGCATTGTTAGAGGGTGTCTCCAGTCCACTTGATCTCAAGTAGTAGGCTGGCATATATAGGGGAGGAGGAGGTGATGCAGAAACTGCCTTCCTGGGCCCTGAGCCATTTATGGATCAACACAAGTACCTGGCTTGATAGTTAACTGGCAGCAAGCAGAAGAGGCCAGGGGGGAGGAGCAGCGCTGCAGGCCTGGCCTCCAGCAATAGCAGTTCTGGGTTGTGTGGCGAGGGCAAGGCGGTAGGGACACCCTGGCAGAGTTCATCCTACAGATGCGCCCACCACAACCTTGCTGCCACATCGCTCCCACACCACTCCAGTAAGCAGCAGCACTTCCAGGAGGCCAGGTCCATGGAATATGCCTTCCCACCAGCTGTTCTTGGCAACTGGTGCAATTCCTCAAACTGTTGTACAGTGGTACCTTGGGTTAAGTATTTAATTCGTTCCGGAAGTCTGTTCTTAACCTGAAACTGTTCTTAACCTGAAGCACCACTGTAGCTAATGGGCCCGCTGGAGCACGATTTCTGTTCTCATCCTGAAGCAAAGTTCTTAACCCGAGGTACTATTTCTGGGCTAGCGGAGTCTGTAGCCTGAAGCGTATGTAACCCGAGGTACCACTGTACCATATTTGCCACTAGCTGCTACTCACCAGCTTTACCACAATATTCTGCGCTGCTTGCAGTTTCTGAACCAAGCCCAAGGGACAGCCCCACATGAAGCACATTGCAAAAAAAAAATCCATTTGACAATGCGTGTGCCACCACAGCTCTCCTCCTGCTCTTTCTCTGCTGGGGGATGCCCTCTCAGAGAGCTGCTTCACCCAGAAGCACCCACCGCTGCCATTTGTATGTAATGTGTAGTTCAACCCTTGCTTTCAGCCACTTAGGACGCTTATCAGTTTCCAGATGTTACCATGAAGAAGCTTCAATAAGGAGGCCATAGAAAATGGATCAGGGAGATAAATGAATCCCATAAACTCCTATCCAGCTTTAAGAAATCAGAGACAATGCCAGGAGCAGCGACTGAGTCATCTTTTCATAGGGTTGTGCTTTATCTTGCAAAGCAAAGGTACCTCCAGCTAAGGTTGTTTCCCAAATCCCCTGTGCAAATCCTTTTTTCTTTGAGAAGAGATAAAGGGGGGAAAACAAAAGAGGAAAGGCTCAGGAACCACCTTGATGCTATTTAATTTCCATTGAAGCTTTTCCAACCCTTGATGGTCGAACCTGAAAGCTTTACTGTCTTTATTGCTTCACCTGTATTGAATATCAAGGTCTGTGGCAAGATAAATCATTTAGAAAGCACAGCAAAGCATGTTCGCACCAGAAGGTTGTTTCTGGGAGCAATTGTGTCAGGGAAAAAGTTCAAAAGGTGCTAAAGCATCTGTAAGCTGGGGTTTTTTTTAAAGCAGGTAAACTCCAGCGGAGGCACATGGAACAGGCCTGCTGCTTCATGTTCCCTTCCCTCCTTTCACATCTCTGTCAACAAAACATTAAAGCTGCCGGCCCCTTTGAGGCAGGAAACAGGACAGACTGTGGCAGGTAGTATTTCTTTCTCGATGAAAACATCTGTCACGCTTGCAGTTTTGTTTTGTTTTTTGAATATATTTGGGGGCATATATTATGACTAGAAGGATCATCAGGCTTGGATAGAAGTTTTGTTTCGTTTTTTAAATGCAGATATAAAATGTAATATTCCCAATTGACTGCCAAATACTAATTCAGTTGCGCCCAAGGAGTAAATTGATTGAGTGAAGCTGGATTTGCAGTTGTATGCAGTGGGTAGATTTGGGGACTTTGCTGCGGAAATGCTTTAATTTGTAATTGTAATTTCTCCCCATCATTAGATCCTAATACAACAACAAGAGTTTGTTTTTAGTTGCCACCTTCTTATGAGGAGATGCTCTTGAGGTCAAGCAAATTCAGCCATTGTAGAAAATTAGGTTTGTGTCCATAATCCGTTTCATCTCTATAATGCTATGGCCTAGTTCACCACTGACCATAGCTGTGGAGGGAAAGCATTAATGCATTATCACATATATGTTGTGTGTGCACACACAACACCCTGAAAGTTGTTGAGCTTTTTTTTCTTTCAAAAACACCAAAAAAATGCAATTTTCTGATCTAAGATCCAGAACAAAGTGCCGCCTTTCGGAAATTTCCCCCGAACGTCAATTCCGCCTTTGAACTCCCAGACGTATTGCAGTCCTATGTGAATCCTGCAGACACATGGCTACATTGCTTGGTAGGTGTGCCTGGAGCTTGTGAGCATTCTGTCCACACTTGTAGATGGAATTATTTAGTCAAGTATATGACCTAGACGGGACGCAGGTGGCACTGTGGGTTAAACCACAGAGCCTAGGACTTGTTGATCAGATGGTCGGCGGTTCGAATCCCCGCGACAGGGTGAGCTCCCGTTGCTCAGTCCCTGCTCTTGCCAACCCAGCAGTTCGAAAGCACAAAGTTCAAGTAGATAAATAGGTACCACTCCGGTGGGAAGGTAAACAGCATTTCCATGCACTGCTCTGGTTTGACAGAAGCGGCTTAGTCGTGCTGGCCACATGACCTGGAAGCTGTACGCTGGCTCCCTCGGCCAATAAAGCGAGATGAGTGCTGCAACCCCAGAGTTGTCCGCGACTGGACCTAACGGTCAGGGGTCCCTTTACCTTTATCTATGACCTAGACCTCTAGTTTCTGTCGGATTGGCAGAGTATTTGTTTTGCCATCTTAAGTTAGAATGACTGTAGGGTTTTTTCTTTTCAACCCTCTATGCCTTGAGACACGATGGAAGGAAATGAGAGTCTCTGTTTTGGAAGTAGGTATGAATGAATGTTGGAGAGTATTTGGAACATCTGCCTCCGGTGGCTATTTTCATCCTTGCAAACAATCTGCTCAGTGAACTACAAATTCTGCATCTTGTTGTCAAAACCCATTTGCTCGCTGGAGAGAAAAATGAGAGAAATGGCTCTTGCCATTTTTCAGAAGCAGATCCGGTAATGCTGTGACCATCATGTGCAGAATTATAGGGCTGGAAGGATTGGAAAGTCATTTTCTTCAGTCTCATGCCATCAGCTGGGATTCTCTACATGTTTTTTCATACTCTCCCACCCATGGAGTAAACTCAGGCTATGGTGTATTATAATTTATCTCAGAGGGGCATTAAGACTGTATTGATCTTCATGACAACACAACCTTTATATGTCACAAGTTTTGTACAGGCCTCTGTCAAACTCACTCTCCTCAGTCTTTGGCTTCAGCTATTTGGGGCATACAGAAGAAGGGAATAACATGCCTCCTATTGTAAGATTATTAAAAGCTGTTTAGAAGCCATTCCCCAGTTGTGCTGCTGTTGGGTTGGGTTAACAAGAAATAAACCTTTAATTACCTGCTGTATCTGTTGCGCTCTTCTGCTTTAACCAACCATTTAGGATGTGCTCAGGCAATTATTTGAGATGGGATTCTCTAATGTAACAGAAAGCAATGTTCAGGAAGCCCCATATTAGTAAACATATGGCAATAGAATATTTCCTAGTGCTCTCCCGTGAGCACTTTCCTTGCCACAGACAATGCTCTTAACAAGAGAAGTATTTTTAAGGTTCATCGAAATGGGCCAGCTCGCCCAGTGTAACCAGAGGAGGCTCATTAAGTTGAGTGCAGCTATGCCGCTTTTACGGTGGTATTAATTAGCAGAATATGTTTTAATTAGCGGGAATCTTCCATGATATGTAAGCGAGACTCCTCTCACAAGCTTATTCTTAAAGCCCACTTTTGATCATGCTTCCATTTTCAGTAGGTAAATTCACTGCCCAATGAATTGAAATGACAGTACTAGAATGTTAATCCCACGCTATCCATGATGCTAAATGATGATACAGCAATTTTGTACATGGAGAAGCCACTGGTGATGCATGCTAACATGACAACTGGACTTGTGACACATAACACAGGTCTGCTTTATGCCTGCCTGTGCCTGTAAGTTGGCCCCTGTCTCTTGTTCTGCATTCTGTCTAAGTGATAAGTGACAGCTCCCCTTGAATACACAAACTGAGAAATAGGCCTCATTTGGCAGAGATGCAGAAACCCTGTGGTAGCAGATGCTCATTCTTAAACCTTGAGGGTGGCGCTGACCATTAGCAACAAAATAAACTTGTGTGCATACTTTGTCATGTATATTAATAACATACAGTGGTACCTCGGGTTACATACGCTTCAGGTTACATACACTTCAGGTTACACACTCCGCTAACCCAGAAATAGTACTTCAGGTTAAGAACTTTGCTTCAGGATAAGAACAGAAATCGGGCTCCAGTGGTGCGGCAGCAGCAGGAGGCCCCATTAGCTAAAGTGGTGCTTCAGGTTAAGAACAGTTTCAGGTTAAGAACGAATTAAGTACTTAACCTGAGGTACCACTGTAATCAGTTTTCTGAGGGCAGCTCCTCTTGTAGCCAGAATCATATAATTGTAGAGTTGGAACCCCAAAGAGGCATCTAGTCCGAACTCCTAGAATACAGGAATCTCAGCTAAAGCATCCATGACAGATGGCCATCCAACCTCTGCTTAAAAACCTCCAAAGAAGGAGAGTCCCACTGTCAAACAGCTCTTGCTGTCAGAAAGTTATTCCTGATGTTTAGTCAGCATTTCCTTGTTACTTGAAACCATTGGTTCAGGTCGAGAGCATGAGAAAACAAGCTTGCTCCATCTTCCATGTGACAGCCCTTAAGATATTTCAAGATGGCTTTCATATGTCCTTTCATTCTCCTCTTTTCCAGGCTAAACATACCCAGCTCCCTCAACCATTCCTCATAAGGCTTGGTTTCCAGACCCTTGATCATCTTGGTTGCCATCCCCTGCACACGTTTCAGCTTGTCAATAGCCTTCTTAAATTGCTGGACTCAGTATTCCAGATGTAGTCTGAGCAACGCAGAAAAAAGTGGTACCATCACTTCCCTTGATCTGGACATTATAGTTCTGTTGATGCAGCCTAGAATAGCATTAGCTTGTTTTGCTGCTGCATCACACTGTTGATTCATGTGAAGCTTGTGGTCCACTAAGATGTCTAAGATACAAAAGAAGAAGATAGCAGCAGGGTCATGAAAACCCAAAGTTTTGCAGTCCCCCCCCCCCCCCGCTAGGAGACCTAAGAGAGCAAATCCTCCAAACAGTTCAATGAAGAATGAGCATGCTGAGTGGGCATGGAATGCCAAGTGTCACTTTGGAGAGAGAAATTGGGGGAATGAGAGGGAAGGTGGTAGAATGGAGTCTCCTGGAAACGGGCAAGGCTGCTTGGCTAGGACCCTGGACAGGAGCTTTCCACCCTGAAACCTTTTGAAAGAACCTGCTTGTGATATCTAGTAGTGATCAAGGATGAAGTGCTTCCAACATCCTTTGTTTTACACTAGAATCAAATACGTTGACCTTAAAAAAAGAAAAAGAATAGTTAATGGGTTACTAAGGCTTAAGGGTTTTTTTGTCTTTACTTTAAAAATGTGTCAGGGCTTAAATATTAATGACATTGTTTCTTGTGGTCTAATGAGGTAAATAAAAATCTTCAACGTCCTGCAATAGCAATCAAGCTATTAGGAAGAGGAAACGAGCAGTCTGGTTACACAGAACATATTGTACCTTTCAAACATTAACTATTGTTAAGTGTCTGTTGCCCCAGACACAGTGGCTACAAAGCACAGAAGGAGAGGTAAATTCGACCCGGGGAACATCATTTTAACAAGCCATTCCTTAATTCAGAGACGTCTGCTTTCCCCCACTGTCTCCCAGAAACCATTTGAAGCAAACCATTTTAACTGACCAAACGTGGTTTCTTTCTATGCTCAGAGAAGTGAGGTACAGGTACTTTGGAAGCAACTTAGAAGGGAATATTTTGAGGTATAACAGCCTATATTTTCATGCTTTACTTTGCTGCATGTTTTGTGATTTTACATCTCTCCTGGACCAGCTCTCACCAAAGAGTACTTGCCCCAACCTGGATTTAGGCAACCAGGGAATCCTCCTTTTATTATACAATTATATTGTATTATTTCCTCTTAGCCAAATACAAAACAAAAATTCCAACAGTTAAAAAACAGTTTAGGAACTGTGACCCCAACAATGTACGGTTTAATGAACATACAAGTGGAAAATTGCCTTAAAAGTCTGACAGAGTTGTATCCAATTTCAGAAGAAAGAATCCTTTAAACTGAGGGGCTTTGTTTAAAAAGTAGGTGGAGGGAGGAGTCAGGAAAGTCCATTCCTTTCAGGGAGGTTGGGTACTATTTTAAACCACTATAAAAGAGCTTCAGCTACAAATGGAGACAATGGATTAGAGAGAATATGAACAAGCCCAGAAGATACCAGTGTGGTTAAACAGTGGCATTAAAGAAGCCATAAAAGGATTGCATCTTTTGAAAAGTGCAAATAAAGAAAACTTTGGAATGCACAAGCTCTGCTTCAAAACAAAACAAAACAAAACAAAACAAAACAAAACAAAACAAAACAAAACAAAACAAAACAAAACAAAACAAAACAAAACAAAACACTACAGTAGGAACAAAAGAACAGTCTGGGCAGCAGTAGAATAATTATTAATATTATTCATTTCATTAAAAAGTATACATAATTCAATTTGTACGGCTTAAAAATATTATATTATATGGAATTGTTATGCCCTTCCTTAAAGCTGTCTAGAAAATTTGAAAATCTTGGGTTGCCCAATTTCTAGTAATGATTGAGTTATATTTTCCCCTTGACAAATGTAAAAATAATGCATCACTTTCGTCATAAAGATAACATCACAGCGCCTTGCCAAAGTTACAAAGACAATGCCTAAGTAGATTGAATATTGGGGAAGTACCAATAAAATCACTACTGATGGAAATTGGGAGTCTCGCTGCAGTAATCTTGATCATATTGATTCCTTCCCACCTACCCAACAAGAAGCAGTCCCAACAGTTTCACCGGATAGGAAGAAAATTTATACTGTTACTGTTATAAACCCAACTGATAAACACCTGGCAAAATCCATTCAGTGTAGCAGGCATATAGTACAGTACAAGGTTTGGTCAAAACATGCCAACTTCAGATATACCAGTTTGACTCCAAACCGGCTATGATTACCCAGGAGAGAGATACTGAGGTTGTGACAGACAGCTTACTGAAAATGGCAGCTCAGAGAACAGTTGCAGGGAAAGAAAGGAAGTTTGATATTGGGAATTGTTAAGAAAGGGATGGGGGGGGGAGTGGAACCTGCCAATGTCATGGTCCCTTTATAAAAAATGCCGAGTCAGCTGTATTTTGAATACTCCTGTTCTCAGTGCCTCAGCTAAAAAATGATGCTGTGGAGCAGGGGGTTGGGCGGGGGCAGGGAGATGCTCTCTGGGCTCAGGGCTCAACCCCAAGTGGGTTCACCTACCACCCAGCATGGCCATGTCAGGGATGATGGGAGATATAGTCCAATGACACCTGGAAAAGGCACAGAAAGGAGCAACTTGGATAACTGGGGAATTGAAGTATCTTCCCCTTATTGAAAGGTATATTTTTTTTGGGGGGGGGGGGTGTTAGGCATCAATCCAAAATGTGCTTGGTAGGGAGGAAGCCCCTTTTAAATAACTGTGATTTATTCCAAGTGTTAAGGGTATCGGGTGGTTGCTTAACAGCAATCAGGCAAGATGCCTCACTAGTCTGTTCTTACTGGTGCTAAAAAAACCTTTACAATGCAGAGCACCTCTATTCCATGTCTTGCTCATTCACTGGCAGAATCTGAGAGTGGGCGGTCCTTAAATCTTCCCCAGCAGAGTAGCTTCTTGACCCCCAGTCTGCGCCTCCCCTCTCTACGTGAAAGCCTACTGCGCAAGGAAGGCTTGGGTAAAGGGGGACCTCTCTCCCCTATGGAATGGGGGGGGGGAATGTTATATAAGGAGAATGTGCTATGATGTTTATGAAATTATGTATGGTTTTGAGATACCCATGTTGGTCTGACCCCTGACCTGCAATATCAGGCATTTTGGAATCTGAGGTGGGCCCCCTCCCCACCAGGGAAGAATCGGGGAGGGAAGATCTACATCGGGAATAAAAATCAACATTGCGGCCTGCTGCCCCTGTGGATCCTGTGACCTGAAGTAGTTGCCTCAGCTTGCCTCTTGGCTGAGCCAGCCCTGTGCAATATTCTCACCGGACTATTTTGCAGGATTGCAGACTGGGGGTCAAGATCGCTGCTGCAGCCTGCCCTGGGACAGGGGAGGGGAAGGAAGTCTACGTTGCAAATTTGTACTAGATGACACCTAGGCACTGACTGAACACCATATATTGAGCTACAGAGAAGGTATGAATTCGCGCTATAGTTTTATTAGCATAGAAAGAGAGAGCAGACAAGCTGCAATCACTTTAATCCACTTTAAACAAAAGTCCTACGGATGGTTTGCGTTCTTCTTAGTCAAACTCGGTTCTGTTCTCTGCGTTCTTTGAATTCCCTTAGATAAATGTCAAGTGGGTACTTGCTATTTACAAAGAAAGTCATCTTAGCACTTTGCATGAAATTGAAATAAATGGCCAATTTCTCCCTTCAACAGCTCTTTCTATCTCTTCCAGAACTATAGGTATAAAAAATTAGGTCCCCTTCCCCTGGCGAAACTCAAGGTGATAATGGCTGCAATCCTCTGCACACTTACCTGGGAGTAAGCAGTGGTGGAGCTTCATGCTCCAGCGGGGGGGGGGGGGCGTGGAGAGCAGGCGGGAGTGGGGCTGGTGCGCTCCCCCCCACCCCTTCCTCCGCCACTTGGAGTAAACTGGATTGAATACAGCAGGACGTACCTCTGAATATATCGAGCAATGTTCTATAAGCTGAAGATCATTTGGGTGATTCACGGGCACATTGAGACATCAAGACACAAAACGCTTGTGACCATGGCTTCACATTTTTCAAGCTCTTATTTCATAGCTGATTCCAAATATTTTATTTGCTCCAAATTACCAGAAGAGCGTTAGTCCCATTGTGCCTGCCTTTACTACTTCTAGTGCTTGGGATTGGCACTGCTTAAAGTCGGGTAGTGTGGGTGTGCAGCTATGAGATTAGCGCAATTTAAATAAATAAAAAAATTGAAGTAAAAGGACTTTACATGAGCCATGAAGATCTGGTTGATAAAGGTATTCTGGTGCACAATTGCATTTTTGGTGTTTTTTTTTAATATTAAAAAGAGCAGTAGCCTCTTTCCATCAATGCCCCTAGCACTTGTAGTCCTCTATGCCAGGCATGTCCAGCAGGGAGATCACTAGACGTCTGTGGTAGATCACTGGTAGATCAGTGGCTCCCTCCAAAGAAACTGAACAACTTTGGCTCCCCTAACTAAAAAAAGCTCAACATTTTGGCCCTTCACCCCCCTTCCCTCCTCCCTAAAAGAAGCTCAAAAAGGTTGACCTGAACCCCACATAACAGGGCTTTCCTTCCTAAAAAAAAAGGAGCTCAAAAACGTTGACCTTAACCCCCAAAAGGGGGGTAGATCACAGCCAGTCTTTAACTCTGTAAGTAGATCGCAGTCTCTTGGGAGTTGGCCACCCCTGCTCTGTACCATACTCCATGCTATTTCAGCAGATCTCACGGTGCCAAGGAGAAGCTTGGGCAATGGGAGTTCTGCATCAGAAAGGAAGAATGGGTGGAATTCAGGTGCCCTGCTTGGTGTAAGCAGAAACCATTCCACCACCATTAGAGATAAGCCATCGTGTCTAGCCACTTCATTTATTTATTACCAATAATAATTCATATCCTGCCATATTCAAGATGGCTTACAATCAATAATAATAAATGATTGTTTTGGGGAGAATCCAGAGCTAGAATACATGGGTGTCCAACAATCCAATAGACCTCTAGTGAGGGAGATCCCAGTCACCTCTCTGCAGACTTGCTTCCATTGCCCAACTGCTGCTATCCCTGAGAGGGTTCCACTAACATTGCCAACAGAATCTCAGCTGTAACTTTAACCCATTAGATTTGATGTTCTGGAGCAGCAGAGGATATAGTTTGTCTTTCAAAGGATTTCATGTTCTCACCTGGACCCTGGCCTTATTTACCTCCCCCAGAGAAAGCAAAATAAATGAATATATAATTCCCAGGATAGAATTAAGTTAATCAGCAGAATTAGTTCAATCTGAGGAGTCAGTGACAACAGAGGAGAGAAAGAGAAAGAGAAAGAGAAAGAGATTTGATAACAGGTAGCTCTTTCTATAAAAATAAATCAATTTGGTTATGAGTGAAGTTGCTTTTCCTTTTTCTGATGTTCAGGCTGTGAGTGCCATTGCTTATGTCGCCAAAATAGTACCACCCACCCACTATCAGGAAATACCAGCTTCTGAAGGCTTCTAAAAGTACGAAAAAAGAAGAAAGAAATATGTTGGGGGGAGGGGAATGACTTACAGCAACCTTTTTTTGTTTTCTAAATGTTATGCAGAAAGGAGAGCATCACAGGTCTCTGAAGCTAAACTAAACTTCTGTTTTTATGTGGTCTCTAATGACAGATCAATAAGTCTGTGGTATTTAGAAGCTACTATGTCCCTCGGCCAATAAAGCGAGATGAGCGCCGCAACCCCAGAGTCAGTCACAACTGGACCTAATGGTCAGGGGTCCCTTTACCTTTACCTTTATGTTCTCTGAAACACAGGGTATTTACAACTAATAATATTATGATGACGATTAAATTATTGTTATTGTTTTGTTGATGTTATTCTATGTCAGTATGTAGCTTAATGCCAGAATAGGCTTGTAAGTAGATTCAATTATTTGGATCCACCATAGAAATAAAACAACATGAAAACAATTTAATATAACTAGCTGAACACATGGTTGCTTTCTTACAAAGTATATAAGTATGGCAAGAGGGTAGTCTCTCCAATTAATCTGAAATTAGGAGGGAAAACAAAGCTTATACTTGGGGTCAAACTACACAGGAGGTTAAGCATGGCTTTATTTTGAATCAGAAACTATTCCTGTGTAACTTGAATTGACAATGACATGTGATTACTGTATTATTTCATAGAGGTCACACAGGTATGTAAGCTGGAAAGAATGGTGAGTGATGCCCAGCAAAGATACACAGGACAATGGAGTAAGACAGAGAGTATTAGAGAGAAACTTTTATCACCACTAAAGTGGATATTTTTAACTATGGATGTTGAAATATAAGTGAAGGATCTGCAAGTGGTGAAAGACAAAGAGAGAGTTTGCATTAGTCTGGATGAGAAAGAAAGCTATGCCTGATCTCAGTTAGGCCACAGGAACAGGGGGAGGGGGAGGAAATGATGGATATTTTGCAGTGTTTTGGAGGGAGATGTTTATCCCATTAGTTAAGGGCAAGAGGAGGGCAAGTGATGAGAGATCCAAAAACGAGGCAATGTGGTTGAGATGGTTGGAAAGAATGGTGCTGAGCAAGCAAGCAAGCAAGCAAGGTTTAGGGGTGGATTATGATGAATGGGGCTGAGGTGGGAGTGCTGGTGAGTCATGCGGAGAAAAATGTGGTGGTCATGGGAGTTGTAGCGCTTGATAAGTTTTCCCAGAGCAAGTGTGGAGAAAGAAAGAGAGAGAGAGAGCAGGAAAGGGCCTACTCTGCTAGAGCCTTGCCTTGTGGAGTTTGAAGGAAGAAAGAGCTGCCACACACAGAGAGGCCTTAAAAGAATCCTCTGACAAGGAAGAGAAGAAACTTTAGAGAAAATTGAGGGGATTCCAAAGAGGAGAAGGGGACCAAGGAGGGGATGGTGTCAGATGGGCAGCTGAAAAGTTGGATGAGGATGCCACAGAGACCTCTTGATATTGCAATTTGGGACACCATTTGTGGTTTTAGTGAAGAGGGTGTTAGTGGTATAGGAGGACCAAAACCTAAATTTTAAGCAGAGTAGCCCCACTGAAAACAATGATCCTAAAATAATCATGCCCATTGATTTCAGTGGGTCTACTCTATGGCTAACACTAGATAATAACCCTATTATGACTAGTACTGGATAGCGCCCTTGTGCATATTGGGGACAGTGAGTTTAGTAGGAACTCTTCAAAACACAGTGTGTGGCTCTCTCAAGTCAAAATGTCCATGCGTACTTCATTTACAGGCACATTCTTGACATCATTCTTTCAAATGCAAAATATTGCCTTGGCTCAGGACAAAGGATCGTTTGAGCACGACTGTTATCCAGTCGGTTTTGGCTCTTTTCTTGTACATTCCAGTTGCATGGCTCAGGCGGTTCTTTCTAAGCATCATGTTTCATCTCTTTTTCCTCACCAGAGGAGATGATTTTGAACTGGGTTACTGGAGAACTGACTCACACAAGTAGACAGACCCTTTTGTTTCAGTGGATCCCATCTCTACAGATGCTGTGCAGACAAATCCGTGATTCACAACCCCATTTAAGCAGGAGTGAATGCGGAGATTAGTGCAGGAAGAAGGGGGGGGGACCTGAGGCCTGGGGGCTGAATGTGACCATCCAGAACTTGCCCTCGGGACTCTCCTCAGGCAAACACTCCCTTCCCCAGGCCACACATTCCTCAATGGCTTGGCTTCTCACCCTTGAATGTTTTTGCTTGGCTTGAACCCTCATAGTGCCTCTTGCTTACCTGTATGGATAAGAGAGAGAGAGTGCAACCTACTGTACAAAGCTAATATTTATATTCATAGCCCCACTCACTTTTGCTCCTGCCCCCCCCACCCAGCACTGGCATGTGGCCCCCAACATGTTGTCCAAAAAGGAATGTGGCCCTCAGTCTAAAAAGGTCTCCCTATTCCTGCTTAACTATTTCCTGCCCCTCCATTTTCTTCTCCAACCCTTTCCCCTCAAGTTGCTTTTTCCTATTTAACCGGCAGCTGCATCTTCAAGCCTCAGCTTCAAGCAGTGTGGAAGGGAAGAGCCCATGGCAGTAAGTAAAAAGGTAAAGGGTAAGGTACCCCTGCCCGTACGGGCCAGTCGTGTCCGACTCTAGGGTTGTGCGCCCATCTCACTTAAGAGGCCGGGGGCCAGCGCTGTCCGGAGACACTTCCGGGTCACATGGCCAGTGTGACGAAGCTGCTCTGGTGAGCCACCACCAGCGCAGCACACGGAAACGCCGTTTACCTTCCAGCTATAAAGCGGTACCTATTTATCTACTTGCACTTAAGGGTGCTTTCGAACTGCTAGGTGGGCAGGAGCTGGGACCGAAAGACGGGAGCTCACCCTGCCGTGGGGATTCGAACCGCCGACCATACGATCGGCAAGTCCTAGGCGCTGAGGTTTTACCCACAGTGCCACCCACGTGCTGTAGCTGGCGGTAAGTAGCTGTCAGTAATTTAGCACTTCCAAGCAGTCCTGTTTTTAAATAGCCAACTCAGAGGGAAAACAGAGCACAGCAAGGAGGTATTGGACAAGGTTTCCTTATCTCGACAGGAAATGTGATTACCTCAGTGCTGCAACCGCATAGGATCATAGGAAGTTGCCTTCTGCCAATTCACACCATTGCTTCATCTGGTCTGCTGCACTGTCTGGCAGCTTTCGGAAAGACATATTTCCTAGACATGCCAGGGATTGAACTTGTAACCCTCCTGTATGCGAAATTCAGACATGTCTCTCATACGAGAGCAAACGAAAACTATGGTTTCCCAACATTCATTTTGACTGGTTCTGCTTACCCTGAAGCACACATGACTTTAAGTCGGAAGGCCGATGCCTCTTTCTGTTTATGCAGCCACTTTTTGCCAGGCTGTGCAAAGAGATCTTTCATTTCAAGTTTCCTTATCATGCTCGTAGATCAGAGCTCTCCCCAGCCTTTTTCACCCCCCAGACCTCTCACTCTGATGACTGCTCCTTTCCTGTTTACCCAACATGCTGTCTTGTTACCCAGTGGGATGTTTTCCCTTCGCAGCTCACTGAGGCGCCCAGCTTGTTTTCCTTCTCAAACTCTACTAGGATCTGCTGGTGTCTTTTGAGGCAGACCATCCTGTTTTCAGACAAAGTTCCTGTCTTCTTGAGAACAATCGTTTCTAGGTGTTTTCCCAACAGCATCTGCAGTTGACCTTTTGAAAACCGTGTGACATCCCATCACTCTTTCCCCTTCACTCACACTTTGCATGTTCTGAAACAGTCTGCTTTCAAGAGGTATGATGGACCATCATAAGCTATGTGGGTATGATCTCGCAGAAGACAATTGTCTTCAGGGCAATATCAGGGCATGATATTGTACTGCTGCTGTATGAACATGCTGGGCAAATTCCTGGTAGGGCTGCCTTTAAAAACAAATTGATTGATGATGATAATATAATAATGGTTTGATGCATATGGACATTTTGCTCCTTCTCTATTCTTGACTGTGTTGTTTCAGGCTACCCTGCACAGCCCAGAATCTGGCCTATTGTGATGTGTGAACCATGAGCAGTAAACCAGTAACATTAATAACAATAACTAATTTGTATGCTTTAAATTAAGCATAGGCAAACTCCAGCCCTCCAGATGTTTTGGAACTACAATTCCCATCATGCCTAGCTAACAGGACAAGTGGTCAGGGATTATGGGAATTGTAGTCTCAAAACATCTGGAGAGCCAGAGTTTGCCTATGCCTGCTTTAAATTATTTACAGGTTAGTTCCAACATGGGTACCATATCAGAAAAACAAAAACAAAAACTCACTCATCTTCTTTGAAGAAGATTTTGTTTTAATGGCTTTTCTTTCCACCTTGGTGAAACACAACAAACGTGCTCTGGTTTTCTGAGGTAATTTGTTTTAAAATCCCCACTACCTGCCTAGGTTAATTAAGTGTTTCCATTTCTTTGTTTTGAGGAAAACGTATCAGAACTTCTGAGTGCTATCTGGAAACTTTGGGTTGTTATCCAACATTATATTCAGAGAAGACACAGCGAAATTAATGGACTTGGCAAACTGAGTTCTATTCCTTTGAATGGCTGTACTCTGAGTAAAACTTCCTTGGCTACAACCCATAATGACAAAGGCCACTGTATCAGAATGGACTCCGTGAGCTACCTTTGCCTGTCAAACAGTTCCAGAAACAAGCCTGTCAACAATGTGGTTTAATGTAATGTTATTGGGGAGGTCACAATGTCAATTTCTCTAACTGTAGGATCTTTTGCAGGTCCTGATACCTTTATTTCCATTGAAAGCAAAAGGCATTCAGATTCCTGACTTCATGGGCATAAGCTCATAAATCAAGGTTTTTGAAGCTCTGGTAATTAACAGGCTGAAGTTACACAACCCCCAGCCTTCCACTTAGATCTTCTCAGACAAAGTCAATACATCCAGCTGAATAAATAACATCAGGCCAGGGATCCCTTCCTCTGTTAAGTGATAAAAAGCTGATAATGTCTCCATCTTCCCAAAGCACAGGTGCTGCAGATCAGAGGAGCCAGTAATGCCAACTGAGTCCCCCTTGCAAAGGAAAAGGCATGGATTGCTTCATATTGACTTACTGTTTAAATGAGATCAGTGTGAGTTTTTATTCTTTTTCTTTTGGGGCTAAGGATGCAAGCCTAATCACTCAAATGGTGTGAACTGGCAGGCTTCCATTCAGCCTCACCGCTTTACACCAGCTATGGCTGAGTGACTTCGATTGTACCTTCCGCTTTCCTGAAACCTAATGGACTTCTGGCATTCACAGATGCACTCTCCTCTCTTCCCCAGCCTCCTCTCACAGGCTAGCTTCCTGCTTCTGATTTCCTCCTTGCCTTTCTCTTCCACCTTTGAAAGAGTGAGATAAATATCCTCTTACAATGCAGAGGATGAAGCTCAATATTACTTTCATGAGCATGACTTGTGGAGAGGGCAAAACAACCTTAATGGCCAATGTTGCTATAAGAACCCCCCTTCTCCCATATATAAAAATAAATGTCAGAGGCCCTCCTGACTCTGTGTGTCCCATTGCTGTTAAGATGTACCATGTTTAGGGAGGTTTTTAATATTTGTTGTTTTATTCTGTTGAGAGCCGCCCAGAGTGGCTGGGGAAACCCAGCCGGATGGGCGGGGTACAAAGAATAAATTATTGTTGTTGTTGTTGTCATCGTCATCAACACATTAGATGAACTCGGGCCATTTTCCCATGTGTCGCCAAAGGAGACCTGCTAGTTTCCATCTTTCTTCCATCAGAGGTTTAAACCTGGGCAGCAGATTAGGCAGCCACACAGGTCTCCCTGGCTGCAATGTATTGGGTTTCTAGTTAAACTATAGTACTTCTAGAGTTGCATGTGCAAATGTTATGCTAACCAGTGTCCTCTCCTATCCTCTAGTTTAGTGATGCATTTTCTCTCTTTCAGCAAAGCGTAAGTGGACACCACTGTCTTGTACCACTTAACCAGGAATAAGGGAACTATAAACCAGGGGTGCAGGAAAAGGAAAAGACCTGCATTCCAGGACACCCACAATTCCTGAAGGATGCTGCACACATCCCCTGGTAGCCCTGCCATCTTGAGTTGGCCTTGTGCAGTGATAAAAGGCAATGTAAGCCACCCTACCTTAGTTGTCACAACCAAGTCATTTAGAATGTTATGCAGAACCCTACAAGATCCTAGGAAACACTGATTCCCCCCCAAAAAAACTGTATTGTTTCTCTTGATTTTTTCTCCATCACAACATACAGAGAGCTGGATAGTCTGACGGGTTGCATAAGTTGGGTTTAATGAGCAGTACTGAAAACCATGTTATGTTATATAAACCACACTTAAAACATGATTAACAGATGGTATACAAACACATTGGCATGAACAAATGATTTAGGCTGCAATCCTAACTATGTTTACGCAGAAGTAAGTTTCAATGAATTAAATAAGCTTACTCCCAGGTAAGTGAAGATTAAAATCGAGCTATTACTTCTTATATATAGCATGGTCCCCATCCTCCTTGATTATAAGTCAACTATTTTGATAGATCTGCCTTTCTACTGCTTCCAGATATCTACTTGCTCTTCTTTCCTACCATGCTGGTCCTATTAAGTGCTGTCTATTGATGGAAAGAACTGTGTGTGGGTTTTTTGTTTTTGCTTTTGAAGGGATGGTGGCATAGCTGAAAAAAGAATTAATCTAATGTGCAAAAAAATATTAGAGGATGGCTATATCCAGTGTAGCTTCATTGCAATTAATTGAGATGCCTAGCTTAGCTTCATTGGCTCTAGCAGGTCTACATCTAAGTAGCATTAGCATTTGATACAACCCAGAGAAAGGTTAAATCTTAGTTTAGTAGCACCAGAAAGGAAAGGATTTATCATGCTGGCATAAAAACTGACTTCAGAAAGACTTGCCTGCTCTTGCATAGCCTGGCATGTCATGTCCTCGACCTTTCAGCGATGCCCAGCACTGAAACACAGGCAAGCCCAAGGAGCCAAATAGTCTATTTTGTCATCTGTTCACATCTAGTAACTAAGGTTTTGGAGCTTTTGGTACAGGCAACTCTGTTGGGAGATGACATTCTCCTTCAGGAATTCATCATGCTAGAACACATTTTCAAATGGCAAAACCATTTTTTTAAAGCTGCCCACTTAAAATTTTTCACAAATTTAAAAGGCATAGCTACAACTCTAATGCCTTTTAAAGGTAAAGGTAAAGGGACCCCTGGCCATTAGGTCCAGTCGTGACCGACTCTGGGGTTGCGGCGCTCATCTCGCTTTATTGGCCGAGGGAGCTGTGTACAGCTTCCGGGTCATGTGGGCAGCATGACTAAGCCACTTCTGGTGAACCAGAGCAGTACACGGAAACACCGTTTACCTTCCTGCCGGAGCGGTACCTATTTATCTACTTGCACTTTGACGTGCTTTCGAACTGCTAGGTTGGCAGGAGCAGGGACCGAGCAACGGGAGCTCACCCCGTCGCAGGGATTCGAACCGCCGACCTTCTGATCAGCAAGTCCTAGGCTCTGTGGTTTAACCCACAGCGCCACCCGCGTAATGCCTTTTAGGCACAGATATATCAAAGAGAATTCCCCATTTCCCTCTTCCTTCTACTTCAGGGATGGGGAACTTGTGACCCCCCCCCTAATGGTGTTGGACTACAATTCTCATCCTCTTTGACTCTTGGCTACACTGGCTGGGGCTGATAGAAGTTGAACAACATCTGGAGGTTCGCAGGTTCCCTATCCCTGCTTTGTTTGGCTATCGCGTATCCTGCAAGAGAAGCTTCCTTTGTTCGCCACCTGTCAGTTTAGTGCAAATAGCAATTCCCAAAGAAAGAACAATACCATGCAGGCTTGTGCACGTCATAACACAGAACTTCCCTGAGTGAATTGCACTTAGTGAGCAATACCCAGAACTCACCAATCCCGGGACATAGACAGACAGGTTATTTATGTATTTTATTTATTTTTTAAAAAATGAATGCACCACTTGATTGCTAAAAACAAACAAACCTCAAAACAGTTTACAAAATATAAAACCATAGAATCAAGAAAAAACACACAGCCCTACTTTAAAACATACTAAAGTTAGAATACTAAAACGGATTAACATTACCTCAACTTGTCTTGCCGAATGCAAGGTGTTCTTTTAAAAATGAGATTCAGAAGTAATACAAAACACAAGTGAGTGAGAAGATTGAAGGTTTTGTTCTAAACAGCAAGCAATATATATGGTACATACCAAGCAAGCACTTCAATCTGCCACTTGGAAGCCCTCAAGAAGTGGCGAAGTGACTCTCCCAGGTCGCCCCAGGTTGCACAGCCCTGTGGCCATCAGTCCATGCACGAGCTTCTGCCCACACCCATCCGATTTATAGATAGCTACCTGTTAGCCTGTGTTGCTTGCCAGACTGGCTACGTGCAGATTATTCATTAGCCACCCTCTCCCAGTGCCTCACTTTCTCCAAACAATGCCCAACTTCTTCCTAACTGATTAAGACATTAAAGGCTGTTCTCGGACATCAAACAGCTTTGATAGGGAAAAGGAAGGAGCAGGGGGCAGGAAGGATAACCATGTCAGATCACTAACTCCTCGAAATACAAATATATTCCGGATAGATTGCCCATACACAACTTTCTAAGCATCTAAGTAGACTTGTCTAAACAAGAATGTTTTCAGCAGAAGCCGAAAGGAGTAAAGCAAAGGAGCCTTCTTAATCTCAAAAGGCAGGGAGTTCTAAAGTGTGAGTGGTTGTCACACTAAATGACCGGGTTCTTACGAATATAGAACGGGTATTATCTGCCAAGGGAGTCAGTGTGGCTTGCTTGAATTTGATGTATAGAAAGGGTGGGAAGTTTGGAAGCAATCTTATTGGTTTCTATCAGACCTTGTCTCCTTTGACTGGTGGCAGAAGCTCAGGATCTCATGGAGAAGCCGCTTGCAGCACCTGTCCCTTGATCCTTTCTGTTGGAACACATCGGGGGGGGGGGCACATGCAGCCCTCGGAATGAGACAGACCTCTCTGGGCATTTTCCTGATGAAGCGCAGCCCGGCACATTCACAAATCAGTCCCGATGCGCACTTGCAACACATATTAAAAGACATGTGCATTCTCACTCAGCAGAGTATAGCAGAAGCGATCGTGGAGTGTGAGAGTAACATTCTAAGTGATTTATTAAGCAATATATACAGGACAAAGCAACCATGGTGTCCTCTCACTTCTCCTTCAAGAGAGAGACCAAAAAAAACAGTACAAAAGTATAGTACAGCGGAACAGATAAGACTGACTTCCATTCTAAGATTTTCCAAGCCTAGAAAGTAAACACATGTGATGTAACAATCACACATCCAGCAACGGAGGAGTCAAATGCTAACACTTTCCACTAGGAGAGGGTCGCCAACATCATGCCCTCCATAGATATTAACTCCAAATCCCATCAGCTCCAGCCACTTGCGCAATGGACAGGTATGATGGGAGTTGGAGTTGAACAACATCTTGAAAGCATCGCATTGGCTGTCTTGAACTAGGGATGTCAGGAATTGAAACATGCAAAGCATGTGCTCTACCGCTGAGCAGTAAATCTTGAACCCCTGTCTCAGGTGTGTTTCTATGAAAGCCTCCAGGCAAGGGAGCTATTCAGGTGCTGAACAAAGAGATTTGGGGATGGTGGTGTTCCGTGAAATGTGATACACAAGTTGATAGAATCAGGCCTGAGAGCTCTGGGGTCAAAGCTGCCTTCATCCATGAACTGATTTAGTAGCCACAGGTAGGCCAGTATTTCCGTTTCCATTTTTCATCCGTTAAATAATAACGATGATGATTCATAGCAATGATTCACTTCCCAGTAAGGCTGTTGTCTAGGAAGTCCCATGGTTGTGCCACATGCTGTGGGAACAAATGAAAAGAAAGTGTAAGTATATTTTATAGAGCTCAAGAGAAAGCCTCAGTAAAAATAGTTGACTAAAGTCATAAAAACCAGACTGATGCAACAGCAAATCTTTAAACCTTTTCCTTCCTTCACTGCTTTTTGTGGAGACCAGGTGCTGTGTCCAAGATTTCACAGGAAATATTTAATATTATTTTAAGTGTAACAAACAAACAAACAAAAACAAACAAACAAACAGGTGAGAAGCCAAGGGAGCCTAATGTGCTAACACATACATGCACAGACTCTCAGCACTATTAAATGTATTTTTTGGAGGTGTCAACATGTTGGCACAAACCATATAACCGTATTGTTTGGGGACATTTCAGCAAGGAGAATTTTCCTGCAGGTTTCTGAATTGGGTTAGAAAAGCACCCCACAAAACCATTAATATTAAATGTCAGTTGTAATAAAGTTGTTTCTAAACAGTTTTCAATATTTTCATCACATTTTTACTTCAATAGTTTTTGTTGTTTGTAATTGAAAATTAAAGCCACAAGCTTATTAAATAAACAGAAATGGACAAATCATCACTGCACAGAAAAAGTCTACCTCCTCTGAATATGTCTTTTCTGGCTCTGGGTCTTCTGACATAACAGACATGTCTGGGGCTAAAATATCACCCCTGTACATTGGAAATCTCATTGTGGTAGAAGATACACCACCAAAACTCTTAAATGTGATTCCCCCTCTGCACACAATTGGATGAAGGCTAACAAACTAAATTTACCAAAATACTTTGTGAGGAGCGACAAATCCTAAATAAGTATGAGAGTGCTTTAAATGTATGCTATGTCTGTAGTCGGGGTGGAAGGGAAAATAGAATGAGGCTGTCATGGAAGGAGACATGGCTGGGATAGTGTACGTGAGCAACCATGCTGCAGCATTTTGTTGCAGGTCCCACATGTAATCTATCCAAACATTCTCTTTCAAATATGTGATGAATTCAATTAGCATTGAAAATGTCAGGAATATAGAACAGCTTTATTCTATAATGCAATTTCCAGACAATTTGTATAAGATGTCTCTCTCCTCACTACTTTAAAATATTTTTTCTCTTTAAAACCAACGCACCCTAATGTGTTGAGACAATAATAAATCAGACATTAATTTTAAAATCCTGCTAATCATTTCATAGATGCATGGGAAGTTCAGTGCGTAAAATCCCTCACACAAGCATTTGAGAGCATGAGAGGAATTCTGCTAAGCTGCCACAAATGTCAAAAGTTCTTAGCTATCCTGACACTTACATAATTGCCCTACACAGACACCCACACACTGGAATAGACCCTAAACCATTCAAAATTGCATGTGTGAGTCATGGTGTGTTCCTATTATGCAAAATTCCATCCAAATTTTTATTCCCAGAAAAGATTTATAATGCTGAAAGTTAAGGAGTGGGTGTCACTTCAAGGAAAGCTTCATCTAACAAATGCAAAAGGTTTGGCAAAGTACTTCGTCTTATACAGGCCCCATTTCAGAAAACTCTTCATGCCCTCTTGCAAAACTGTCCAAGTTCCATGAATGAACAGGAAAAGAGCTGGACCAACTAATCTTAACTTCTTCCATTGTCAACGAGGGGGAAAAGCAAGCGTAGGGCCAAGAGCAGAAATCCTCAAATGTTCTGCAACCTTTTCCATGTTATGAACCACCTTCTGAAAACTTGAACTGTGCCCTGCAGAAAAGAAAAGAAAAAAGCTGGGGCAGGAGAACAGTTTTGCAGAAGTACAGGCAAGAGGAAGCCTTCAGAATACTGTTCTCCTGCCTCAAGATACACGGCATTCTTATATGACTTTTGCAGGGAGTTTAGTCATGCCACTTTAAAGTCTCGTTACAGGGAAGGATTCTGGGAGAGAGACAGAAGCAGGTGAAAACCACTTCAGAGCCTACTTCAGTAAGACTCTTCCCAACCCAGAGGGCCATCGGCCACCAGCTACCGTATTTTTTTGCTCTATAAGACTCACCTTTTCCCTCCTAAAAAGTAAGGGGAAATGTGTGTGCGTCTTACGGAGCGAAAGCAGGCTGTGCAGCTATCCCAGAAGCCAGAGCAGCAAGAGGGATTGCTGCTTTCACTGCACAGCGATCCCTCTTGCTGTTCTGGCTTCTGAGATTCAGAATATTTTTTTTTCTTGTTTTCCTCCTCCAAAAACTAGGTGCGTCTTATGGTCTGGTGCATCTTATAGAGCGAAAAATACGGTACCCTCTGGGAAGGATTCCAGGAAAGAGGTTGGAAGGTAAAGATCACCTCAGAGCCGATACTTGCTTTACTTTGCAATCCTACCTCTGGGCTATCTGCCTAAGGGGAAGTCCTGTTGGCTTGTTACACGTTGATATAGTTTATTGAGCTCTTTAAAAATGTGTCTGGGTGTTATTTATAAGTCTCCTTGGAAGTATCTCGAAAGCCAGGATATAAATAGCTGTAATTGATTGATACATTGATTGGCCTGGAGTTCCAGCTTTGTTATTCAAGGAAGTTGCCCTCAGTTCCCATTTGTTTAAGCATCATGTTCACAGCAGCCTGTTGGCTGTGCCATCCATTTTGCTTTTGTACCGAAGTCTTGAGAACTATTGGCCAGCTCTTTCAATCCCTTTCTGCAAAAAATGAGCAAAGAGATGCTGTGTGACCCTTCTCCTGTAGCAATGCATCCTCAACATAGGGGAGCTGTGGCGTCTGCAAGTTCCCCCATTACACACACACTGAATAGAAGCTATAGGGTACAGACCAACAAGGAATGGCAGCTGGGGGTGGGGGAGACATGGCCAGGAAAGAAAGAAGATTGCCACTTAACTTAAAGCTCTGCTCCAAGGCTCAAAAGAACTGTTTAGACCAAAAGCCCTGCTGTCTAAAAAAACCCACCTCAAGCCTTGAAGAAAGAGAGAGGTGAACGCAATAGGATTCAGAAAAGCTGCAAAGGAAAGACCTCGCTCAATTCTGCCGGCCCCAAGATAGAAGGCTCACTTCAACAAGGACACTAGCCAAGACACCCTTTCATCAAAATCTTCACTGGGGAAAGAAAGTGTTAAAAATATTGTTGCATGCAAACCCAATCTCTGAGCACCATGAGATTCCAGGTACTTACGCAGAGTTCGTGTTCCCTTTGGCATGAGGGTCAGTGGAGATTGTGGTATCTTTATGATATATGGTTTATTGGTTTATTTGCATATATATGTTTGTGTGTGTGTGTGTGTGTGTGTGCGCAAATATATATGCAAATACACACACACACACACACACACACACACACACACACACACAACCTGAGCCTACAGGGGAGGGGTTCACAGCATTAACACCCCCAAAAAGTCTTGCTTCCCCCATAGCCACAGGCTTGGATTCAAACAGAAACGGAACATTGCTCCATCTTTCTGTCTTCTCAACTTGCTGCTTTGCTCACATCACTCAACTCTCTGCTCTCAGCTCTGACCTTTCTCTTTCTAACTACCAGCAATTCGGGGGGAGGGGCCCCCACCCATTTGTCTAGCACAGTTCCCCTGCCTTTGTTATCTTAATGACCCATTACTTCACCAGGAAGATAACCTGGCTATTCCAAGACTTGGAAGGGGAGCCCATGTATTAGAAGAGTCTCTGCATATAGCCTACTCCCCCACCACCGCAACCTCATAACATTGTCTTAAGAGAAAAATTTGCAGTGCAACAAGAATCCATAAAGAAGCATATTAAAAATACTAGGAAGGAATGAATGCTTCCAATGGAAGCATGAAACTGACAGAATTTAATGCAAGGACACTGTAACAGAAATAACAATAGCAACAAAAGAACTAAGCCAAAATCCATGACAAAAAAAATCAAAGAATTATAGATAGACAGACAGATGAGAGAGAGATAGAAAGATGATAGATAGATGATAGATAGATGATAGATAGATAGATAGATAGATAGATAGATAGATAGATAGAGATATGCAACAAGCTTGAAGATGGCAGAAAATTGAAACAGCAGAATGAATTTATATTTACTCATTTTTTGACAAGGGAATGGAAGAGAATAATCCTGCACAATTTATTGCCCTTTGGCTTAAATCACTGCTTCTAGACCTCATAATCTCTGCTGATGATTTTGAATGGGCACACAGAGCACTTGAACCCAAACTGGAGGAGGGAGCTCCCCACCCCCACTGTGATATAATTGTCTGCTTTGCCCATTAGAGGAAGAAGGAGGAAGTGTGGAAGAACCTGAGGAACAAGGAATGGCAGATTATCCTAAATCAGATTGTTCCTTTACCTTTCTTCACTTGGTTATACCAGGTGTAACCACCCTATTTAAGAGCTAATTGTGACCTAACTATTGCAGTTATATCCCACCTTTTCCTTCAAGGAGCTCAGAGTGGCATATGTGCTTCTCCCCCTCATTTGATTCTCACGACAAAACTGTGATGTAGGTTATACTGGCCCAAGGTTACCCAGTGAGCTTCGTGCCCAAGAAGGGATTTGAATCCTGGTCTCCTAGGTTCTATTCAGACACTCTAATTGCTACTATACCATGCTGGCTCACCCTGGGATGTGAGACACCAGGGTTCAGTAAGGTAGGTCTATGTCTTGGCCACATGCATGAAGCAGAGCAGAGGAGGGAGCTCACAAGTTTGTCTTTTTAAAATTGACTCTAGGCTAAAATCCACAGGGAAAAGAAGACTCAGTTCAACCAGTCATTGTGCCAAACCTGTGGCACTTAGCCCACTATATTAATGTAATAAACTGAGAAAAATGAATGGTTTTATGAGCAGTGTAACAGCACCACCTGTAATGGGGATGAAAAATCTTGTTACTTGTCATAAAGCACCATTTGCTACATAGCCCATAAAAATCTAAAGATAGTAAAAAGTCTTCCTAAACTTATGAGTCTTAGTCCTTTCCAATAAACAGGTGAGCAAAAACAACTTTGTTTCATACGTATCCTAACAGCCAGCTATCCAGCAGGTTTTTGTACAATCTGGTTCAGGGCTTTATACAACCCTGAACACCTGCTCTTGGTTGTTTTGGGCTTGTACTTCTGTATATACGTTATTTCAACTCCCTACAGAAAACTTCCACATGAAAACTAGGTTATTTTATCTACGATGGCATCCTAATTGCCCCCATTTTGGAACAGCAAGGCCTGTTTGTTGGAACACATCTGTCTCCCTAATGTGAACTCCAGAAAAGCAACATTTGAGACATTCTTCTTTTTTTCTTGTCATTTTAACTTTTGCACTGGTGTTGAAAACTGGAAGTTGTTTACTTTCTTCAGATTATAAAACAACCCTTCAGTTCTCTTGTGACTTAAGTCCCGAGGGGTCAGAGCAACTACCTAGAGAGAAGCTTGGAATAAGAGGAGCCTGGAAACCCAGAAGAAAACAACTCTTTTACAGAGAGAACAGGTAAGAGTTTTTAGTGCTGTGTCATGAGGAAGAAGTTTACACTTTGGGGATCTTTAGAGAGGACCAGGTGAAAGAAGAGCAAACCACATGCCTCTAAGGTAGGGGTTAAAATGACAGAACTGTATTGCAACAGATCTATAGTAGAGCAATAATACCAATCAACCCCAGCAAAGCCTGGTCAAGGATGATGGAAGTTGTAGTCCAGCAATGACCAGAGTGCAAAAGATTTTCCCCACCTGCTTTATAGGGATCAACTCAAATTCTACAAAATAGTGAGTTCAGTGGAACTGGCTTCCAAGTAAACATGCATGAATTTTTAAAACCAACTTGGATGGTTTTAAGAGAGGATGAGACAAGTTCATGGAGGATGAGCCAGCAACAGCAACTGAACATGGTGGTGATGCTGTACCTCCCTGTTGGAGGCAATATAGCTGTGAACATGAGTTACTGAAATTTGCAGGTAGGGGACCGTGATGAAATGGTACAGGTTCTGTTCGGAGGCTTCTCATACGCATGTGGTTGGCCACTTTGAAAGCAGAGCATTGGCTGAGTCTTCAGCCAGCAGAGTTGTTATGATCTTACGGACTGTTGTGGATATGCCCCCCCCCCCCGTGCTAGGGCTCATGCATGTTTCATAATTAGAACATGCTGTTTCCAATTGCCTTCCGGCATCATCCTGCGGTTCAGTCTAAGACAGCTACTCACCCATTGCCTCCAGCACAACCTGTACTTCTGGGGTATTTTTTTTTCTTTTTAAAGCAAGTCAACTGCCCAAGCGTCACGCCCTCCAGCTGCCAATGGCGCAGCAGCTTGCCTGTCTCATCACATCCTTGCCAAAGCTAAATGTAAATCAGTCAGACTCTGAGAACAAAAAGAAGCACCATTTGGTTGAGTCTTCCTTCATCCCGTGCCACCTCCAAAACGTTCTTTGCTCTACAGAACCCGTTGCAGCAATGAAAGAAAGAAGAAATCCTTGCTTAGAGCATGGTTTTTGAGCTGAGGAGACCCAGATTTGGATTCCTCTTCAGCTATGAAACTCACCAGCTGATTTGGAGCTTGCCACTATTGCCCACAGGGTTGTTGTGAGGCAAAGGTCACAATCTTATACACCTGCACCAGAGAGTAAATCCACTTGAATTCAGTAGGACCTACCTCTGGGTAGATATGAGCAGGACTGTGCCATAATTCTAAGCTCCGATATACAAATTAATAACAAAGCAACATCACACCCGATATATGATGCAAATTTTATTTGTAACTTCATAAACCCATCAGCCACCCAGGAAACTTTTGTTTAAAAGGTGTGATATTGGAGAATCGTTTCAAAATAAGAGAAGTGACTCCATTAGAGTTAGGTCATTTCCTTTCCATTGCGCAACTTGCCAATACCATTTTTCTCTTACAGCCCTGATTAATCTCATCCATGACCATTTAAAACATCTAAGTAGCCTCTATCCAGCAGGTAAAAACACCTAGTTTGAATAAAGAATCAGTTCTGATGAAACTATAGACACTTGCTGAAAAACCCACCAGCCTGTAGTGTAAGCTTTTCAGCAGGGGTCAGGTTGGAAGTGGAGCGTCACAGGCCTTTTATTACAAATCCAGATTCATGCTCCTATACTCCCCGCTATTGTTGTCTCTCTGTTGCTAACCTAATATTGCCCCAAAGGTATCACAGTTGAGGCATATCCTAGGACCTGCAACATACCATACCGCATACTGGAATGATCCTATGTGTTCACAGTATATCACAGTGATCCCCATAGATATAATTCATGCTGATTATTCAATGGAGCTGTGCAGCCTGATGGTTTGGTCTTCTCCCTATTGTTACTGTCTCAAAAGGGATGGTCATTTATATGCCTTGTTTCAGAGTAAAGTCCTTGTGACTTGCTCCGCCTGTTACCAGTCCAGTTGAAGCTTGCTGGGTGACATTCCTTTCAAGCAACTGCTCACCCCCCCCCCACAACTTTTTTTATCACCCAGGCCACACACACAATGGTAGAAGTTCCTGGTGGCATAAACCCCCTCCTTCCTATACTTTGCTGAAGGGGCAGGGGAAACTAACTTCTATCAGATCAATAAAAGCCGATGTTGTGGACAACACAATCATCCTGGCAGCTCCCACACGTTCTCCCATTATGTGGGAACAGGATATTCCACTATTAGTGTTTGATGTGACCTAATGCGCTCTGGGGAGGAAGGAAAGTGGACAGAGTGGGAAAGCACAAGGGTGTGCATGTGTAGCAAGAAATCTTAAGTTGCTTTATCTTGTTCTGCTGTTACGTTTCTGCATGGGAATGACTTAAAAACCAGCCCAAATAAAGAAGTGCTTCATTTTCTAGGCCAGGAGTCAGCAAACTTTTTCAGCAGGGGGCTGGTCCACTGTCCCTCAGACTTTGTGGGGGGCCGGACTATATTTTTTTTTGGGGGGGGAGGAATCAACCAATTCCTGTGCATCCTACACATTCTACTCATGTAAAAATCGCTGATTCCCGGACCCTACATGGGCTGCATTTAGAAGGCGATTGGGCTGGATCTGGCCCCTGGGCCTTAGTTTGCCTACCCATGTTCTAGGCCTTTCTGGTTAGGGGACCGCAGGAACCTCTCACTTCATTTTACAAATGAATCACCACCATCATAATCACAGCAGCAGTTTAGAAGCCAAATCCATATAGTGATGTTTGTTTCCCACCGGAGGCCAACAACACCCAGGTGCATCTAACTTGGCTACCCAAGGGCATTTTTCCTACCAGACCACACCGATGCACTGAAATAAATAATAATATAATATATGCTGCCCATCTTACTGGAGTGCCCCAGCCACTCTGGTCAGCTCCCTCCATTTGTAACACCTAGCAAATTCTCAACTCTTTAAGAAAGCCCCCCCCCATCACTGTGGGACAGTAGAGAAAAAGCAGGAAACCTCTTCCCAGGGTAGCCCAGCAAATGCTTGCATTAAACTTGATGGCGGAGAGTAGCCCTGTCACCCTTGTATCTTTGCCATGCATGTAGTAGTAGCAGCAGCAGGGATGTATTTGCGCCCTTGGAAAGGAGCTGGATCGTTGTGGAGAGGCGGATTTTTTGCGCCCAGCCTGGACCTGGTGCGTCCTTGGCGGGGGCTAACGTAGCCAACCCCGCAACAACGCCTCTGTGTAGCAGCCCTTAGGACGTGTAGCAAAACCAAGAGCAGAGAGCCCTGTGTGCTTAAAGACTAACCGATGAGCTTATGGTGGCTGGAGCTTCCGCGGAGCTAAAGCACCACTTCGTCAGGTGCCAGCTCGAACTTGAGGGGTGGCTTGCTGGCCTTTCGCCTCCCTCGCAACGAATTCGCCCTTGCTCCTCTTTTTCGAGCAGGCGAACCCTCTGGGAAGCTGGACCCGTCTGAATAGCCACCGGGGCTTCCTTCCGAGTAAACACGCCTGGGGGGGGGGGATCGGACTCCGACGAGGACTCCCCCCAAGGCCCCCTCGAGGAAAGCGGTGGCGGACGCAGCACTTCCGCGGGGAAATGGGTTTTAAATGCGTGGGAAATATTCCTTTTGGGGGGCCCAGGAAGGGTTAATAGCAAGAAAAGCGCCCGGGCCGAAGGGGGAGGAAGAGCCGCTCTCCCGGCCTGGATTTCAGGCTGTGGGAACAATGGGCCACAATTACCGAGCGCCAGCAGCCACCCTTGCAAATGCCAAGCGGCTCTGTCCGCTCCGCTACCCATTAACTCCGGCCCACGCTCCGCTCTAATGAAAAGCCGGCTCCTTCTTCCACAATTAACTCGGCTTGCCCGGAGGGGAGAATAAAACCTGCGGCTCTCGCAGCAAGCCGGCGGCCCGCTTTCTCGTAGCTGACTTTTTGAGGTCACTCACTGGTGCGATCGGGCTCCCCCCCCCCCGCCGCTTCCTTTTCTCAATTCCAGTCTCCTGACTTGGAGAACTTGTGTGCCCGCATGTATTATGGTTACTATCAGCGCACGTGTTTGTAGAGAGCGGAAAATAAAGCGTGCACGCGTGGGTCAGTCATTATTCCCGTTTCGCCCACGGGAAAAAAAATCCAAGGCAAGTGGAAGGGACGGGGGGGGTCCTAATGCTTGCAAAAGGCACCCCCCCCCGCCTCTTGCATCTTATCAGCCCTGCAAAAGCAACGCGGGGTGTCCCAAAAGTTCTCTCGCTTCGCTGCGATGGAGGAAAAGCGCGGCTGCGAAGTGCCCTTAACGAGCGCGCTTGTGCAGCGAAAACACCGAAGAGGAGAGGCTGCCTTTTGTTCCTCCTCTAATTGGACCATTTGTTGTGTAATCGCTGGGCTGCTCTGCGTGAGCTGCAACAGAAGGAAACTCGAGCCGCAGACGCGCAGCTCTAGCGGCTGTGTGTCTTCCCCTCTTAGCTCTCCTCCTCCTCCCTCTCTTCTCCCCCCGCGCCTTCCTTTCCCTCCTTCCTCCCGCTGAGCTGCTGCTGTTGCTGCTTGTTTGCACTCGGCTTATCCGGAGCGGAAATTCCTTTCCGTTTTTGTGAATGACAAACTCATTAACAATTCATCAACACAACCTGTTCCAGCCGGCCCGTCTCCACGGAAACAGCCCCTTCCGCGAGCGCTGATTGGCCGGCCGAGAGAATGTATCCATTGAGACGTTCCATGTTTGTATCCATTGAGGAACTGCCTGGCGCGGGGTGGAAGGGGCGAAGCGAGGAGGAGAGCAGAGGTAGCAGCAGCAGCAGCAGCAGAGCGTGCAGGGCTGATTAAAAGGGACATTGATCGCATCTCGAGGACTTAGGAAGAAAGAGGAGGAGAAGGGGGGCCGTGAAGCAAGATGTGAGAAGCAGGAGAAGCAGGCAAAGCAATAACACCGGTAGCGAGAGTAGGGTCTGTCTCTTCTAACTAGTTATTTAAATGCATTTCCTTTTGCTGCACGGAAGAAACGCCTCTGAGCACATTTAACTGGATTTTTATTCGGGGGAAGCAAAAAAGCAGAGGCGATTAGGGAGGTTCATTCGAGGATTCATTGACAAAAAGAAGAGGAAGGGGGGTTCCTGCTCCGTCCCTTCTCTCCACTGCTAACGGAGGCCGGGAGCTCGCCCGAGGAGTTCCCGAGTTGCGGCTGCCTTCGCCCCGGCTTCGCCCGTGCCCTCCGCCCCGGTGGTCCGCGTGGCCCTTTGGAGAGGGGCGTTTTCCACAGCCCCCCGCCGCCGCCCGCCTTCCCCGATGCTAGATACGCTCCGACCCGCCGCTCCTCCTTTCGTGGTGTCGGACATGGCGCTGTGCAAGACGGTGGCGTGGCTCAACGAGCAGCTGGAGCTGGGCACCGAGCGCCTGCTGCTGATGGACTGCCGCCCGCAGGAGCTGTACGAGTCGTCGCACATCGAGTCGGCCATCAGCGTGGCGCTGCCGGGCATCATGCTGCGGCGCCTGCAGAAGGGCAACCTGCCCCTGCGCGCCCTCTTCGCCAGCGGCGAGGAGGAGCGCGAGAAGTTCGCCCGCCGCTGCGGCACCGACACCGTCGTCCTCTACGACGAGAGCAGCAGCGACTGGAACGAGAACACGGCCGGGGACTCCGTCCTGGGGCTGCTCCTCAAGCGCCTCAAAGACGACGGCTGCAAGGCCTTCTTCCTGGAAGGTGAGGGGTTAAGCCGAGCGGGAGCGGGTTCCCCGGAATCCAGTCCTGCCTTCCTTCCTTCCTCCCCCCTCCTCCATCCCCGGCCCCCCGGCGCCTTCAGAACCGCCCCCTTCCCCTCCAGCCGCCAGGGGAGTGTCTAGACGCCAGCCCCCTGCGTCTGGGCGCAAGACATCCTCGCCCCCTATTGTACGCAGCGGAGCGTTGCCAGATGGCCCCTGATTGGGGGAGAAGGAAGGAAGGAAGGAGAAAGAAATCCCAGAGGAGGAAAACACCCCCACCCATGCTGGGCAAATCTCACTGCTTTTAAAACCTGCCAGGGAAAGCCATAGGGCAGGACACACACAAACCCCTTTGCCTAAGTTTTTTAACATGGGGCAATATATCCGAGGGACAAACTTTGAAAATCCCAACTCCTGAAGGCTGTTAGATCTTTTCCCTAGCGAAAAAAAACTCGTGTGAAAGCGACTCGGGTTTGCGGGGGTGAGTTAGCAGAAGGAACTCGGTCCATTTCTCGGGAGATGCTTAGCACCTGAATTGAGTTCACAATCCTTTCAGACCGATATTCACTCATGGACAGTTCGCTCACACTCCCTTTCCATTCCCGCCTGCCCCCCTCCCAGCTCAGCCGAGCCTTTTCGTTTTAAATCCTTGCTGATCTAACGCAAAGTCACTCCGAAATCTGCCGGCGGCTCTAAATCTTCTGCTTGCTCCTCCTCCCTCCAGTCAAACTAGGCAAAACCCCGGGGATGAGTCTGGCGTTACTAGGTCAAAGTGTTACGTACAGGGAGACTAGGGGTGATACGGTGGTGCAATAAAAGGGCCTGGTTTATATTGTCTGGACTTAAAAGGCAGCCGCTTCAAAGGAGACATGCCCTGAAGGGATGGTTTTGATAACCCGATTGCTTCCTCCCTCCCTTTCTTTGGAAGAGCAAAGGCTCTTGCAAAATCTTGGGATAGGAAGTGGAGTGGGAGAAGAGCTATAACCCCTTCTGTGCTGTCCTCTTCAGTTTAGGGCTGTTCAATGCTTCCTCCTTATAGCTCATTTCTTTTATGATGGGTGGGATATGCATTTTACACCGATTAGGCAAAAAAACAACCTTAAAAAGTGCCATTACAGAAATGCTGGCAACTTCCTGCTCTTTAACATTACTCTGAAATTTGTCGTCTGAATCTGGGCTGTTCCTTCCGGTGCAAGTAAAAGGATCCAGTGTATTTATTGGTGGGCAACAGAATTCTGCTTTCCATGGCGGAATAAGCGTTGGCTCCCTTGCATTTTGCAGCAGCTCCATTCTGTCATTCTCAGGACTGTCCATTCATTTCCTAATCCCCCTTCCTCTACTGAACTCCACAGGAGCAGCATCTGCCACTAATATTTTTTTAATCCTTAATCTGACAGCCGTGATAGAGGGGAATCCCCTTCTTTTTTTTCAACCTCCCTAGCTCCCAGTTTTATTTCTAATGGTCTGAAACAGAGGAAACTAGCCTTCTGATGTGCAGGGCCATTGGTCAGGGCTGCCTGCACTGTCTGGCTTCAGGCAAAAGTCAATTGAACCCGTTACACCACTACAGAGCTATGTCTCTTCTCAAACTGTATGTTGTTGTGTGGCTTTCTGCTTCTGCATCTTACAGCTATAGAACTGACCCCCGGTGGTGTGTAGGGTGGTAGTGGTTCGGAAAGCCTTAATGTGATCCCTCATCCAAATTATTTCCTTTCTTTTTTTCTTTCCTTCCCAGGTGGTTTCAGCAAGTTCCAGGCAGAGTATGCCCTGCATTGTGAAACTAACTTGGACAGTTCATGTAGCAGCAGTTCTCCCCCTCTGCCAGTCCTGGGCTTGGGTGGCCTCCGAATCAGCTCCGACTCCTCTTCGGACATTGAATCTGACATTGACCGAGACCCTAACAGTGCCACCGACTCTGACGGCAGCCCCTTGTCCAATAACCAGCCTTCCTTCCCGGTGGAGATCTTGCCCTACCTCTACCTGGGCTGTGCCAAGGATTCCACCAACTTGGACGTTCTAGAAGAGTTTGGCATTAAATACATCTTGAATGTCACCCCCAACCTGCCTAATCTCTTTGAGAATGCTGGCGAGTTTAAATACAAGCAGATCCCCATCTCTGACCACTGGAGCCAAAACTTGTCTCAGTTTTTCCCTGAGGCCATCTCTTTTATAGGTGAGATTTAGTTTATAATAATTGCAAAGTGAGTGTTGGGTGTGTCTTGTGGTAGCATAATTATGCCTGCAATCCTCAGTGCACCTGCCTGGGAGTCATCCCTGTTAAATTCAGTAGGACTTGCCTTTGAGTAGAACTGTACAGGATTATGCTGCAAATTATTAGCAGTATGGCTTGTTTAATACTTATTTATTTTAATGTAATTTTCAGCCTTCGGGGGATCTAAGAAATAGAAAGATACTTCTGCCAGGGTTTAGCTATTGTTAAAGCTTGTAAGAAGAAGAAGTTGATCTTTTAGATACCTGTATTTTAAAGTTAATAATTTCCATGCCAGCATATTTGAATTTTGTCCAGGAAAACTGTATTTTAAAAGAAAGCAAGTGATTTTTAAAAACACAATATAGAGAGATTCCAGTGTTTTGATAGTTAACTGGATGCATTCCTTCCCTTTTTTCTTTAACTGTGCCTGACCTGATTCCTCAATTCCTTAGGCTTTTATGCTCCCTCAAACAGTGCAATCCTATGTACATCTACTCAGAAGTATACCCCCTAGAGCCTCCAAGCTTTCATTTCTTCACCATGTGGAAGCATGCTCTATTGAATTTAATCTATAGAGTGTTCCATAAAAAACAGTGTTTTCTCAGAAGCAGGTATTGCCCTAAAATATATGAGAAGTGCTGATGAGTGCATTTAGACTCCTTCCCCTTCTCTTTGTGAATTAGTTCAGTTATGCTCCCCACCCCCTCTTTGGGGAGGGTCATTGTGTTATCTGTCAATGAATACTGTGCTGTAATCTGATTGAGTGATACTGGTAATAGAGCAGAATGTAGGTAATCTGAGCCCAGCAAGAAGAAACTGTAGGCTGGAAGCCACAAAGAAACTAATCTCCTGGCATTATAATGCATTTCCTATTACAAAGGAACCCATTTTCTGGCAATGTTGACATCCTGTTTCTCCTAATGGGCTGTCCCCTGTGACTTCTCTCTTCCTTTTAAAACAGCTGAATACCTCCATTGTTCAGCTGCACTGCACAACAGTTGGAGAATAATTTAATAGACCTTTGCAATCTGCTTGTCTCCATTAAAAAAAAAAAAGGTGGCATTGTAAGGTTTCCCTATTTATATGCTAGGGTGAATGTACACCAAATTATTTTTGTGACCTATTAGTATTAGAATTTATGAAGTATTATTTAGTATTAGTCACTTACCTGAGAAGGTCTCCAAGCAATTTGCATTGAACAACGTCAACACAAACGCATTATGCCGTAAAAGAGAGCAGAAAAGTCACATAAAACACTTCACATTTTTATAGTTCAAAACAAGCCCTTCCAATGTTGGTGGAATCTTCTAAAACCACAGATCATCTACCACATACCCACCATAAGCTGCTTCTGTGACTGACAGCATGTTGTTGTTTATTGCTGCTCATGTTACAACACATAGGCAAGAAGGTGGTGGTGGGGAACCACATCTTCCTCTTGTAGTCTACTTCAGATTACAGGTGTAAGTTTACCCTCTGGAATATTCCCTAGTAAGCAAAAAATATTCCCATTTGCACGTCAAATTAGGCTAGAACCATTTATGCTGGCCCTAGCTGAGTCTCCAGTGTCCAGGGAGTATTTTTTAGTTCTTGAGCATCCGAACAGTCGGTCTCAACCTGCCTGGTACAGTTCAACAAAGGCTGTACCACATAATTCTGTTGAAGGTGTAACTTGCTTTCATGTTCCTGGTGCATTCAAAGCCGGCGTCCGTTCAAGGCCTGAGTTCAGAAGACCTCTGCCTAGAACTCTTGCATTTTGACTTTGGCCCAGTCAAAATAGAAATAAGTCTGTTATTGGGAGAACAAATAAAGCAAGGCTTTGAAAACTCTATGCAAAGTGAGCCTGGAGGATGGGAGTAGGAAGGAAGGCGATGCAAATTCTATGAGGCGCTCACAAAGCTCTCTGTCATGTTTGGTCTCGTCTAGTGGTGTGACCTTTAGGCTGGGAGAAGAAGAGAGATCTCACGGTTCTTGTCTTTGTCTTGTTTCCTCCACAGATGAAGCTCGTGGGAAGAATTGTGGCGTGCTTGTGCATTGCCTGGCAGGGATCAGTCGCTCGGTCACCGTGACGGTCGCCTACCTGATGCAGAAGCTCAACTTGTCGATGAACGACGCCTACGACATTGTCAAGATGAAGAAATCCAACATCTCCCCCAACTTCAACTTCATGGGCCAGCTGTTGGACTTTGAGAGGACTCTGGGGCTCAGCTGCCCTTGTGACAACCGCGTCCCCAGCCAGCAGCTGTATTTCACCACCCCTTCCAACCAAAACGTCTTCCAGGTGGACTCCCTGCAGTCCACGTGAGCACCAGCCACGTCCCAGCTCTTCCAACCTTGGGTTGTGTGATCATTCCTCGACGATGCTTCTCTTTGACGGCAGCAAAGGAATCCAGCTCTCTTTTGTGGATGCTGCTCTTGAGCAGTAGCCGGCCTGTGTGCTTAAAAATAAAAAGGTTAACAAAGTTTGGAATCTGCTATTGCAAAGGGAGGGAACCAGCCGAGTTCTCCCGGGGGGGAAACAACCACCATAAACTCTTCAGACCTTGCCTCTAGGTAGGCCACGCATTTTTGCTCGATGCACAAACCGCCACCTATACAGTGACTTGGAACTGAGGACTTCCAAACACAGATAGGGGGGAGGAAGAATGGACACTATATGAGCACATGTAAGACTGGGGAAAATGTATTCAATGCATTTGTAATATATTGTGTTGTCTTCAGTGAAGACTAATTGTGTGCCCCCCCTCCCCGCAATTTTGATTTAGAGGAGCCAAAGAGAGGTTTAAGCTCAAATGTGTTTGGAATTTTTGTTTGCCAAGAGCTTTGTAATGCTTGGCTTGGTTGATGTTAAAAAGTTTTAAATCCTGAATTGATAAGCAACATCAGTAAAATGATAGGTACAAGAGGTCAACGCAAGGGGCGTTCTTTCTCTCTCCATTCTTCCTTTTGTATGCAAAGGATACAATTTTGCAGCATGCTTGATTTTACTGTTGAAATGAGACAAACTTGCTTCCTTGTTTAGGGAATCTGTGTCTATGCTTTGGGGTTTGTTTACTCGCATTTTGTGAATGGATAAAGTATCTTTTGTGGTGATTATATATATATATAATTTTCTTTTGCAGGGGTGTGCCATCAACATAGGGTCTCATTATGACTTAATTTGGCCTTACCTTTTGTACATAGCCTAGTTTGCATTTTTCTTTTGGAAGAGAGCTACGTCTTCAGAACAGAAGATTCTTTTTTCTGTAAATTATCAAATTAAAAACAAAACAAAACGATTTTGTGCTAAACAGTGCATTACCTCTGTACAAACTCTTCAGGGAGCTTCACCTCAAATGCAATATCTTGCATTTATTTTTGTATAAAACTGGAAGTGTGTGTGGGTGTGAGCATGAGTACCTGTGTAATATGCAAGAAGGTCTTGCACACAATTGTCAATAAGGGAGTGTCTCTGATTTGCCAGTGTAAAAGTTGGGATTTTATTCTAAGAATGTTGAGATCATAAATTATTAATAAATAACTATTTTTGGCTATTTGAGAATGGGACTGATTTGTTTCTTGGTAAGAGTTGCCATCGTTCAGCACTTTGTCGTTTGCAGAAGAGTGGTGCAGCTAGCTGACTTTTTTACCTTTAAAAGTGGAGATGATCAGTGCACCCAAGCAAACTTCTCTACGCGTGGAACTTGCCAGATCAGAAACTGGAAGCGCATGTCTGAATGTGGGTCATTTATTTGCACTGCATTACTTTCAATGGGATGTGCTTTCAGAAACACGGCAGAGTAGGCATCCGCATCCATTTTTACTGGGGGAGGGTCAGTGGCGGAGCATATGCCCATGCTGCCTGGGGTGGGCGCACTCCCACTCGACTGCCATTTGCCACCCCCCCCTCAGTCATGACACCTATGGTGGACCGCACCCACCACACCCCCTTTCCTACACCTCTGGGAGGGCTGTACATGCAGGTAAACATGCTATTAAAGGCAAAGCAATGTAAATCATCTCTTTTTAATACCCCCCCCCCACGCACACACCATTACGATGTATGTCTGAATTTCACCCATAGTTTCTGTTGCCATGAATGTTTCACCCTTTCTGGACTGTGATGTGTATGTGAAAGTACAATCACCTTGTTGGCAATTTTCAAGATGTTTAGAACAGGTGCAACAAGGCTGTGAGGGACAGGTAAGTGCCAGAAGATCTTTGGTGGCTTGCTCAGAAATGCAAATCATCCTTTGATGCTAGCCTTTGTTGTGACTTATGAACTAGGCTCCAGCTAAGTGAAGAAAACGCTGAATTATTTTTCTTCTATCTCCTTTTTTTCTTAGTCTTCAATAAAGCTGTTCATCTTCCCCTAACCATATGCTTGTACCCGATATACAGATTGTTTTAGCTGGTCTGCATTTTGTTTCTAGAGCTTCTCCCTTCTCCCTTACTGGGCTTGGAAAAAGGATTCCATGACTTTTAAACATGCCCTCATCTTCAAATCTCATCTCACTCCTTTTGTTGCATTTCTTTCAAGCATGGAGAAGGGGAGGTGAGCTCTCTACTGCAAAGGCACTCTCTTCACTTCCCATATAAAGAGTATGCTGCTGATTCCTCTTGTCAGTGAAAATCGACGCAGGATTTCCTAATGTGTAGAGAGAATTTCTTGTCTTGGGCATCCTCCACAAGATCTCAGTTACATTTTTTTGAAGACACAGGATTCAGTCTGAGATATTTGAGCTAAGATTTTAGCCTGGTCTTCTGTGTTCATCCAGTTCCCTTTACCACTACGCTAATGGGACCTTTCATTCGTACCCTAGAGGGTCTTTCTCTGCAGACCAATTGCAAAAAGAGTATCAAACTGGTATCAAACATCCCGAATCCTGTCTCCCTCCACACACAAAAATGATTATAGCTGTGGTCATGATAATAGCAAGATAATGTATGTGAAGCACTTCTTGAACACATTAAAAGTGCTCTGCTTAGTTTATGCAGCAGAGTGGATTATTCTCTGGTGGATTCCAGTTTCAGCACCCAGTATGATTTGGCATGTGTCTTGTACAGTGGTACCTCAGGTTACATACGCTTCAGGTTACATACGCTTCAGGTTACATACGCTTCAGGTTACAGACTCCGCTAACCCAGAAATAGTGCTTCAGGTTAAGAACTTTGCTTCAGGATGAGAACAGAAATTGGGCTCCGGCGGCATGGCAGCAGCAGGAGGCCCCATTAGCTAAAGTGCTGCTTCAGGTTAAGAACAGTTTCAGGTTAAGTACCGACCTCTGGAACGAATTAAGTACTTAACCTGAGGTACCACTGTATTCGTAGGCTCACATTGCCTGCGTTGGCCAAGACTGACCATGCTCATTGCCCATAGCATGATTACTGACTGTTATGGAGGAAAATGGAAAATCTGGGCTGGAGCACTACAATGGAATATAGTAGAAAGATTCTTGAATAGGAAGTACTCTGCTGCAAAATTTTGTTGCAGGTCTACCTGTGCCTATTTAATAATGCCCACTGTAGATTTAAGGAAGTTCATCGAAAAACACAATACAAAGAACAAGTCCTACCTCACCCCCTGAAAAATGAATGGAGGTTAGCTTAACTATGGAAGGCCTGGGTAGATAATAATGCCTTAGCCTGGTGCCTACAAACTGACCAAGAGGGCACCAGGTGTGTTTCCCTGGGGAGAGCATTCCACAAATGAAATGCCCTGTTCTTGTGTGGCCAGCTGACTGTGCCATTGGGTAACCCATGGGCTGGAGCTGCAAAGAGAAAGCAAGGCTGGGGAGGTGAGCGAAGCAATTTTCGTGCAACCAGTGTGTGAACAGCGCTGTTCCTTCCCTAAAAGCCTCCAGATGACTCTCTTTCAAAGGAAGGGGAAACAAATCACACGGCAGAAACCGAAATGCTGCACACTGCCGCTTCCTGTTTATTTCAGCCAAGGTTCATGTGTAGCCTGGCAAAGGAGGAGCTGGCTGCTTCCTCATTCATAGGGTGCTGCGAGACAACCACTGTTTTTCAGGGTTGCACAATGATTGTGGGTTGGAAAGCCTTGGGCAAGAAGCCCATTTCCCCAAAAGATCACAGACTTTTTGCCAGACGAATAGGGATAGAGAAATGCGCTGGAAAGTGTGGGGTGGCATTTGGTACAATGTTGGTCTAATCTCCCTGCAAACTCATGAGGAGGGATGTTCAGTGGTTCACAAACTGGGTGGTACTACCCCCTGCAGGGTGGGATTACCGGAGGGGGGGGGTTGCTAAGGGACAAACGGGCAGTAGGGGGGCACTGGAGATTGGCCCCTCCAAGAGTACTGATCTTTGATTTATGATTGACCAAGCCACTGCCTAGAGGGCCAGATTTGATGAAGTGAAGGGCCATGAGGGCCAATAAAAGGGCCCACCAAAGTTGTTAACTTTTTTTTAGGATTGAAGTTGTTGAGATTTTTTTTTTTTTATGATTTTACCCCAAAGTTGTTGAGTTTAGAATTGAAGTTTAGGATTTTACCCCAGGAAATAAACTGCCACAGGGGCCAAAATAAACCAACCGACAAGCTGGAACAGGCCCCCGAAACGGACTACACCTTTAAAGTTTTACCGCTCTTATCACTTCCAAAGCTATTTCCTTTGGTCCCGTTTGTTTGTATTTATGATTCAGAACTGTCACAGGACAGCCAATTTTGGGTAACAGCTATTGATTCTGTTGCGAATTCACTGCTGTACTAACGGATTGTGCATCTTTGGTAACTAGTTCTAGATAAATATTTTGCGCTATCATTTTCCTTCGCCCCTATGTTTCTGTTAGACAGAATGCATCAAAAAATACTTTCCATGCAATATTTCCTGGTTTTTGTCGTTCTTTAGTGGGTTGTGAGAACCACAGTTCTGAATGATGCTTTTCAGAGGGTAGAGAAGGGTGGGGTGACTACGAATTTATGGAGCCAATGGGGGCGGCGGACTGAAAATGTTTGGGAACCACAGAAATAAGGCAGCACCCTTCAAGAGCCTCAATAAACAGGTTGCTTGGAAGCTTCCGGAATCAGGGGAAATTCTGACCCACGCAAAGATGGGCGATTGTAAGGTTGGGAATGCAAAACAAAACATTGCAGTGGAATGGAGTGGGGGGGGGGCAAGTCAACTTTGCTGAGCCTTGAATGAGTGCCTATAAACAGAGGCGAGTTACAGAGAGACCTGCTTTGTTGCCTATAAGTCGGCCTTGAACTGTTCTCAGCCTTCCCTGTTCTGTGTCGTTCAAAGCAGAAAAGTGCAAGCAGCCCTAGCAATTTCCTGTCCAGCTGCAGCTCAAGTGATCTTTCTTTTTTCCCTTTAAAAAAAAAAGGTCTGTGGATAATTTTAGGCAGTTTCCTCTTTGTGGATTATTAATCTGCTTTCCTCATTCAGCCTACGGAGCCGGGCTCCTACTGTTCTGCCGAAACCAACAGATGGCCTCCCTGCCACTTCCTCTCGCTTCGCTGTGGGTTTGCTGTCAGGCCACTTCTGAAATTAATAACGTTCCCTGGCCCAGTGCCACAGGCCATTACCACAAAGGGGAAGTCACACATCTGAATAGCAGGAAGCCAGGCAGGGTCACAGTGTGAACTAAACCAGCTGAGCATAATTTGAGCCGCTCCCATTCAGCAAAGTGTACGGCTTCCTTTTTCCCTCCTCCTGCCCCCTCCCTCCTCCTGCCCGCCCCACTCCTTTTAAAATAAAGGAGGGGGGGGGAATTCACTGCAAAACCTTTGCATTTCATCATAGATTCACACCACTGGAAGAGTTTCTGCTTGACTGACAGCGAAGGCCTGTTGTTGTCTCTCACTGGCAAGGAGCAAGGGAAGCAATGGGACTCCATTTGCTAGCAAGGGTGGCAAAACTCAGCTGGGGCACGGCTGCAGAAACCCGTCTCAGTCTGAGGGCCACATTCCTTTGTGGACAACTTGCCAGGGGCCATATTCCAGTGGTGGGGGGAGGCAGAGGAGAAAGGGGATGGAGACATTCACCTTGGTACAGGGGTAGGCTACATTTCAACCAGAAGAGTCAGGATATGCTATGTACACACATAGTAAAGACCTCTTCGTCTTCCATCTAGGCAAGAAAGAAATGCTATCACAACTTAAGCCACATTCCAGGCAGCAAAACACCTGGTATGTTTGTGTGTTTGTGTGTGGAGCCAGATCAGGGAAGGTTATGTCTTGGGCAGATGGAGGTATGGGATGGGGGGAGTCTTGAGGGCCAGACAGAGCAGCTTGGAGGGCCATACTCAGCTACTGAGACGGAGACTCTTCACCTCTGGCATAGGGAAATATGACTGGATTGTGGTTTTTTACTGTATGCAAAAAGAGAGATAGTAAAGGATAGTGGTTAAAGTAACAGAGTAGGACTGGAGAGATCAAGGTTCAAATCTCTCTCTCTCTCTCTCTCTCTCTCTCTCTCTCTCTCTCTCTCTGGCTTATCATTTCTAGGTCTAACCTTCCTCACAGGGTTGTTGTGAGGATTAAATGGGAAGAGCAAACCATGTGCACCTACTCTCTTGAACTCCTTGGATGAAAGGTGGGATATAAGTGTGATAAAAGAAAGTACTATTTTTATGAGCGTGGTGCCTGCAAAATGGTTTGCATTCCCAGCCACAGCCGAATGTGCTACCCACGGAGTCTTGAGTAGGTGCCTTATTCACGTTACATAACTGAAGCCTCCAGCTGCCCACCTTAGAGCAGTTATTTTATTTGAGGCGGCTGCTAGCAAGAACAGAAGCAGACAAAACCTTAAGCCATCTTTTAAAAAGACCGTGTTAAAACCATCTTTTAAAAAGGTGGCGGTTTTTGGCCACATGTGACCACATGTTTTTGGTCACCTGCGGAAATAGAATGAATCCTGTTTGCAAGTTGTACTTCAAAAGTCCCCTAGTCACAAGAGTTTCCTTTTCCCTTCCTCTTAGATAAAACAGAAATGGGGAGGGGGGAAATGAAACTGGGTATTTTGCAACTCATTCATTTGTACATATAGATATAGACCCGTGTGGCACTGTGGTCTAAACCACTGAGCCTCTTGGGCTTGCCGATCCAAAGGTCAGCAGTTTGAATCCCTGTGACAGGGTGAGCTCCCATTGCTCTGTCCCAGCTTCTGCCAACCTAGCAGTTCGAAAGCACACCAGCGTGAGTAGATAAACAGGTACCATTGCAGCTGGAAGGTAAATGGCGTTTCTGTGCGCTCTGGTTTCCGTCATGGTGCTCTGTTGCGCCAGAAGTGGTTTAGTCATGCTGGCCACATGACCCGGAAAGCTGTCTGTGGACAAACGCTGGTACCCTCGGACGAGCACCGCAACCCCATAGTCTCCTTTGACTGGATTTAACCGTCCTTTGACTAGACTTAACCGTCCTTTACCTTACCTTTAACTTTTCTTTTACTTGTAAACCACCTAGAAGCCATTTTGGCAATTAAGAGGTAGGTAGGTAGGTAGGTAGGTAGGTAGGTAAATAGATAGATAGATAGATAGATAGATAGATAGATAGATAGATAGATATAGATAGATAGATACAGTGGCGTAGCGTGGGTTGTCAGCACCCGGGGCAAGGCAAGTAATTTGTGCCCCCTAACCCGTGGATTTGCGCCCCCTAACCCTAACCCCCAGATGTTGCGCCCGGTGCGGCCGGCCCCCCCTGCACCCCCCATGCTACGCCACTGGATAGATAGATAGTGTGTGTGGTGGGGTGGGGGATGCAGACAAGTAGATGAAGAACTTACCACCTTTACAGGATGTTATATGTGTGTGTTGGGGGGAGTGCATTCTTGTAGGACACAACCTGTTTGATTTTAGGCCACAGCTAACCAGGGAAGCCATTCCTCCTTGCCATTTATCACCCCCAGTTGGAGGTTAACTATCCTCTCCCATCCCCCTCTCCTTGCCAAATGTCATTTCCTTCGGTTTTTTTTGACGGAGTTAAGAGTGAGGTCTGTGATGTACGTTGGTGTTTCTTTTGGCAGCTGCTGAAGCAGCTGATAAAATCATTTGAAAGATGGAGTCATAAATTATCTGGACTTGAAGCAAAAGCCCCACAAGTTGTGAGGAGGTGGAGTCTTCAGCTGGAAATTGGAAGGGGGCGAGGAGGATTCTTTCATTAAGTCATCTCTCCGTGTTAATTGGTGTGCATCCCAGCTGCAACAAGAAAATAGGAAAAGCAGTGGGGGGGGGGGAGAACTGAATATCTGTTTAAACATTTCAAAGATTTTTTTAAAGAGAAAAATCTCCTCTGTTTCTCTGATCAGAGCAAAGGATCTGCCTTCCTAGACTGACTCCAAATACTCATTTGCATTTTGAAGCCTTTCTTTTGCATACGCTATGACAATTTGACTGACTTTGTAGCCACATTTGTATATGGGTATTTGGATCTCTTAAGAAAGGTAGAAGTTTTATTGCTTCCAAGCACTGCATTCCAGATGTCAAGGAGATAAAGAAGGACACAACTTTTAGAAGATATCTGAAGGCAGCACCTCTCCTGGTATACCCCACAGAGGAACTTACGGTCTTCAAATAAAAACATCTTGAAGGTCCCAGGCCACAGAGAGGTTAGGCTGGCCTCAACTAGAGCCAGGGCTTTTTCGGCTGCGGCTCCAACCTGGTGGAATGCTCTGTCACAAGAGACAAGGGCCCTGCAGGACTTGACATCTTTCCGCAGGGCCTGCAAGACAGAGCTGTTCCACCAGGCCTTTGGTCAGGGCGCAGCCTGACTCCCTCCTTTGGCAATCTTTACAATACTTTAGTTTATGGTTGCCATCAATTTTGATTTTAATTAATTCTTATGATGTTTTTATAATGTTGCACTATTTTAGTGTTGTTAGCCGCCCTGAGCCCGGCTTCAGCTGGGGAGGGAGGGATATAAATAAAATTTATTATTATTATTATTATTATTATTATTATTATTATTATTATTGGGAAGTTTTTATTGTTTGATGTTATATTATGTTTTTATATGTGTTGGAAGCCACCTAGAGTGGCTGGGACAACTCAGCCCGATGGATGGGGTATAATTTAATAATAATAATAATAATAATAATAATAATAATAATAATAATAATAAATAACTTCTCACTCTGAGGGGCCCATCCCCTTTCAATACCTACAATGTCGTCTCTCTGCTTCCCACCCCCTCCCAAATGTCTGCACATTCCATAAGGATCACAAAAGGGCCCTTCTATCCCACATACATACGAAAATACAACCTGCCACACAGTTGCTTCTACAAACAGGGTTTTTATTTCTGCAATATGTCATCGGCGCATCAATAGTGCATCCATGGTGGGTTTAGACTGGACCGTTGACACTATTGCCCTCTCTTGCGCTATAGCACAACAACCATGGGACAAAAACACCCTGGAACATTTACGGGTAAAAACCTACAGGATTTCAGCAGCAAGGTACAGTGGGCATGCACTGATTGGAAACCAAGCAATATGAGTATTCATATACTTTTGCAGATGCAAGAGGGCCTTCTTGGTAGTGGCGCCTGCCCTGTGGAATGCCCTCCCATCAGGTGTCTTGATGATATTTTTTATTAGTTTTCAATTACAACAATCCAATAATAGCCTCATTATAACAATGCCAAATTATAATACAATTAGTAATACCAATCCATGAGATGCCAAATTATACAATTTAGGTGCCTCCCGTCCGCGTGCTAGAATTGATGGTTTGATAACCATCCCATCAGATGTCAAGGAAATAAAAAACTGTCTGACTTTTAGAAGACATCTGAAGGCAGCCCTGTTTAGAGAAGTTTTTAATGTTTGATGTTTTATCGTGTTTTTAATATTCTGTTGGGAGCTGCCCAGAGTGGCTGGGGAAACCCAGCGTAGGCAATATTAACAGAGCTGCTCTGCAGGTAGGCATCTGTACCAAAGGATAAAGGAGGTGACTACAGGTATAAGGGGCAAAGGGGCACAAGAATGCTCCCTGCTTCATCTGAACTGGATCTCCATTTGTGCAGCACATTTCTTGTAGCTGGAAAGGCATAAAGGAAACTGTCCTTTTGCTGATGAGCTTGGCTACATAGACAGCCTATGGAGAATTGTCTTTCTCAGGGCCGTCTTAAGCATATCTGGTGCCGTGGTGCAAAGATCCCTCCAAAACAAGGGAGGAGGCGGTGGAAGATGTTCTCTGCCTCCCCCACCGCCCTGATCCCCAGCATGGTGGCGGTGATCAAGCAGGAAAACGTTCTGGTGGACATGCTCTCTGATGTCGGGGCACCCAAGAAGGCTGCAACGCCACCTTTTGCCAGGAAGGCCGTTTTTAGCAGATGCAGAGGCTGTGTGTAGCTTCCATCCTAAGCCTCTGCGGGGATCGCTCTCCTCCTGTGGTGGCTTGGGAAGGAAGCTGCATGCCTGCCAGCCATATAGTTGGCAGGGCACAGCTGGTGGGCGTGCAGGGAAAGGGGAGGCTGCCAGCAAAGCCACGCAGCTCCCCCACTCACTAGGGTGTCCCTGAGAGGCTGGCGCCCTGGCGCGATGAACCACTAAGACCAATGGGAAAGACGGCTCTGGTCTTTCTTCAACCCTCAGGAGCAGGGGGTGTGGGGTGGGGAGGGAAGCCACCAAGGTAGCAGGTTTGTGCATTAAGCCTGCCGTCATCTACAGCAGTTGCCTGTGTGTCTGGAGACATGTGCCTGACACATGTTCCCATAATTCATAATAATGTGTAACAAGAGAATGAAGGGTATGTTTAGAAGAGGGAGAAAACCCACTGGAGCACAGGAAGCAAGAATTTCAGGTCTATATTTGGGAGGGGAAATAAGGCTAATTTATTTCGCAACTGTGTCAGTTCCATAGGAGTCAAGACAAAGTATTCTCCAGCTGGCTGAGTTATCCAGCATGCAGATATTGGAGATATAATGACAAAAAAATGATACTAGATGGGAGGTCTGTTTATTTTCAGCAGGAGACTGGGGTGAAGACCTTGTTCATGGGGCCAAAAGCATGACTGTTAAAGAAATCCATGCTGGTTTCAGTCTGTTAAAAACATCTCCCGTTTCTCTCTTTTTTGTGTGTATAGACCTATTTACAGAATGTGCATGTGTGTGTCAGCGTTGATGGGTTTACAATTATTATGTAAGAACAGACTTACTTCTACTCCTCACATCTACTCCCTGCTGCAGTCTCCATTAATCACGCCATTTGAATTACTGTTAAAAAAATCATTTTGAAGACAAAGTTGTGCGTTTTGGGTAGTCCCATCCAGATTCATGCTGACGACGAAAACAGAACAGATAGTTTTAGTGGTTTTTGCTTCCTTTCCCAGAACCCCACACTCTTAAAAAACAAAAGGAAGCAATTGGGGGGAAATAAAAAGTGATGGAAAACAGGGAGGCAAAGTAGATCTCACAGGGGCAAGCTCTGTTTCATCTGCAAGATTTGCATCTGCACTGGAATTTTTCCAATGATGTTTTAATGAAGTCTTAAGAGTTTTATCTCTTGTGTGTCTGCCACCCTGGCTCCTTTGGGAGGAAGTGTGGGATATAAATTTAATAAATAAAGATCTTCAGTAACTGCTGCTTTGCAATGAGGTAGCAGACAGAAGGAACAAATGAAGGAGAATAACTGAGAAGATCTGACACTGCAGAGGTACCTCGGGTTACATACGCTTCAGGTTACAGACTCCGCTAACCCAGAAATATTACTTTGGTTTAAGAACTTTGCTTCAGGATGAGAACAGAAATTGTGCTCCGGCTGCATGGCAGCAGCAGGAGGCCCCATTAGCTAAAGTGGTGCTTCAGGTTAAGAACAGTTTCAGGTTAAGAACGGACCTCCGGAACGAATTAAGTACTTAACCCGAGGTACCACTGTATTAGACTGGGGCTCAATTATCTTGGAGCAGCTACTCGCTGTCTTTCTTTAGCTGTTCAGCTGGGTCCTATTCATCCTCCTCTGCCAGTTAATTCCCAGTTTCCCAAAGTGGGTCACACCATCTTTGATGGGATCTTTTACTGTTCTTCCAGGATCGTGTTTTGCATTTGTGGCCTCTATGGTAAAGTAACATACAATATCTCATGATCTGTCACTGGAAGTGCTGGGCCCACCTGCCCTCTCTATGACAGCATCTCTTTTTCTGCCAGGATCCATGAAAGGGCGTGTGTGTGCGCGCACATGCACATGTGCAATAGCTGAGAGTTTAGGCTAAAAAGGAAATGAAAGATGGATATAAGGAGTGCAGAAGGAAAGGAAACATCTAGAGTAAGTGGAAATGGAATGGCTGTTTGTTTTAAGCATCAGAGAAATATCTGTGCTGAAGAAAATGGTTGCTTACTCCATTTACTTATGTGTTTGTGTCTATTGTCTTGTGTGTTACAATGTATCCACTTCATTGCATTTTTTAAAAAAAAGATTCTGTGCCATTTATTTAATAAGTAATAAAGGTGTAGCAGTGTCATTTGGAGTCCAGAAAAGTAGATTCTATGTTTATTTCTGCTACTGTCTGCCAGGTTTGTACAGCTCAATAACAAATTAGCATTATATATATATATATATATATATATATATATATATATATATATATATATATGCTTTCGTAGATTTTCACGGGTACAGGAATGCAGGTTTTGGTGTCTTCGGGTGTCTTCCCGTGTAAGAGTTGGGGTGTCTAGGCGACGTTTCGACGAGGTCTCACTCGTCATCTTCAGGCTGGTGCTTTCGGCTTCTTGTTACTGGAACAGAGCAGGATCTCAGTGTTTGAGTTCCTATAAATACTGTTGAGGGGGTGTGGTGTATAGCCTCCAACGTTCTGGGCAGAGAGGAAGTTCCCAGGTTAGTGTGCCTTTTCTTCTTTTGTTCCTTAATTACTTGAGGGATATCTTGAGTGATTTCAGAAAAACTCTTCACAAGCTCAAGAGGTCAAGACACGAAAGCTTTAGCAACTAATCCACACTTAATGACCCACCTAAGTGGTACTCAGAATATCACTCAAGAAATCACTCAAGATATCCCTCAAGTAATTAAGGAACAAAAGAAGAAAAGGCACACTAACCTGGGAACTTCCTCTCTGCCCAGAACGTTGGAGGCTATACACCACACCCCCTCAACAGTATTTATAGGAACTCAAACACTGAGATCCTGCTCTGTTCCAGTAACAAGAAGCCGAAAGCACCAGCCTGAAGATGACGAGTGAGACCTCGTCGAAACGTCGCCTAGACACCCCAACTCTTACACGGGAAGACACCCGAAGACACCAAAACCTGCATATATATATATATATATATATATATATATATATATATATATATATGTATGTATATATAATATGTATATATGATATTTTTAGACTTGCTTCTATGATTAATTAATGCTGCCATATAGCTGCTGATGCAGGAAGATCTGCACAAATGGGGAACAAATATAGATGATATACAATGGGGGGTGGGGCGGAATAAAGCTCCAGTCCTTTTTGAATTCTAGTTTGCATCCCTTCATATGCAACTAAAACTTGGATGAAAGAAACAAGCCATGGAATCCAAATATAGGAAGCAAGAAATGGGTTTTAGTTAAAAATAAAAACCAAGCAAACTTGAAATTGGCTGAGGAAGGACATCATATGACAATTCCCAAAATGATATGCAGGTTTCTTTAGCGCCTGCCACTGTTATGATTCACTATTTGAAAGACTTCTTTTAGAAATCTGGGGTTCCCTCCCCCACCTCCCTACAGTTACCATGTGATTTGTCACCTGCAAACCAGGTGGTGGCCATGTACTGTATTGCATAGAGGGCTTCCCACCTTTGGATGTTAATATTCCTTTAATGGCCCACATCTCTGCGTTTTGGATCAATGTGGGAGTAGTTACATGACGGACATTTTTTTCACTCAGTGTTCTGGCACCTGCCTGTGCCAATTTTGTGTCTCGTTTAGGGAAAATAGTCTCTCTCAATTTATACACCTAAAGTGTCATCACAAGCCACGTCACTGAGTCACTGAAAGAAAATAATGAGGCGATTATAAGAGAGGCTGTCCACACAGACATGCCAGGGATGTCCAGAACATCTATTGCCACGGTACCAACAGATGGGACTGGAGAGTTAATTTTGGAAACTACAGACTTTCTTGCATCTTTAAGGGGTTTGATTTATGCTTGCTAAGTTGCAGGGATGTACAGTAATACCTTGGTTCTTGAATGGGTTAGATGCCGAACAAATCGGCTCCCGAATACCGCAAACCTGGATGTAAGTGTTCTGGTTTGCGAACATTTTTCGGAAACTGAAAATCTGACACGGCTTCCGCTCGGGTGCAGGAAGCTCCTGCAGCCAATCAGAAGCCACACCTTGCTTTTTCGAATGGTTTCGGACTTCCTGAATGGATTAAGTTCAAGAACCAAGGTATTCCTGTAATGGAAAAGATGGCAGATAATACCACACAGCTGGGCTAAAAGCAATATTGCCTTCTTCCCAGATGACCCACACTTGTGTTTCTTAGTTCCTACACCACCTTCAACCCTATAGGCAGATGATTTTGAGGATCATGAAAGGGCAGCAAACTATTAGCTATTTAATTTCTTATTGTTGCATTTTTATGGATGGGAAGGGAAAGAAGCACTTTGGGGTTTTTCTGACTCCGGTGTAAAAATAAGTCAGCTAGTCTTGGATCCTTTGCACCTTGGCTTTGTGGGTGGGAAGGAGCAGGAGGGACTCCCTAGATGCTGTTGGACTTCAGCTGCCAGCAGCTTTAGGCCAATGGTCAGGGATGTTGGGGGTTGTTGTAGTCTAGCAACATTCAAAGAACACCATGCTGGCTGTCCCTGCTCTGAATTAGCTGTCAGATTGTGCATTAGATCAACCATGGCTGACTTAGGCTCGCATCCCTCTGTTAAAAACTCCATGTGTGAGTGTGGCAGCCCCCTTCAGACTAACTCCTAGCACTTATTGGCTGGGGCATGTCCCCATTGGGGAGGCAGGGCTCATCACACATCTCAGATCCCCCAAGTGTCCCTATTTTCCAGGGATGTCCCTGATTTAGAGTAGCCATCCCGGTTTCTGATTTGATCCTGGAATCTCCCACTTTTCCTTGGGGATGTCCTGATTTTCATTGGAGAAATGTTGGAGGGTATCTGGCTGGGATATAAGCTTGTTTTCCGGGAGTGTGTCTTTCCCCCTTATTATTTTCTAAAAGCTCCTACTCACTCTGCTGAGGCTCACAGGAGACTTCCATCAGGTGCCATCTTCTCAACCCCCGAGCCGTCTGAAGGCAATCCTATATAGGAAATGTATTCTTTAATGTTTTATTATGTTTTTATATATGTTGGAAGCTGCCCAGAGTGGCTGGGGCAACCCATTAAGATGTGTGGGGTATAAATAGTAAAATTATCCTTATGGAACGTCCCTATTTCCATTGGAGAAATGTTGGAGGGTATGACATATTCTCATCTGCCCTTTGTGTGTTCAGACCGAAATCCTGAAGAGGATTTTAAGTGTATCTTGCTGGAGTCAAGATTTTCTGGTGTAAGAGCAACAATAAAATTCTCCACTAGCTTCCTCACTGGAATATCATTAAAGCCTTCCAGGACAACCACCACAGTACAATTCTTTACATTTCCCTTTATTTACATCAAAATTGTGACAGAGTGGCTTCTCTGTCTGGAAGTTTCCTCTATGGAAATTCTGTGCCTGGGTATTGACTCTGGATAAAACCACTGAGATTAATTGTAATTGCTATCAAAAGCTCCTCTGCACAAGTGATAAACAGTGCAGTATAATTGGTATACCGACTTAAGAGCTTAACTTGACCCTAAGATAGGGATATAGAGTGGAAAACTGTCTCAGCTAGTGTTAGAAAGCTCTTTTGTTTTTAAAGAATGGGTCAACTTTCCTCTAGTCCAGAGACATCAAACACATTTGACTTGTTATGAAAGGGAGCCACAGCCAATGTCTCAATGGAGTGATTTTAATCTGAACATTACCTGACTGGGCTTTTCTTTATTCAGTTAACATTTCCTTGACCCCATAGTTCAGCCTTTCACATAGTGACCTCAGGCTTTGATAACAGCAATTCAACCTTCACCCCAGCTGATTCTGCTAAATACATTGCCTCAAGGCCTAAAAGAGAGGATTAGCAGACTTCATCCTAATTACCTGTTATTGTGTAGTTGTTAAAAAGATTTTGGCTCCAGAAGATGAGGGTGTAGCCAGACAGAAGGCAGCCCAAGGTTCAAATGTCTAGCAGTGCTTGGCTCCGCAGACCTATAAAATGGGAGTGTTGACTGAATGCAAACAGTCTACATTCTGAGAGGCCCAAGCCAAGGAAATGATGGCAGGGCTATTACTCTTTACTGCAAGCATGGAGGCCAATTGACTTCTCACTGGACTGTTAATAGATGAGCTGCTTGGAGTTCCTCTTTTGTGTGATTGCCAGAATTCTCATCATTTAGCTATAGATGGGCTCCTGTGACATATGAGCAATGTGCAAGAGACCACCTGATCGCCCTGTCCATTTATCACCTTCTTAAAGGACAGCATTTCTCATAAGACGGCCAAGCAACAGTTTTCATGTTAAGAACCAGCTAATTACTCTAACAACTTCTAGAAGGATAGCTGTGCTGGTCTGTTGCAGCAAAATCAATGAAGACTAGCACATTTTGTGTCCCATACATTTTCATGTAAAGGTAAAGGGACCCCTGACCATTAGGTCCAGTCGTGGATGACTCTGGGGTTGCGGCGTTCATCTCGCTTTATTGGCCGAGGGAGCCAGTGTACAGCTTCCGGGTCATGTGGCCAGCATGACTAAGCCGCTTCTGGCAAACCAGAGCAGTGCATGGAAACGCCGTTTACCTTCCCACCACAGCAGTACCTATTTATCTACTTGCACTTTGACGTGCTTTCAAACTGCTAGGTTGGCAGGAGCAGAGACTGAGCAATGGGAGCTCACCCCGTCGTGGGGATTCGAACCGCCGACCTTCTGATCAGCAAGCCCTAGGCTCAGTGGTTTAACCTACAGCGCCACCCATGTCTCATGTACTAGAGTTCATTTTATCAGATGCATCTGATATAGTGGACACAGCTCTATGAAGGCTTGTGCTGTGATAAACTGTGTTAGTCTTTAAGGTTCCAGAAGACCTTGGGTTGTATTCAACTAAGTTTTACTCAGATAACATTGATTGAGATTTATCACCCTAATCTAGTCATGTTCGTTAATTTAAGTGGGTCTAGTCTGTGTAGCACTTATTTGAATAACACTCCTTATTTATTTAGATTTTATTGCATCTTCATCCCACCATCTTCTCCAAGGAGTTAACGATGGCACACATGGTTCTCCCTCTCTTCATTTAATCCCCTCAACAACCCTGTGAGGTAGGTTAGGCTGAGAGGCAGTGACTGGCCCAAGGTTAGGCTGAGTGGGGTTTAAATTCCCAAGTCTCTGTCCAGGGCCAGATTTAGGTTTGATGAGGCCCTAAGCTACTGAAGGTAATGGGGCCCTTTATATGTCCAGTTGTCAACAACAAATTGTCACTGTTTTTTGTGTTGAATATAAGCTATATGGTAATTTATGGACCTAATAGGTATCTAAAGCCATTTGCACATGTTGCTATGCAACCAGTCCATGCAGAATATAGGCACCCTACAGAAATGAGCAAACCAGTGATATTTTAGGGAGCAGGCTAGCAGGCGGGGCCTATTACCATACTTACATCATAGGAGCCTACACAGAACAAAACACTGTTGCTGTATGTAGGTTTTATTTTACTTGTTTTCAATCTTATATTTTGGAAATGTACATTTTTCCCCTTTAATTTTTTTGCCCCCCCCCCCAAGAGAGTGGGGCCCTAAGCTATAGCTTGTTTAGCTTATACGTAAATCCGGCACTGTCCCCATCTGATACTCTACATTACACCACATTGGTTCTACTTAGGTTGGTCTTATTTTGGAGGATTGTGTTTATTCCCAGATCCTCATGGTCTCTTGTTGTTGTTGTTGTTTAGTCGTTTAGTCATGTCCGACTCTTCATGACCCCATGGACCAGAGCAAACCATGGACTCCTGTCTTCCACTGCCTCCCGCAGTTTGGTCAGACTCATGTTCGTAGCTTCGAGAACACTATCCAACCATCTCGTCCTCTGTCGTCCCCTTCTCCTTCTGCCCTCCATCTTTCCCAACATCAGGGTCTTTTCCAGGGAGTCTTCTCTTCTCATGAGGTGGCCAAAGTATTGGAGCCTCAGCTTCAGGATCTGTCCTTCCAGTGAGCACTCAGGGCTGATTTCCTTAAGAATGGATACGTTTGATCTTCTTGCAGTCCATGGGACTCTCAAGAGTCTCCTCCTCCCCTTCATGGATCACTGCCTTGCCGTGGCAAAGGGGCTTGAATAACTTAGAGAAGCTATGAGCTATGCCGTGCAGGGCCACCCAAGATGGACAGGTCATAGTGAAGAGTTTTGACCAAACGTGATCCACCTGGAGCAGGAACTGGCAAGCTACTCCAGTATCCCTGCCAAGAAAACTCCATGGACAAAGGCAACAGGCATGGTCTCTTAGACCATAATTATTGACTCCCACTTCAAAGCAAAATTCCATCATAAACTTTGTATATAGCACTAATATTTTGAGGTGGCTCACTCTAGTTTCTTGTTCTTTGATAGATCATGGTAGTGGCTTCTGGTAACAAGTAGCTGAAAATGTTTTGACAGCAAGACAGTTTTAGATCTTTTGGCAAAGTGTTAAGCAGTCAGTCATCCCTTCACTTTTGGTCATTAAATGTCACCCAAAGGTCAAAAGGTTTTGTAAAGAATGCAAGGCTTTCAGTTGTTAATTAAGCTTCATGCTGAAATTCTTTGAAGTCACTTCATGCTTTAAAATTGTGATACTGCACATTGGGTTGTGCCCCAACAAAGCATTTCTTAAATGAACTAAATGTAACATTAAACAAATATGATTGCAAAGCTACTTGTTTACTCTGTCTGTAATAAAATTAGCTTCCAATTAGACCGCAGAATCATATTATTTATTTTACCAGTTAAACATGTGGTATTTTTGATAGCCTAAATTCTCAATTTTGGTTGCTCTCTTAATCTAAATCAAGTAGGCCTTGTTTGTTTCTGTAACATCAGATATAACATAATTGTGGATCTTCTGAATTGTTTATCTCCATAAATGAATATTTAAATAAAACATTTTTTGCAGACAGCTTCATACCAACGTATTTTTAGAGACACATTTTCATTGAGTTTTTAAAATACATAGGGAAAAACAAAGAAATAAAATTATTGGATGTACAAACAATAGTTATTCTTCCACTGCTGAGTCCATTGAACAGGTAAGTTACCAGTTATTATAACTTGACCTGCCTGAACTTTAGAATAATGATTCTAATCTATATTCTATTTTACAGGATTTGAATGGCGAGATAGAAGAACAATATTGATAAATATTGAAAGCCATAGTACATGATAAGCCAAGGGAACTCCCCTTCAATGAGTTTAATAGCTTGCAGAGGAAATAAAATCATACCATATTGAACAGAACTTGTTGTGCTTACTTTGACCTATTGAAAGGCTTATTCATACCAATGTATTTACTAATGTGAAACTAGCTATGTCTTCCACTAGGTCGCTTCTTAATACCAGAAGAATAGCCAGAAATGAAATACACCACTGCAACTTTTTTTTTTTTTTTTGGGATTTAAAAAGTTTTTATTATAGTCCAACATCTAAAAGACATATACATTATTAATAATAAAGCAAAACACAAAAAAAACAAAGGTAATAAAATAATTCAAGAATCAGTATACAATGTTTCCGTTCTTTGACTTCCCACCACCACGACGAGACCTCTATCTCAACAGTATTTACAGCAGTATCCTTTACTAACTATCATGTTTTACCTCGCAATTTTTAAATTATACCTACTGTGACTTTGGTGCTTCCTAATATCGTCTCCATGTATGAAAAAAATTTGTTCCAGTCCTTAATAAATTTAGTATTTTCCTGATGCCTAATTTTCTGCGTCATTATTGCTAAGTCAATGTATTCAATTAGCTTAGTTCGCCAGTCCGTGATTGTTGGAATACTGGGGTTTTTCCATTTCTGCGCTAACAGTACCCTAGCGGCTACTGTTGCATACTGGAATAGGGTTTGGTCGTCCTTGCTGATCTCACTACCCGCCATTCCTAAAAGGAATGCTTCGGGCTTTTTTGGAAAGGTATACTTTAGCATCTTTTTTAGTTCATCATAGACGGAGCCCCAGAACTTCTTTACTACATCACAGGACCACCACATATGGAAGAAGTCTCCCTCTTTCTTTTTACACCTCCAACAGGTCTTATCTCCAGTTTTATACATTTTAGCTAATTTTGTTGGGGTGATATGCCAGCGATACATCATCTTCTCCATGTTCTCTCGGAGGCCGACACATGCTGAAAATTTCATGTCTTTGGTCCATAGTTTTTTCCATTTTTCATATTCTAAAGGATGTCCTATATCTATGGCCCACTTAATCATAACTTCTTTGACTTCCTCATCCATAGTATCCCAGTCTAGTAGTTGGTTATACATTTTGGTTAGGAGCTTAGACTTCCCTTCTATTATTTCTAACTGGAATTGGGATTTATTTTTACTCATACCAGCTTTTTTATGTTCATTCCATAAAGAATGAATTTGGTGGTATTGTATCCACCCCATTAGTTTGTCTTTTAACTCTTCGTAAGGTCTAATTTCCCATCCTTTCTCAGATCTTTTCAAGAGTTCCGCATAGGTCCATCTTCTACCTTCCATATTCACTTTTTTAGTTATTAGAATATCTATGGGTGACAGCCATAAAGGGGTATTTTTTTCTACCAGATTCTTGCACCTGTTCCACACTTCCAATAACGCTCCTCTTATGATGTGATTGGAGAAACTTTTGTGCACACCTCCCTTACCTTGCCATAGGTAGGCATGCCATCCAAACCTAGCATTAAAACCTTCCAAGTCTAGTAAGTCGGTGTTGTCTAGTACTATCCATTCCTTCACCCAACATAAACACGAGGCCTCATAGTAAAGTTGTAAATTCGGGAGCGCAAATCCACCTCTATCTCTTTTATCAGTAAGTAACTTGTACTTGATTCTGGCCCTTTTACCCTGCCAAATAAATCTGGAAAGGGTCCTCTGCCAGTTTTTAAACATAGTTGTACCCCTGATTACCGGGATATTTTGGAACAGGAATATCATTTTGGGGAGGATGTTCATCTTGATGGCAGCCATTCTCCCCTCCCATGAGAGGTGTAATCTGCTCCAGCAGTCTAGATCTCTTTTGCATTCGCTCCACGTTCTATTGTAATTGTCCTCCACCAAGTTTATATTTTTCGTTGAAAGCCAAATACCCAGATACTTAACCTTTTTTGATGTCTTTATCCCAGAATCTAATTCAATTTTATTTTTTGTTTGTTCATCTAAGTTCTTTACCAACATTTTTGTTTTTATTTTATTCAGTTTAAACCCCGATAGTCTCCCAAATTCCTCCATTACGTCAATGACTACGTTTATCCTCTCTAGAGGTTCCTCTATTGATATTACAAGATCATCGGCATAAGCCTTAACTTTGTATTCTTTTTTACCTATCTTAATCCCTCTTATTTCCGAAGTTCCTCTAATCTTGTTCAGTAATACCTCCAGGACCATGATGAATAACAGGGGTGATAAAGGACACCCCTGCCTTGTACCTTTTGTAATCTTAAATGAATTTGTTAAATTACCGTTGATAATAAGTTTGGCTCTTTGGTTTGAATAGATTGCTCTAATGCCTTCTAGGAACGGCCCTCTTATTCCTACCCTCTCCATACATTTAGTAAGGAATTCCCAGGACACATTGTCGAAGGCCTTTTCGGCGTCTATAAAGATTAGGGCAGCAGGGATATCAATCCTGAGATCCAGATATTCGATTATGTTGACTACATGTCTCACATTCTCCTTTATTTGCCTGCCCGGCAGAAATCCGGCTTGGTCTTTATGGATTACTCTATTCAAATATTTCTTAAGTCTATTAGCCATTATTCCTGCAAAAATCTTGTAATCATTATTAAGCAATGATATTGGTCTGTAATTTGATATGTTAAGTGTATCGGAGTCTGCTTTAGGTATTAATGTGATATGTGCCTCTCTCCACGAGTCAGGCATTTCCCCTCCTTGGAGGATATTATTAATTACATTACAGAGTACTGGGGCCAGATGTTCCTCTAGAGATTTGTAGTATTTTTGAGAAAGGCCATCTGGGCCAGGGGCTTTTCCGGGTTTCATTTTCTTAATTGCGTCTCTAACCTCCTCCAAAGTAACTGGTTCGTTTAACATTACCTTTTCCTCATCTATTAAATCTTCTTTCCCATTCCTTTCCAAATACAATCCTATCTCATTTGTATCTTCTGCCTCTTTCTTTTTATACAGATTTTCGTAATATTGAAGGAACTTTCCCTTAATCTCGCTGGGGTCTTCTATTATTTGGTCTTCAAATTTAATTTTGTTAATCACCTTTTGTTTTTGTTTTTTCCTCAACTGCCACGCTAACAACTTGCCAGTTTTATTTGCTGATTCAAAGTATCTTTGTTTCATCGTCCTTATTCCCCATTCTATTTCTTGATTCAGCCGTGTTGAGTATTGGGTTTGTAATAATTTATAATTTTGAATATATCTCTCATCCCCAGGGTTTGTTATTAGTTTGTGCTCTACTTCTTTTAGTTGTTTAATTACCTCTTCCTTCTTTGCTTCTCTCAAGTTCTTCCTATATTTGTTCTGTTGAATCAGAAAACCTCTTAGGACTGCCTTACTGGCATCCCATACCGCATTAATTTTAGTTTCTTTATGTAAGTTATGATCAAAATAATCTTTCAAGACATTCTTTGCCTTATCGGTAATCTCATCCTGATCCAGTAAGTAATCGTTCATTCTCCATCTATACGGGCCTGATGGGGTACCCTTTATTTCCAAAAAGATAGAGTTGTGATCCGATAACGTTCTGGGTTCTATTGTACATCTCCCCGCTCTCAGCGAAAGTTCCCTGGAGACCCAGATCTGGTCTATTCTACCCCAGCTCTGGTGTACTCCAGAGAAATGGGTGAACTGTTTCTCTGTAGGGTTTTTGTATCTCCAGATATCTATTAGATCTAAATTTTCTTGGAGATCATCGAAAGTTTTTGGGAGTTTCCCCTGCTTCCCTTTCCTATTTTTTTCACTTCTGTCAATATTGGGTTCCGGGACTCCATTCAGATCCCCTAATAAAATTAGTTTGTAATTTTCTAATTCCAGTAATACTTGTTCTAGTTTACTAAAGAACTCGGTTTTGTTGGTGTTAGGGGCATATATCGATACTACATTAAATCTTTCCCCTTGGTGGGTGATTTGGATCCCTAGGATCCTCCCCTCCTCATCTTTGCATATTACTTTGGGTTCCAGTTTTTCTTTGGCATAGATGACCACCCCTCTCTTTTTATTCACCTCTGAGTTAATAAACTCCTTTCCCAGCTTTTTATTGGTCAGTATATGTTTATGTTTTTTGGCCACATGTGTCTCTTGGCAGCACACCACATCACATTTTTTATTTTTCAAAACTTTCACTATTTTATTTCTTTTAGATTTCTCATTTAGACCGTTAACATTCCATGTTAAAAAAGTTAGAGACATTGTTTAGATAAAACGTAGCGTTTGTATCCGGTTATTAATTCTTTGCTTCTTCCTCTTCCTCTGCTTCTTCCCCTGTTTCTTCCCCTTCCGCTACGCTTCCCCCCTCGTCCTCCTCTCCTTCTCCTTCCTCCTCCCCTCTCTGTGGCCTCACCCTCCCCCCCTCCCCCTCCCTCCCTTCCCTCACATCCTTTCTTCCTGATATTCCACTCTCGTTTTTAGTGAGCTCCTTCTCGTATCTTCTCAGGAACTTCTCTACCTCTAATGAGCTGGTCAGTTTAAATCTCTTATCCTTAAAGAAGAAGGCGATTCCCTCGGGAAATTCCCATCTATATTGAATGTTGTTCCTTCTCAGAACACCTATTATGTGTCTGTACCCTTCTCTCTTACGCAGTAACCTGACCGGGATCTCTTTCAGGACAATTATTGGTCTACCGCCTATTATGAGTTTTTTATGGTAACTTGTTTTAAGTATCAGGTTTCTCATTCCTATTGAGTTAAACATTACTAGGCAGTCCCCTATGGGTTTCCTAGTTCTGTTCTGGTAAGTTCTCATTTTAATCCTAAAGGCGTTTTCTATTGTGTACGCGACCTCTTCTTCTTTAGTCTCTAACCAATTTGCTAATTCAGTAATTATTTTTTCTTTAATGTTCTCTTTCGTTTCTTCCTCTATACCTCTGAATTTTAGGTGCATTTGTCTTTGTCGCATTTCAGCCATCGCTATGTTGTCCCATATCTGCTCCTGTGATTTATTCAGCTCTCGCAACTCCTCCTTCATTTTCTCTGTCTCCCTTTTCTGCTCTCTCATGTCTTTTTGTATTTTTTTGTTAGATTCCTCAAATGTCTTTGCTTTAACTGATAACTCTTGAACTTTCTTTCCGAGCTCTCCTATGGCTCCCTCTATTCTTTTGTCTATTCTATCTTGCATTTCCTCTAATTTATTTTCTATATTATTTTCGTTCTGCTTAAGTTCCTCCTTTATTTTTAGCCACAGAAAATCCAAGTCTTTGATTTCTTCCTGTCTAGAAATTTTCCTTTCCCCTGGTGTTCCCCCTCCCCTTTTCCCATTCTTCCCCTGCATCTTTGCACCTTATTATTTGTTGACCTTTTCAGTGCTAATTCTCTCTCTTTTAGGGCTCACAGTCTCCTTGTTCCCCTCTATACTGCTATCCCAGATAGTCTGTTTGGTTACACAAAATACCAAAAAATCGGGGGAGTTATCCAAAAGATAAGCATAGGGAGACAAAGGGGTGGGGGGTGGGGGGAAGCAAATGGGTAATTTATGTAGACTTTACAAGATAAGTGAAAGAGAGGTCAGTCAGGGAGGTTGGTAAAGGGATGTAACAATAACAGTGCAGAGAGCCGAACAGCCACTGAATTAACTAAGTGGGGGGGGGGAGTGGGGGGGAGGGGCAGGGATTAACCAAGAGCGGAGGTATACACAGGTATACAAAAAGCCATGAGTAACAATTAAACTAAGTCACTAGAGGGTGGGGGGGGGTTGTTACGTCTATTGCAAGTAATTGTCCGTCTTTAACTTCCTTTGCGTCATTAACACAGCACTCTTGTATCGGCCCAAGAGATACCCATATATCTTAAATAAATAAAAAAGAAAAGCATAAGCAGTCCTTAGTCAATAATCAGTTCCAACTTTCAATAGTAAGTCTCTTCAGGGGGTGACCTTGTTAGGTTTGTCTCCTCCCTCTTTATGCTTCTCCTGTTCTCTTAGGTTTGTTCCATTAACACTTACTGCTTACTGCTGTGTGTGCCCACTAATTCGTCAGCAAAAAATCCATAAAGAATCACAGAAAAAATCCAAACTTAGGCAATATTCCAAACTAGGCGTCCAAATAAGCGTCTGGATATAGGTCCATTCATAAGTCCACGCCAAGCTCCTAACGGAGATGTACGTTGCTTAGGCAAACAGTCTTTGAACCTCCTATAAGTGGGGGCCCGGTTCGTTCATTTAGTTTAGCCAGTAAAGAAAAAAAATAAATAACCCTCCTCCTTCTGAGCATACACAGTTCGGTCGTTATGCGATATTCTGCTCTCTTACTAACTGCGGTTCTCTGAGTCTGCGCTCTTTTTCGCTCTCCGACGGGTGGTGACCATATATAAAAATAGTTACTGCCCGGACTCACCCATCTTTGCTCCTTCTTTTCAGTGTTATTATAAGTCCAATAACGATGGGGAATCCGTTTTTAAACCTCTTGAGGCTCGTCGCCTTTTTCGGTGGAAGCTTGAGGCATCGTAACTCGGAGACGGTACTTCCCTGTTGTGCGCCTGCGGCACCGCCCCTGTCTCTCCTCTCTGCCAAAGAGGGGAGGACTCACGGATGTAAACGCCGCTCCGCGCCGCTGGGAAACCTTCCCCCAGGGGTTCCCCCCCTGGGCTTTCGCTTTTTTGAGGGGCGCAGTGCCCTTGCGACACCCCCTTATCTCCGAGATACTCGAAAAGCCGCTGGCGTGGCTTTCCGCGCTTCCTCACCGTCCGCGGCCGGAACCGGAAGTCTACACCACTGCAACTTTTTGAAGGACAACCATTTTCTTTATGTGTTTCCTGACCACTTATTTAATTTATTCGAGGCTTTTATATACTGCTTTTTAACAAAATGATCTCCAAACTGTTTCCATAATAATGCATCAATAAAACAGTATACAATACTGTCAGGGGTTCAGGGACAGAGGCACAGGTGAGGGGGGAGACGGAGAGCGATGGGGAAGAATCCCAGGACAGTGAGGAAGAGGATGACAATGACTTGAGGTCTTCCATGAGTCTCTCAAGTGAATCGGAGGATTCCCAGAAGGGGGCGCCCCTGGTCAGGCCAAGGGGGGTCACAGGGGGGACTTGCCAGGAGCAGGGAAGCAGCAGGGAAACCCCGAGTGGGAGTGGGAGATCGGGGCCGGCTTCTCAGCAGGAACGGAGTGAAAAGGGGGGAGTTCCCAGTGGGACACACGGAGCAGAGCAGGAAGGAGACAGGGGAATGAGATCGGAGCAGGACGTCCTGCCGGAAGGGGCGGAGAGTAGTACAGGGAGTAGTGTGAGTGTCAAGAGGAAGGTCAGGGGTAGCGAACGCGCGCCAAGTTCAAATGTGGAGGCGCGCGGAAATGGAGAGAGCCCGGAGGAGGAGCCTGGCCCCAAAGCACGAAGGAGGGGGGAGCAGGCATCTGAGGAATCCGCTTCAGGGGTTCGAGCACACATGCAATGAACTGGAAGCAGAGCAGATCGACGTCGACGACCTGTGTCCGGCAGCGACATCCGCAACGACGGAGCCCCCAGAGCCTGCGCCCGAGCAGCGGGAGGGGGGAAGGGGGGCTTCGAGGGGGGGCTGGATGTCAGGGGTTCAGGGACAGAGGCACAGGTGAGGGGGGAGACGGAGAGCGATGGGGAAGAATCCCAGGACAGTGAGGAAGAGGATGACAATGACTTGAGGTCTTCCATGAGTCTCTCAAGTGAATCGGAGGATTCCCAGAAGGGGGCGCCCCTGGTCAGGCCAAGGGGGGTCACAGGGGGGACTTGCCAGGAGCAGGGAAGCAGCAGGGAAACCCCGAGTGGGAGTGGGAGTGGGAGATCGGGGCCGGCTTCCCAGCAGGAACGGAGTGAAAAGGGGGGAGTTCCCAGTGGGACACACGGAGCAGAGCAGGAAGGAGACAGGGGAATGAGATCGGAGCAGGACGTCCTGCTGGAAGGGGCGGAGAGTAGTACAGGGAGTAGTGTGAGTGTCAAGAGGAAGGTCAGGGGTAGCGAACGCGCGCCAAGTTCAAATGTGGAGGCGCGCGGAAATGGAGAGAGCCCGGAGGAGGAGCCTGGCCCCAAAGCACGAAGGAGGGGGGAGCAGGCATCTGAGGAATCCGCTTCAGGGGAGAGCAGGAGGGAAGGAACTCAGGGGGGCAGAAAGACCCTGCGGAAAAGGAAAGACAGAAAGAGGTGGACCAGCACAAGCCTCTTAAACTGGTGTAGGGGCGGGACCGATTCAGAGGGGACTTCAAACGTCTAGGCTAAAAGACGCGGGGCTGCGCGCCTCGGTTGTGGAACCAATAAAGAACTGCAATAAACATCCTTGTATATAAGAAGAGCTTGGCGTTCGTCTTTTGTGAGCTAAGACCTGAGGCAGCCCCTGACAAATACAATTAAAACATGCATAATAATCAATAAACAGTTTCAACCTACTTAATAACAGTCCAACAGATATCCAAGCGTACGTGTGGTGACTGACAGGTCTGAAATTCTAAATAGTGTATTATTAAGTTATTACATTTTCACTGCATTCTTCCTTCAAAGAAATTAATTGATTGATTGATGGATTTAAAGTATTTATGAATGGCCTTTCTCCAAATAATAATTAAAAAGAACAATACAATGTGAATCAACTGAAACAGAACAAATCCAGAGAGTGGGCTGCATACACGATCCAACCTGATTTTTATTCTCTGAAACAACCCTGTGATGTAGGCTATTTGTGCTGAGAAGAAGTAGCTGGCTTAAATTCACCGACTCCTTCTGTCTATTCCATCACGCTGGAGCACTTTCCAGATGATATACTGTGTGGGATGGAGAGGCAGATGGAATCACACCCACAGTTCCTCCTCTTAACCTCAAAGACAATGCAAGGAACATTAAGTGGGAAAGGATGGCTCTTTGTAGCAGTGTTCACTACCTCTCAGAAATAGCACTCAGAGATGGAACCAGGGTGTGTTGTAGAGGGCAGTAGGCATTGTGTGGAAATGGCAAGGCAGATGTACCACCCAGGTATGAAATGGGTACAAAGACTCTCTCAAGGCAAATCTCAAAAAATGTAGTATAAACACCGACAACTGGGAAACACTGGCCTGCGAGCACTCCAATTGGATAAGAGCCTTTACCAAAGATGTCATGGGTTTTGAAGACACTAGAACTCAGGATGAAAGGGAGAAACTTGCTAAGAGGAAGGCACATTTGGCAAACCCTCACCCTGATCAATTCCCATCCAGAAACCTCAAACCCTTATCATGATCAACTCCCGCCTAGAAACCTATGTCCCCACTGTGGAAGGACATGTGGATCCAGAATCGGCCTCCACCGTCACTTATGGACTCACTGTTAAGACTGTGTTCATGGAAGACAATCTTACTTGACTACGAGTGATTGCCAAAGAAGAAGAAGAAGGGTACAAAGTGCAGTGAGAAAGCTGGTCCCATTGGATATCTTTTATTAGAAATCCCTTTGATTGGTTGAACCTGTTTTAAACATTGCTTTTAACATTCCCCTCCTTATGCATTCTGAAAAAAGTACTGTGTTTCCTCAGGCTCTGTGTCATCCCATGTCCAGATTAACACCTCACTGCCCCGTAGACTGTCACAGTCTGAAATGATGTTTCTTTTTAGCCCCACAGCCTGCTTTCTTTGGAGTCAAAGGTGTGACCCTCTTACTGATTAACAGCACAATCCTAACCATTTCATTGAGGCATACTCCCATGTAAGTGGGGTTCGGACTGCAGCCTAAAATAATTGCTTATCCTGATCCAGCTAAAGAACAACATCTTTTCTTGCAAAAAGGCTGTGGGATGCAGTACAGATATTCTGCCTGCAGCACCTGCCCCACAGAACTATGGTAGTGCTATCAGTTCTGACAACACTTACTAAGCATTAGGAAGTGATGGGCTTTTGGTGCTCCCCGCCCCGCCCCCGGTGACTTTCACTTCCCCAAAATCTGAGCCTTCAACTTTTGAACACAACACTTGTCAGGCACGACTGTGTATATCCTTCGTTAACGAGACAGTAAGTCAGTTCCCAGATTCTTGTGCATTTGTTCAGTCTATTTTTATCTGCAATCCTGGGATCTAATTTTATTCCAAGGTGTCAGAAAAGTGATTGTCTCTCTTCTCTCCATCTAAGGGAGAGCGCTCCTGAACAGTGTTATTTGTAGCTGGAGGCTGCTAAAGGCTGATCACCCACATTGTGCCAAACTGTCACGACTCTGCTTGCCGTTTCATCATTTTTTAATGAACAAATTTGGTAATGGAGGTGAGTTAGTGTGCTTTTACCTAGCTGATACTGATCGACGTATATTCTAGACTCCCCTGGCTTATTTACATGGGACACAGCTGAGGAGGCGGGTACCTATTAGGCAAGTGGCTTTGAGAGACTTCGGTGTTACAAAGTTGACAAAATCATCTCCATCATCCCATGGGTGACTGATGCCGCTTTGTGAATTTATGTGGCCCACTTCCATACTGAGTGGGACTTTTAGGAGCATCTGGCAGGAGTGTGGAAGGTTCGCAAGCTGAAGACAATGAGCCACATGGTAAGCAGGTCCAGATGTGACATTCTGGACTGGAAGGCTTTATTTTTATACAGCATGCCCATGTCATGTGTGCAATGCAGGAACCCCAAGCGTTTTTTGAGCCCAGGGGTATAGCTGGAGGTCTAAGAAACTGTTGTGGGCACCATAAAAAACCCATTTTTCAAAATACACTCTACACTACTGGTGACGTCACCAGAGGGAAATGAACTAAGGTTGCTCTTGGAACTTCCTACTGCTTGTGGAACACCATGGTGACGAGGTTTGCCTTCAGAGGATGCTTTTATGCTTGAAATCCCAAGGATTTTGGCATATTATCATAGACCTTGTTAGGAAATCTAGCTGTTTAATGATACGGGGAGCTCTTCTCCCTATCCCTCCTTCCCTCCCTCCCTCTTTCTCTCTCTCTCTCTCTCAAGTACTATAGATGCTAAAGCAAATATTTTGGGACTGAAGCAAGCAAAAGGCTTGTGGTCTATTCCACATGCACCTAGGTACTTGGGATGTGGGTGGCACTGTGGGACAGGAGCAGAAAAAGAAAGGTTGTCTAAGAAAACAGAAGGGCTTTGCTGCCTTCTGCCAGAGATAGAGGAATTTAACAGAGAACACTTCTCTTTGCAAATGGTGTTTATGGTCTTTTGAAATTGCAGGAGGTCTCTGATGCTTCAAATGCGCCGTCTGCATATAAACGATGCGATGCAGAAAACAAACACGGTATCTGCTGTGGACGGTTTTCTCCTGATCAGATACGAATGTGTACAAAACAAACCATTGCAGGACAGTAGATCTAACCAAGTGTGTCAGGCCCTCTTGTTCCTGCGGATATGAGATTCTGGCAAGGTGAGTGGAAAGTTTAATTCTGACAGAGGCCATTCATTCTAACATGCCCCAAATGCTCCCGGCTGGCTTTCAGATGGAGAGTGAGGGCCAAATGTGGATCAGTGATGGTGGATCTCGGAGTGTTGCCACTGTCTCTGTTTACCTTGTTTGAAGGGGTGTGAAGGGGCCTGTATTCCCACCCTACCCCTAACCAGGGCAAATAAACAAGAGAATAAACTAGTTTAAACTAGTAAATGGAAGAGTGGAAGAAATGGAATTGGAGGAGGGGCCAGCACACCTTTCCCCAGCTGCTGTTCCAATCCAGGCCCTTGCTTTCCAACTGCAGAGCCTGCTTAATTCCTAACACAGCTCCCCTGATATAAAAGCAAACTGGGCAAATGCAAGGACTGTTCAAAGCATGAGCTGCGGGGCAACAGTCCAAGGCTATTTGTGGAAGCAGATGTCTTTGAGAAAGGGCTGTGGCTCTGCAGCAGAGCAGTGGGTTTGCAAACAGAAAGTCTCAGGTTCAATCCCCGGCGTCTCCTGGCAGAGCTGAGGAAGGCTTCAGTCCGAAATCCTGGAGCTGCTGCCAGTTCGTGTAGAGGGTGCAGAGCTCGATGGAGCAATGCATCTGACAGTATATAAGGAGCTTCCTCTCTCCTGATGACTCACGCCACAGCTCTAGCAGATGGGGCTTTGAAAGGAACCCAGGGGAAGCTACGAGGCAAGGAAGACAGGAGAGGAAGGAAAGCAAACACAGGCAGCCAGTTGGCAGAGAGCGAGAACCAGCCGAGGAGCCTCCAGCCCTGGGATATGGAAGGCAGATTGTGATGCCAGACAGGAAGCCTCTGGGCAAAAGGAAATGCTCTGGTGAGCCAAGGAACTAATCCTTGGCTGAGGTTCTGGGGAAAGCGGGGAAGAGGAGCTCTGCCATGAAGAACTTAATGGCCAAACTATGTTTGTGGATTAATGCCTCTAAAGTGCAGAGTTCCTCTCGGGCTACCATCCCCAAACACAGGCAGCATCAAGAGTTAGTACTTATTAGGAGTGCAGCAGGTATAGGGTATAGAAGGGAAATTTGGCCCTTTCCTCCCTTGCTGAAGCCCTGAGGGAAAATCCCCTGTAGCTCTGCATTCAGAGGAAATCCCTCATTGACATCCAAGCACTCCCTCCCCCAGCAAAGACTAGCTTCAGAAGAGAGCTTTTCACCATGGCAACTAGCTATGACGGTTTCTGTTCTCTCTCCACTGTTGGAGACAGGGTGCCTTTGAACGCCCGTTGCCTGGAATCACAAGAGGCAAGAGGGCAGAGACTCTCAGGGGCTACTTGCAGGCATAGGAGCCAACTCCCAGGGGCCAAGGTCCTTTCGCCGCCCTGCTCCCCCCAATAAAATATTTGAGGGGGCTGCCCTCCCCGGTTGATGGGCATTGCCATTCAAAGGGTTTGCATGTGCCAGGTCTTCTGATCGATTATGCAGCATGGAGCTTACCTGCACCCAATATTTACCATATTTTTTGCTCTATAAGATGCATTCCCCCCCCTCCAAAAATTAAGGGGAAATGTGTGTGCGTCTTATGGAGCGAATGCAGGCTCCATGGCTTCAGCAAAAGCAATGTGAAGCCTGGAGAGTGAGAGGGGACCGACCCCTCTCGCTCTCCAGGCTTCAGGGATAGCCGCCCGAAGCCTCCGGAGCACAGTGCCTCTTCAGCGAAGCAGGAGGAGAAATGGAAGGGACTTTGTTTCTCCTGCCACTTTGCTGAAGGAGCGCTGCACAGAAAGGGAGATAATTTTTCCCCCTTGTTCTCCCCCTCTAAAACTAGGTGCGTCTTATGGTTGGGTGCATCCTATGGAGTGAAAAACACGGTAATTGGACTGAGGTTGAATCCTGACAAGACAGAAGTACTGTTTTTTGGGGACAGGGGACGGGCTAGTGTGGAGGACTCCCTGGTCCTGAATGGGGTAACAGTGCCCCTGAAGGGCCAGGTGTGCAGCCTGGGAGTCATTTTGGACTCACAGCTGTCCATGGAAGTGCAGGTCAATTCTGTATCCAGGGCAGCTGTCTACTAGCTCCACCTGGTACGCAGGCTGAGACCCTACCTGCCCGCGGACTGTCTCGCCAGAGTGGTGCATGCTCTAGTTATCTCCCGCTTGGACTACTGCAATGCGCTCTACATGGGGCTACCTTTGAAGGTGACCCAGAAACTACAACTAGTCCAGAATGCAGCAGCTAGACTGGTGACTGGGGGTGGCCACCAAGACCACATAACACTGGTCTTGAAAGACCTACATTGGTTCCCAGTATGTTTCCGAGCACAATTCAAAGTGTTGGTGTTGACCTTTAAAGCCCTAAACGGCCACAGTCCAGTATACCTGAAGGAGCGTCTCCACCCCCATCGTTCTGCCCAGATGCTGAGGTCCAGTGCCGAGGGCCTTCTGGCTGTTCCCTCATTGCGAGAAGCAAAGCTACAGGGCACCAGGCAGAGGGCCTTCTTGGTAGTGGTGCCCGTCCTGTGGAACGCTCTCCCATCAGATGTCAAAGAGATAAACAACTACCTGACATTCAGAAGACATCTTAAGGCAGCCCTGTTCAGGGAAGTTTTTAATGTGTGACATCTTAGTGTATTTCTGGTCTTTGTGGAAGCCACCCAGAGTGGCTGGGGAAACCCAGCCAGATGGGTGGGGTACAAATAATAGATGATGATGATGATTATTATTATTATTATTATTATTGAGTTGTAAAGTTGGAAGGGACCCTGAGCATCATCTGGTCAAACCCCTGCAATGTAGGAATATGCAGCTGTCCCATACAAGGATTGAACCTGCAACCTTGGCATTATCAGCACCACACTCTAATCAACTGAGCTATCCAGACTGTTCTAGCCTGGACTGCTTCTCTGAGAGTCACGAGGATGATTAAGGACTTCTGTGTCTCCCATTCATCTTCACCACCTTGCCCACTTGAACATATTTGGAAGAAGTGCTTTATCTTCTATTTTTGTTTACTTTCTTTGCTGATGCCAAACTATTTCAGGGCATTTGCACAAAATATTAAGCAAAGAAGCTCCTAGAGCAGAATTAACAAGGTTGGGAGATTTAAACGCATCCACCACAGAATTAGAAAACGGTGTCCATGGAAACAGAAGGAGACGTGAAACCTGAGATTCTCCTTCTCTGGTGCCTTTCATGGCTTCCCAAATGCTAAGCAGTGTAGTAACAGGGTGTTCGGAAGGGCAATACAGTACTTTGTTGCGATGTAGGGAGTTTTCTTATATAGAATCAAACCACAGTCTGTCTAGCTCAGAGACAGGGAACCTCAGACGTGGGAGAGAAAAATGGCCCTCCATCTCCCTTGGATCTCTCCCCAGGCCACAGCCCTCACTGGCTTTGCGTCCCACCCCAAGTGTTTTTGCCTGGCTAGAATTTGTCTGATAAAGTCTGTTCCTTGTTTGGATGGAGGATAGAGAGGGTATGTGGAGCTGAAATGTACACTATGTGTTCTGCACACTCTTGCCTCTGACTCCCATGGCCACCGTGGGCATGCAGCTCCTGGAAGGTTGCCTAGAGGCAAATGCTTCTTTTTCATTCATTCTTTATTTACAAGTATTTATAAGCTGCTTAATATTTAGGAAAACCCCAAAGTGGTGCATCAGATTTGTAGAACATTAAATGTTGTTGGCATCCGTCTGCCATGAGAGACAATGGAGTGTGCCTCCGGGGGTGAAGTCAAACCACCGCATTAGCAGCACCAAAGTGACCTTCCCAGGGTGCTGGCCTGGGCTGCCCAGATGACAAGACCCCCCTCAGCCTCTCTGCTGTGGTCCAAAGGAAAGCAGAGCAATACATCTGACACCGGCTTGACTGCAGGAGTTGCTGGGAATTGGTGTACAAGGCACCATCTAACCGTCTTAGGGACTCTGGATTTGTGTCGGGTTTACTCTTTAGCTTTTTCTTCTCCCGAAGATATCCTGCAAGGCAGCAGAGGTTTAGGATCAGAGTTTTCCTTCTCCTAGATGGACTGTCTTCCCAGGTTGACAATCCCCACCTACCCCTCATTTCTCTGTACAAACCACCTTCTTGACCATTGGACCCACTATTAGTCTCGTCTGCTCAATCTGCCAGAGCCTGTCTTCAATTGCAGGGCAAGTTCCAAACTCACTGAGGGTTTGAGACCCATCGGCTACCCTCACCTGCTGAGGTGGCCAGTTGAAGCTGTGGTTACTGTCACATGCTGACAGTTTCTAGGAGACACAGGTGAGAGCTGAGTGCAGGGTGGGGATCAAAGGGGAACAAACTACCCCAGAAGATGCACGACGTGTCCCCCATCAGAAGTACTACCCCTCTCCTAGCACCCCATATACCCAAAAACATGCAATGTTTATAAGCTCAAGAAAATAACAGAAAATACTAGAAACTGAAGATCTAATAACTGGAGGAGAACATTTCACACAGTGGGCAACGCCATTCTAAATACTCGGCTCTGAGCAATGATGGAGGCAAAGGGTGCACACTGTTTGAGATTCCTCCAATATTTCTGAGGACACAAATGACCCCAGAAAGTGTTCCATGGCTCAGCTTCTCGGAAATACATCATTTCCCCAAGGCAATATAGCGGTATGATTGGTTGGGGTACCTTATACCTAGATTACATAATAATGGGTTTCCAGGGACTTATGTTCTCAGAACTGAAAACAAGGCTGCAGCCTCAGATCTGATAGGAGCGCTTAAATGAGACACTTAAAAAAACTTTCTCATATGTCCTCTTATTGCTACAAGAAAAAGTAAGGGGGCGGAACAAGTTACAATTAAGTTAATGGGTTTTTCCCAGGCTCTGAAACCATTATAAAAATGAATGGTACCGTCAGATGAAGCCGAAGTGCAGTTCATTTGTTTTCCTTTTCAGATGCATAGCGAGAAGACTGTAAGATATGCAAATGCTTTGGAAAGAAAGCATTTTCTCTCTTACGTCTGCTGTGCGTACACACCTCTATTTCCTCTGCATCCCACCCCTGGTTTGGAAAGTGGTGGATGCGCAACACTAGCCATGTGATCATTTTTATTGCGAAATACTGCATTTTGATGCAGTTCACCCCAAGCCAACTTTAATCCGTATTGATCCAAAGAATGACCTAGCTGCATTTTAAGCTGGTAATGTGTACACAGCCAGAGGATTAAGTTTGTTGAAGACCAGTCTATTTTACTTTTGTAAATATACTGTATCTCTCAAAGCTTAGCATTTCGCATTGTACTGCTTTACAGAGATGGGCAACCTGTGGTCCTCTGAATGTTGTTGGACTACCCGGTCCCATCACCTCTGACTATTGACCATTCAAGCTGGGGGTGTTGAGGGTTGGAGTCCAAGAACATATGGAAGGTCAGAGGTTCCCCATTCCTGGCCTATGTTCATAGAATCATAGAGCTGGATGGGGTCCTCTAGACCAACCATCTAATCCAACTACCTGTTCAATGCAGCAAAATCAGACCTAGTGCTTCCCACAAGAGATGTATGTTCAATCTCTGCCTGAAGACATCCAGAAAAAGAGAGCTCACCACATCTCTAGGCATGTATCCCATTATCCAGCTGCTTTTGCCATTGAGAAGTTTCTCCTAATACTCAACAGCAATTTACCATTCCACAACTTAACCCCATTAGATCTCATTTTGCCCATGCTTACTCCTGACAGGAGTAAGTGTCTGGTTATGATGTTTCTGGCTGCTGAAAGTAGGTGGGTTATGATTTCTTTGTGGTGTAAGTGGGCATTATTGTCTTGGATGATGTTTAGTAAGGCCAATTCTGGGGTGATTTCTAATACTTGCTTGGTTATTTTACATATTTCTCATATAGTTGTTTTCCAGAATAGTTGGATTTTGGGGCACTTCCACCACATGTGGAGGTATGTGCCTGTGGAGGTGCACCCTCTCCAGCATTTTGGTGAGGTTCCTGGGCGCATCAGCACTAGTTTTCTGTAGGTGAGTTTCAGAGTGAGTTCTTTTCTTTTCATTGATATGGATTTAAAGGGGGGTTTAGACCATATTTTGGTCCTTTGAGTGGGGTTAATCTCATAGCCTATGTCATCCTCCCACTGTTTTTTGATTGTGTCTAGGGAGTTCATGGGATTTTGGAGTAGTATTTTGAATATTGCAATACCATCCCTCTACCGTGTCCCTTTGTTGTTAGGAGGAGGTTTTCAAAGGTTGTCAGGGGGCTAGTTGTTGCTGATTTTACTACTGGATTGTTTAAGAGGGCATGTAATTGGTGGTGTGTTAACCAGGGCATTTGGGTGTCTTCTAGTTTGTCTTGTATTTCTTGTGTTGACAAAGGTTTGTTATTTTTATAGAATATTAGGCAATATAAGCCTTTGGTTAGCCAGGTTTTAATCTAGAGGTTTTGTGCTGCATGGTGGAATAATGGGTTGTATGCAAGGGGAATTAGTGGGGATGGGGTTGGGGATAGTTTGCCTATCACTGTTTTCCATGCTTTGAGCATGGTCTGTGTGTACCTGTTAAGTGTTGTGGGAATTTTCCTTAGTTTGTTTGGGATGAGAGGGTATGCTGTGGTGCAGGTATTTTCAATTGCGTCCCTCTGTAGGTGTATCCATTGTTTTGTCTCATCTTCTAGTATATATGGGATTATAAAGCATATTTAGTTGGCAATGTAATATGTTTCTATGTTGGGGTTTCCTTCTGAGGTGGGGAGGTGCAGGTATTTGGGGCTTATTCTTGGTTTTTTGTGTGAGAAGATAAAGAAGTTAGTTTTCTCTGCCATCTGTGGAGTAGGGTTTGGGGAATCCACATTGGGATGGTTTGGAATAGATAGGTTAGTTTTTGTTTTTTTAAAACATATTTTTTATTAACAGGCCAATCCAATCACATTATTTCCAAATCATATTACTTCCAAATTATACAGCCAAATTTTTAAATTTTGTTGGGGGTACCCTTATATCAAGCTCCGAACGAGAATCAAAACATCACTTCTGTTACTGCTTTTATCAGACGGTTCTATCCAGATCTGTCCAGATAGTCTCTTTATTACTTCTTCATCTTCTTGTTGTTATCATGTATTCCTTTCTTTGCAATCTCTGATAGTCTTCACAAGCAGGTTAGGAACAAACAACATCTGCGTGGGTTTTGCACACTCCAAAAGTCATATCTCATAAGGACAGCCGCCATTCCTCCCCTTCTTCAAAAATTTATCCTCGGTCCGTCCTATTAATTTTCCCAAGCTTGCCACGTATATCACAAAGGGGCTCTGCTAGGTTATCACATTCAATCCATCATTTACATTCCAATGACCCTGGTCCTCCTCCCCTTGTCTTTCTTCGACAAGCCTGTCTTAGCAAGACGCCATTAAAAACTGCATCATAGAATTTTTCCTCCGCACTCCATATTTACCAGTCCTCTCTTCAATCAATAATTCACTCCACACAGCTCTTAAATTCTTGCTTGTGATTAGTAAAAGGCTACGATTCGTCTCTCTGGGGTGGAGGTTTATAAGTACTCACATGAGGCAAAGAAAATAAAAGCTTTTTCCTCCACCCCCCTCTTTTTTCGCTCCGCACATACCAGTCTCGTAATGGTGGTTCATCGCTTGATTTATTTGTCTCCTCCCGTCGCTCCAAACACAGAGATGCATTAATCAGCAGCCTTGTCTCTCGAACTTTGCTTGATGTAAGTGCTTCAGCTTCATTCCAATTATATATTTCCAATTATATTTTCGAGCTGAAGCGAACCAGGGCACTGATTGGAGACAGCGTCAGGAAGCGCCGAACCCACCAAGGGCTGATGTCAAATGTCCTGCACCCCCTTCTTTCGAATCTGGGGGTGCATTATGGACGTCACTGCCAAGGCTGCCCCCCCATCTCCTTGGGGGGGGGGTAGGAAGACTGCATACTTCCCATAGCAGCCTCTTTGTTACCTCGTGTGGGTCGGAGAGATGTTATTGTCGGCCATCTTCCAATGCGCCAACTGGTGGCCCCCAGGTAGGTTAGTTTAGGGAGGGTGATCATTTTGATCATGGCTATCTTGTCAGAGAGAGTGAAATCTGTGTTGTTCCATCTCTTTAGGTCTTTGTTTATTTGGCGCCACAGGGGCTTGTAGTTGTGGAGGTATAACTTATTGAGGTTTCTGGTTATTTGTACCCCTAGGTATCTGAACTTGGTGCGGCAAAGTTTTATCTTGGTGACATTAGTGAGTTCTTTCTGGGTGTGAGGAGGGGTGTTGAAGCACATAGCTTCTGACTTTGCAAAGTTTACTTCTAGGCCTGACACCATTGCAAATGTGTTGAGTTCTCTGATTGGTTGCTGTGTTTAAGGGGTCTTGTGTTGTGACCATTAGGTCATCTGCAAAGAGCCCTAATTTATAGGTTCTGCCTTTTATTTCCACTCCCTTGATGTCTGTGGCTGCTTGGATTCGGATTGCTAAGGGTTCCAGAGCCAGGATAAATAAGAAGGGAGACAGTGGGCATCCTTGTTTTGTGCCTCTTTGGATTGCTATGGTGTTAGAGTCCATATTGTTAGTTCTACATTTTGCTGAGGCTTGGGAGTATATTTGTTTGAGGATTTGTAGGAAGTTGGGGCCAAATTTCATGCTACCATGTAGACAATTCTGAGCTACAGTAGATGGACCAATGGTCTGAACTCAGTCTGAGGCAACTTCCAGTTTCCTACTTGTCCCCATTACAGCAGCCTTGTCAGAGCAAGTGCAATTGGCTTCACCATGAATATGGGAGACAAAGCCAGCTGAGCCAAAACTGGAGAGCATTCCCTCTGTTGAACCCACCTGAAAAAGGACAACTCTGAGCATATCTCCACATATTGAAGGTTCATGAGCACTCCTGGAGCTGCTCTTGTTTGAACTCTGGCTGTCATTTGGATTGTCCTGCAAAGCTTAGACCAAAGAGATGTCCCTTCTTCCCCCCAAAAAATGTATGGGAAGAAAGGAACTAAATGGTGCCTGAATTTGGCATCTCACTTTTTGTTGTTGTTAGCCTGCATCTCTTGGAAATGGCTGAACTGGTTTTTTTAATGCATGTAGGAAGTTATGAATCAGCAAGCATGAATCCAGGGTGCTGTTTTAAGACTGGATTTCCCCTCCCACATATGTGTCTGTGGTACTTTTCCCAGCGAGCATGACTGTCCCACCTCCTACCCTTGTGAAGAGCAAAACCAGGAGAAAGTATTGTCAGCCCATGCTGAGACCAACTTTACTAGTTTATATGAATTGTTCCTTTTCAACAGGGGCAAGGAAGAACCTTTTCTTCTTTTCATCACCTTCTGGATAACATTCTGGGGACCATAAGTCAGTGGCAGGTGGGGCCAAAGGCAAAAGTGTGCAGAGCAATGAATCTATATTCTACCTTTGTACAGTAAAGGTACAAGCTGCCTTTCAAGCAACACTTGGGAGTTCAGGCAGCCTCTATATATTTTCCAGTTTGGCCAGAAATGGTACTTCATATCATAATCTACAAGCGACGCAGCAAATGTCTAAATATATAAAGATTTCACTGCCCCCAGCCCCTTAAAAATGGAGACAATTTTTGTTATCATCTTAAGAACATAAGGCCAGTCCTGCTGGATCAGGCTGATGGCCCATCAAATCCAACATCCTCTTCTCATGGAGGCCAACTGCTGCCTTAAAGCAGGACTTGAGCACAACAGGTAAAGGGACCCCTGACCATTAGGTCCAGTCGTGGCCGACTCTGGGGTTGCGGCGCTCATCTTGCTTTATTGGCCGAGGGAGCCGGCGTCCAGCTTCCGGGTCATGTGGCCAGCATGACTAAGCCGCTTCTGGCGAACCAGAGCAGCGCACGGAAACGCCGTTTACCTTCCCGCCGGAGTGGTACCTATTTATCTACTTGCACTTTGATGTGCTTTCGAACTGCTAGGTTGGCAGGAGCAGGGACCGAGCCACAAGAGCTCACCCCGTCACGGGGATTTGAACCGCCGACCTTCTGATCGGCAAGTCCTAGGCTCTGTGATTTAACCCACAGCGCCACCCGTGTCCCTATTGAGGGCCTTATCCTCCATGAATTTGTCTAATTCTCTTTTAAAGCCATCCATGGTGATGGTCATCACTACCTTTGGTGAGAGCAAATCCCAGAATTTTAACTATGGGCTGTGTGAATAAGTAGTTTCCTTTGTCCTTCCAACATTTAGATTCAATTGATGTCCCTGAGCTCTTGTGTCATGAGGGAAGGAGAGAAAAAACCCTGCTTTCTCCATGCCATGCATAATTTTATATACCTCTATAAATATCATTTTAATTCTCCTTTTCTCTATACTAAAAATCCCCAAATATTGCAACATTTCCTCATAGGGGAGTTGTTCCATTCCCTTGATTATTTTGGTAGTCCTTTTTTGATTGCAGCATCCTGTTATATTTTCCTCTGGTATCTTTAAAAAGGGGACACAGATGGCGCTGTGGGTTAAACCACAGAGCCTAGGGCTTGCTGATCAGAAGGTCAGCGGTTCGAATCCCCGCGACGGGGTGAGCTCCCGTTGTTCAGTCCCACCTCCTGCCCACCTAGCAGTTCGAAAGTACATCAAAGTGCAAGTAAATAAATAGGTACCGTTCCAGCGGGAAGGTAAACGGCGTTTCCTTGTGCTTCTCTGGTTCGCTGGAAGCGGCTTAGTCAAGCTGGCCACATGACCTGGCAGCTGTACGCTGGCTCCCTCGGCCAATAAAGCGTGATGAGCACCGCAACCCCAGAGTCGGCCACGACTGGACCTAATGGTCAGGGGTCCCTTTACCTTTACCTATATTTAAAAAAAACAAAACAATAGCCTTCCTTCCTTCCTTCCCTCCCTCCCAACTTGGATAGCTCAGTCAGTACAGTATGAGACTCTTAATTTCAGGGTTGTGGGTTTGAGCTCCACATTGAGCAAAAGATTATTGCATTGCAGGGGGTTGAACTAGATGACCCTCGTGGTCCCTTCCAACAATGCTGATCTATGCTTCTTTCTTCTGACTTCCCATTGGCTTGTTTCTTTCACTCCCCTCACCCGCAAACTATTCTCTGGTGCCTCAGTTTTCACTTGTACAGGAACTTCTTGCTTTTATTCCCGGCTGACAAGGTCCCTGGGAAAGGTCACTGCAAGATGAGAATATGAATGTCATGTCACGAAATACCTTTCTAGGCCTCTTGCTTTTCATCTGGGTCTTTGTTCAGTGCTTAGATACCAGGACAATGAACAGGTGCTATATAAAGCCCAACACAGGCTGTTGGTACTTCATTTTCTTAAAAGCTTCGCTTCCTTCCCAGCCTGTCATACTTCATAAGAAATTGCCTTTGCTTGCTCAGATTAGTATCAGCACAACTTGCCAAAGGAGCCAGGTATTGTCACACCCAGGCGCTTCTCCTAGGCTGGGCACACGAACAAGTCCCCTGGGGTGTTGCTGGGGTTGCTGAGGGTCCAGCATTTTACCACCACCCAAAGAGCTTGAAAGGGGAGGTTTCTTTAAGCAACTGCATGTTATGAAGCTAAGCATTTTGGAACACTGAAAACACAAGGTGCTTCAGCTTCAAGAGAATGGGGTGCAAGTTCTGGCTCTAGCTTAAAACCTTTGGATTTGCTCAGGCATTTTAGATTATGGTCTTTTTTAAGCTGGTTAAATGGTTTTGTCCCTCTTAATTTTAGTGTGGTGTTGGTTATGTTTTATATTCCTGTGTTTGCATTCAAAAAATGTCTTTGTATACCACCCTGAAAGCCATTTTTGGATGGTGGGTGGTACACACACACACACACACACACACACACACACACACACACACAATGGTGTAGTCCTCACCTGCATCTGGGCTGCATCTGGGGCTCCAATGAGGGGATGCAGCTCTACAGAAATCTGCCCACATAAAAAATTATAATGTGTATATCCTTTCCTCACTGAGGATTATTTCATTTTGTGAATCTCTACCTGTAATAGGCCAGTCTAGACACAGATTTACTGCCTACTGTAAAGGTAAAGGTAAAGGTACCCCTGCCTGTATGGGCCAGTCTTGCCAGACTCTAGGGTTGTACGCTCATCTCACTCTATAGGCCGGGAGCCAGCGCTGTCCGCAGACACTTCCGGGTCACGTGGCCAGCGTGACAAGCTGCATCTGGCGAGCCAGCGCAGCACACAGAACGCCATTTACCTTCCCGCTGGTAAGCGGTCCCTATTTATCTACTTGCACCCGGGGGTGCTTTCGAACTGCTAGGTTGGCAGGCGCTGGGATCGAACGATGGGAGCGCACCCCGCCGTGGGGATTTGAACCGCCAACCATGCGATCGGCAGGTCCTAGGCGCTGAGGTTTTACCCACAGCGCCACCCGCGTCCTACTGAGGAGCATGCAAAGTTGGCTTAGACCAGAGGTCAGCAAGGTTTATCTTGCCTGGGCCAGATTGTTCTCACAGAGATCCCTCCGTGGGCCGTATCATGTGTGTGCCCACAATTTTTGGTGTCTGCGCAGACGCAATTTTCGGCACCACAGACTCAGATGAGGCCACCTTGAAAGAGAGTCATATTTAAACATTCATACAGTAATGGGTACCTAATTGTGCACATTGGGTCACAGTGATGGCTTGAGATGTAGAGGAAACAAGTTCAAATCCCTGTTCAGCCACAACCTCTCAACCTAAACTTTAAAAAATCAGCTTAATATGGAATTATGGTTTATGACAACTTGATTTCTCAGTCTTTGGCTGTGATTTGGCTATGGTAAAAAGATTATCCTCTGACTTGGCATTGTGCAGAAACCTCTTAATTCCCGTGGGCTCCTGACATAGTATATGCAACACATAATGGTCTGCTAGACCCATAGTCCTAAATGGCCATAAATATGCCTTGCAGCTTGAAACCAGCACAAATTAACTTGATTGCACAGGCTAAAGAGAGCAGACAGGAACTGTCAATTACCGGTGTCTTAAAAGCTCCACAGGAACATTCATGTGAAGCTTTGAGACACTCAGCTACTGAAATGTAAAAACAACGCCTTAGGCCTTCTCATTTATAAGGGGGTAGTTTGTGCAGGGTGGGGGTGTCCTCTGCTTTAATTTACAAAATTGTCTGGAGCTAATGAGAGAATAAAATCAAAGCTTAAAGGCATGCTTTCATTCCAGCCCCATTGGACATACTAATTGGTAACATGTGTACCCATTTGGGTTGCTTACCAGTTCCTTTTGGTCTTAAAACATCTGGTTAATTGGGAATGGCAGAATCCATTAAGCAGCCCCTACTACTTGGTTGTGTGGGTAATTACATGGAGTTTATTAATTCCATATTTCTCCCTTGAAAAACAAAGACGCCAAAGAGAAGAACTCATCTTCTCTCCAAGGAATGACTTTTCCAGCAGGAGGTTCAGCCTTTAAATCAGATTGTTCCATAAGAGCATGTGTCATCATGGAGCAGAAGTTCATGTGCTTGTTTTTCTCTTTGGAGGAAAACCTGCACATGCAGAGCTGGTGGTAGAAAACAAAGACCCCTTTCCTTGTTTACTAGAGAAATTACAATGGCCTGATTTGGACATTACAGTGGTACCTCAGGTTAAGTACTTAATTCGTTCCAGAGGTCTGTACTTAACCTGAAACTGTTCTTAACCTGAAGCACCACTTTAGCTAATGGGGCCTCCAGCTGCTGCCGTGCCGCCGGAGCCCGATTTCTGTTCTCATCCTGAAGCAAAGTTCTTAACCTGAAGCACTATTTCTGGGTTAGCGGAGTCTGTAACCTGAAGTGTATGTAACCTGAAGCGTATGTAACCTGAGGTACCACTGTATGTTCATGTGTAGAAACGACACATGAGCAGGGAGAGTAGGGACAAGGGTGTTAAGCTACATCATCACCATATCCATCACCCTCCAAATCATGGATGTAGAAGGTCTGAAGTACTTCCTTACTCATGGATCCTGTTCTAAGTCATACAGGGAGCTCCTTGACACCATCTCTTTTTCTGCCTGTCACCTCAGCTCAGTAGCACTGCATTTGCTTCACAGGCCGAAGGTTCCAGGCTCAATATTCAGTGTCTTCAGGTAGGGCTGGGCGAGACCCCTGTTTACAATCTTGGAGAGCTGCTGCCAGTCAGTGTGGACATAACTGAGGTAGGTGGACCAATGGTCTGACTCAGTACAAGGCAACTTCCTATGCTCCTACGGTCACTGGAATCGTGGCTCAAAGTAACCAGTGTCTTTTTGTCTCAATCCAGCCAATGAACATTCGTTGACCCTGCTTCTATGCCTTCTAGAGGAATTGAGCCACAGATATGTTACCGTACATGTTCTCTAAAAAGTAGCTCTTCTCAAAACAGAAAAGCTCTTAAGAATTTCTGCAGAGTTCTTACACATTTTTTCCAGCATAGTCCATGGGGTCAGCAAGGTGATCCAGGATGAAGCAAATCATATAGAAATTTGGCTACAGGTATATTGTAAGGTGATGTCAGGAGGCAGCATGACCTAGAACTGAAAGCACCTTACAAAGCCATTCTGTGCTACCTGCCTGATTGTGACCATGGAAACACAACAATACAGAAATGCTGGTGCTATGTGGTGCCAATTTTGCACTCTTCCAATTTGTTCCTGTACAGCAGACTACAGAAAACCGTCTTCAGATTACAAAAAACATAAGACTGACAGAGAACACTTTACTTACTCCCAGTTAATGGTGTTCAAGAAATTGAACTGGCCCTCTGAAATAGTTCTGAGAATCTCATGTTCAAATAACTCATTTAATGGTGGGACAATACTGTTGCACCACAGATCTCTCACTTTTATTTCTTTCTGTAATGAAATTTCCTGGAAGGGACATGCCATTAGCATCTCTGTTTTGTTGAGTTTTGTTGTTGTTTAGTCATTTAGTTGTTTCTGACTCTCATGACCCCATGGACTAGAGCACGCCACGTACTCCTGTCTTCCACTGCCTCCTGCACTTTGGTCAAACTCATGTTGGTAGCTTTGAGAACACTGTCCAACCATCTCATCCTCTGTCGCCCCCTTCTCCTTGTGCCCTCAATCTTTCCCAACACCAGGGTCTTTTCCAGGGAGTCTTCTCTTCTCATGAGGTGGCCAAAGTATTGGAGCCTCAGTTTCAGGACCTGTCCTTCCAGTGAGCACTCAGGGCTGATTTCCTTCAGAATGGAGAGGTTTGATCTTCTTGCAGTCCATGGGACTCTCAAGAGTCTCCTCCAGCCCCATAATTCAAAAGCATCAATTCTTCGGCCATCAGCCTTTTTTATGGTCCAGCTTTCACTTCCATACATCATTACTGGGAAAACCATAGCTTTAACTATGCGGACCTTTGTCGGCAAGGTGATGTCTCTGCTTTATAAGATGCTGTCCAGGTTTGTCATCGCTTTTCTCCCAAGAAGCAGGCATCTTTTACTTTCATGACTGCTGTCACCATCTGCAGTGATCATGGAGCCCAAGAAAGTAAAATCTCTCACTGCCTCCATTTCTTCCCCTTCTATTTGCCAGGAGGTTGACTTTAGAATGGATAAACTTAGATTCCCTAGTGTGTGTGTTTCCCCCCAAATTCCTTGGTCTTTCATTACACATTAAACTCATTGTTTGTTGCACCCCATGGTTTTTGAAACCAGACTGGCTAGTTTAGGGAATAGAAAAGAACTAACTAAAATACATAGATACCTGTTCTCCTGTCTTTTAACCCAAGGCAATGTAAATGTGGTCCATATAGGGAAATTATCAATTAACATGTCTGTATTATTTAGCTTTTCTGCAGAAATATGCACCTGTCTCAAACCCTGTTGAAGTGTTAGAGGACTTGCCCACATTTGTGTTGGATCTTGCTTGGAATCCATGTTTTCTCCATTCAGACCTGACATTTGCAGTCGAAGCTGAAGGCAAATCTACTTCTTACCATCCACACCACTTAGGTGTTCTCTTTTGCCTTGTTTTGCTTTCCATTTAGTTGATTTGAATGTGTTACTTTTGTAGAAATGGGGCATGTGCACAGGAATCAGCTGAGCAGTGGGCAAACCTTTTTTTTTAAAAAAAGAAAGGTGTCCTCCCAGGAATTGCACAATAGCCACATCTGGAGCTATTAAAAGGGTGGCAGGATCCAGCTGCCTGGCCAGGCCAAAGGGTTAAAATAATAGGCAGAACAGGCTAGGTATCAGCAGTGGTTCCTGCCAGGGCGCTGGGACCCTGGCAGCTGTCCAAAGATGCCAAGTGCTGACGCCAGCCCTGACCTGAATCAATCAGCAAAGAATAATAACCGCATTAGACTGTTAACAAGGCTTTGTTCTCAGTATGTAGCTGTTAGTAACTGTCAACATTTCTTTTTGCAAAACTCTATTTCTTAAGATGTGCCTTATCTTCTTGAAATTTGGGGCTTCCTTCTATACTGCAAGGGCTGAACAGCCTGCTTTTCTGGGACACCAGCCTGGTGTCTTCTGGGACACCAATCTTGTCTAGACTGCAGATAAAAATGACCACCAACTGGAACTATCCCCCCCCCCAGAAGGGCATTTACAAACAAATCTCATGCGGGGCCCTGTCTTATCTGTATGGCTTCTTGATTCCTGATTAAGCTGTGAATTGTTCCCTCCTACCAAGTGTTCAAGGACTCAAGATCTACAAGGTCTTGGCTGACTTCTACAAGCCACCAATGTAAAGCTGTTGTACAGTAGGCAATGCAGTTCTTAGATTTACAGTATTAGGCCAGGCAACTCTAGTTGAATTTTGTGTCACACTCAGGGTCTGCCTGGCTTCCATGCTTCCCTTCTGACCCCATTTCTACTCAAGTCCAGATATGCTAAGAACCCTTGGGTCTTTTTTCCTTATGCCTTCTCAGTCTGCTACCCACTGATGGGCAACCTCAAAGTCCTCTCCCTTCTTATGGTTCTTTATGTTTATACTGGATTTGGAGCAGATGGTCCTTGAAATGGAGGAGTGTCCTCTGTAATATAATAATAATTTATTATTTATACCCCACCCATCTGGCTGGGTTTCCCCTGCCACTCTGGGCGGCTTCCAACAAGAGACTAAAATACAATAACCTATTAAACATTAAAAGCTTCCCTAAACAGGGCTGCCTTCAGATGTCTTCTAAAAGTTTGGTAGTTATTTTTCTCTTTGACATCTGATGGGAGGGCGTTCCACAGGGTGGGTGCCACTACTGAGAAGGCCCTCTGCCTGGTTCCCTGTAACTTGGCTTCTTGTAGCAAGGGAACCACCAGAAGGCCCTCGGCGCTGGACCTCAGTGTCCAGGCAGAACAATGGAGGTGGAGACGCTCCTTCAGGTATACTGGACTGAGGCTGAGGTGTGTAAAGTAGGACACACTACCCTACTTAGGAAAGTTCATTTACTCTCTGGAAAAAATAGAAGGAGCCAACCATACTGCTAGGTAGGATAAAATGACAACCTCAGGCAGCAGATTTTGGGGGTCGTGAAAGGGCAGGAAAGGGCTAGTTATTTCATTTGTGGCCATTGCCTTTTTACAGTTGGAGGAAAGAGGACGCTTGTGGGGGTTTTCTATCTCAAATATCAGAATAATGTGGATGACCTTTGGTATGTTATGTATCTTGACTTGGTGTGGGGAACATGACTCTGCTCAGGCTCTCAGACAGAAGAATGTCTTGGGCTGGCACTACTTTAGCTTCATAGATTTGTAAATCTTCAAAGTTCTCTGTAATTTTTTGGTGTGAGCCTGGTTAGGCTGAGAGATCATACAGGAATGCTCAAAGCAACTCATGGCACATTTAGACATGGGGGATATTGCATTCATTTTCCTAATTATGAATCTAGTGTTTCTGTTCCGTTTTCTAACACTCTTTTCACACTATGGTACCTGTTATATTATGTGTCAGAGGCTGCCTCAGGTCTCAGCTCACAAAAGACCAACGCCCAGCTCTTCTTATATACAAGGATGTTTATTGCAGTTCATTAATAGTTCCACCACCGAGGCGTGCAGCCCCACGTCTCTTAACCTTAGACATTTGAAGTCCCCTCTGAGTCGGTCCCGCCTCTACACCAGCTTAAGAGGCTTGTGCTAGACCACCTCTTCCTGTCTTTCCTTTTCCGCAGGGTCTTTCTGCCCCCCTGGGTTCCTTCCCTCCTGCTCTCTCCTGAAGCGGATTCCTCAGATGCCTGTTCCCCCCTCCTTCGTGCTTTGGGGCTAGGCTCCTCCTCCGGGCTTTCTCCATTTCCGCGCGCCTCCACATTTGAACTTGGCGCGCGTTCGCTACCCCTGACCTTCCTCTTGACACTTACACTACTCCCTGTACTACTCTCCGCCTCTTCCGGCAGGACGTCCTGCCCCGATCTCCTTCCCCTGTCTCTTTCCTGCTCCGCTCCGTGTGTCACACTGGGAACTCCACTCTCTTCACTTCGTTCCTGCTGGGAAGCCGGCCCCGATCTCCCACTCCCACTCGGGGTTTCCCTGCTGCTTCCCTGCTCCTGGCAGGTCCCCCCTGTGACCCCCCTTGTCCTGACTAGGGGCGCCCCCTCCTGGGAATCCTCCGATTCACTTGAGAGACTCATGGAAGACCTCAAGTCATTGTCATCCTCTTCCTCACTGTCCTGGGATTCTTCCTCATTGCTCTCCGTCTCCCCCCTCACCTGTGCCTCTGTCTCTGAACCCCTGACATCCATCCCCCTCTCGAAGCCCCCCCTTCCCCCCTCCCGCTGCTCGGGCGCAGGTTCCGGGGGCTCCGTCGTTGCGGAGGTCGCTGCTGGACACAGGTCGTCGACGTCGATCTCCTCTGCTTCCAGTTCATTGTTTGTGTGCTCGAACCCATGGTCCTCTCCCAACATGTTCACGTCCTCCCCTCCCCCTGTTGCCTGGGTGGGGTCTGCTTGCCAAGGACCCATCCGCCACCTCGTGCGCCTGTCCTCTTCTGGTTGATCGTCCCACCAGTAAGAAGGGTCGGTGTCCACCCCCGAACACGATCCCCTTGGAGGGCTCGACTCTGGCGTCGTCTCCTCTGCGGAGGAGAACCCTTGGAAGGTGCTGGCGGAAAGTGTGGGCGTAAAAAGCCAATCGTCGAAAAACTGTGCTGGCATGGGCCTGTGAGGGAAAAGGGCATGGAACTCGTCCTTGAGGAGGGGTTCGTCCAAAGCGTAGTCCGGCACCCAACTGTTGGCGCTGGCCGGGGCGCCCTCCCTGGCGAGAAAATATTCTACTCCCTCTTCCCCCCATCTCGAGTCCAGAATCTCTGTGACCTCGTTGACTGGTTCTTCCCTAGGTGACCTCCCCCTCTTGGGCGACTCCCTGCTTGCCCCTGGTGCCGTCCCTGACTCCTGAAATCTGTGTGGGACCCTGTAAGGGGTGAGCACCGACCTATGGAAGACCGGGTGCATTCTGGAACCTTCGGGGAGGGCCAGTCGAAACGCTACGGGATTGATCCTGGCCTCAACTTGGTACAGCCCTAGTTGCCTGTGCCCTAGCTTCTTTTTAGCTAACGACTTGGTCGGCATTGCTTGGGCCGCTAACCATACCCAGTCTCCCACCTGGATGTCTTCCCCCTCCCTCCTGTGTCTGTCTGCCTGCACCTTATAGGCCTGTTTGGCGAGCTCCAAATGTCTCCGTAGCTCGTCGTGGACCTCTTGCAATTCGGCTGCGAAATGGTCGGCTTCCTGTGGCGCCCCCTCCCCCGTCGTTACGAGCCCCGGGAAGGTTCTGGGATGCCGTCCATTGTTAGCGAAGAACGGCGTCACCCCCGTCGACGCGTGTTTCGTGTTGTTGTAGGCAAACTCAGCCATCGGCAGGTAATCCACCCAAGCCGCGGGTCGCTGATTGGCGTAACATCTCAGGTACTGCTGCATGATCGCGTTGACCCTCTCCGCTTGGCCGTTGGTCTGCGGATGTCTCGCCGACGACAGGTTGATTTTGACGTGCAGAATCCCTAGGAGCTTCTGCCAGAAGCTGGACACAAACTGGCGCCCCCTGTCGGACAGAATGGACCGTGGCAAGCCATGCACCTTGAACACGTGGTCGATGAACAGTTTGGCGGTCTGCTCCGCTGTCGCCACCTTCGCGCAAGGAATGAAGTGCGCCATCTTGGTGAACAGGTCTACAACCACAAGCACCGCCGTCTTGCCTCGCGAACTGGGCAGATCAGTGACAAAGTCCAGCGCCACCCGCTCCCACGGTTGCAGTGGCGTCTCCAGCGGTTCCAGCAGTCCCGCTGGCTTCTGGTGCACTGGCTTGGACCTTTGGCACGTGTCACACCTGGCGACGTACTCCGTGACCTCCCCTCGCATCTGGGGCCACCAAAAGTCTCTGGCCACTAATTCCGTCGTCTTTTCCTTGCCGAAGTGGCCAGCACTGGGTGCGTCGTGCAACTGCTGCAGAACCTTCGCGCGGAGATCGTCTCCCGGAACGTAAAGAGCACCTTTACGGGTCAGCAGGCCGTCGCGTATCTGGAACTCGTCGTCCTTCGCCGTGCCTCTCCGCACCTCTTCCATTTTGGACTGTGCGAACGGATCCGCCTGCAACGCGCGTCGCACCGCCTCCAGGTCCACGGCAGCTGAAGCGCACGCCCACGCCTGTGGTGCAAAAATGTGCCTGGCTGCCGCCGGCGCCGCTTCCTCGAGATACTGCGGTTTCCTGGAGAGCGCATCTGCTATGACATTGTTGTCGCCTGGGATGTACTCTATCCTGAAATCGAAATCCGCAAAGAACTCCGCCCAGCGTATGTGCCTCTGGCTCTGTAGCTTCGCCGTGCGCCAGTACTCTAGGTTCTTGTGGTCCGTGCGGACCTGCACGGTGTGCTTGGCTCCGATGAGGAAGTGCCTCCACGCCTTGAAAGCTGCGTGGATGGCCAGCAGCTCCCTGTCCCAGATGGTGTAGTTCTGTTCCGACTTGCTGAGCTTCCGGGAGTAGAAAGCACAGGGCCTCCAGTTCCCCTGCGGGTCTTCCTGCAAGAGGACGGCCCCCACCGCTCTGTCAGATGCGTCAGTCTCCACCCTCATGGGCCTGCCGGGATTCACGTGTAACAGCTGTTCTTCGGACGCGAAGAGACTCTTAAGTCTCCTGAAGGACTGCTCCGCCTGGTCCGTCCAGGTGAACTTCTTCTTCTTGGAGCTGAGAGTGTCTGTGATAGCTGACGTCTCCCTGGCGAAACCCCTGATGAACTTGCGGTAAAAGTTGGCGAAGCCGACGAACCTCTGGACCTCCTTCCGAGTTCGCGGGCTCTTCCAGTCCAACACCGCGCGGACCTTGGCGCTGTCCATGGCTAGTCCCCTGTCGGACAGCCTATAGCCCAGAAAATCCACCTCCGTCACATCGAATTGGCACTTCTCCAGCTTGGCGTAGAGCCTGTGCTCCCTTAGCCTCTGCAGGACCTCCTTAACGTCGCTCTCGTGCGCCTCCGGCGATTCCAAGAAGATCAGAATATCGTCGAGGAAACATACGCACTTCTTGTAGAGGAGTCCCGCTAGCACGTGATGCATAAAAGCTTGGAAAAAGTGGGAGCCATTTTGGAGACCAAACGGCATAACTCTGTATTCGTAGGAGCCCAACGGCGTGAACATGGCCGTCTTCCACTCATCACCCTCTCGCACGCGTATGAGATTGTATGCGCCGCGGAGATCCAACTTGGTGAAGATCCTCCCTTTCCTCACCGTCCCAAGCAGGTCGTCAATCTTGGGCATGGGAAAGGCGGCAGGCTTTGTCTTCGAGTTTATGAAGCGATAGTCTACGATCAGCCTCTTTTGGGGTGTGTCCTTCTTCTTCACGAAAAATACAGGACTGCCCCCTACTGCCTTTGATTCTCGGATGAATCCCCGCTGCAGGTTGTGATCTATGAACTCCCTGAGCTCCTGCATCTCATCCTCGGACATGGAATACAGCTTCGCAGTCGGTAGCGTTGTCCCTGGCAAGAGGTCAATTGCGCAGTCGTAGGGCCGGTGAGGTGGCAACTGGTCAGCCTCCTTCTCGCAGAAGACCTCCAAAACCCCCTTGTACTTGAGGGGTACTGCTTGCGCCATGCTGAGCCTCAGCTGCTGCCCTTCCTCTTGGCCCTCCTCCTCTTGACCGGTCTGAATGCAATGCTGCGCGCAGTAGGACGAGCCAAAGGTGAGCTGCCGCTGGTACCACGCCATGGTTGGGCTGTGCCTATCCAGCCAACTCATGCCTAACACTATAGGCATGTCTGACAGGCGGGTGACGTTGAAACTGATGACTTCTCGGTGATTGCCAATCTGCATCACCATGGGCGGCGTCTGTTGTACCACTTGCCCCCCCAGCAGCTTCCTGCCATCCACTGTGACGACGTTCAATGGCAGCGTGGCTGGCAGAAGCTCTATGCGATGCTGCTTGACGAACTGCACCCCCACGAAGTCTGCGTTGCTCCCACTGTCAATTGTAATGGGGACTTCCAGGGTGCGTCCATTAGGTAGTTGGAGAGTTGCAGTGAGCTGCACTACAGGCTTGGGTGGCAGGGGGTCTGTAGGCTGCAAAAGCGCTGGGGACTGCCCTACTGACTCGCCTGGCTGTGCCCCAGCATTGCTGCTTCCAGCCAGGCATTGTCGTTTCCCTGAAACTGCTCTTCATGTTGTGCTGCTGCAGTTACTGTTGCCAAGGCTGCAGTGTGCTGCCGGAGCCTCTGGGGACACTCTTTGGCCATGTGCGTCGCACTGTCACAGATGTAACACTTCCTGTTCCCTCTAGGAGGCTTTGTCTTGACTGCTCCGGACGCTGGGGCTCCGGCCACTGACTGAGCCTTTGCACTCCCCAGTTCCATCGGTTCCTCCCCTGCCTGCAGCTGAGGTGAGAGACGCGTACGTCCTGGATCTCTGGGAAACAAAGGAGGCACTCTAGACGGTGCGTGAAGCTGGCTACCCCCCTCATTGCGCCAAGGGCGTTCTTCATGGCGTACTCCAATGGCAAGCGCTCACTGCACCACGTCTGCCAGGGTTTTAGGTCTGTCCCCCCTTGCCAGTTCGTCTTTCACAGGGCCAGAGAGCCCCTCCCAAAATAAGTCTCTGACAGCCAGAGAATCTTTCTCCCATCGCAGCACATTCAGCAAGGCGAAAAAGCGAGCATGGTACTGACGTACTGAAGCCTTGCCTGGCCTTAAACCATGGATCTGCTGGCGTGCTACATCCACATCCACGCTAGACTGGAAGCAAGCGTCCATGCATTTGATAAATTCATCAGAGTCCCTTCGAGCAGGGCAATCCTCGCGCCACAGATTGCGCAGCCAAGCCCTTGCTTCCCCATGCAAGTGGGACACAATGAAACCCACCTTCTCCTCCTCATCTTTAAAGTCGTCGCGAAGCAAATGCAACGCATATTGTACGTCTGCTCGAAAACTGGGGTACTGCTTCAGGTTCCCATTGAAGTGGGCTACCAAGTTGCCCCCCCCCGTCTGCCCAGTGCTACTCCAGCAGCTTTGGTCCCCGGGAACCCCACTTGGCATGCATGATCCCACCTGGCTTGCAGATCTTGGCACCGCTTTTCCGCCTCTTCCCCCTTCTTCTGGGAGACCACTACCTCAGTGGTCAGCTGGGAGACTGCGTTGCGTAGCTCAGCTATCTGCTGCTCCATACTCATGGCTGCCAAACTTCGTGAGCTTTGCAAAAAAATTTTTTGCGTACTTTTGGGAGGGGACTTACTGTCAGAGGCTGCCTCAGGTCTCAGCTCACAAAAGACCAACGCCCAGCTCTTCTTATATACAAGGATGTTTATTGCAGTTCATTAATAGTTCCACCACCGAGGCGTGCAGCCCCACGTCTCTTAACCTTAGACATTTGAAGTCCCCTCTGAGTCGGTCCCGCCTCTACACCAGCTTAAGAGGCTTGTGCTAGACCACCTCTTCCTGTCTTTCCTTTTCCGCAGGGTCTTTCTGCCCCCCTGGGTTCCTTCCCTCCTGCTCTCTCCTGAAGCGGATTCCTCAGATGCCTGTTCCCCCCTCCTTCGTGCTTTGGGGCTAGGCTCCTCCTCCGGGCTTTCTCCATTTCCGCGCGCCTCCACATTTGAACTTGGCGCGCGTTCGCTACCCCTGACCTTCCTCTTGACACTTATACTACTCCCTGTACTACTCTCCGCCTCTTCCGGCAGGACGTCCTGCCCCGATCTCCTTCCCCTGTCTCTTTCCTGCTCCGCTCCGTGTGTCACACTGGGAACTCCACTCTCTTCACTTCGTTCCTGCTGGGAAGCCGGCCCCGATCTCCCACTCCCACTCGGGGTTTCCCTGCTGCTTCCCTGCTCCTGGCAGGTCCCCCCTGTGACCCCCCTTGTCCTGACTAGGGGCACCCCCTCCTGGGAATCCTCCGATTCACTTGAGAGACTCATGGAAGACCTCAAGTCATTGTCATCCTCTTCCTCACTGTCCTGGGATTCTTCCTCATCGCTCTCCGTCTCCCCCCTCACCTGTGCCTCTGTCTCTGAACCCCTGACATTATGGATCAGGGTTTTTTTTTTGGTTTTTGGTTTACCAATATATCAGCATCTTATGCTAGATTTCATTCACACCAGTGTCCATGGTGTGACACAACAACAAACATTGTTGGACAATGTCACTACTCCTGCACCCTTTCTGCACATACATTATTCTGTAGCACCAGGATTCCCACACAAAAACAGCAGGAAATAACTCTGTATGCTGGAATACCACCCCAAATATTACCATTTACTCCCACATTTTTCCAAGTTAAGGAAATGCACACAGTGGCCAGGCACCGAGTAAGCACCAAAATGGTGGGAAAACATGAGGTGGATTAAGAAGTGAAATAGAGCTGAATGTCTCCTGGATAAGCAATGGCAACTTTCCTGTTTTGAAGAGAAAACCGAAGGCCTGAAAACCATCTGTTTTAAAAAGTGCATTTTAAAACAGTGAACAGCTTAACATTTAACAAACTTGGCATTGTTTCATTGCAGCATAATTATAGGATTGAAACTATTGGATCTAATTATGGAAAGCCATGTGTTCTCCTATGAAGAAGCGAAAAGACCCTTGCTTGTCCCTCTCCTCCAATTCATACAAACAAGGCACACAAAGACTCAGATCAAAAAGATTTGGCTAGACAAATTTATTCATTATTAATCACTGCAAATAGCACACAGGATTCTTTTTGGGTGCCAAGGGTGTAGGGGAATGGGGAAGAGTTATAGCTTGCCCAATGGCATTGGTTGTGGAATAAGACGTTGGATGTGCAATATCAGTAGCATCTTATGAACATAAAGCAAGGAGATCAGACAAAAGCTTCATATAAGTCTAGCATCTTGTTTTCACAGTGGCCAACCAGTTGTCTAAAGGAAGTCCACAACCAAGATATGACTTATGGTCTGTGTGTGTGGTTTGGGAGCTGCACGGTCAGGGAAAAAACAATGCTGTCCAGGGTTGTAAAGACTGCGGAGAGAATAATTGGGTGCACTCTTCCCACCTTGGATCAAATCTATGCTTCCAGGTGTCATAAGAAAGCTGCAGAGATAGTGCAGGATAGTGCCCACCCTGGAAATTATCTCTTTCAGCATCTGCCTTCTGGAAGAAGGTACAAGGTTATAAAAACTAGGACAAGCCGCCTGAGAAACAGTTTCTATCCAAATGCGATTTTGATTTTAAACACAGTGTAAGGTAGTCTCTATGGGAGTATATTGTATTTAATTATGGGGTATCAGAGTTTTTAGGGGGCTAACCAAGCTGGGATAGCAGGCTTGTTGGCTTTTGAACGTCTGATGTAGATTTTTTTTCAATTTAGTTGTTCTGTATGGGACAATGACAATAAAGATTATCCTATCATATCATATCATATCATATCATATCATATCATATCATATCATATCGATATGACTGCAGCAGAGCTCTCACCATTTGCCATTCCTAGTCCCCCAGTATAAAATGGTGTAAGGCTCTGGAAAGAAGAAAAAGTGCCGAGCAGAGAAGAGTGGCAGACCAAGCTGGTGGAATATGCGGAAATGGCAATACTGACGGGAAAGATCAGAAACCAGGAAGACCAAGTATTTGTGAAAGACTGGAATAACTTTTTAACATATTTGAGAGACCACTGTAAACAGCTGAAATCATTGGCAGGGATACAATGACACTTGTAAAGTACAGTAACATGAACTTTGGATGTTATGGATATATATAACAGACAGATTACAGTTAAAGATGCAGGAATAAAATTGAGAAATGGAACCCATGGAGAGAGGGAGGGAGGTCTGAAGGTTCAAGAGAACCCCCCCTCTTTTTTTCTTCGTTTAGAACTGTTATACTTGTGATGTATAATCTTTATGTAAAAAAACAAACAAATAAAAAATATTATTTTTAAAAATGGCATAAGGCCTCCATTAGTCATCAATCAACTCTCATGAAAATGAAATGGTGTTCAGGCAGGATTTTTAAAAAAGAGAACTGTCCTAGGTTTTTAAAATACTGGAAAACAACCTTACGTTAAATATGGATCCTGGCATTAATGGCAAAGTTAATATATTATGTCAAAGTCCATGCAGACAGTTATGGTGTCATATTCATTGTAAGAATAATTCCTGTAATAATAATTCTGTAATAATTCCTCTCTGATCAAGTTAATTTTTAAAAAATGCAAAGTGCTTTCACATGAAAGAGTGGTCTGTAAGGCATGATTCACTATAAATAAATCTTTACATTTGGAAATGGAGACAATTTGTCACAGCTGTGTTTAGTTTTTGCAAAGTCTTAGTTTCATGTTCTCTCAGGAAATGACAGGTGTACTTTTTATATTATATAGAAAGCTTGGGGTTGTAAGATTCCATGCCAAGCAGTTGGGGGGGCGGGGGGGGGGGAGATAAATCGCCATTAAATATTTAACATTTCCTGTCTGAGAAGTGTTCTCTCTTCAATGCTTCAAATGTTTTGGGTTTAGCCAGAGTTGCAACATGTTTGTGAGCCACCAATAAATGTTCTACAGCTGCTTGTTGCAAGCGATATCATGGAGACAGCTTCAAAAGCAGGCAGATTCCTTTGGGCATTCTCCTCTTCCTGGACATTTCACTTGGAAATAGCCAGGCCAGAAGGCGTAAGGTAAACAGGATTAGCATTTCCTGTTTGAGTGCATTCGCAGCAAAATCATGAAAGAGAAATAATGTGGATTAGCTTGTGTAATAGAGAAACATATGTAGTGTTTGCTCCATGCAATTTAGTTTTACAACTGGGTTCCCTTTGTCTTTTGTTGTTGTTGTTGTAGACTTGTTAAAGGAGATGAAAAAGAAGATCTGCTATAACTTTAAGTTCAGGCCTATATATGGGACGCGAGTGGCGCTGTGGGTTAAACCACAGAGCCTAGGGCTCGCCGATCAGAAGGTCGGCAGTTCAAATCCCCGCGACAGGGTGAGCTCCCATTGCTCGGTCCCTGCTCCTGCCAACCTAGCAGTTCGAAAGCACATCAAAGTGCAAGTAGATAAATAGGTACCGCTCTGGTGGGAAGGTAAACGGTGTTTCCGTGCGCTGCTCTAGTTCACCAGAAGCGGCTTAGTCATGCTGGCCACATGACCCGGAAGCTGTGCGCTGGCTCCCTCGGCCAGTAAAGCGAGATGAATGCCGCAACCCCGGAGTCATCCACGACTGGACCTAATGGTCAGGGGTCCCTTTACCTTTACCTTTAACCTATGAAATGGAACTCAACAACCCAGGGCACCTCCAAACTACCCGTTGATAAAGCTGTTATCCTGGTTTTATTCTGAGAACAGAATGGTGGATTAGATGGACCAGAGACCTGATTCAGCAGACTGTTCTCATGTATAATAGAATATAGAATTTTTGAGTTGGAAGGTACCCCAAGGGTCATCCAGTCCACCCCTGCAGTGCAGCATGCGGTCTCCCATCCAATTTGAAACCATACCGGACCCTGCTTAGCTTTGCAAATGTGCTAGCTCTTGAGGTTGTATAGGATGGTGTTGCTCAACTGATGGTAAAGCAATTTGCTGTGTCTCCCTCACTGTTGCAGCTCTCCATGCCCCCTAGATCTGCCCCTGAGAGTTTTGGAATGTAAAAAATGCTTTCTTCCTCATTCCATGAACTCTGAGAAACAAGATGGACAGTTGGACACATTCTTAATGGCAAAGCTTTTCCTGAAGGTCAGGCGGAAGCAGGAAGAGGTGATGGCATTGTATGCATGAACGATCCCTGCCCTTAGAAATGTAGAATGTCAGGGAAAGGGGAAGGTCGAACAGTTTGTGTGTTTTGGGAGTTGTTTTTAGAAGGAAAAGCATTCAGGTATGTACCTGCCCCCCACTTCCAGCAGAAAATGATTTACCATTTGAGTGCTTGATTTATAAATTGGCCCTTACTGAGCTAACAGGTTTGGGGGAGCATGCGTAAGACATGCCCAGATGGGAGTAACATATGTCCCTGGTTTGATACCTTAATGCCCAACCAAAAGTCGTGGAAGCTATGCCAGAGAAAAGTTGCTATGTTTCTCTCAGGTGGACTACAATACAGCCTGTAGTGATCCCATCATTCATAGAATCATAGAATCATAGAGTTGGAATAGACCACAAGGGCTATCGAGTCCAACCCCCTGCCAAGCAGGAAACACCATCAGAGCACTCCTGACATATGGTTGTCAAGCCTCTGCTTAAAGACCTCCAAAGAAGGAGACTCCACCACACTCCTTGGCAGCAAATTCCACTGTCGAACAGCTCTTACTGTCAGGAAGTTCTTCCTAATGTTTAGGTGGAATCTTCTTTCTTGTAGTTTGGATCCATTGCTCCGTGTCCGCTTCTCTGGAGCAGCAGAAAACAACCTTTCTCCCTCCTCTATGTGACATCCTTTTATATATTTGAACATGGCTATCATATCATCCCTTAACCTCCTCTTCTCCAGGCTAAACATGCCCAGCTCCCTTAGCCGTTCCTCATAAGGCATCGTTTCTAGGCCTTTGACCATTTTGGTTGCCCTCCTCTGGACACGTTCCTTCATTCAGCTGGCAATTCAAACAAAAGGGAGAATGAATAGTTTAGAGTGTACACAAATGCTGTGTAGTTTGTGGTTTGGTAACTCATCACACCAGAAGCTTAATAATAATAGTAATAACAGTATTGGTAATAACAGTGAGAGCTGGACCATAAAGAAGGCTGATCGCTGAAGAATGGATGCTTTTGAACTGTGGTGCTGGAGGAGACTCTTGAGAGTCCCATGAACTGCAAGAAGATCAAACCTCTCCATTCTGAAGGAAATCAGCCCTGAGTGCTCACTGGAAGGACAGATCGTGAAGCTGAGGCTCCAATACTTTGGCCACCTCATGAGAAGAGAAGACTCCCTGGAAAAGACCCTGATGTTGGGAAAGATTGAGGGCACAAGAAGAAGGGGACGACAGAGGACAAGATGGTTAGACAGTGTTCTTGAAGCTACGAACATGAGTTTGACCAAACTGCGGGAGGCAGTGGAAGACAGAAGTGCCTGGCGTGCTCTGGTCCATGGGGTCACGAAGAGTCGGACACGACTAAACGACTAAACAACAACAATAACAGTAATAATAATAATAATAATAATAATAATAATAATAATAATAATAATAGACTGCACCTGTGGATTTGCTGTTCACATGCTCACCATGAGAAACCAGTTCAGAAATAAAGATTGGTTTATTGAATTTAAGACTCTGGATTAGCACTGGCAAAGAGGGTTGGACTAGATGACCCCTGGAATCCCTTCCCGCTCTACAATTCTATGATCTCCCCACCGACTTTGAGTAGGTCAATAGATATTTCTTTGCATTTTTTTGCCTTCAAAATATGTGCATTGGTTTGCATTGCCACTGAGGAAAAGTGAACTGGAGCATGTAATAGGTGTTACATTTTTCAAAACCCCAGTTATCTTGGAAAAGGTGTCCATTATTCTATACCGAATGCTTAAGGCAGGGGCTCTCTCTATGAAGCACTAATTTGAGCACTAATTCTTGTGATTTCTCCTTCCTGCAAAATGCTCCATTTGGTTGCATTATCCCACCTCCCAAAAAACAAAACAAAAAGAAATCTCCCAGTGTGCTCCTGCATTTCAAGGTATTCAGAAGGAACAAAAAACAAATGGGGGGGGCATTTGTTGGGGGCAATCAGTTTCAATGGAGCATGATTTACAGTTGTAACTCTGAGTCATCTGGCCTGATTTCATGTGCTTTTTAAAAAATTCTGAATGCTGTTAAGAGGGGGTAAGAAGACAAACCTTTCTCTAAAAGCCATACTGCTTTTATCCAGTTGCTTGGTCTCTGACCTTGAAAGCAGAAGGACTGTCAGTAAAAATTCACTTGCCTTTTCAAGGTATGCTGACATGATACTTTCTTTGCTGATGCGTAAGCGGTCATCCTAAGAAACACAGAAAGGCCCTATTTGATCCTAATCTTTCTTTCCCCCCTGTTTCAAGTACAATGACATTTCTACCTTTTGACACTCCATAGGCATTTGGAGGAGTTTTGGGCATGGGTTGAGGAGACTGAGATGGGGTCGGGTTGAGCTCCTGTTGCTTGGTCCCAGCTCCTGCCAACCTAGCAGTTTGAAAGCACCCCAAAAAGTGCAAGTAGATAAATAGGTACCGCTCTGGCGGGTAGGCACTGTATTTTTTGCTCTGTAGGACGCACCCGACCATAAGACGCACCTAGTTTTAGAGGGGAAGAACAAGGGGAAAAAATCTCTCCCTCTCTGCGCAGCGTTCCTTCAGCTAAGCGGCAGGAGAAACTGAGCCCCTTCCATTTCTCCTCCTGCTTCGCTGAAGGGGCTCTGCGCAGAGAGGAAAAGCTGTGCAGTGCCTCTCCAGTTGCGAAAGCAACGGGAAGCCTCTGGAGCGCTGTGGGAGCTCCCGCTGTGCTCCACAGGCTTCACGTTGCTTTCGCTGAAGCCATGGAGCCTGCATTTGCTCCATAAGACGCACACACATTTCCGCTTAATTTTTGGAGGGGGGAAAGTGCGTCTTATAGAGCGAAAAATACGGTAACTGGCGTTTCCGTGTGCTGCTCTGGTTTCACCAGCAGCGGCTTAGTCATGCTGGCCACATGACCAAGAAAAACTGTCCGCGGACAAACACCGGTTCCCTCGGCCTGTAAAGCGAGATGAGCGCCGCAACCCCAGAGTCATTCATGATTGGACGTAACTGTCAGGGGTCCTTTACTTTTACCTTTTCAGAGTGTGTGTATGTGGAATTGACTTTATAAAACACAATCTTCTCCCCACCCCCATGTCCTCACACGAGGCCCATTTCTGGTCTAGTTTCATGACAGGAAAGAACGCTTCTCCCCCCCCCCCCAGCAACAAAATAATCAAGTAACAGGTAGGGAAACAGAGCTGGACAATGTGCAGCTGTTGGGATGGCTCAGTGAGACAGGCCATTCATCTGAGTGAAGAGGAAACCTGGTGACTGCAAACCAAGGACTCCTTGGTGGGCTGCTTTTTATGTCAGCAAGTTCCTTTTCAGCCAAAATCCCTTAACTTCCACAGCTTCCTGTGACATTGGACCAAAGGTGGCCAGCCATACTAATCCTGTGTTAGGCACATGGCAGGAAATAGGTTGTCCTAGATCAGGAAACATAATGGCTTTATGTGTTTTCCCCTACTAAGCTGGTGGGAGAGCAAAAGTGCTTCCACGAAAGTCTCAGGGATTATTTTTGTGGGATGAGTCATCCACCAAGTCTGGGAAACAATGAAAGAAAGTCAGCAGGATTCATTTTTGAAAACCTGAAGCGAGCAGAGTGGATTGAGAGAACATAAAGCAAGGTCTCACATGAGATACAGTAAGCAGGATGTTTAAATCCTGGCAGCAAAAGTACCTGATCTGAAAGTACCTGACACTTCCACTTCTGTATGTTTCTCTTCAAGAATTGCCAAGCGACCGTTTACATATGTAAGGGTTGTACATATTAACTAGCTAACTGCAAATGTTTTGCGGTGATAGTTACACTCATTTCCTGAGTTCCTTTCCTGAATTCCCAATTCTCATCCATGATGTATTCTCCGATTTCTCATCCAACAAAAAAGTGACATTAATGTTGTCCATTCTGTATTCTAATACTGATTCAACCAGAATTAAAGAATTGTAGAGCTGGAAGAGATCCTGAGAGCAATCTAGTTTAACCCCCTGCAATGCAGGAATCTCATCTAAAGCATCCATGACAGACGGCCATCCAACCTCTGTTTAAAAACCTCCAAATAACTTTACTGATTGACCTGACTCTCAAGAATAACATTATAGGCAATAGTCAAGGCTCATTCATCTACTCATTTTGGGAAAATGAGATGGAATAGGTAGGACATCACAATCAACAGACCTCTGTTCATACAAGCTGCATCTTGTTTTCCCTTTATGACTTGCTAAGCACTTCACTACCCCATGATGGAAACCCCCCCCCGTATCATGGGGTGATAGATAGGCAGCTCAAATCACAAAAGTATTCTAGATGATTGTTTTACCCTCCATTGGGTCTCTTAATTCCGGTATGGGAAACTTGCAGCCCTTTGGATACTGCTGGACTACAGCTGTCCTCATCCCTGATATTGGCTAAGCTGGCTGAGGCTGATGGGAGTTGGAGTCCAACTGCATCTGGAGAGCCATAGGTTTTCTAATCCCGGCTCACTTTATTCTGGTTGCTAAAGTAATCTCAATGTTCAAAGGCTGCTTTGACAATAAAATGAATCAAAGTGGTGTACACAATTTAAAACACCAATAAAAAGGAGAGAAAATAACAAATCCTAAGATAAAACAAGATTAAATGTTGTGGCAGAAAAAAATAAATAAAATGTTACCGCTCGATTTTTGGCAATGGCCTTGGTAAATAGAAAAGTACAAGTGGGACTGACAATGAAATGTTGCAGGCCAGAGTTCTTCTGTTCAGGATTCAAGCTACCCAGCAATATGTCCTTCCAGGATACTGTGTTCCACCCCACTGTGCTTTTGTTTTCTCCCTAGTGGTTGAAAAGTCCTCAGTGGGCTGTTTTGGGGAGTCCCCTCCTTAGGGTCTTTTCATATATCTATTTCTACAAACTTTGGGGTTCCTAGGAACGTGCATGTTGGATGTTGCCATTTTGGCTACAGAATGATTGGCACTTGCTTTGAGATAGACATTATGATTCTTAAATTCTAGGATTCTGTAATAAACTTTCCAGTGGAAGGCAACTAGGAAAGGGCTTCGCTATATAGCTCATGTATGACAGTGAACTATAGTTTAAATTTAACCATGGTTTAGCGAGAATGCACAGAGTGCTGGTGGATGGTGCCAAGCCGCTCCTCCCTGCTCCTTCCTTTCCTGTTGGATTCAGGAGCAAGTTCTATTGCTGTCGCATGGGGAAATGGATGTTGCTACCATCCAGAACGTGGGAACTGGGCTTTCTGTAGCACAGTTCCAAGGGTGAAAAACAGAGAATGGAATTCAAAGTGGTAATGCACCATGCTCTCCAGTGACAGAAGGCTACAAAACATATCTGAAAAAAGTTTAGACTGCTTATAGAGTTACAGGCATGTCTGGAATTTCAGCATGCTGCACTTTGTGAGAAGCAACCTGGCTCTCTCTGGACTTTTATCTGCTCCACATCAAGGTTAGCGACAAAATCTCCGTGTGCTTTCCTAGGATCAGGTTCACATCCCCAGAAAGGAAGGAAGTCAGAGGTGTTTTGCTTTTCCTAGTTGTGATGGTATACCTCCTCATTCATGCCAGAAAAAAGAAGCTGGTGAGGACTCTGGCTTTGGCTAACAACGTGAAACTTTAGCTCCGTTTCCTGTGTTATGGGAGAAAGAACGCCAAACATAAAATTGAGAAAGCTTGGAAAAGGCAGGATCGTATTCCCTACAGATAGAGACACAAAGTTAAACAGGAAGCAGGAATGGGGTGGGGGAATCACTCTCAGAAACAATGCTTTCTTCATAGGATCTTGGTTTGTTCTTACTAACCATAGTTTAAACAAGTCAAAATTTCCTGAGTTTGGACACCGTTAAGATTTATGGTTTAAAATGGGAACTGCACTGAGTTTCCTATTTCATTATTCTCCCTTACGTGTGTAAATTAAACAGCAGCAAGTAAATTCTTTGCTTCCAACACCAGGAATTTGAGAATTTGGCATGTAAACCTCCATTTTTCAAAAATTGAATTGCCCAAATTCTGTGCCCAAGAACGGCAATAAGAATAACTGTTCAGCAAAAGAATAACAGACAATGCAGACATAAAAGGAATAACAGTGTGATAGAAATCTTATAAATTAAAGATGTTTGCAGATAAAGCTTCTGCATTTGTAAATTATTGAAAATTGAATTATTATTTTTTAAAGAAAATAATAATAACTGTGCAACATCAGAAAGCTGATAGTGGTTGTTTCTTCATAATTTGGGATTAGAAATGGCAAACTGTGCAATTAGTATTTGCATGAGATTGGAGAAAGACACTGGTGGGCAAAAGCTTGCAGGGAGATGGACAAAGTTTAGCAAAGTTTAACAAAACACACACACCCATGAACAGGTAAGAGAATGCCACCATAGTTCATCAGGTTTCTATTCATGTATATTTCTGTGCATGCTATGATTGCATATCTGTGACAGCATGTGTACCTAGTATGTTTCTTAATTTGTAGTCTAACAATACATCATGCTTCTGTCTTTATAAGCTGAAATATATGAACTGGTTCACACATGCCTGTTCATTACTTGAAGATTTCCATGTGTGAATGGGTTGTCACAACAACAAAGAACCTTCATGCTCCCCAAATGCCATACTTTTCAGTGGATACAGTGCACTAAGTTCAGATTTCATTGCAGACAGTTCCCATTGAAATCAATGGTGCTATTTGCGCCTGGTAATTCCATACAGATAAACCATGTTATGTACCCTGCAACTGCGAGCCAGACCTCTTTTTATATTCAAGCAACCTGGTTGTGTGACAATGGATAGTTACAACAGATGCACAATGTATTCATTTGCTCTTCATATTTTCTGTTTCTGTAAGCTTAAGTGGGGAGGAAACAGGAACAGAAACTATGTAGCATGGTGTGTTGGCTGGTTAAAAAAAAAAGCAAAAGTGAAGGGTACCAAGGAAGTAAATTTTCATGGAGTGTTAAAGCAGAACACATTATTACTTGGCAATTAATGTTATGCACGGCTGACTCACCAAGTGAATGAATCACCCCACAGAAGTTCGCAGAGCTCTACCCAGCATGGATATTGCCTTGACATTGAATTATAATGCTTAGCCATAAATATTGCATATCCAAGGAGGTAAGGACAGTCAGAGAGGGGCATTATCCATGGCAGGGTTATCTCTGGGAGTAGAGATGTTTCCAATTCCTATGTGGTGCCCATGAAGCAAAGAACGAAGGATGCAAGGCTAATCACGTCTCCACAGCTCAGTCTGCCGAAGCTCAGGCCAGAATAAATGAATTTGTCTCTGCCGTGTCATAGCATTTTTGTCCAAGCTTACTTTTAAAACATTGTCTTTCAGCTCTCAAGAAAAGGCAAATTTAAGTATATGGCATCTGAATTTTCCAGAATATTTATTGTGCATGAATGGAGTCCCAGGGGATTTAGAGCACTGAATTAAACAGCAGTAGAAGATGTAGAGTTTGCATTATAAAGAACAGTGGGTTGTTGTTTTTTAAGGGGGGGTAAGGAATTAAGTGAATGAGACTAGGAATTACAGAAGGAATACGGAGGCAGTGCAGTAGGGACAATATGTTCTACCTCTGTTCTATAGGCCTTTCCCCCAGATAATGTCAGATCCTCCAAGTGTCCCTATCTTCCAGGGATATCCCTGATTTAGAGAAGCCATCCCACTTTCTGATTTGATCCTGGAATGTCCCACTTTTCCTTAGAACATCCCTATTTTCATTTGAGAAATGTCGGAGGATATGTAATTATCCAACTCCTGAGCCATCTGAAGGCAATCCTGTATAGGGAAGTTTTTAAAAATGTTTAATGTTTTATTATATTTTTATATATGTTGGAAGCCACCCAGAGTGGCTGGGGCAACCCAGTAAGAGATGTGTGGGGTATCAATAGTAAAATTTTCATTATGGAATGGGATGTCTCTATTTTCATCAGAGACATGTTGGAGGGTGTGTAATGTGTGTTCCCCAGCTGAAAGTTGCTGATGTCAGTGGCTGAAGCCAGAACCTAAGATTCAGTAAGCAGAAGGCATTGTCTGCCCTCTTGACCAACCAACTGAAGACAGAAATCAAAACTCCTGATCTTTTAGCCAGGTGTAATGCAGATGCCTTATTTTGTCTCCTGTCAGTCAGAGTAATTGGTATTGCAGAACTCAATTCCCTTCTCCGCTTGAAGAGAACTTTGAGGCCTGAGTTCTCATGGAGATGGTCGCTCACTAGACAAGCTTTCATCTCAGTCAGACCCTAAGATTCCCAATAGAATCTGTGGAGACCCAGACACTCAAAACTGAAAAAGTCTTAGGCAAGCTCTGCTCCCAGGTCTCCAGATTGCTTCCTCAAACTCCATTGTAAATAGGATTTTTTTTGGGGGGGAGGGGCAGAAAAGAATGCCTCATCTTCTCTGTGCCTTCTACTTAGAAAGTGAACTGCTGTTGCTTTAAAGGCAAGGTTGTAGATTCCAGGAGGTATCTCTGGAAGTTCTCCCTATAGACACAATAACCAGTGTGTATGTCTGTGTAGCAGACCCTCCAAGTGTCCCTATTTTCCAGGGGCAGTCCTGGATTTACAGATGCCGTCCCAGTTTCTGTTTTGATCCTGGAATGTCCCGCTTTTCCTTAAGACGTCCCTATTTTCATCGGAGAAATGGAGGGCATGGTGTAGGACATCGTCTGTGCTTATGCCCTATGTTAAAAAATGTGCTTTTAGTGAGGACTTCCAATTCTCTAAATTATCTGGAGCTAAATAATTGAGCAGGATGAGTAATGCAGCAGCCCGTAGTGAAAGAACCGTAAACACCGATGGCTGCAATACATTTACTTTTAGTGGTAGTGATTCTGACCTAAAGACTTCCATAGCCACATAAATATTTTAAACTCCCCAAGAAACTTGAATAATCTTTGTTTGCTCAGACATTAAATATGCAACAGCCCAGGCAAGCATGCTGCTTGGTCTATATAGAACCATAAACTTCCCTGCTGTTTTTTAGAAGGATCTAAAAATAAGCCACCAAGCTACGCAGCCATCAGAAGGCCTTCAGGCTTAACATTGATTAGGATGGCCATTATTGCCTGGCAACAGCAATATGCCAATATGCCAAATGAGAGAGGATGTGGCAAGGAAGGGCTTTGACAAACTAGGCCACTTTTATTTGAAAAGTTGCACAGTTGTGTATGTGAGAAGTACCAGAGAGCCAAAAGAGGTGTAGGTGCAGTCCTGCGTGGTTTTGAAAATGGAAGAGCCGTAGGTCAGGGGCAGAGAATCTGCTTTGCATGCAGAAGGTTCCAAGTTCAATTCCCAGCATCTCCAGGGAGGATTTGGAGATAATCGCTGCCAGTCAAGTGTAGACAATACAGTTGTACCTTCAATCCCAGACGCCTTGGTACTCAAGACGTTCTGGCTCCCGAATGCTGCAAACCTGGAAGTGAATGTTCCGGTTTGCGAACATTCTTTGGAATCTGAATGTCCAACAGGGCTTCCGATTGGCTGCAGGAGCTTCCTGCAGCCAATCAGAAGCTGCACTTTGGTTTCCGAACATTTTGGATGTCGAACAGACTTCCCGAATGGATTCTGTTCGACTTCCAAGGTACAACTGTACTGAGCTAGCTGGACCAGTAGTCTGACTTGGTACAAGGCAGTTTTTTAAAACTTAGGTAAAGAAGTTGGCCTGTCCTTACTTTTGCACCACAACTTTACGGTGCGTCAATAGGCAGGGGGGATGGTTTCCTATGTTTTCCACCAGTGAACCAAAGAAAAGTAGGCGACTACTTATATCATCAAAAAAGAGGAAATGTATCACTAAAAAAAAAAAGTCACAGATTTGCATAACATTTGTGCATGCTAATTTGTGTATAGAACTGAATTTAGATAAAAAAAATCACAATAGTTTAAATAGAAATGTAGTACATCATAGTGGGGGAGACAGTGACCTGAAGACCTGTGCAGCTGCATCCGTCTGCTGTCCAGGTGCTAACTGTTAATGGGCGGCTTCAAGGCCCCTGAACTCCCTTTTGTATCTGCAAAGTAGGACACATGGCCAAGCACCCTAAAAGAGAGTTCTGCTCCTGGAAGGAGTTTGTGAATGAACTACCTGCAAACACAGCCAGAACACTGGATGCTGTCCTGTGTGACTGAAAAGAAGATGGAGGGGAAACAGAACAGAGGACTACTTGGACTACTGCAATGCGCTCTATGTGGGGCTACATGGGGCTACCTTTGAAGGTGACTCGGAAACTGCAATTAATCCAGAATGTGGCAGCTAGACTGGTGACTGGGAGTGGCCACCAAGACCATTTAAACACCTAAATGGCCTCGGCCCAGTATACCTGAAGGAGTGTCTCCACCCCCATCATTCAGCCCGGACACTGAGGTCCAGCGCTGAGGGCCTTCTGGCGGTTCATTCGCTGCGAGAAGTGAGGTTACAGGGAACCAGGCAGAGGGCCTTCTCAGTAGTGGCACCTGCCCTGTGGAATGCCCTCCCAGCAGATGTCAAGGCACTAAACAACTATTTTACTTTTAAAAGACAACTGAAGGCGGCCCTGTTTAGGAAAGTTTTAATGTCTGACACTGTATTGTTTTTAATATTCAGTTGGAAGCCACCTGGAGTGGCTGGGGAAACCCAGCCAGATGGGTGGAGTATAAATAATAAATCATTATTATTATTATTATAACCCGCTCCAAAATGCAAAGTTTTGCTGTAGCCAAAATGGTCACTTTCCAGTTTGAGTTTAAACTTTTATTTTCAACCGTTAAGAGGAATTTAAATCTATAGTTTATCTTTTTAATTTCCATTAAGTGCACAGGAGAACTCTCCCTCACTCTATAAGTAAGACTCTCCTTTGGATTCATCTTAGCTGAACAAGATAGAAAGTTTTGCATTAATGCATGGAAGGAGAACCTGCAGCACTCCAGGTGTTGCTGGACTACAATTCCCATCATCCCTGACCACTGGCCAGGTAGGCTGGAGCTGGTGGATGTTGGGGTCCAACAACACCTGCAGGGGCACACATTCTTCATCACTGTATTAATGGCAGCACATCACCTGGTTTATTTTTCTAGTTTTCTGTCTGCATATCTGTTTTAGAACCAGTATTTTACGTAATCTCCCAAAGAGTTAATTCTCCTCCTCCTCCTCCTCCTTCGCTAACCATGGCTTATGCAGTAGAGCTAATTGCAGTTATGGTGTAGGCCTAGGACTGGAACAGAGGAAGTGAAAGAGAGAAAATAAACAGGCCGTTTTCCTATGTAGCAATTTATGTCCTGAGTTGAAGAAACAGAGCACGCTTCTCCCTTGTTTGATTTGGCTACAAGTCAGCAAAAGAGATGTAACTTGGTGATTTAAAGAGTCTGGCAACAAAGCAACAGCATGGGAGGGATGTTGCAAGAGAGGAAGTCGTACTGAAACAAGACAAAAAGATTTCTTACAAAAATAAAATGAGGCTAACCATTGCTCAGATTGTTCCCGAGATAACAAAATGGCCAAAGTGGTCAAAAGTGATGGGGAACAATGCTGTATGTCCTGAATTTTTTGTAGATAGAGCAGGATATGAAGGTGATACATAGATGTTTTTTTTTAAAAAAATACATTTATATCCCACCTTTCCTGCAAGGCGCTTAAGGCTCTCCCTCTCCCTGTTGTATTCTCACAATAATTTGGCAAGGTAGGTTAGGCTGAGAGGCAGTGACTGGCCTGAGGTCACCCAATGGGCATCATGGCTGAGCGGGGATTTGAACCCTCATCTCCCAGGTCTTTGTTCCGCACTCTGCCCTCTCACAGCTGCGTGTTCCCCACTGTGCTGCTGCCAAACTGTCATGACCTTGTCCCCTGCTGACTGAATACCTCAGATGAGGATAGCTGCAAAAATAGCACTGACAAGAACTGATGGGGCTTCTCTGTGGTGCACATAGCCTAGAGTTACATGGCTACATTCCTCTCTTCTTTAAATCCAGGAAACCCCTCTGAAGGCCGCGTGAAGTGCTGAACAGGTGTAACCGAGGACAGAATTTCCATGTTGGAGATAGCTAACATGCTTCCATGCTACACGTCACCAGGACAAAGAAATGGGCCTAGCGACATTCTTTGCATAAGACTCATGTGGCATTGGGAGGTCAGCACTAACAAATGGACCTGGCCGGCTGCAGAACAAAATTCACGAATGGGAAGACTCCCTGTAATGCAGCTTACCAATTATGTGAGAGAAAACCCATCCAGTTGCCCAAACAATCCCAAACATGTTATCTATCCCCTCATCACATTACCCAGAGGTGTGGAGGGGAAAACTCATGCAATTGGCTTCCAGAGCCGATTTGCATGATCTGAGCCTGATCGATCATGAACTAGATTGAAACATGGAGCCCACTTTAGAATCCACAGTTCTCATTACATCTGTTCCAACTTTGGGTGTAGCTCCTTTAGTGATGTTCGGCTATCACTGAGGATTATCAGCCTTCCTCCTCAGCACCCAAGTACTGCAGGCTTCAATTATGGTATTTGTGTAGCTTCAGGCATTTTTTAATTTTATTTTTGCATCTCAAAATCTTTCCATATGTCATCGTTTTTATCCCACTGGTTCACATTTTCTGAGATCTTTTTTTTCCTCCCCAGGGTAGTGGAACTTGATTGGAATGTATTTTGGTGTACTTGAAAGCCACATGCAAATGTCGTTCCTCTTCTGAGCTTTCCCAGCTTGCATGAAAGTGGATCAGAGGCTTTTGTAGACCACTTCAAGAGCTGAAGAAGGGCCACTTTGAAAAGGAAGTAAATGAATGCCTCCCTCAGCTCACTTACTGCTGGAGCACTTCCTTAGGATTCAAGTTCCCTATCTTTAACAGACATATAGGAGGACCTCTTCCCTAAAGGGGGCTAGGTTGACATCCTTAATGATCCATTAAACCTTTAATAATAGCTCTTGATAACTAAGAACTATTACCTGATTCCTTCTCATTTTTTATTTCATGTTACGTGTAAGAGGCACTGTTATGTCTATTGTTAATGTTACATTGAGAGGCCAATCACACGTACCTTGGTTACACAGGAAACCAATATCAATTGGTTCTTGCCCCCTCAAATCTTTCAGACCTGAAGATGAATTCTTTCTGCACAGGAAGAACTTGCAAGCGTGCGTGGGCGATATTCGGTCTGTGTGGCAGCTGGTGACATCTGTGCCGTAGCCACACTTGGTAATTGAAGGAAAGGGGTTGTGAAATTGTTCTGACAACGTACAGCGAGCAGAAAGCCAGCCGTGTAACCTGCAGCGAGCAAATGGAGAAACAGGAAGGGAAGGTTTGCCAGCGGAAATTGCAATGTCAACCTGGAGCCTTCCAAAATGACTTGGCAACGATACCAGAAAAATTATCACAGGAACTGTTGGGATTGCATTGGTTTCCCCACCAGCCCTGACGGACGAGAACAATAGAAGCAACAGATTGGCAGCCAGCAATATTTAACTCTGCTGCACTGATATCAAGTTAAAGGTCCATGTGTTCCCTTCACTGGGGCTCAGGAAAATCAGAAGACAGGTGTTCGGTGTGTGTTTTTTAATCTTGGGTGGCAAAGTAGGAAGGGAAATGGAAAAACAGGTGGCCTGGCATCTACCTTTGTTACTCTTGTCCTATTTAAAGCAGCTGCAATGTACCTGAAGCTGGAAGAATAGTTTCAGCTTTGCTTAGTGAAGGTTTCAGAAAGAGTATCTCCGCAGCAATTTCCAAAGTTGCTTCTCTTGGACCTATTTGAAATTAGGGTATGGTTTGAAAGCACCTGTGGCTGCTACTTTACTAAACATAAGCAGGCCTAGGTCTGGTCAGTGTCTGGATGGGAGAGCTCCTGAAAAGCACCTATTTGGGATTCTGTGATGGAACAAAGATGGAATATAACTGAAATAAAGAAATGGCCAAGAAAGTGTCATGTATTGTTATATTATTTGCTGTGGTTCTTTATAAAAATAAATATATAAGTCATACATGCATAGCTATTGGTATTCCAAGGCAGAATCCCAAGCGATACCTCTGTGAACATGTCTCTCCTGGGTCCTCCTAAAGGAGTTATGTGGATCATAGTGAATGCTTTTAATGAACTATCTGCTAAGCATTTTATGGCTTTCTTTTGTGAGACAATATAGGAAGAAGTGGAGTTCTACACAGGCCTAGGTTTTCATATATGCAAAGGTCACTGTAGAAACAACCAAACTATTCCTATTTCCAAAACATTTAAAAATAAAAGTTCCAATCATTCATTTTCCATGCATTCCCTCACTTCACAAGACGTAGTTCTTAAAACTTCCCATCTAAAACATTTAAATTAAGTGTCACGTTGTTGAAGAAAATAAGCTAGGAATCGGTTTAATACAACCTGAGCTGAGCAATATTGCCTGGTGCTCTCAGAATGGAAAGACTGGTGAGCGTACTCCTGTTTTCCAAAATTCAACCGAGAGTGAACATTATGAGGGTTATTAAAGGGTTTCTTAGTGGAAGTACAGGAGCAATTTTAATAATGAAAGTGCGATTAATTATTGCATTACAGCCCTAGATACCACAGCTGCCTCCCTCGTTACTATTCAAAGTCCTTATTCAGAAACTCAAATGACTGTGCCTGACACTGATTAAAGAAAAATTATACAAAAATCCCCTGTGACACGTAACAGCCCTGTATAAAATAATGCCAAAAATAATTAGCAGGAAGCAATTCACTGTGTGTGAAAATTGTCGGAAATGGATCAGTAAAGCAATGAGACCAATTTTATCCCCATGTGTAAACCTCAAGGCATTGAATACACACAGGGAAAATTTATGGGCTACAGAATCACCTACTTCTTTCAGATCCGTGCGACATGCTGTCACCATAACAGCTGATCAGCACTATATGTATTAAGCTGACAGAACTCCATCCTAAAGAAGCTTTTTTTGGCCCTGCAGACCCCACAGCAACGAAGAGGAAGCACAGCTGTGATTTTCTGTAATTTAGATTCATTTAATTCAATGAGCCTTATGCAAGTGAATTGGGCCTACAGATCATAACTCCAAAAATATCCACTCTTGAGTACAGTAGTCCTCTGAAGTCACTGGGACTTCATGGCATGCAGGTATAAGTACATATGAAGGGGCAAAGGGCTCCCCCTCACATTGATGAAGACATCAAATAGGAAAGGTAAAGGGACCCCTGACCATTAGGTCCAGTCGTGCCCAACTCTGGGGTTGCGGCACTCATCTCGCTTTACTGGCCGAGGGAGCCAGCGTACAGCTTCCAGCTCATGTGGCCAGCATGACTAAGCCGCTTCTGGCAAACCAGAGCAGCGCACGGAAACACCGTTTACCTTCCCGCTAGAGCGGTACCTATTTATCTACTTGCACTTTGATGTGCTTTCGAACTGCTAGGTTGGCAGGAGCAGGGACCAAGCAACGGGAGCTCACCCCATCGCGGGGATTCGAACCGCCGACCTTCTGATCGGCAAGTCCTAGGCTCTGTGGTTTAACCCACAGCACCACCAGCGTCCCCAGACGTCAAATAGAAAGTTGCAATTAGGTAGGTACTATATGAAGCTGTTTATCTAGATTAGTATTGTCTACATTGACTGGCAATGACTCTCCCGGTTTTCAGGTAGGGAGTCTTTCCCCAGCCGTACCTGAAAGTGTCAGGGAATGAACCTTGGACTTTGTGCCTGCAACGCAGATGCAATATTACTGAGCAATGGTCCTTCTCCATATACTCCAATAAACCAGGCTTTAGAGAAAACCCTGATACTGGGATGCTTTTACTGCTCTCCCTTGAAGCTCGGGAGACGTCCTGAATTCAGATTCCAGAATACCAAAGAGCACTCATCCTAGACTACCTTTCCTGTTGCGAGCAATTAATGCTCCCTAATGGAAAACATTGGCGCTTTTCTTCGATGATCTAGCAGCTTGGCCTTCTGAGAGAAGGCTATTGCATATGGTCCTGGTTACCTGTGCCCAGTCAGTGCAATAGAATCATAGAAGTTCAGAGTTGTAAGAGACCATGAGGGTCATCTAGTCCGACCCCCTGCAATGCAGGAATTTTTTGTGCAACATGGGTCTTGAACCCACAGCCCTGAGTTTGAGTCTCTTGCTCTACTGCCTGAGTTATGAGGTGAGCTAGCTATGCCTTCTCTTTAAATGACTCCATGATTGTTGCATAGCCTGTGAATGGTTGCTTATGGGAGAAAGGAACAGATCATATTTATAACTGTAGGTAGTCCTTCATTAGTATACCAATATTCTAAGCTGTGAGTCTCCCCCCCTCCCAAGTGATATCATCTTGTATCTCTGTGTGTTCAATGGTATTTTGGACAAGAGCCCTGTCCTTTAGGGACCCAGCAGGCACTTGTAAAGATGGCTATTCCCAGCAGATGCCAGATCTGGAATGTAGCAGGGGATCCCCTTCCAGTGAATTCAAATGTGATGCCGGATATCCTAGCTGCTATTTATAGTGTTGTGAGTTGCGGGTGGGTGAGGGGAGTTAGGCTGTATGCCGGAGTCCTTTCTAATTTCTGGATCCAGCAAGGATTCAACTGTTGGAGTAGCCAGGCCAGCTTCTTGTTAAATTAGCAGCCCCTTAGTATCAGACATTAGGGGGACCAAGGAAGTGGCTTTCTGTAAGAGGGCAAATGGGTGAGCCCCTCCCTGAACTGGCTGGAAGTTAGAAGGAGAGAGCTGGGCTAGAAGCAGGCAAAAGCCTAAGAGGAAGATACAGTGGTACCTCGGGTTACAGGCGCTTCAGGTTACAGACGCTTCAAGTTACAGACTCCGCTAACCCAGAAATAGTACCTTGGGTTAAGAACTTTGCTTCAGGATGAGAAGATAAATTTCATGGCGGCGGCGTGGTGGCAGTGGGAGACCCCATTAGCTAAAGTGGTACCTCAGGTTAAGAACAGTTTCAGGTTAAGAACGGACCTCCAGAACGAATTAAGGTCTTAACCCGAGGTACCACTGTACATGTTTGGTTTCTGCTGGAATCCAAGGCTGTGGCTATGGGAGAAGCAAGACCTCCTGGAGTGTTAATGCTGTGAGCCCCTCCATTGTAGGATCAGGTTGTATATAAATAAACCATATATTGTAAACACACACGCTGTCCCATATTCAAAGGAAACCAAACCCTGGGTAAACACCTAGAACCCCTGGAGTCTTGCACCGTTTGAAGATTGGGTGTGTGTGCAACAATATTGACTCTAGTTTTACCTTCTTTCTTTTTTAAAAAAGGCAAGCATAATATAAGAGGCAAAGCAAACAGAAATATCATGGTAGTTCAGATTGTAGCTATTATTGTTCTTATTGAGTGGCATTTCACTCAGAGTAGACCTGCTGAAATTAATGGACCTAACTTAGTCATGTTCATTAATTTCAATGGGCCTACTCTGAGTAAAACATAGTTGAATACCAGTGATGATGATGGTGGTGGTGATCTTTTACTCACCTTTTGTCAAGAAGTCCCAAGGCAGGCAACAACAATTAAAAAATAAATGAGTTACCACTAATTACCATCAAGAGAATATTCAGAATGCTTCTTGTGCAAGACTGTTCTGCAGTGTTCTGGACAGGAAAAAAAACCCCAAACAGATGTACATCCCCTGCAGCAAAGAATGATGCAATCAAGCTCTCATTCTGCAAAAGGGAACAAAGGGGGTACTGCAGTTTTTGAGTGAGGAGGAAGCTCTCTTCAGGAGTTCAGCTCTTGTGTGGTCAGGCTGACTGCCTAAAGAGACTTAAAAAGTAGAAAAGGCCTCTCGCTGGAAATCTGAGATGGGAACAATGAGCTTTAGCTGTCTATATGATTGTTTAAGCAGTGTGCCTCTACCTGTGCTCAACCTGTATATTTGCAAATACTGGGATAACAACGTCCATCACCTATTGAAGCCCTTTAGCATGCAGAGTGAGCAGCATTTAGCTAGAGAGTAGACCTTGCCTGTTGCAATCAGACATACAGAGATGCTTGCAGGTAAGAAAATAAAGTTGTTTATTGTGTAGGAAATGTATGACATGGATAGAAAAATTTCTATTTCCAACTAACTAGTCTAGAGAAGAACAAAGCAGCCATGCATATACCTGTGTCCTCTCAGGTGACAATTAAAGATGGCCTCTCATCTTTAGCTCCAAGAGAAAAGTGGGGAGAGGAGAAAGTTGTAAACAGGATGCAAGCAAAGACATACAGTATCTGCCTGAACAACAAGGAGATAGAGAAGTGAGCTGATAGGTTAAAGGTACAGGGATAGTCTGGGAATGTGGATATCCCTCACTCTGTCTTAAGCCCATGCAAACTCCTCTTTTCTAAGGCGAGTTGCACCTTAACTTCCAACAGTCAATACACCCAAATGTTGCAAAACACAACGATACCTCCATTGCAAAACTTGCAAAGGAAAATAAAGGTGCATAAGCACAGCACCTCAGGAACTTCTTGCTGTTTGAATAGTATTTTGTAACAAGGCATGTGTCTCTTAATTATTTTTAAAAAGTTTTCCTCAACTACCGGTAGTTGGAAAATATTTGCATGCAAAGGCGAGAAGATGCTTTCAAAATGACGGGGGCAGGGGGGTGGGCAGGCAGGATGATCCCAGCAAACAAAACATCTGTTCAAAATAGCCCTCTCTAAACAGTGTCTGACCCAGGGAATGTGTGGGGACTTCCTTTGATATGTCTGTGCCTTTGGCAATGGTGACTGGATTAATGGTTACAGGAACAGGCACATTAAATGATGTTATGTAAGGAATTAGTCATTCTCAAACAGTGCGCCATGAATATCTGCAAGCTATGTATAGCTAGTTATGATCTCAATAATGTCTTTAAAATGGAATTGCTGCATCCCAGAGAAACTGGGTGTCGATATTGTCTTTTACTTGTAGCAAAAGGTCTGTGTATTGCCCACAGAAATGATGGCCTCTTAAATTTTATTGTCCTCGACACTGAGAGACAAATGGAAAGGGGAGTGGGTGGGGGAGTACTTCAGGATTTTTATTTTATTCCTCTTCTTTTTCTTCTTTTACCTCTGCTTGATTCTCTGTGTAGCTATAGCTGAACCTCTAGGTCTGCTCCACTTGCTCAAAGCTGGTGCAAGGTGTTTTGCTACCTGACACAGAACAGCAGGTCAAAGTGCATAGCACCCAAAGTTGGCCAAGTTATTTTGGCACCGGAAGCAGGATGTCCCATGAGAACTTCTCCCTCCCTCCTTGGCAGTAAAAGTACAATGCTAATTACATAACAAACACTCAGCTGCCCTTCCGTGACATCTACAACATCAGCAGCCTGACTCATTCTGCAAGGTCCTGACTCACTTCTACAGGGGTAGAAGAACCTTCTCCCCCAGCAGGCCACAGCTATATCTACCCTACTCCTCAGAGGCTAAATTTGACAGCTGGCAGGGCCGCACAGCTGCCAATCACCTGATGTCACGATTACATTAGGTGCTGAGCTTCTGTAAAGGTGTACTCCAAGATTATGAAGTCTTTGCATGGAACCCCTTGTTAAAACAGAGTTTCTGCCTTGGTTTTAGCAGGGGGTTTCAATGCTAAACCTCTTTGTGATTCCGGAGCAAGGTGAATAGCAGACATCACATATGATGTTCGCCTTGGGTTGGAGGTTTCCCACCCTGATCTACAATATCAGCAGTGACCTCCTCCCTCTGCCTAGTGGTAGGGCTGACTTTGTTAAGAAACCTACAGTACTTACTGGTAGATTTGCTTACACGAATGAAGTGTGGGGTGGGTATGAGTCAATAGCTTCTCCAGCAGCCTTTTGGATACCAAAGCAGGGGGTGGGTTGTTAAAGATAAAAATTTAATAGGCATTCAATGTGCTGTTTGTATGCATTGTGTTTGAAAATATTTTATAAAGAGAAGTTTGCATTAGGCAGGAACTTAAACTCTAGGTAAATAGAGCAAGGAGAGGCTGGAGATTTTCTGTTTTGATGAGTATGCTAAGTGATGACTCATCCCTGGGGAAACCTGAGAAGTCAGCATCACAGTAGGAGATGGAAGCAGCAGCAGCAGCAGCAAGAACTCAGCTCAGCCTTGTTGAACAAGCAAGTTGCTTAGAATCTTTCTCTGGGAACAGAGAGGAAAGTTTTTGGATTGAATTAAGGACTTAAAGAAGACTGGAGCACATTGCTGGCTTGTCAATAGCAATGTCTTACAAATAAAACTCACAAAATACAAAGCAATTATTCTAAGATTGTTTCCAGAAAAGCTCTGAAACCTATTTTTGAAACCATTTTGACTCTTCACAAGGTCCAGATCAGGGACTCTGTTTACAACAACTCTAACAAGGTTGACATAGGACTGGACTATAAATGGGATGCACAATTGTTTGGCCCAATATCTGTATGGTTTGTAAGGTTTAGCCCAGCAACAGACTCCCTCAGCATTTTGTTCCTTGGTGACTGCTCAAATACCTACTGGTTTAACAGATCTCTAAGAAGGAACCTTGGCAACGAAGGTTCTAAAGTGGGAGGGGAGGGCTTTCTAGACGAGGAGTTACCAACCTTGTTCCTCCATATTTTTTGGTCTTTGAGTCCTATCACCCCTGCCTGTTGGCCATGCTGGCTGGGGTTGATAGGAGTTGGAATCCAACAGCATCTGAAGGACCTCACATACTGGGTACCCTTGCTCTATAAAACGCTTAGCATCCTCATCCTGCAACTCTTCAAATCCCAAGATTCTTGGGTGGGGAACATACCATTGTATACAACTGCTATCAGTTTGTAGTAAAACTGTTAGAGTTGGCATTCGTCTGTCTCAGATGATAATGCACCTTTGGGGGTGAGGTCAAACTGTTGGAAGGTCACAGCATCTGCTGTGGTTGTAGAGACCTATACGGGAGAGACATGTTTTGTTGCAGCTGGGGCAGATGAAGACGTCCAGTTGTGCTGCTGCAGATGCACCATGACATTTCTTCTCTCTGTGCTCCTCCCAGAGGGCCTCCCTCCTCTGGTCACTGCTGTGGATGCATGACCTGTCTGTCTGTCTCTAGGCACTGAAGTCTGGGATTCTCCCACAGTGGAGTGGATGTTGCCAGCCCTCATGTCATGTTTGCAGACAGCTTTGTAACACAGAGTTGGTCTGTCAATGGGCCTGGTGCCTGAAGCCAGCTCCCCATTGAGCACGTCCTTTGGGGTTCCTGCTGTCTTCCCTTCTGTGGCCATAACCAAGCCAATGTAGTCATTGCTGGGACAGGAGTGCAAACATGCTGGTAATGTCGGCTAGGGAGAGCTCAGCTGGTTAGAGCATGGTGCTGATAATGCCAAGGTTGCAGGTTCGATCCCCGTATGAGACAGCTGCACATTCCTGCATTGCAGGGGGTTGGACTACATTATCCTTAGGGTCCCTTCCAACACTACAGTTCTATGATTTTGTCATGTGATGTCCCAAATCTTCATTACACAGTGCATGTGGAAGGCATTGAGACATCCGTCCCTCCTGGCGGTTGTAAGTTGCCCATGACTCACTTCCATAAAGCAGCATGCTCAACACCCAAGCTTGGTAGACCTTCATCTTGGTATTGGACATTAGCATCACATTCTCCCATACCTTTTAGATGATCACATTAACTATACCAATATCCATTGCTATTCTTAGCAGTAGCATTTAACACCCTTAATCTTGGATCAATACAAATGACTATGATTCAGTCCTGCATAAATTATCTATACAAATTTTCAGTTCAGTTGTGTGTGCTTTTAAATCCTTCCTGAAGATCTAGATTTTATGCTAAGCACTGTGCCTTTTAAGAAGCCACAATGGTGTGTTTACAGTACAGATTAGATGAGAGAGGCAAACAGAGACCTCATCCATCTGTCTCCAAAAACAAAGTCGAGTTTGTGATTATGATGAGAAATGTTTAGAAAATATTTCAATTTGCTGGATAGTTACATATTTGGGTTAATGCTTGCTCCTTTCAATTGGTAGCAGATGTTGACTCCAATTAAAGGATTTCAGTCGTAAAGGCTGCATTGCTCAGCTCGCCTTCAAAATGTCAGGAATCTTTGTTCTTGTATCTAGTAATCACAAAGCCTTTGGCCGGACAAACTGGTCTTGCCAATAACAAAGTCAAGAAAACACAAAGAACGTAAAACATTTCTAGGAAGAGCAGAACAAGTGCTTTGAGAAAAGTGATGTCAGGTTCACATGGAGGCTAAGGAGAAAGAATTCAACACATCCCAAGCAACAGCATATGTGCCCCAGCTTTACAAATCATTCACAGGGAACAAGAACTTTTTCAAGATAATTCAGTGGAACATGCTCTTAGGGACCAAGCAAATGGCAGAGCTTAGTACAGAAAAAGACAGCAAAGAAGCAGCAGTTTAAAAAAGGGTTGTGAGGGGAGCATATAAAACAGTTTACATAACTCTGGATCTGCACAGTTGATGTAGAACAGGGTGTTAAATGTATGCCTGATCCATACCGGCTTCACATGTGTTGCATCATAACTCCATTCTGTCCTAATTTCTGCAATTTAAAAAAATGCAGAAAATTTTGCATGTACATTGCAAACATTTCCCCTAGAATCCTTTTGGTGTGTGTGTATTTCTATCTATTATACACATTTTTGTATCACATGTATTTCTCAGCTTTTCACCAAGCAGCTCAAGGTGGAGTACATGGTTCTCCCTCATCATTTTAGCCTTGGAACAACTCTGTCAGGTAGGTTAGGCTGAAAGACAGTGACTGGCCCAAGGTCACCCTGGGGGGATTCAAACCCTGGTCTCACAGGTCACAGTCCAACAGTTAAACCGTTACACCACAGTGGCCTTTTTTTGAGCCAAGAACTGCACTGTTAAATTCAAAGAAGGGCACGCTCTGAAGGATATCTGTGTTCTGATCTGTGTATTAATTGGGGAACTGCAAATAAGGCTGTCCCACTTAAAAATTATTATTTACTACACTAATATTTATTAGGTTTATATCCTACCCTGCCTCCAAAAGGAGCCCAGGGCAGGAAACACAGATGATAAAACAATTGTTATTATTTTAAAATAAAATTATTAACCAATTTCCACATAACAATTTATCAATCCTCTTAATCAGTTACATTTCCCCCCCCACTTCCCCCTCCTCAACCCTCCCTCCCCCCCCCAAGGATTTCCCTCGGCTCCCCTCCCTGATTTCTTTACATATATTGTTTTCTGCATGTTGTAACATTGTACATATCCTTACTT